>NC_143578.1:129229638-130429638 GCF_048544385.1 Mastigoproctus giganteus
TATACAAATACATCTCCTCTTTGAATCTGTAGTGGTGCATAAACTGGATGGATGCCACCTCCGGTCTCCACTTCCCCATTCCTCCCTGCCACTTTCCTCCTTTCTTCTAAGTAGTTCTAATTCACTGAGTGACTTGAGGTTACACTAACCTCAGGACAGCTGGGAATTTAATATAGTTGGAAAACGATGTTAAGTGTTGATTTTTCCATGGAATCTAGATTTCTACACTTTTATACCATATGAATATTAAGATAGTTTATTTAGCTATTAACTGAATCACTTATAGATTAGGGTAATGTTTTGGGAACCTTGCTGGAACCCATCCTCGCACCATATATAGACTGTTGCCAGCCTCTCTTGCTGAATGACTCAATTTCTTAATCATCATCATCAATCATTTGCTCAATCATCAATTTACTCAACTGCTCATCAATCTCAAATGCTGAATGGCTTTTGAGATTGATGAGCAATTGAGAAAAAAGAATGTGCAGTCAGAAATGAGATATTTGGCAAGCAAGAGGCTGACAACAGCCTACATATGGTCTGAGGAAAGGTTCTGACAAGGTTCCCAAAATGTTACCTTAATGCAGCGGTTCCCAACCATTTTTTACTCGTGAACCCCTTTCAACGTAATATTTTTTTTATCACGAACCCCTTTCAACATAATATTTTTAATGTGAAACACTAAGCCTGAAACTGAATTCTCTGAAACTGTATAATTTTTCGGGATTTTTATTATAAAATATTTCCAGTACTACATTTTTATAAGCAACATTGAGTAATAATAAAAATTATTATTAAGTATTATTTATACTTTGTAAAGAAGTTATTATTCAGTCCAAACTAGATTCTGAACAAGCTAAGAGTAGAAAACGTGCTTCTTGTCCAAATGGTAGTCAAGAATTCTGGTCTCTTGCCAAAGCTATAGGCTGCAATTTTTACCCATCTCTGTTCCCACCAGGAACATGTCAAAACCAAATTGTTCTGTTGCCACATCAGCCAAAGATAAAGCTGACCTGCTAGCATCCTATTTTTCTTCCAACTCATGCATTGATGATCTTGGTAAATCACCTCAAACCATTCCCAGTACACTCCATTCAATGCTTCCTGTGGTCTTCTGTCAAAAGGATATAAGAAAGATTTTGATGAATCTGATGATAAGAAAGCTCCAGGTCATGATGGTATTTCTCCACTTGTTCTCAAAACCTGTGCCCTTGAGCTTACTCCTGTTTTGTGTCATCTTTTTTTTCACTTTCTTATTCCAAAGGTGTTTTTCCTTCTTCTTGGAAATTGACGAATCCCTACCATCCAATTAGCGTCTCATTGTGATTACTTCTACTCTTTCTAAAGTAATGGAGAAATCACTTAACTGCCAATGCCTAAACTATCTGGAAATCTTTCATCTGATCAATGATCGCCAGTATAGATTCTGTCAGTGTCATTCCACTGATGATATTCTGGTTTACATTGCCCTACCATTAATATCCGGACACACCTCCATGGATGGGAAAACAGGCCCTGTGCATGCAACATGTTACAGGGCCTGTTTTCCCATGCACACTAGGCTTCGAACAGACAATTGCAAAAGTCTGCATGCAAGATGACACGTTCAACAGAATTATCTCAATAGTTCAACAGAATTGATCACCTCAACAAATGCTAGATGCCAATTAACGTGGTGTAAGGAGCACAAATCCTGGACTGTAGAGCAGTAGAAAACAGTCCTATAGACACACGAGTCAAGGTTCACAATCTACTAGTCTGATAGCCGTTCCTGGGTGTGGTGAATGCCAGGGGAGCAGTTCCTTCCTGATTGCATCCTCCCTACAATGAACTTTGGTAGAGGCAGTGTCATGGTTTGGCTTGGGCCGTCATTATCGACAAAACTATGAATGCTGTGGACAATTATGCACTTCCAACGTTATGGCAGTACTTCGGGAAAGGCCCATACCTGTATCAGCAAGACAATGCACCATGCCAAACTGTTTGGGTTGTAACAAAGTGGCTTGAGGAATGGGTGTGGAAAATTTGTATTGGCCAGCCCAGAGTCTTGATCTGAACCCTATCGAGTGTCTTTGGGATGTACTGGATTGTCGGGTACGTGCACATCGAGACTGCCCAAAGAACAAAGCTGAACTGGTAGCTGCATTAAAGGCTGAGTGGAGGAACATATCACCTGACATTTATAAAAATCTGGTTGAGAGTATGCTGCAAAGATTGAAGGCCGTCATAAAAGCAAAAGGTTTCAGCACAAAATATTAAATGACACAATAAAAGTGCTTTTTTTCTCTAAAGGCTGGTGTCTGGATATTAATGGTAGGGCAGTATATGTTACCCATCTAGGGACAAATTTAATGGAAAAGTTTGGTGAAACTCAAAGCCATTGGTCTTGACTTTTCAAAGGCTTTTGATCGTGTTTGGCATAAAGGTCTTCTAAATAAGCTTCCATACTTTGGTTTGCCACTGTTCTTTGTAATTGGGTATCCAGTTTTCTCTCTGACCACTCACTGTGGGTGATGGCAGATGGCTCTCTGGCTTCTAACTTCTCCATTAATGCTGGTGTTCCCCAAAGTCCAGTTCTTTCTCCCACTCTTTTCCTCTTGTGTATATTAATGACCTTCTTCCATTGACTGGAAATCCAATCAATAGTTTTGCTGACGATAGCACATTGCATTTCATCTTCCAGTTTGAGAAGCCTTGCCCTACTGAAACAGCTTCAACTTCTCAAGTATCCACTGCCAAATCCTTAAATGCTAATCTCCAGGTAATTCTCCAGTAGGGTAAAGATAACTTAATTTCAATCCTTCTAAAACCCAGTTCTGTCTTATATCTCGCAAAAAGGATTTTCTGCTCCTATGCTTATCTCCGATGATGCTCTGATTTCTAGGCAAGTTCTTGGAGTTTACTCTGACTTTTTTAGATGCAGAGAACATGTGTTCTCTGCATCTAAAAAACTGGGTTTCCTCTTCTGTTCTCGGCGTTACTTTTCTTTCAAACAGTTGTTGACTCTGTAGAAATCGAAAATTGGGCCTCCCATGGAATATTATTCCCACATATGGGAGCAGTACCCTCAAACCTCTCTCAGGCTTCTGGATTCCATTCAAAAGAGGGCAGTTAGGTTAATTAATGTCTCATCTCTAACAGAGTCTCTCCACTCTGTCTCATAGACACAAATTTCTGTTTCTGCTGCATTCCTTTTCTATAGATACTTGCATGGGCACTGTTCTTCTGAATTGGCTTCTATAATCCCCGCTTGCTCTTTCAAAGAAGTCTGAACATGTGCCGCAACCAGTCAACATCCTTTTACTGTCCAAGTTCAAACTCACCGAACCAACTTTTCTTCTTACTCATTTATTCATTCAACTTCTGTTTTATGGAACAACCTTCCTTCATACGTATTTCCTGAAAATTACAATCTACAAAAGTTCAAGTCTAATGTCAACAAGTATCTTCTTTCATCTTTTCAACCTTCAACCCATGCATGGTACTAAGTACTAAATGTTCTTAAAAAAAAAAAAAAAAAAAAACTACCTATACATAACAATAGTCCTTGAGAATGAAAAAAAATTTAGTATGGAAAACATACTTATTTAACATGATATACCATAAGATAATAAACTAATTATAAGGAATTGTGGGATATGTGGTTTCTTTCTTTGGCAATTCTTTACTTTTATTAAATTTTATTTTACTTTGTTTATTATTAGTTATATTTTGTATTTTACAATAATATACCTATGTAAATCTAAACAGACGCCATTACAGAATTTTTAGTGCAAACCCCAAGGGGTTTGCAAAAGTGTTCCATGGGATTCGCAAACCACCGGTTGGGAACTGCTGCCTTAATGTATAGTCATTTAGTTAATAGCTATATAAACTTAGTATTTACATGTTATAAAAGTAGTCATTATAGAAATCTAGTTTGAAATTTACTTTTTTTCTTCCCCTTTTTTTCTTCCACTTTTATTCTATATGACACTTCTATGCTTTTTTTTTTTTTAATGTCCCTGCCTCCTTGCAAATGTCACAGTTGATAAAGGAAACATACCATGTTGAAAGCTCCTATCTTTTTAGATTTTATTTCACCATAATTTAACACTTTTACTTCAGTATATTTTAAACATGTTACAGTAATATTTTATTGTATGTTTAATCGATGTTATTAAAATTTTATAGAATTATTCATTTATCAATAACTCAATAATGTTCTTGTCCAGCAAAGCTACCAGGTCAGTGGAGTTTATAATATATCATAAATATAATCATTAACCGTGTTCAGAAGTCAAGTACACTGAAAAGCCACAGTACACTGAAAGAGCATGTCTAGCACATTTCAAATTGTTTCAAACACCCATTGAAGTGACTTGTTTTCAAGTAACTAAAAAGAAAATACTTTATTTTTTCTTACTATTCAGTCTTGAAAACAGAACTCAGTGTAGGTTTGAAACCATAAACTTTGGTTGTGCGTAATGTTAAGAAATACATGTCTGTGAATCTGAAATTTGTTTGATTTGATGAAAATTGCTAAAGAAAAAAGTTAATCGCAATCATTGCATTAATACATTATTAATTTTAATGTATCTTTATCTATGAAAGATATTCTGGCTTAGCTAAAAACTGCTTGCATCAAAGAGTGTGCGATGTACAATTTGAGACAAACTGTTAATGACTTGAGACTTTTAATCTCCATTATACAAGAATAATGGAAATTAAAAGTGAAAGAATTTAACACAGTTTTCTAGTTAGAAGCCAAATGAAAAATAATTAAAATTGCCACTGAAAACATCCGGTGTTTCAGTGGCAAAACATTGCATAAACTGTGTGTGTACATTTAATTTTACAGACTTGTATGTTTATCAAAAATGTTCTTTTAGAAGCATTAAGTGAATTGTTAAAGTATTACTTAAAAGTTTGATACTAGATACAAAAAATAATAATAATAATAAAGAAATATATTAATATATAATTACAATAATAATTAATTATATAATAATAAATATAATAAAATAAACCAAATTAAAAGTGAAATACTTGACTTGAAGTTATGTTTAGCTGCAAAGTGAAAATTTATGAGATACAAACACATGAGATAAGGATAATCTAACATAACATTAATACATTCTTATTTGAAGCTTTAAATCTGCTGAGAGAATTACAGCTGATAATTTGAATATATGTTACTACCAGTTAATGTTTGCATGTGAAGTTTTCGTGAATAATCCTTGTTTCCAAATTAACTCATGTGGACTGTATTTCTTTGCTTGCTGCATGTTACATAAGAACCACATCTAATCTGAACTGGTGTGTTTGGAGAATAAGAAAAATGTGGAACCATAAACACATTATTTCAGTTGTTGTTATTTATTTTGTTACTCAGCATAGAAAGAAAAGATTAAGAAATTTTCTTACGAGCCATTCAAAAGTGCTCATAGTTAGCAGCAGATTAAAGATATAGTTTGCTAAAAAAAACAAGTTTGTCATTATTTCAATGTCAAATGTTACCAGATTACTGAGATACCTTTGTAAATAATTTAAACTATTTAATCTGTTTACTTTGAACTAAAATGATAATTTTGCATAATCTTTACATGAAGTGAAGATTATCTTTACATTCTTAAAATCTTAATTCCCTTCACATGCTTTTCACAAAGCATTTTAAAAGAAGTATTGTAATGCAACCACAGTTGACAATTTTTCTGATATATGTTGTCCAAATGCCAAAGTGCTACACAGGATCATTATTACTAACAGAAATAACATTTATTATGGAGATACTCTTACAAACTGTAATCTTATTAAGGTGCATACTTTTACAAACTGTAATATTTTTACTTTAAAATAAAATTATAGATTTAGAAGCAAATAATTTGCTAATACATCAACCTTATATTGCAACCCCTCCCTCCGTAACTAATACACTAATAAAATGTAGAATATATTAAAGTCCCATGAAATAGTTCGAGGTCTTCATCACAAATAAAAATGATGAAAAATGTACACTGTGATCCTTCTAGACCAGCGACAGCCTGCCCAAGTTAAAAATAACTTAGTAATACACAAAATTTTCAACTTCAAACATTTGGAACAAATTACAAAAAAAAAATGTTATTGGGTTCACATTACAATATTTTCACAATACCACCATTTATTCCAACTGGATGCAAAACACATTTCAACGATTTTTTTAAGTTTGCAGCGGCTGGCAAAATCTTACGTAAAGTTGAATTTCCGTAAGTCGAGTATTACCTAAGTCGGGAGTTCCTGTACAAAGTTTCTTAAAAGTCCCAAAATCTACTTCAGGGTACATCTGGTGAGTATGGGCTTGGCACACCCAGGGTCCTGAGCTGGATATCATCATTCTTCTCTTTCTTGGTGATTCCCTTCTACTTCTGAATCTTGTTCATTCTCTCTCTCTCTCTCTCTCTCTCTCTCTCTCTCTCTCTCTCAAGGTAATTCAGAAATTTTTTTTTTTTTTTTTTTTGGCTGGTGCAGCATAAACCTCAGGCTTCCTTGCACCATATGGCTAATAATAATAATGCATACAAAGTTTCTTAGAAGTCCCACAATTCAGTGATAGGGAAAATCACGGAAGCAGTGATCAAGGGTGGAAATCAGGATCATTTAGATAGAAATGGAGTTCTGAAGGATACACAGCATAGTTTTTTAAAGGGAAAATCATGTGTTTGACAAATCTGATTAGCTGTTTTGACAGGCTCACTCATAAGCTGGATTTGGGGAATAATTTCAATATTGTTTATTTAGATTTCAGCAAAATATATGACTCAGCCCCACATAAGTGGTTATTTTATAAGCTGGAACAGGTTGAAATTACAGGGAAAATCCTTAGATGGATAGCAGGATGGCTTCAGGGCAGGAGGCTGAGGGTTGTGATAAATGGTTATTCTTCAGATTGCATTAATATAAGAAATGAGATTCACCAAGGATCAGTATTGGGATGACTGTTGTTTTTGATTTTCTTAAATGACATCGATGAAGGGATAGAGGGCATGATATCTAAATTTGCAGATGATGTAAAGATCGGTAGAGTAGTTAATGATCACCGCCAAGCAGAGCTTCTTCAGAGTGACCTAGATAGACCTCATGGATGGTCAGAAAAGTGGCAGCTATGCTTTAATTCAGCAAAATGCAAGGTCTTACACCTGAGGAACAGCAACCCCAAAATAACTTATACACTTGGTGGAATTGAACAGTAGTGGAAGAAAGGGATTAGGGAGTTAGATATAGTCAGAAATGAAGTTCTTAGAGCATTGTAGACAGATTGCATGGAAGGCCCATGGTGTCCTATCAATGATTTATTGAACATTTGTTGGTAGATACAAGGATGTCGCAATCCCATTATATAAGGCTATTGTTAGACCACATTCGTCTATTTCTTTTATTATTTATTAATTATTTATTTTATTATTATTATTTTACTCTTTCTTTTTCTTTTTTTGGCTTAGGCTTCCTTGCACCTTATGGCCATTATTAATACTAATACTAATGCATACAAAGTTCTTAGAAGGCCCATTTCAAAAATTCTTAGAAGTCCTGAAATAAATGTATGGTTCAATGAATACAAGACAATCTGTAAACAGGGTAATGCAAATGCACTACCATATACCGTATTTCCCCATGTATAAGACGCACCTTTTTTCGAAAAATTTGGGGTCTAAAAACTGGGTGCGTCTTATACAGTGGTTGTAGATTTTTTTTACTTGCATTTCCCACTTTTTTGCGCTTGTTGTCTTTGCACTCATTGTTTCACACTTGTTACCAGTATATTAGGTTATATTTTGCCACGTTCTGCCCAGAAATGATTTTCATACAGTGCTGAATTCAAGTTGTTATTATGTTATTTGTTGTTATTTTAGTTTTTAGGAGCATTAGCAACTAAGGCCATATTGCTCCGAGATATGCGGTGGTCATTCCCTGACCTTTCCGCATCCTCCGTATTTGGTGGTGACGGGCTCGAACCCCGGTCTAATCAAGAAGCGTGTGCTATGCACTGCTGCTCCTTCCCACCTGGCTACGGAGGCGCCGCTGAATTCAAGTTAAAAGTGATCCAGTTTGCAAAAGTGAATGGAAATCATGCTGCTGAACGTAAGTTTGGTCCTCCTCCAACTGAGAAAACAATCCGAGACTAGCTATGGGAAGAAGAAACCCTACTGAAAATGCCACGGCAGAAGAAGGCCATGAGAGGCAAGTCAGCAAAATGGCCTGATTTAGAGAGGGAATTGAAGATATGGATTGAAGAGCAAAGGGCAACTGGAATTCCCGTGTCCACAAAGATGGCTCAGCATGAGGCAAGAAGAATTGCTGATGAAAAAGAAGTTACTGATTTCAAAGGAGGACAATTTGTGGTTCAGGTTCATGAAACGGAATGGACTAAGCATGCGTACACGCACCAGACTTGCCCAAAAGATGCCTGAAAGCTATGAGCAGGTCCTTGAATTTCATCGTTTTGTCATTCAATGTTGGAAGACACATCAGTTTGAGTTGGGACAGATTGCAAATATGGACGAAATCCCCCTTCAATTTGATGTCCCAAGTAACAGAACTGTTGATAAGAAGGGGGTGAAAACTGTAACTGTGAAGACAAGTGGACACGAAAAGAGCTATTATACGGTTGTTCTGGCTTGTTGTGCTGACGGAACCAAGCTGCCTCCTATGCTGATTTTCAAACGGAAAACAATGCCAAAAGAAGACATTCCTCGAGGAGCGATTGTCCACGTTCATGACAAGGGTTCGATGAATCAGGATGGGATGAAGATCTGGTTTGAGAAAGTTTGGAGCAGGAGACCAGATGGGCTATTACGCAAACCTGCCCTATTGGTGGTTGATCAGTTCAGGGCACACATAACAAAAAACACAAAGAAGATTGCTGCGGAGCAAAAAAAACAAAACTTGCCATCCTACCTGGAGGCTTGACATCCCAGCTCCAACCACTTGATGTCGCATTAACAAACCCTTCAAAGCTGCCATGAGAGACGAATGGAACCAATGGATGAAGTCTTCTGGGGACAATTTGACACCAGCAGGAAGAGTGAAGAAACCAACTATAGAAGAAGTTTGTACCTGGGTGAAAAGATCCTGGGATGATATCACGATTGAGATCGTTGTCAAGTCATTTAAGAAGTGTGGCATTTCAAATGCCATAGATGGAACTGAGGACATGGTAATATATGAAGACAGTGATTCATCATCAGACACAGATGATGACAAGCTAATGGATAAAACTTGAGTTCAATAACTTTAGGTAATACTTTTTTCTTTTTTTTTTTCTTTTTTTTTTCAAATTTCGGGCCCCAAAATTAAGGTGCGTCTTATACATGGGGAAGGCGCCTCCATAGCCAGGTGGGAAGGAGCAGCGGTGCGTTAGCACACGCTTCTTGATTAGACCGGGGTTCAAGCCCATCACCACCAAATATGGAGGATGCGGAAAGGTCAGGGAATGACCACCGCATATCCCAGAGCAATATGGCCTTAGTTGCTAATGCTCCTAAAAACCAAATTACAACAACAATACATGGGGAAATACGGTAGTCCCTATTGCCAAAAAGACAAGGTCATAAACTGGTGACTAATCCGATGAGGGTGGTGATAAAAGCTAAGTCACCCTTTTCATTTTTGTCTATTCCAAGAATTGGGTTTTTTCGACTACCGGAGCAAATAAGAACGTTTGCGTAGAACGTAGCAAATAAGAACGTTTGCGTAGAACGTATACCATGTAATACACAACGTTTGTGTATTACATGGTATATCCATGTAATTCGCTCTTTATAACAGTGAACGATTTTATGGGAATAATAAGCATAAATTAAAATCATTATGGCTTTTTGCTCGTTACAGCCGTGATCTCGTTATAACCAAGTTCGACTGTAATATAATTCTGAGAATTTATTAATATTTAAAATATTTTTCTTACTAAAAAGAAAAATATTTAGTAAGTTTTGACTGCATTAACATTGAGATGCACATTCACCTGAATATCGTGAAGCAATTTTGTGGTCCAAGGTACAATTTTACCTACTTTTGTCGTTCCTCATGTCGACTTTTAAACTTTATTGATGTAAAATTATAGATATTGTTTCTCTGGTGTGTTTTTAAAAGAATTCTGTTTCTTGCTTGTGAATGGTGAACTTGACTTTCTGTGGTGTATTTTAACCCCCCCCCCCCAACTATATGTATGTACTATATTACGTATACCCAATAATGGCTGCTTGGAAACAAAAACAAAAGCTAAAACTGCACACTCTTGAGACAAAATATCTAACATGGGAAGATAGACAAAAGCATGCAAATAATGTGTGCAGCCAATTTAAAATCAAACACAACACACTGAGCCTTGGGTGGCAACAAATTCAGCAAAGATTAAGGAGCAGTAAGAGGGCGAAAGTATAAATTCTAAGGCCAAGAAGTAAAGCTCACCGAGAATCCAATCCTGACCTAGAAGGGGGCCATTTACATATGGTACTATGATGCTACCAAGAATTACCCAATTCTCCCCATTGGGCATGACATGCTTACAGAAAAGGTTGAAAAGTTTGCCAAAGAACTGAGCATCACAAATTTTATTCTGTTCAATGATTGGTTAAGCAAGAAGGAAAAAAAAAAAAAAAGCTTAAACTTAAAAGCATATTTGTGGCAAAGGGAAAGATGCCAAAGTGTAACAGATAGAAGACTGGAAAGAAAGTCTTCAAAATATCCTAGCAGAGTACCTCTCTACCAACATCTACAATGCCGATGAATGGCCCTGTTCTTGAAGTGCACCATGGATAAGATCTACACACTCAAATGAGGTGTTGCAATCAGAGGAAAGCAACTGAAAGCCATGTAACAGTCTACAAACATGGATAAGAAAAATAAAGTCAGTTTGCTTGCCATTGGCAAATTCAAAAAACCAAGGCGCTCCAAGAATGTGCAACACTTGCCCTTGGCTTATGAGGCAAATTCAAAAGCTTGGATGACCACTGCGGTATCCACAGCAAGGCTGCAGTAGTAGCTGTAGGGGGTTTTTTTTGGTGCAAGGGCTACTACGGCCAAATTGCACAGTTCCTGTGGAGAGACACTGTACAGATTAATAAAAAGGGTTTATAAGAGCATATATACATTAATCTGTTTTAGATAGTGGAAAAACTCAAATTGGAGTTGTCCCCAATAATATATCTTAGTTGAAGAGACTCATTTAAGTTACGGAGAGATTGGAATGATGTGGATCTGGCAGACTGATAATGGGTGCACACTATAAGAATATGTTTCACAGTTAGTAGTGAGTCACAGTGCAAGCATGGTGGGGTTATTTCCTTGCAATAAATAGAGATGTGTAAGATGGGTATGTCCAATATGTGCTCTGGCAAGCACAACCTCCTCATGTCTGTTTGAGCAGAAACTAGATTTCCACAGCTATGGATTCTGTTTCATATTTCGTAACTTATTTAACTGGTTATGCCAAATTCCTCTCCATTTTTCATTGTATATTTGGCTTATGATTAGTTTATAGTCTGTGTAAGGAATCTGAATATTGTCATTGTCAGTGGGATTTCTTGCTGCTTTATCTGCATGCTCATTTCTTGGTATTGCAGTATGCCCTGGGATCCAGCAAAAAGTGACACTTTGCCTATTATTATATTAAATCTTATTTGATTTATAAAAGCAAGAATTGCCATGGAGGGCTGTCACTGCACTCAAAGAGTCTGTATAGATTATACAGAGTGAAGTTATTAGCAATCAAGGTCAAACCCATCTGGTAATGAGACAGAGACTGTTGACATTGGTAGAACCACAGGAGCTCCCACAGCTGTGTCACTTTTGGAGTTTGTGCATTTGCCAAAGAGTGGGCTGCATGTAGTTTCTGAAAGGTTTGATTGTTCAGGGAGTGTTTCCCCCAATGTTGGAAGTAATCATCACATGAAGGTATGCATGCTTTACATGGGGGTTGCACAATTTCTCTATCTTGATGAGAATTGGTCAAATGCATATTCCACTGCTGTATTAGTTCTTGTAGGTGGATTCCTATAAGTTTATTTCTAAACAGAAGACCCAATGAGGATCATAGAGGTGTGACCAGATAGGATGAGATGGAAGGCAATTTATTTTAACCACATAGTTGAGGAGCAGCATCTTTCTCTGAAGGTGGAGTGGAGGTTCATTGGCTTCTACATATAGGCTTTGAACTGGTGAAGTCCTGAATGCTCCAAGAGAAATTCTGAGTGCATTATGTTTTACTGTGTTGAGACATGCTAACAGTCTTCCGAGTGGGTCATAAACGGGAGCACTATAATCTAATAGAGATCTGATTAAAGCTCGGTATAGGTGGAATAGAGTACCGCGATCAACTCCCCATGTCACAGATAAGATGACTTTAAGTATATTCAGCTTTTTCATACAGACAGTTTGTGTTTGTAGTATATGTTTCTGGAATGTCAGTTTGGTGCCCAAGAATCGGATATTGCTGGTGACTGGTTATCAGTTGATTTCCCAATGATAATTCAGGTTCTGGATGTAGATGACATTTTTTACAAAAGTGAATGGCTGTAGTTTAGGTTGCTGATAGACGATAACCATTATATGAAGTCCATGATACTATTTTGTTTACTGCAAGTTGCAGCTGTCTTTCAATGGAATGCACATTCTGTGAATGGCAAGATATTGCAAGGTCATCAGCATAAAGAAAGGTGTCAACATTACCCAAAATGTTCTGCGCTAAACTGTTTATTCTAAGAGCAAAGGGTGTAGCTGAGTACCGAACCCTGTGGTACACAAGAGATTGCGAAAAAGCATTACGATAACTCACTTGAAAAGGTAACTCTATGATCATTGGGAGTAGACCTTTGAGTCCTATGGCATACAGGTCTTGCAGAATGCCATAGCGGCAGGTGGTGTCAAATGCTTCTTCAATATCTAGGCACACCATGACAAGATGTTCTTTTCAGATAAAGGCATTCTGTATGTTGCACTCAGCTTTCACCATTAGGTCTATGTGGATCTGTTTTTGCGGAAGCCGTACTGATTACAACTGATGGCTGAGTGGGACTCTATGTACAGTACAAGTCTATTGTGTATCATCTTTTCTAATGGAAGGGTTTTTTTTTTTTTTTTTGGCTGATGCTCTATAAGCTTGCTTTCTTGCATCATATGCCTCAACTAATGCTAATGTCTTACCTAAGCAGATGGTAAGGGATATTGGTCTATAGTTGCATGGATTCGTCTGATCTTTTCCAATTTTTAGCAAAAGCTAGCACTGTTGAATGAGACACCATGAGTGAGGATAGTGGCTTTCGGAGAAGATCCGATTCAGAAACAGCAATGGGGAATTTAATGCCTTTTTGTCTAGATGTTGTAACATGAGTTAATAAATTCCATCAGGACCTGATGCCCCATTTGTTGATTTCTTTAGAGCATCCTGTAGCTCCAAAATTGTAAAGGATTGATTATATGGGAGTGATAGTCCTGTGCTGAAATTTAATTTGCATTGCTCAGCCCTTGTTTTATGTTGCTGAAAGGATGGTTTGTATGCAGATATATCTGAGGTTTGTGAAAAATTTTCTGTTAGAGCATTAACTATTTCAACTGGAGATGATAAGTATTGCCCATTCCATCTCAGTATTATATAGGATGCTGGCAGAAATCAGCCATTCAGTTTTTTTTTAATTTTATTCTAGATTATTCTACTACTGGTATTCTTCGTTATAGTAGCAGCAAACTGGATCCAAGAATCTCTTTTAGCCTTTTTCCTTACAAATCGTGCTTTAGCTTTAAGTTTTTTGAAATTTATAAGATTTTCCGTTGTTGGGTGATTACAAAACAGGTTCCATTTCCGGGTTTTCTCCTTTTTTGGCAAGCTGGCACGCATCACTCCACCAAAGATTGGCAAGTTTAAGAGAACCAGTATGGATTTTGGGTATGGTCGTGGTTGTGATATTTTGTCTGTATCTGAGTTGTGATGTGTTATGTTGTGTGGCATCATTGTTGGATTGGTGTTTGATAATTTCATCATCAAATGAGATATTCAAAGCAAACAACTTCCAATCAGCCTCGGAAAATTTCCATTTTACGCAGGTATTATTTGCCTGAGGGATTCTAGTTGTTTAGATTTCACAAATTATTGGATAGTGGTCACTGTTTAGCAGATTGTCCAGAGTTGACCAGGGTATTAGTAGATACAATGCTGGAGAGCAGATTGTTAAGTCTATAACTGTAGTTGTTCTAGTAGTGAAATGAATGCAAGTACCTGCATCAGTATTCAACAGTGTTAGATAATGTTCATCGAGCAGCGATTCCAGAAGATTTCCTCGTCTGTCTGTCTGTCTGTATGTGGAGAGCCCCAGAGTGAGTGGTGTGCATTTAAACTCCCTTAATAAATAAAAGGGAGGAGGGATTTGTAGCAGAAGTATATTCTTTGTTTGGTGATAGGTAGATTGAAACTATTGTTAACATGATTCCTAAGGAGACGTATTGCTACTGCTTTTAAGGAGGTCTGCAGTGGAATCTGTTTGGTGGGGATTCTTGAGTTTACAAGAATGGCTAACCTCCATGCACAGTGTTATTGTTATTTCTATTATGCTGATATACAGTATAGTTCTTGATTTTTTTGAATTACTTGTGGTGGTAGATTAGTTTCTTGTAAACATATACTTACCAGACTATACTGTTGGTGTCTCCGTAGCCAGGTGGGCAGGAGCAGCAGTGCGTAGCACATGCTTCTTGATTAGACCAGGGTTCAAGCCCGTGCCCACCAAATACGGAGGATGCGGAAATGTCAGGGAATGACCACTGCATATCCCCGGGGCAATATGGCCTTAGTTGCTAATGCTCCTAAAAATCAAATAACAAACAACTATACTGTTAGATTAGGGCATGTAGCAACATCCATGATATCAACATTCATTGATATCATGGATGTTGCTACCTAGGCCTCTACAGTTCCACTGTATGATGTGATCCATTATTTGTTTTTAGCAGTTGGGTTTGATTCAGTCTGCCTCTTAGGTCCAGTCTGTTTTTGTCTCTACAATTTTATTCTTTCTTTTTTTGAGAAGATTAGTCATCCATGTCATCTTCTGCGTACAGGTCTAAGATTGGCTCATCCGGGTTGATGTTTTCATCAGTATCCATATTTGTTAAATTTGGCTGAATATTCTGCATTGGGACTGCTGTTTTAGTTTTTATGGTTTCTAAAGAAGAGTGCAGTGCAGTTGGCGGTACTGTAATTATTGTGTTGTTGGCAAGATCTACCAAATACTGTTCCTTAGTGGATTGCTGCGAGGTGAATATTTCTCGTGCCCAAATCTGCAATAGACATGGTTGGGGGAACTGACATCAGTTTCAGTGGCTGCTGACTGGTAGTTCTTTGCTGCTGTTGAATAGGTATATTTTGGCGTAGTAAGCATAATTTGCTTCTTTGCCTACTGGTAAGTCACTTTCTGCTCTACTTTGTATTTTTTAATCTTTTTTCCTGTTTTCCATAGTTCATAGGACCTTAAATAAGCAGAGCGTTTGCCTTGACAGTTCAAACTATGTGGTGTTTCAACATCACATTCTGTATGTGCGTGTGGGATTTTGACCCACAGTTTGGGCAGACTGCATCCCCCTCTACAGACTGTCTGAGAATGCCTAAATTTCTGACACTTATAACACCCAATCGGATTAGGAATGTAGGGTCTTAGATGGGACAGCCAGCTTTAACACTCAATGATAAATTTGGTGTGCCAAACATAAGGATGATGTTCTACGTGGGAATAAGCTGACCATCTTTTCTGATCATAATCCACTTAGCTTGTGCTACTTTCTGTTCTTTCAACTCTTGGACCAGTTCATCTTCTGTAACATTGATCAAATCCAACTCAGCAATTACCCCTTTGGAAGTATTTAGTGTTACATGTGGGGTAACTTGCAGGAGAAATACCATCAAACGTTGAGAGGTTTGGCAGAGCCTCTGATTGCTTACAACTCACACTTTCTATGAGTGAATTTCCAGATCTAAGTCTTTTCACCATTTTAGGCAAACCTGTTGAGCTTTCCAGGCATTTCTGTATCAGAAGTGGGGAGAGCGTACTCATGGATTTGTTTGACAAGGAGTGGAAGATAAGGAAAGATGGGAATTCCTGTTGCTCTTTAACAGTTCACAGTCTTTTCGACTTTGATGTGTCGTGAGCAGTGTCAATTTGAACATTTGAACATGATGAGCAGTGTGGCTCAATTGGAGGGAAATTATCAAATTACATGTTTGCCCCTTTTAGCCCTGGAAGGGGGACTTTCTTCCCTCAGGTTACCAGTCCCATCACATGGAGGCAGGGGAGGTGCCAGCAGTGACCAAGCGGTTGTAGAAGTTAGTAGAGTTTGTTAGTAATAAATATATATATATATATATATATACATACACTGAATAAAGAAAGGTAGTTTTCCTTTCTGGGTTCTGACTTTAACACTTGAAGCAGAGAACCACTTGAGGTAAACAAAAGAGAAAAATGCACTAGAAAGGAAATTAAACTTTGTCACTTAGAAAGAGCACTCTATATATCTCAGAGAAAATTGCTTGTCACTATCGCTTGGCACCCGGGCCAACACAGCCGCACCAGTGTGACTGTCCGATGTTGACTCAAGGCAGTGAGGTGGCCTTAATTGTCGAAAACTGCTCCGCAAACCCACACGTTCAAGGCTTGAAAACAGTCAAACTGATTTTTTCTTTCCCCCCCCCCCAACTCGACGTCTGTAATCGACTCAGGCATCCATAAGGAAGGCACATATAAAACAATTGCAAATGATCTCTGTCATCTCCATAACCCATGGCTTGCTTGAGCAAGTGCATGCCACCCAGAAGGTTCTCATCTGGGTGGCATGGACCCAAGGACCAAGGAATTATCTGCAATCTAAAGTTTTACTACTGCAAGATGCTCAAGAGTAAGAAGCTATCTTATCTTGAAGCTGACAAGTGTTATAATGAGAACCTTCTGGGTGGCATGCACTTGCTCAAGCAAGCCATGGGTTATGGAGATGACAGAGATCATTCACAATTATTTTATACGTGCCTTCTTTCTGGATGCCAGCATCAATTCATTTGAAGGTTTAAATCCGTCCAAGAATGAAATTGATCCAGATGGAAGTGCTGCAGCCACATGGATCATTATTTTTTATATACATATATATAAAATTCAATTCCTTTCACTGCTGTATTTTTTTTTTTTTTTAATTTCATAACTGACTACCAGAAAGGAGGATGAAATTTGGGCCCTTCGTGTTTCTGTTATCTTCAAATATATCTTGATGGGTTTTTTTGGCTATTCCGCTAATTATTCCCTTAGATTATTATTCCAGAACATGGGTTTGCTCTAGACTAGCTGCCAGCAATTGGCACCCTAGGTAAACAATGAAATCAGCATCCCACAAAACCTCAAGGGCAGATTCAGGAAGAGGTTTTTTAAAAGGGAAAATGTTTTTCTAAGTTGTTGAGTTATAGCTTATCAAAACTGTTGAGGAGGTCACCTCCACTGCATGAATGCATTGCTAAGTCTATGGCCTGCATCAAAATCAAAACTTCAAATTTAGATCAAAATACGTCAAATTGTACCTATAATTTTATCATCAACTAAACTTCAGATCATTAAACTTCAGATGATCATTAAACAAGACAGAAATCACTTATTATCATAAGTGATTTCTGTTTCTATCAACCTGGTGTTTGAACAATAAAAAATACCTTGGCACAGTTACAGTTAAAATCTAGTGCAGCTATAAAATTTACTTTTCTTTCCAATGAACATAAATTACTAACATATTGCAAGTGCGAAAATACTTTCTTTTAACTATTAAATTCCAAATGTACATGAAATTTATTTATTTCTGTTAGTTCTAAGTTTGACAAATACATAGGAGACAGTTTTTCTAATAATACACATCAATTTATGCAAAGTTATTTTACTAGATTAAAGAAAGTTGTTAATGTATGCAGTGCATTACATTACATTTTAAACACATTCATTTTTTTTTCTTAAATGCTTCAGTTTTTTTATTTTTTAATCTCAGTAATTAATAAAAGTGAAACACAAACCAAGTTATCTCCTTATCAATTAGTTACTAAGATTATAACTTGACAGAATTCATAATAAAACTAAAGTTATGTTCTCTAAACTTAGCCATCCAGTTTAATTACTACTGAAGTAGAGCATTGAAAATTCGAACATCAATAATTCAAACCTCAATAATCCGAACGAGGCAGCATTTATTTTTTTTTTATGCTGGTGCCATAAAATAATTACAGTATACCGGTTATTGTGATTGTGAATTGAATTTTGATTCTATGAAATGGCAATTGTAATAAGCAAAAAAATCCACAGGCTATAAAAATGAAGATATAAAGCACAAATTTATACTTTTATTTTACCTTACCAGTTAACAAAATTAAATGATATGTGAAAATCGGAAGAATATTATCCACAGGTTAGAAAAATAAAAATAAATTTATGCTTATGTACATAATTTAATTGATATACATACAGTACTAACTAAACATATGCTGTTTGCTGTTGTTGGCTATTGGGAGCATCAGTAACTAAGGCCATATTGCTCTGTGTATACTGTCTGTAAATTGCATTTTCTGTGCTGATTTTCAGTTTTCTGGACAAAAAACCCAAGTTTCCGTGAGAAGGGCCGACTAACTGAGCCATGTTGTGAAAAAATTCCCATAAAAATTCTTCCCATCAGCGATAGGACTTGAACTCAAGTTTTTACACCCGGGATGTGGAGGATGGTGATTGTACCAACTATGCTACCCACAAGGGCTAGGTACAAGCAACAAACTAAATGCTGTCCAACTCAACTACTCTTGCTGAAAAGTGTGAGCGATCTGGCAGCAGAGAAATGAAGTTCGAAAATGGTACAGCAAAAAATAAGAAATTACTTTCATTAAAGGCCAATACATGTGTTATTCTGGCTGAAAGTTCCATTTGTTTTGTACCTATGCATAAATACACGTAAGTATAACTTAGCATTTTTATTTCTAAACTTACTAAACCTTTTTTTGTAGTCTCCAAATGGTATTTTTGATAAGTTCAAAAATCCGAACAAATCGGAAGTCCGAACTATCCCCGGTCCCAATTAGTTTGGATTATCGACACTCTACTGCGTATGATATTTATTACTCTCCTCCCTCATATTCTTTTTTTTTTTTCTTTTTAAATCTCTTTTCTCTTTATACGTGTATCTCTCTTCACAAATGCAAGTGACACTACATTCACAAGTCTTACATAACAATACAGAGATGACAGAGATCATTCACAATTATTTTATACGTGCCTTCCTTCTGGATGCCAGCATCAATTCATTTGAAGGTTTAAATCCGTCCAAGAATGAAATTGATCCAGATGGAAGTGCTGCAGCCACATGGATCATTATTTTTTATATACATATATATAAAATTCAATTCCTTTCACTGCTGTATTTTTTTTTTTTTTTTAATTTCATAACTGACTACCAGAAAGGAGGATGAAATTTGGGCCCTTCGTGTTTCTGTTATCTTCAAATATATCTTGATGGGTTTTTTTGGCTATTCCGCTAATTATTCCCTTAGATTATTATTCCAGAACATGGGTTTGCTCTAGACTAGAGCAAACCCATAAAACTACAATTAATCTATGAATTTCTTTTTTTTTACATATAAATTGTATGGAAAAAAAATAATAATGATTTCTATCTGTCCAATTTTGATGAAATTTGTAATTGCTCAACAAATATATTTTTTTTAAAAGGCCCAAATATAAAATTTCTTAAAATCCATCCACTGGGAATCGAGCAGTTGCTTGTGGTTAGACAGACATGGCAAACACAATAGCCATGTATGTATATATTATATGGGTCTGGCCCAAAATCTCGACAGTATCTACTATATTGTAGAAATATATGAATATAATTCTATATATTTATTAGTTTTTTAGTAAGTAAAAATTTACCTCATTAGATTAATTTTGTATAGAAAGAATATAAAATTTTAAAATTTTAACAAAAAATACCTTTCTCAATTTAAAGATCATGTTTTCTGTTACAGAAACAAACAGTTTTAAAATAAGATCAGTAAATAAAATGACTTAATTAATTTTACTTTATTATATTGCATTTAATTATATTATATTGCAGCGCAGAAAGAGGAACTATAGGAAATTTTGGAATTGGTGAAAGAAATAAAAGAGGTGAAAGACTTGTGGAATTTGCAGAATCTCAAGGACTGTCAGTAATGAACACTTTTTTCAAGAAAAGGGTGATCAGAAAGTGGACATGGAAGAGTCCAAATGGATTAACAACTAATGAAATCGACTTCATCCTCACTAACAGAAGATATATTGTGAATGATGTTACCGTCCTGAATAAGGTAAATGTTGGAAGTGATCACAGAATGGTAAGATGTACACTTGATATAGATGTAGGAAAGGAAAAAACTGACTCGAGTAAATAATACAAAGGTCTTTGAAATAACAGAGGAGGAGAAAAAGCAGTATGTACTGGAAGTTAAGAACAAGTTTGAGCTTCTGCAGACTGCTGAGGACCAAGATATCGACGAGGAATATTACAACTTTCTGAAAGTGATAAAGCCCAAGAAACCTATAGGGAAACAGAAATCCAAAGAAGAAAAAATTAGTCAAGAAACACTTGTCATGATGAACCAAAGACGACAAATGAAGCAAGAAAAACACTGACAGGGAGAAAATTGAGTATACTGAGTTATGCAAAGCCATTAGAAAGAGACTCAGAGAGGACATAAGAAGATTTAACCAGAAAAGTAGAACAAGCATTAAGGGAAAACAAAGGATTTAAATCAGCAGCCATGAGCAGTAATACAGAAAGACAAATGATACTGAAACTGAAGAATAGCGATGGTGTACTTATAAACAGCAGAGAAGGCATAATTCAAATAGCAAAAGACTACTATAGAGAATTATACAAGGAGCAAGGCAATGATGCCAGCAGTGGGGAAGATGGATTGCAAAGTAGCAACACATATGACATACTTGATATTCTTCCTGACAAGGTAGAACATGCATTGAAGAAAATGAAGAATCAGAAAGCCCCGGGGGAAGATGAAGGTACTGTAGAGTTGTTAAAACTGGGAGGAAGAGACATAACACAAAAACTGGCAAGGCTCTTCACAAAGTGCATTAGAAAAGGTGTGACGCCTAAGCAGTGGAATAATGCAATCATAGTTTTGCTGCATAAGGAAGGAGATAAATCAGAAATTGGAAATTATAGACCAATTAGCTTGTTATTCCACATCTACAAGTTATTCACAAGGGTCATTACTAACAGATTAGAAAGAATACTTGATGAGAATCAACCGAAAGAGCAAGCTGGCTTTAGGACAGGATTCTCAACTATGGATCACCTTCACGTAATATCACAGCTAATGGAGAAAGCAAATGAATATAAAACACCATTATGCCTGGCATTTGTGGATTATGAAAAGGCATTTGACTTCATACAGCATAAGGCAATGTTTTTTTAGGGCACTGGAAAGACAAGGCATAGATACCTCATATATTATGATTTTGAAGAAAATATATGAGAGTGCTACCTCCTTTATTAGAATAGACAAAGACAGTAGGAAATTTAAAATCGAGAAAGGAGTTCGACAAGGAGACACAATATCTCCGAAGCTGTTTACTGCTGCCTTTGAGGAAGCTTTCAGAAGATTAGAGTGGTCGCAGAAAGGAGTCAATGTGAACAGAGAGTACCTAAACCATTTAAGATTTGCAGATGAATGACATTGTGGTCATAAGCCACGATCCCAAAGAATTAGAGGAAAATCTTAATCAGTTATGCACAGTTAGTAAGGATTTTGGACTAAAGATGAATATGGCTAAAACAAAAGTAATGATGAACATGTATGCCACAGAAAGGGAAATAATGATTGAAGGAGCAGTAATTGAAAAGATGGAGTCATATACTTATCTGGGACAAGTTATTAGCTGTAATAATGATAAATGGCTGGAAGTCAAGAGAAGAATAAATTTTGGATGGATAGCATTCAGGAAATATAGTCACATACTGAAGAGCAATATCCCAGTTTGTCTGAAACGTAAAATAATGAACCAATGTATACTCCCCACCATGACATGGAAGTGAAACTTCGGCACTCACCAAAAGAATGGAAGAGAAGCTGAGAACTACACAGCGAATAATGGAACGAATTATATTGGGAATCAGACTGTTAGATAAGAAGAGAAACACATGGATTAGGCAGCAAACTCAAGTAAAGGACATTCTTATCAAAACTAAAGAACTAAAATGGTCTTGGGCAGGACACACAGCTCGAAGACATGATGACAGATGGACTAAGAAAATAACAGAATGGTATCCAAGAGTAGCTAGAAGAAAACCTGGAAGACAAAGGCGGAGATGGATAGATGAAATTCATGAGTTTTTGGGTAGTAATTGGATGGCCAGTGCTCCAAACAGAAGGAACTGGAAAGTTGCTGGACAGGCCTTCATCCTGCAGTGGATAGAAAATGGCTGATGATGATGATTGCATTTAATTGGCCTTTTTCAAGTTGAATTTTGGTATTTGTATAGGACGTTTAAGCAATAATTATAGGTATAGCATTGAAATGCTAAAGATGATAAAAAAACTTGAAATAGGAATACTTTCAGAATATCAAAATTTAGAGTAATGTATTTTGGCAGCTGCATAACATTTGTCATAAATATTATGTATAACTAAAACTGTAATTTTACAGGTATTTGTTATTAGCTGTACTTTCACAAATTTCTTTGACAAGTGCATTGGGACTGACCGCTCAGTAATTAATCCATAATCTTCTAATTTGAAGAATTAACAATGTTGTCCTTTTAAGAATTAACTTGATTTGCAACTACCACAGGTAAATTACCCGGCATGTATGGCCATTACTATAATAGCATTTTAATCTATGTTAAGAACCATTAGGTAAATTGATTGCAGCAACTTGGTCGAAAATACGAAACCTGGTGTAATCAGGATTTTTGACCTATGTATATAAGAGTGCATATTTGAGAAATAATATTAGTATTAGTTCACCCTTCAGCAAAAATGAATGAAGTTCATGAAATTGTTCCGTCTCAGAATGGAAGTGTTAAAATTAATGTGTGTGGTTATTTAGTGGTGCAAGGTAAACATTGTAACAACGTATACTACTGGTGTTGCAAAAAAAGAAAAATCAAAAAAGTTGCAAAGGTAGAGCAACAACAAAATTTCAAATGGAAGGCATTATCTTAAAATTTCATAAGCCATAATCATGCTGCTCAAGCCAATGCTGCCGGTGTGGCAAAAGCCATTGGCCAAATGAAAGAATGTGAGAAGCAAACGAAAGATCTACCTTGACAGATTATTCAAACCAGCATATCAGCAGTTCTTCCAGAGAATCTGTCATATATGCCATCAAAAAATGCTCTTTGCAAAAGAATAAAATATGTAAGAAAAGCAAAACGACCGTCAGAACCACAGTCACTCGAGGAACCTGATATCCCAGATACTTTGCATCATACATTAAATGGTGAATTGTTTCTTGTTAAAGATTCTGCAGTGGAAGAGGAAAGAATTCTTCAATTTACAACAAAAGTAAATATTCGATGCCTATCATGACTCAATATTGGATTATGGATGGTACATTTAAAACCGTGCCCACAATTTTTTATCAATTATACACAATATATGCGCCCATCGGTAATGAAAACTATCGAATAAACCCTATCGAATAAAACAACACACAAACCCTTAGTTTATATGTTGACGACGAATAAGAGTGAAAAAAATTATAAACATTTGTTTCAAGATATGATTGACTTTGCCAAAGAAAATTAAACTGAATTGAGACCACAGACCATATTAACAGACTTGGAATTAGTTTGTTATTTTGGTTTTTAGGAGCATTAGTAACTAAGACCATATTGCTCCGGGATATGCGGTGGTCATTCCCCGACCTTTCCGCATCCTCCATATTTGGTGGTGACGAGTTCGAACCCCGGTCTAATCAAGAAGGGTGTGCTATGCACTGCTGCTCCTTCCCACCTGGCTACAGAGGCGCCTACTTGGAATTAGCTGCAATAAATGCCTCCAAAGATGAGTTCCCTAACATGTTTAATAAGGTCTGTTTTCCCCACCTGGGACAATGTGTTTGGAGAAAAATTCAAGCAAGTGAACTGGCATCTCAGTACGGCACCAATGAAGAATTTAGTTTGTTGCTTCAACATTTCTGTGCATTAGCATTTATTACATCTGGCGAGATAACACAAGCATTTAATGTTCTGAAGCCACATTTACCAAGGGTGTGATGTGATGTGATAGAGTGGTTTTCTCCCTCTGCTTGCTTCTTGTCTCAATTATATATATATGGAAGAATTAGATGGTATATGTGCAATGGTACAGTAATTCACTCTCCACCATTATTTCCACCAACATTATGGTCCGTATACGATTCCATTCAACTGAGAATTCTAAGCACCCAAAACAGTGTTGCGACTTGGGATAGAAGATGGGAGATATAGTTGGACGAGCACATATTGGCATATATAGGATCATCAAGGAATTTCAGAAAGAACAGCAGCAGGTTGATAACCGGGCTGAATGCATATGTCATGGTGAATCCTATCCAAAACACAAGAAGGGAACAGTCGAGAGAGAAACGAGAATAATGACGGTTACGAACGAAAATAGTGAAAATAGATCTGTGATGGTTTACCTTCACAATATTGCACATAACGTATCTTTATAAATATTATTTTATGCATATATATAACTGATATTAAATCAAAATTAATGCCAGTAGCATGGCAAAACTGTTGAGCGAAAAAACATTTCACGTAATTCGGAACTGCCACCTTACGGGGGGGCACTAAATTCTTATGTAATTGGCTCTAAATTTTAAAACTGATTTATTATTTTGAATTGGATTTTCTAAATTTACTTGGAGATTTTCTGCTACAATTTTTAGTCTTACCTTTTCTTCTCCATCCCTGTTGATTAATTATTATGTTTAATTTATTTTTTCGCTCAACAGTTTTGCCATGCTACTGGCATTAATTTTGATTTAATATCAGTTATACATCGGGCATCATGTGGAGGAATGTGCATTTTGCTGCCTCTAATGATAGCTTTATATTTATTTTCTTAATTTTCGTATTATATTTTGTACCATTTTTTATTTTTTAACTACTTCATTATGCTAATAATATATATACAGGGTGTCTCAAAAATATTGGAACAAACGTTTAGGGGAGGTAGGTAACATCTAAAGGAATGTGAATCGCATAGGAACCCATAACCGGAAATGTCACGGGAAAGTAGTAGCAGAGGCACAAGAAGCAGAAATGACACAAGACAGTAATTAGTGGCAAACATTTATTTCACATAATATTAACAATGGAGTACGAGATGGATGCATTTCATGATGTTACAACAGATGCCTGAAGGTTCCACCATGAGACGCGGTGCATGCGTGACACCGACGCAGCATAGAATGGCGACAAGGTCGAACACACCTGGAGTTTCTTTGACAGCAGCAGCGCAGATGAGTCTCACCACGAGATCCATTTCCGTCTCCACAGGCGATTCATACACGATAGATTTCAGGGCTCCCACTAAGGCTCGATAAATCAGGTGAGCGTGGTGGCCAGGCTATGGGTCCACCACGGCCAATCCATCGATGCCCAAAACGCCTGTTCAAATGGTCACGAACACACCTTCCATAATGGGCGGGTGCCCCGTCATGTTGAAACCAAATGTTGCGTCTCACATTTGCTGGAACCCTGGTAGAATTTGTTCAAGAAAGATCCGGTATTTAGCGGAGTTCATGCGGGATGGTAACAGGTATGGGCCGACTAAGCAGTCACCGACCATACATGCCCACACATTTATTGGGAAGAGATGTTGTGCCACATGGGGGCGCACACCGTGTGGGTTGTCGTGAGCCCACACATGAGCATTGTGCTGATTGAATAAGCCTCATCCGTGAACAAAACATAGGCTGGAAACACTTTCTTGGAGAAAGCATTGTGCAAAAGCCACACGTGCAGGATGATTTGGGGGAGCAGTAACTGAACCCTCTGGAGATGAAAAGGGTGTAAGGAATCATCGTGCCAGACACGCAGTACACTGCAAGGAGACACTCCTAGGGGCAACGGCACGTGTGCTGGTAGTAGGATTATTCTGGACGGCATTCAACACACTTTCTTGCATGGCGGGAGTTCACATCGAACGTGGTCTGCCCGCACTACTCCTGTTACCTCTAAATGACCCATAATCACACAAATTTTGATGCACACACGCAAACAAACGATGGTCCGGTACATGTCTGTCTGGGAAGCGTTCTACATAAATTTGTTGAGCGGCTCGCTCATTGCCCTCTGCTAATCCATACACTAGGTGCATGTCTGCCAGCTCACAGTTCATATATCGATACATGCTCTTTGTGCAGCGAGTACTGCTTGAATGAGTAAACCAGAAATTTTCGGTCTCGCGAATTGATGAACAGCGCCGTGTACCGACTTACGGTGACGTTTCCGGTTATGGGTTCCTATGTGATTCACATTCCTTTAGATGTTACCTACTTCCCCTAAACGTTTGTACCAATATTTTTGACAAACCCTGTATACTGGAATGAGCAGCAGCCTAGAGAGTAAGTAGCTGAGCAGGTTTTGTTTGTTTGTTATTTGGTTTTTAGGAGCATTAGCAACCAAGGCCATATTGCTCCGGGATATGCGGTGGTCATTCCCTGAATGACCTTTCTGCATCCTCCGTATTTGGTGGTGACAGGCTCGAACCCCAGTCTAATCAAGAAGCGTGTGCTACGCACTGCTGCTCCTTCCCACCTGGCTACGGAGGCGCCTAAGAACAGGTGCATGTATACTTGCATATACACCAATGCTAGAAGTATAATAAATAAATTTGATGAATTTGAAGTGCTGATCAAGACATCAAAGGCAGATACTGTTGGGATATCAGAGACATGGTATCACACAGAGATAAACAGTGCAGAATTGTAATGTGGGGAGTACAATGAATGCAGAAAGGATAGACAGGGTAGGAAGGGAGGAGGGGTTATGCTGTTAGTTGAGAAACACAAAATCTAAGGAAGTGCATCCAGTTGATATAGGTGGACAGTGCAATGTTGAGTCAGCTTGGTGTGACATAAACACTGGAAAAAGGAAAATGAGAGTAGGAGTGTGTTATAGGCTTAATGACTCTGATCAGTACAATGAACAATTGTGCAGAGAAATAGAATGGGGCAGTAAATCAGAATGTCTTGTAATGGGGGATTTCAACTTTCCAGATATTGACTGGAACTTGTGAGTTGGTCACTCGCATGCTAGCAAGACTTTTGTGGATTTATTGGAGGATTGTTTTCTACAGCTACATGGTCAAGGGGCAACCAGAGGGAGTAATACTCTCAATCTCATTATCAGCAGTGATGATTCATGTATTAGGAATTTGCAGATAAAGGACCACAACTAGGTGACAGTGACAGTCTACTAATGTGGGATTTACTTAAAGAATTAACTACAAACAAGTGTAATGGGAAGAGTTTTTGTTTTCATAAAGGGGACTACAGCATCTCATACAGTTTTTAAATTATATATAGCCTTCAAGGAATTAATCTTGGAAGCTACTAGATTTTTCATACCAACTAAGAAATACTGTTCAAGATTTAGACCTAAATGGATGTCAGATGAACTAATGAGGCTCGTGGCAGAGAAGAAAAATGCATGGGATGCATATAAATTATCAGGTGACACGCCTATGGCAGATATAAGCTAGTCTGTAATCAAGTAAATGAGGTTAGGCAACCAAAGGCTGATTACGAGAAATCCTTCACAAAGGATGCAAAGAAAAACAAGAAAGACTTCTTTACTTATGAAAACACTAAAAGGAAGGGGATGAATCAGATTGGTCCAGCTGATGTTGGTAGTTTGACTGTTGATGATCCTGCTCAGATAGCTGACAAACTGAATGAGCATTCTGCACCTACATTCACACATGAGGAATTCTGTAAGGAAGGAGAGGACAGACATTTACTAAACTCTAAAAGGCAGCTAAATGATTTTGTAATAACGGAGAGCAAAGTGGAGGAGAAATTGTTGAAACTAAACATAAAAAAGTCACCTGGGGCATATGGAATCTATCCAGTTATATTGAAGGAGACAGCGAGGGAAGTAAGCAAACACTTAACCATAATTATGAGAGCATCTTTAGATTCAGAGGAGGTCCCCATGGACTGGAGATGTGCAAATGTATCCCCAATTCACAAAGGGGTTCAAAGGGTGATGCAAATAATTATAGATCTGTTAGTTTAACTTCGTTCAGGGGAAAATAATGGAGTCACTGGTTAAACAAGCATTGCAGGATCAATTATAGAAGACTGCAGTAACAGTTCAGACACAGCATGGGTTTGTGCAGGGTTTATTGGACTTGTCTGACCAATTTGATTGGATACTACGATGTCATCACAAAGGAACTGGAGGCAAAAAATAATTTTGATATCATATACATGAATTTCAGGAAATTTTTTTATACTGTTGCAGATGGAAGACTGCTGTACAAATTGGAGTTGTATGGCATTAAGGGCAAGTTGCTGCAATGGATAAAAGGATGGTTGAGTGGGAGATGGAAGAGAGTGTTAATGAATGGACACGGCTTTACATGGACTAATGTTATTAGTGGTGTTCCCCCGGGTTCGGTGCTGGGTCCATTGTTGTTTTCTGTATTTATCACTGATATCAATGAAGGTTTATCAGGCTTAATGTCCAAGTTTTCAAATGATACAAAGGTTGGCAGGGTTGTTAATGATAGTGAAGACAGTATGCTACTGCAACAGAATCTGGAAAAGTTAGGCAGATGGGCTGAGAAGTGGCACGTGAAGTTTATATTGACAAATGCAATATGGGTAGCAGTAACCCAAGAGAAACGTACCAACTGTGTGGTGCTACACTCAGGGAGGTGGAGAATGAAAAAAGACCTGGGGGTAATTGTGCAGTCCAATATGAAGTTCTCTGAGCAGAGCAAGTCAATGATATACGGGAATTTTGCAAGCAGAGACAAGAAGGTGATCCCTTTGTATAAGACAATGGTCAGGCCACACACTGAGTACTGCCTACAGGTCTGGAGACCTCACTTTAGGAAGGATGTAGAGTTGCTAGAACGAGCACAGAGAAGGGCAACAAGATTGGTGAGAGGAACAAAGGGGTTCTCTTACCAAGAGAGGCTTAAATTCTGTAAGTTGCAGCATCTGGAGACTAGGCACCTGCGAGATGATCTGGTTGAGGTGTAAAAGGCCTTGAATGGTTTGAGAAAGCTCAATGCTGATAGGATACTTCCGCTTGCTCAGATTAAGAACCTGAGTGGGCATAGATTCAAATTGAGGAAAGACAGTTGTAGAATAAATGTGCGGAAGTTTACCTTTAGCCAGCGGGTTGCTGAATGCTGGAACAGACTTCCATCTGTTGTTGTGAAAGTTGATGGCTTAAATAAATTTAAGGCTGAACTAGACAAACATTTGGAGTGACCGGACGGGTGAAATGGGACGGTTTTTTTTTTTTTTTTGGATGATACTCATATCTATCTTGCATCATATGCCTCAACTAATGCTAATTACATATAATCAGATGAGAACAGGATCAGCAGATGAGATGATCACAAATATTCCAAAGTCAAGAACGAAGGCAATACATTTATTTATACTATTTTCCATTGGCAATATATTACCAATGGGAAATAGTAGCAGTAGTAGTAGTGGCATGTGATGCCAGAAAGCAAAGCAAGTGTATGAGCTTATGCAGCATCAGCCAAAAAAAAAAAAAAAAAAAAATCGCACCATTCCCTGCAAATGCCTGTCCAGTTCCTCCTTAAAATTATTCCAACCTATCAACTTCCACGACAGATGGAAGTTTGTTCCAGCAATTAACCACTCGCTGGCTAAAGGCAAATTTTCGCACATCTATTCTACATCTGTCTTTTCTTAGTTTGAATTTATGCCCCCTTAGGTTCATAATCTGAACAAGTGGAAGGATCCCATTAGAATTCAGCGTGCTCAACCCATTCAAGGCCTTATACACCTCAATCAGATCACCACGCAGGTGCCTAGTTTCCAGCCACTGCAATTTGCAGAACTTAAGCCTCTCTTGGTAAGAGGATCCCTTCATTCCCCTCACCAATCTTGTTGCCCTAAGCTGTACACGCTCAAGCAAATCTACATCCTTCCTAAAATGAGGCCTCCAGACCTGTACGCAGTACTCAAGGCATGTCCTGACCATTGCCTTATGCAAAGGGATATTCATCTCCTTTTCCCTGCAAAATTCCTGTATATCATTGACAAAACCCCATGACCTGCTCTTGCAGCCTGTCTGCATTGCTCAGAAAACTTCATATCAGACTGCACAATTACTCCCAGGTCTTTTTCATTTTCTACCACCTTAAGTATAGTACCACACAATCGGTGCCTTGCTCTGGGGTTACTTCTACCCATGTGCAGTTCTTTGCATTTGTCAATGTTAAACTTCAGTTGCCGCTTCTTAGCCCATCTTCGCAAATTTTCTAGATCCTGTTGCAGTAGCACACTGCCATTACTGTCATTAACAACCCTGCCAACCTTCGTGTCATCTGCAAACTTTGACACTAAGCCTGATATACCTTCATCAATATCATTGATAAATATACAAAACAACAGTGGACCCAACACCGAACCCTGTGGGACTCCACTAATAACATTAGTCCACGAAGAGCAGCACCCATTGATTACCACCCTCTGTCTTCTCCCACTTAACCATCCTTTTATCCATTGTAGCAACTTACCCTTAATACCATTCTGCTCCATTCTGCTCCAATAATGTGTGCATGAAGTTTGTTATATTTCAGTTAAATGCAGGTTATTTTTATCATATTATCATGGTTTATGTTGATTATTCCTGCTACTGAATAAAGACGTCTAAAGAGAAAACTCAAAATGTATGGTTACTCATTTTCAAATTATTTTAAGGTCGTAATCTGCATTACTGAAATTTACACTGAATTTGTACTCCATCCAATGGTGCAGTGAACATTCAAGTGTATACCTGCACACAATATGCATCTTTACCTCCATATTATATCTTGACCACAGGTACAACTGTAGTAGTCAGATTGCAAGTACATTACTTACCATATGTTCAAATCCATATGATTCCACAAAATACTGTGGCATCATGTGGATCTTCTTGTACTTTCTATCCTCTAAACTCCTCTGATCCTGTGCAGTTATCCCAGAGTATAAACAGAAAACTGATTTTCATTTATCCCTTTTACCCCAGCACACTATAGCCATGTTGCCCTTGCACTGTAAAGGTCATAAACAAAAAAACAAACCCTTTGCATCTACAACTAGTCTTTCTGATGTCCTTGCTAACCTTTCAAATAAGACACCTTTCCTGAACTGAAACTTCCAGACCAATATAAAGTACATAGCTGCTAACTTTTGACTTTCAAAAAGCTGGAGATCAGGCAACTATAAGCAAAAAGGAAAACAGGAAATTTCTGGCCACAACAGGGGAGTCTTTTGCAAAAAACAGGTGAAAGACAGGAGACTTTTCAGAAAAAGGTGTTTGGTAAAGTTCACTGCATTAAAAATTAAATTTCATTGACAACATGCATTTTATATTAAAATATTTTACTGGTTTCATTGTAATTTTTTTTTTTTTTTTTTTTTGCTGTTGTTGCTGTTATTATGAAAGGAATATTGTTAATTAGCATCATACCGCACAAGGAATGATTACACATAAAAAAGAGTAAAACTATGTTTCTTCCACATTTCTATTTTGCAACATCGATTAGCACACCTGACAGCCAATTCAGGGTGAACAAAAAAAAGACCAAGAATACAAAAATTTGGAATACAAAAATTTCAAACAATAAAAAAATATTAATTTTTTTAAGTGTAATTTCCATGCCGGCCCAATTGATTCTCACAAAATATTTTCATTGACTTTTGGTGATCTCTTGTATCCGCAGCCAAGGTTGTGATTCAGCCATGATTTGACAAATGGAGTTGCACCCCAATCTGCTTAATTTTGCCTGGGTCGTTTCTTCTTACAATAATGACCTTATCAGGTTGGCGACAATTCTATAAACGTGAAATCTTTGACAGACAGCAAGCATGGGAATGTCATTACCTTAACAAGTAGCAGTCCACACCAAATTAAGTAGATGTTTGTTGGAAATAATGTTCCTGTAAAATTGCTAGTGGAAATAATCCCTACACAGGCTGAAGCATAGGGAAGGGGATGGAGAAAAGGAAGTACAATGGGTGCTGAAATAAGTGTGTTCCGGCTGGATCTTCAGTGTTACCATATACAAGCTTATTGCCAAATGCTTCTAGCCAATGTGGATTGAAGTGCATGCCGCTGTACAGTTTATAGCCATTGTCGGTTTAACAACAGGCTCACAAAATTCTTGAAAAATTAACAACCGGCTCGCACGAGCCAATTGTTAAATTTTCATTCGCACAAGCATGAACCCCAGCTATTTTTGAACAACACACCTGCATGACATAGAGGAAGGTGCAAATAAACATTCGGCAAGTATGACTTCACTGTCACCACATCTATTTTTGCAATTATTTCTATGCACTGCACTTGGTCTTTCTGGTAACTTTTTTATAACTTCTTTAATTCCATAACATTTCCTGCCCTTTGAAAGCGAAATATCATATCTACATATAGTATACAAGAAAAATTGTGCTTTCCCTTGTCAGATTTTATAATACAAGAAAAATCTTGCACTGTAAAATCATATATGTCAACTATAATTTAACATCATATTTCTTTGGCAGCTATCTTACTGAAAGATAATGTTAATTAGCTTCATACCACATAAGAAATGATTACACATAAAAAAGGATAAAGCTATGTTTCTTCCACATTTATATTTAGCACACCTGACAGCCAATTCTTTATCAAGGCAAGCAGAAATTTCACAAAATTCTTTAAAAATTTTGCAAAATTTGTGAATAGAAAAAAACAGAAAAACAGAGCTTGCTTTTGCAAAAACATGGAAAAACTCTATTGTCAGGGAAACGGGGAACATGCTTTGTAAAAAAGATAGGTGGAACAGGACCAGGGTATGTCTGCCAGGGGCAAAGGTTGATGACGTTGTAGAGCGAATATCATCTTTTAAGGGCACAAAAGGTGATATAGTTGTACACGTTGGCACTAATAATATTAAGAGTAGGAGACCGGCAGAATTACTTAACAAGTACAGGTCACTGTTGAACAAAAGCCGAGAATTAGAGTTGAATTTGAAAGTGTCTGCAATTCTGCCCAGACACGATAGGAGGGAGTATATGATGAGAGCCTTGTCGATCAATTCGGCCCTGGAAAGATTGTGCAAGGCTCAAGGGGTAGAATTTTTTTCAGCCTGGACTGTACTTGTTAACAGGAGAGATTGCTTCTACAGGGATGGGATACACTTAAATAGAAAGGGTGCAAGAATATTTGCTGATGCTATCGAGGCAGTGTTAGGTGGGTTGGAAAACTGCTGCTTGGGGGGAGACAAAGACCAATAGATTGACAGTAGCCACTGGCAGAGGTGAAAGAGATTCTTGCACTGCTTCTATTAGAATGAGCAGAAGACTGAAAAACAACATGCATGGTATTTCAGAGACTGCTGGGAGCCATTGCGGTACAAGTAAACACATGGGTTGTGTTAGGGTAGCTAAGAATAGAAACAGGTGCATGTATACTTGCGTGTACACCAATACTAGGAGTTTAGTAAATAAATTTGATGAATTTGAGGTATTGCTCAAAACATCGAAGGCAGATATTGTTGGGATATCAGAGACGTGGTGTCACACAGATATAAGGGATGCGGAACTGCAATTTGGGGAGTACGTCTACAGAAAGGATAGACAGGATAGGAAGGGGGGAGGTGTTATGCTATTAGTTAAGAAACACATAAAAACCAAGGAAGTGAAGCCAGTCGACATCGCTGGACAGTGCAGTGTGGAGTCAGTTTGGTGTGACATAAACATTGGGAGATCAAAATTGAGAGTAGGAGTGTGCTATAGGCCTAATGACTCTGATGAGTATAATAAGGAACTGTACAGGGAAATAGAGTGGGCCAGTAAATCAGGGTGTCTTATAATGGGAGATTTTAATTTCCCAGATATTGACTGGAATTTGGGGGCTGGTTACTCACACACTAGCAGGGCTTTTGTGGATTTATTGGATGATTGTTTTCTACATCAGCATGTTCGGGAGGCAACTAGAGGGAGTAATACTCTTGATTTGATTATCAGCAGTGATTCTTCATGCATTAAGAATCTGCAGATAAATGAGCCACTAGGTGGCAGTGATCACAGTGTGCTGAAGTGGGATTTACTCAAGGAGGTAACTACCATTAGGGGTAAAGGGAAGGGTTATTGCTTCCGTAAAGGCGACTACGATGGACTGAGACAGTATTTAAATTCTATACAGTGGGACCAACTGATGATGTTACCAACAGCAAATTCAAAATGGGAAGCATTCAAAGAACTTATCTTGGAAGCTACTAGGCTTTACATACCAACTAAGAAATATTGTTCAAGGTTTAGGCCAAAATGGATGTCAGATGAACTAATGAGGCATATGGCAGAGAAGAAAAATGCATGGGATACATACAAATTAACACATGACACAGAAGCCTATGATAGATACAAGTTGATATGCAACCAAGTTACAAAGGAGGTTAGGCGGGCGAAGGCAGATTACGAGAAATCCTTGGCAAGGGATGCAAAGAAAAACAGCAAAGAGTTCTTTACTTATGTAAACTCTAGAAGGAAGGGGATGAATCAGATTGGTCCACTTGATATTGATGGGTCAAGTGTTGATGATCCTGCTCAGGTAGCTAACAAACTAAATGAATATTTTGCATCGACATTCACACATGAGGAGTTATTCAGCGAGGGGAATGCCAGAGGTGTATTCAACTCTAGCAGTAAGCTACAGAATCTTGAAATAACTGGGAGTAAAGTGGAGGAGAAACTGTTGAAGATAAACACAAGAAAGGCACCTGGGGTGGATGGGATCTATCCAGTTATATTAAAGGAGGCAGCAAAGGAAGTAAGCAAACCCTTAGCCATAATTATGAGAGCTTCCTTGGACTCAGGGGAGGTACCCATAGACTGGAAATGTGCAAATGTGACCCCAATTCACAAAGGAGGATCAAAAGCTGACACAAGTAATTATAGACCTGTGAGCTTAACTTCTGTTCCAGGAAAATTAATGGAGGCACTGGTTAAAGAAGCACTGCAGGATCATTTAGACAAGACTTCAGTTATAGCTCAGACACAGCATGGTTTTGTTAAGGGGAAGTCTTGCCTGACCAACTTGATTGGATACTATGATGCAGTCACAAAAGAACTGGATGCAGGGAATAACTTTGATATTATATACTTGGATCTTAGAAAGGCTTTTGATACTGTTGCACATGGAAGACTGCTACACAAATTGGAGCAGTGTGACATTGGAGGCAAATTGCTGCTATGGATAAAGGGGTGGTTGAGGGGGAGAAGACAGAGAGTGGTAATCAATGGACACTGCTCATCGTGGACTGATGTTATTAGTGGAGTCCCTCAGGGCTCAGTGTTGGGTCCATTATTGTTTTCTGTATTTATAAATGATATTGATGATGGTATATCGGGCTTAATGTCCAAGTTTGCAGACGATACAAAGGTTGGCAGGGTTGTCAAGGACACTACTGACACTATGCTGCTGCAACAGGATCTGGAAAGGTTGAGCAGATGGGCTGAGAGGTGGCAAATGAAGTTTAACATTGACAAATGTAAAGTACTACACATGGGAAACAGCAACCCCAGAGCAACGTATCAACTCTGTGGTACTACTCTGATAGTGGTAGAGAATGAAAGGGACCTGGGGGTGGTTGTGCAGGCAGATATGAAGTTCTCTGAGCAGTGCAGACGGGCTGCAAGAGTAGCTCATGGTGTATTGTCAATGATATATAGGAATTTTTCTAGCAGGGATAAGGAGGTGATTATTCCCTTGTATAAGGCAATGGTCAGGCCACACCTAGAGTACTGTATACAGGTCTGGAGGCCTCATTTCAAGAAGGATGTAGAGCTGCTGGAACGAGTATAGAGAAGGACAACAAGATTAGTGAATGGAACAAAGGGGTGCTCTTACGAAGAAAGGCTTAAGTTTTGCAAATTACAGTGTCTGGAGACTAGGCACCAGCGAGGCGATCTGATAGAGGTGTATAAAGCCTTGAATGGTTTAAGCATGCTCAATGCTGATGGGATTCTTCCTCTAGCTCAGAAAAATCACCTGAGAGGGCATAAATTCAAATTGAGGAAAGACAGATGTAGGATAGACGTGCGGAAATTTGCCTTTAGCCAGCGGGTGGTTGGTTGGTGGAACAGACTTCCATCCCTTGTGGTGGAGGTTGATAGCCTAAATAAGTTTAAGGCTCAGCTGGACAGGTATTTTGAACGAACAGAGGGGTGAAGTGGAAGTGGTTTTTTTTTTTTTTTTTTTGGCTGATGCTGCATAAGCTTGCTTTCTTGCATCAAATGCCTCTACTAATGCTAATGCTAATGCTAACTCTGTCACCAATTATGTTATGACAACAAGATGAAGAAGTCAAAATGAGTAAAACAGACTAATTCTCTGTGATAAATCTGGAGAGTTGGCAACTATTACTTGGTTATTAAACCTATTAATTAATAAGTTGGCAGTTTCAGTCCAAACTAGATTTTGAACAGACTAAGAATACAAAATGTGTTTCTTGTCCAAATGGTTGCCGAGCATTCTGGTCTCTTGCCAAAGCTATTAGCTGCAACTTTTGCCCATCTCTGTTCCCAACAAACCAGATGGTTCTATTGCCAATTCAGCCAAGGATAAAGCTGACCTGCTAGCATTCTACTTTTCTTCCAACTCATGTATTAATCATTTTGGTAAACCACCTCCATACATTCCCAGTACACTTCATTCAATGCCTTCTGTAGTCTTTCGTCAAAAGGATGTCAAAAGGATTTTGAACAATCTTCATGCTAAGAATGCTCCAGGTCCTTATATTTCTCCACTTGTTCTCAAAACCTGTGCTCCTGAACTGTTCCTTGTCACCTTTTTTTTTTTTTTTTTTTTTTTTTCCCACTTTCTTATTCCAAAAGTGTTTTTCCTTCTGCTTGTAAATTTGCTCATATCCAGCCACTTCCTAAAAAGGATGAAAAATCCCTCCCATCAAATTATTGTCCCATTTGCACTTACTTCTACTCTTCCTAAGGTAATGGAGAAATCGATTAACTGCCAACTCTTAAACTGTCTAGAAACCTTCCATCTGAACAACAATCACCAGTATGGATTCCAACAGTGTCGGTCGATCCACTAGTGATATTCTGGCTTATGTTACCCATCTGTGGAAAAATTCAATGGAAAAGTTTGGTGAAATTCAAGCAGTTGCTGTTGACATTTCAAAGGCTTTTGATAATGTTTGGCATAAAAGTCTTCTAGATAGGCTTCCATCTTATGATTTTCCAACCATTTTTTGTAATTGGGTATACAGTTTTCTCTCCGACTGCTCACTGCAGGTGATGGTAGATCCATCTGTCTTCTAACTTCTCCACCAATGCTGGTGTTCCCCAAAGTTCAGTTCTTTCTCCCACTCTTTTCCTCTTGTATATTAATGATCTTCTTCCATTGACTGCAAATCCTATCCACTGTTTTGCTGATAATAGCACATTGCATATCCCCTTCAGGTTTGAGAAATATTGCCCTGCTCAAACAGCTTCAACTTCTTGAATATCCACTATCAATTCCTTAAATGCTGATCTCCGGGTAATTTTCCATTGGGGCAAAGACAACTTAGTTGATTTCAATCCTTCTAAAACTCAGTCCTGTCTCATATCTCGCGAAAAGGATTCTTCTGCTCCTATGCTTATCTTTGATGACACGCCGACGTATATGCAAGATCATATATCTCTATTCATATATCTGACTTTTAATCTCCCTCTGTTAGCATAAACACATTACAAATATTGCTTTCTCTGCATCTAAAAAACTGGATTTTCTCTTCTGCCCTGTCATTACATTTTTTCCAATCATCTGTTCACTCTTTACCATGGAATATTGTTCCCTCATCTGGGGCAGTGCCCACAAAACCTTCCCCCCCCCCCCTCTCTCTCTCTCTCTCTCTCTCTCTCTCTCTCTCTCTCTCTCTCTCTCTCTCTCTCTCTCTCTCTCTCTCAGGCTTCTTGATTTCATTCAAAAGAGAGCAGTTAGATTAATTAATGACACAACTCTAACAGAGTCTCTCCATTCTCTGTCTCACAGACATTCTGTTTCTGCTGCATTCTTCTTCTTCTGGCATTATAACCCAGGGTGAGTCTTAGCCTTCCCAGAAGTCAAACTTCTCCAACTTCTTATTCTTTTGATCTTTAAGTCTTCTTCTATGTCATACATCCATCTTTTCCATGGACTTCCTCTCACCCTCCTACTGGTAGGTTTCCATTTCATTATACTCTTAGTTATTCTACTGTCATCCATTCTCATAACACGTCTCAACCAGGCAAGTCTCTGGCTCTTCACAAATCTGACAACATCTGCACCCTGAATAAGATAGATGGTCAAGTTCATGTTTCATTCTGATCCTCCAGGATCCATCACATCAACGTCTTGTACAGGCCCAAAAACGTTTCGTAAAAGTTTCTGCTGCATGCCTTTCTATAGATACTTTCACGGGCACTGTTCTTCTGAATGGGCTTCTATAATTCCTGCTGTCTCTTTCAAAACAGTCCAAAGATATGCCACAACCAGTCAACATACTTTTACTGTCCAAATTCAAACTCACAGAACCAATTTTTCTTCTTCATTTATTCATTCAACTTCCATTTTCTGAAACAACCTTCCTTCATATGTTTCCTGAAAATTACAATCTACAGAAGTTCAAGTCTAATGTCAACAAATATCTTCTTTCATCTTCTCAACGTCAAAACCATTCACAGTACTAAGTACTATAGGTATTTTAGTACCTCTCATATTTGCGGTTGTCATTAAAAAAAAAAAATTTTTTTTTTACGGAACAGGCCAGTTTTTTACTACAAACGAGAATAGTTCAACATTCACTTCTTAGATGGAGCCACAGAGAGATGTTAATTGTAAAACAAACAGTTGTCTAAGTTGATAAGGTATTTTTTTCTGATTAACAATTTGCACAATTGTGTCCTTTGTTTCAAAAAAATAACAATAGGACAGCTAGAGAAAAACTCTGCTAGCAATTGTGAAATTTTCGCAACAGTTAATGCTATCTATAGCCATTGCATACGATAGGCCTAACAATCTGGTCTCAAATTGAAGTATTTCTTCTAGGTGTGCAGAAACATCGGAAAATATAAAATTCCGAATAGTTTTATTTTACAGAACTAGCCAATTTTCTCTACTAGCTCTGCCTACCTTAAAAGAAAGAACTAATCATTAGGATTCCATTGCACTGCTCACACCTCTCACTATATGTCCCCACACTGCGCACATGAGCTCATACACTCATTGCCACTCGTTACATTTAATACGTTTAGAACTCATCATTTTATCATTACCGTTATCGACTTCAAGTTTATCTGTTTTTTGTTTTGAGGTTATTTCAGGTAAGTAATTCAAGGATTTAGAAGTGTGCCACAGTCATAATGTGGAAGATGTGTCCGGTGCGCCATGCTACTCTGACTGGCACCTCCGTAGCCAGGTGGGCAGGAGCAGCAGTGCGCACAGCACACGCTTCTTGATTAGACTGGGGTTCGAGCCCGTGCCCATCAAATACGGAGGATGTGGAAAGGTCAGGAAATGACCACCGCATATCCCCAGAGCAATATGGCCTTAGTTGCTAATGCTCCTAAAAATCAAATAATAACAATAGCTACTCTGACAGGTCGTGTTGAATGCACCTTGTGTCACAGAAGAAACACACATTTTCAAGTTCCTGCAAATGTTTTCAGGATCAATTTGAAATGTGCATTTGAAAGATTTAATATGTCACAGTATTGGCTTTCTTAGTGAAATGTGTGAAAAAGTTGGGAATCATTTTTCTACACATTGTCAAAACGGTAAAGTTTCATTGCTGACAACTGAAATGCTTGCTTAAATAAGTCCTTTATATACAGATGACAATGGATTTTCCAAAAATTTTCATGAAATTATCAGCCAATACAATAATGCTTTCTCTTTTGTATCTTTCAAAGCAAATGTGAAACTGCCGTCCGGTCGTAAGCCTTACACATTTTGGATTTTGGGAGATATCCATCATTCTAACAGTTCATTATTTTCAGGACAACATGAAACCCAGGCTTACAGCCAATTATCTATATATTAATACAGAAGCCATTGATAGGCCTAACCAATCAGGCTGAAAGTGGTCTTAACTTGAAGATATTTCTTCCTAGGTGTGTAGGAACATGGGAAAATATAGAAATTCTGATCTATATATTAATATGGAAGCCATTTTTCAGAGGATCAAAGTAAGCAATCATTAAATGAAAAGTTTTTCACCAGTAGATGGCACCACTGCAAATGTTAAAGGTGCTTCCTTAATGGTTAGTACAAAACTATTATTTTTCTTTATCTTTAAAGTTTTAAAAGTACTTTTTTAAACAATAAATATTAAAAATAAGTGCTGTCATCGAGGTAAATAATAAATAAGAGTTAATTTCAGAAGAGAAATAAAGACTTATGGTGAATGATAATTTGTTCATTCGAAGGAATGTACTGATATCTTTAGAAAATCTTCATTATTTTTCGCACCATCAAAACTTTACCTTCAGCTCAGCTAACTATTTGCAACTCTATGAAACCATGATACAGACTGCTAATGAAGACCAGTTAAATATTATCAGGGAGATAATGACAGCAGTACAATGCAATGATATGTCAATTAATAATGCTTTTTTTTTATAGATGATCCTGGTGGCACAGGCAAGAGCTATTTTATCAGAAATATTAGAAATACGTTTAACCAATCGGGCTGAAAGTGGTCTCAAATTAAATATTTCTTCCTAGGTGTGCAGCAAAATGGGAAAATATAAAAGGCACGCAATGTGCATATTTTGAATAATCAGGAATATGTTGAAACCAAAGAAAATTTATAAGTTTCCTCAGATACAATAAATGAAAAAGGATTCGATGCATACTAGCTTACCTGCTCACGACAAAACATTCTTTAGGACAGCTAAAAAAAAAAAAAAAAAAAAACCCTGCTACCAATTGCGAAATTTTTACAATGGGTACAGCTAGTATTTGTTTATTTCTCAAAAAAATAAAAAAAAAAAAACAATTTCAAGGCCATAAACCTAAATATACCCAGCAGCTGTGGCCAGAGGGGTTTTCATGGACAAGAGTGCACAGCACATCACAATTGCATTACACAATAATGTAAATAATAATTTAAAGTGTTACAGTTAGTTAATAATTTAAAGTATTACACAAATACATACCAAAATTAAACAATAGAAATATTAACCACAATATAACAGTTTAGAATAATAGTGGTATTCGTGTACTGAGTTATGTCATAGTTATGTCATAACAGTTTTGATAATATCCTGCCTAAATTTAATCGCTACTAAACAGCAAGAAACCTATATCAAGCATGTTAATTATCCTGACAGAGGGTGAGAAGAAAAACTGGTCAAGAGAGGAAATTATACCAGCTAGAGGGAAGAGTGATGGTTTCAGTCTAGTGTTCCTACAGGTAACATACAGTGCAACTTTCTTCCAACTGGAGGGACTAGCATCCAGAGTAAAGTCTGATGATGAAACTATGGATTTAAATGGATTTCATTAAGGTGGCAAATGGAGAGAATCTCACATATGAGATCTTAATCTAGTACAATAACGACCATAGTTCAGGTCTACCCATCTGAAAATCATATATAGCCACTCCCTGAACAACATAAGGGTTGCATTCCACGAAACACTACATAAGTGGGAATTTCCCTAAATAAGCATTTAGAGAAATTCTGAACTTGCAACTGTGCGCACTAAATTTGATAGAAGCAAAAAAAGAAATGTTCGATGAACATGTAAATAGAATTATTCAATTTTTATATCTCATGTGCAGGAAAAATTACAAAAGTGTATAAAATTACAAAAAGAGAGATGAGACAGGCATAACATCAGCAAGTTTTACCTTTTGAGCATCGTTGCCAGAATTAACTCTCCAGCTGATAAGCAGGCTGCTGAGGAAATTGAGGGCTGTGGAGATTTAGAGGGGGTTTTTTCCTACACCACAAAATTTCTCTGCAGCTGCAGAATCGGCACTGGCAACTTCACTGCATACTTTAATGTTTTGGAAACCAGCGTGATTAAACCACTCTATTAAACCACCATCAGTGTGATGCTTGAACCTATTAAACCACCATAAATACCATCTTCGTGAATACTTCTTGCTTAAATGGCCATTAGATTCAGGGGCACTTGCTTCTGAATCTGATTTTCCATCCATATTATTAATAGCTTTTCCATCTTCGATATAGCACCTGAATACTGTTTTGTGATCACTGTTGGGACAGACTGGCCCCAGTGTGAAATGCATTGATCCTTTTATATGTGCACTGTCCCTTAAAACAATATTCACTGTTGAAGCAGCGAAACCTAATTCCATGCAACAGATCACAAACTTTGTCCTGCTTCATACTTCTTAATTAATCATCTTTGTTTCTAAATCAATTTTGTTTCGTTTCCTAGCACTGTCAGCACTTGCACTTTCCTTGGTTGCTTTCCCTTCATCATTGTAATAAGTAAATAGGAATGAAGAGAAGGTTCTGAAAATTTATTTATGTTTTTTATATGATTGAAGATTTCAGTGACGGAGGAGCACATTTCACCATAATAACGTAAAAACCCACACAATTCCAGTTATCGGGATTATTGCATTTGCAAATTTACTACCCTTTATAATTAGATGTACTAACAGAAAAGCCCAATAAACTGGAAAGTGCAAACTGTTTTTATTGTAGTGACCTCTAGAAATGTGTTTGAGAAAAATATCACAAAGGCCTTCAAAACTGATTCTTATAACAGAATATATGATAATGATGAAAGTGTAGTGCAATTTCCATTATAAAAATGACCTTTTAGAGAGATAAATAGCTTAGTTATATAATGAAAATTTCAACATCCGAGGTCTTGGAACAAATTACCAAAAAAAAAAAAAAAAAAAACGTGTTATTGGGTTCACATTATGATATTTTTACGATACCTTTGCACTTGCGTAACGTCAAATTTCCGTAAGTCGATTATTACGGAAGTCGGGGAGTGGCTGTACTGAACAGAGAGAAATCCTTTGAAATTGGAAGTTGAAACTGCTGATCTAACCTCCACCCCATAAAATATCATGGAAAGACAGAATTTAATCAAATTCTGTCTGAGGATTCACATTTTTCTCAAAGAATACATTTTGAGCTGATTAATTTGGTCCATAAATAGAAGTTGGGTATCATTAAAAAAGAAACGAAAAAAAAAAAGGAGATACTCAGATCCTTTAGAGCAGTGCTTCTTAAATTTTTTTTATCCGTGGCTACCCAAATCTGATCTGAAATTTAAGGCTTCCCTGACCCAGGTGTTTATAATATATATATAAATAATGTGTGGTTTGTAACATAAATAAAGTGTCTGTGAAAATGGAAATGAAAAATACACAGAGTGCCTGAACAAAGAGAAGTTTAAGGGATAATAGAAACTGGAAGTGGCGAAAAAGTGAAAGAATTTGAAAAACCTAGTAGAAAAAAAAACCTAGTAGAACTGAGGAAGCAAACAATATACAAAAATAATTTTATACAAATAAATAAATAACACTGTATTCAGATATGGGAGGGCAATTTTAGCAAGAGGTCGAATCAAGGGATGGCAAATACGCAAAATCTGAATACAGTAAATGAAAAGATGATACATAGCCAGGAATTTCATCAGGGGACTACTCCTGACCATGTATCAGGCACTGTGTTTCCAAATTTGTCTATAGTATTAGAAAAAGGCTGTGAGCAAATATGCGGCCTTTATCGTAATACTAACAGACAAGGTAACTCCTACGCATCGTAAAAATAATGTGATTTTTAAATTTAATACAAATTTACAAAAGTGTAATGTGAAATATAATACAAATGTTTGTACTGTGTGGAAGGGGCAAAACGTAATTAAGTTAATGTGGTTAAAAAATGTAAAAATTCCAATATACAGCAGAGAAATTTGATCAAAAAGTGTGGACAAGCAAATGGTATAGGGGATAGTAAAATTCTTGGGGTAGAGGAGGGGGAGAAAAAGATAGTCAAAAGAAGGCGAAAATAGCGATAGGATGCAGGATAGTTGGAGCATTCATTATATGTGTATAAAAATTATGATATACAGTTGGATCTTGATTTACAATAGCCTGATTTACACTAATTTGAATATCTGCCAGTTTGAAAATTTTCTAGTAATTTCCTTACTTTTCCCCAAAAATTCTGGAAAATTCTGTTCCGTATTGCCACCACCAAAAAAATCACTGCACAGAGCTACTGGCCATGTAGAGTTACTGGCCACTGCATAGAGCTACATGGCCAGTAGCTCTGTGCAGGCAACACAGCATTTGGGAATACAATCATGTGTATACAGAGTGTCTCAAAAATACACGGCATAACTTCAGGAATGAGTTCCTCATATGTAGACAATAAAAATATTTTATATCAACATAGTTCCGGAAGTGCTTGGTTCCCGAGTTATTAACCAGAATGTCTTATCTCCCGCAGATGATTTCCTTCATCGCAAGGTATATTGACAGAATCTGGTGGCTTTCCATTCCAACCATGTACTCAAATCAGGAGCAAGTGGAAATGCACTTTATGTACGGTTTGGCAGATGGCAATGCTCTGGAGGCTCGTCGTTTGTACCACAAAAGTTTCCCAGAACAAAGATGTCCAGACAGGAAAACGTTTGAAGGTATCCATCGCCGCCTTTGTGAACATGGGACCTTTACACTTCATGCTGCCGACAGAGGATGACCAAAATCTACGACTCCTGAAGTAGAGGAGATTTTGGATGTTGTGCATGCCACTCCTGGAATCAGCATACGCAGAATAACAATGCAACTGGCTGCTCAATGTTCGACTATTTAGAGAGCGTTGCGAGAACATCAACTGTATCCTTACCATCTGCAACGGGTATGGCGATGCCAACGGGAATTTGGCATTGTCTTCACGAGTCCATGAGACGTCGATGTGAGGCCTGTATTCAGGCAGAAGGTGAACATTTTGAACAATTACTATAAAGCGATGTGAACAGTTAAGTGTCATAGACAGACCTACAAAACTCGGAAACCAAGCATTTCCGAAACTATGTTGATATAAAATATTTTTATTGTCTACATATGAGGAACTCATTCTGAAGTTATGCCGTGTATTTTTGAGACACCCTGTGTGTATATATATATATATATATAAAATATGTGTTCATTCTCTATACAATGTTGCATGCAGCACTGGCTCTTTACTTAATGGTGAATTTATTTTAAAATTGTTTGTGAAGTTGAATACTGTGCTTATAATTATCTGTGCTACATTATTGGAGTTTACTGTGTATTTTAATATTGTGCCTTATAACTTTTTATAAATTTGTTCTTTAAAATAAAAAAAATAAAGTGGAACCATGTCTGGTCATAAGAGCAGAAGTAAAACTTCCAGTGAAAATCTGGCTAAAAGACCACACAAATCTATAACATTAGAAGAAAAGGTGGAAGTTATTAGAAGAATAGAGGGTGGGCAACATCCTACTGCTTGTAGAGAGCTATATTACCCTTCCACTGTAAATAACAATCATGAAAAATGCTGATAAAATTAAAAAGACAATGGAAACTGCAAGAAGAAAAACTGCTACAAACCTCACATGGTCCTGTAATTGGAAAAATGAAACAGTTACTCTGTGGGTTGATGAGTTAAATGAAAGAAATATTTCTCTCACACAAAGTGTTATTGTGATAGAGAAAAGAGTTTATTTGATAAGAAAAAGAAGCAGCAGGTTGAGACGAAACTTTCATAGCAATCAATGACTAATTCGCTAATTTCAAGCAACAAACTCAAATTCATAATATAAAATTAACAGGTGAGACTACCAGTACTGATGAAGAAACAGCGACAGCATATCCTGAGCACTCTGAGTGACTTGTAAAGGGAAATGAATATCTACCTGAACTTGTTTGCAATATTAATGAGACCAGCCTTCACTGGAAGAAGATGCCTTCAAGAACCTTCATCTCCTGGATTCATGTCTGCCAAGGACCGTTTAGCTATTCTTCTTAGTGGAAATGCTTCAAGAACTCTAAAACTGAAACCATTTCTCATCTATCACTCTGAAACACCTAAGGCAATGAAGGGGCTCATTAACAAATTTACAAATAATTTGGACTTCAAACAAAAGGGCTTGGGTGACACAAGATGTCTTCACAAACTGTTATACAGATAATTTTTGTCCAACGGTACATCGCTGCTGTGACAAAAATAATTATCCAACGATAATTATTTGTCGGTAGCCCCAGGACTTTCACCAAACATCGAAGAGATAAGGACAACCATAGATGTAAAAGCTGAATATCTGCTACCAGATACCAACTCCCTTTTACAACCAATGGGCCAAGGTGTCATGGCAAATTTTAAAGTTTGCTACCTTTGGCAGACATTTTGGGAGATGTTACAAGAAATGGACAACTGCAACATATCTGTCAAAGAATATTGCAGGTCCTATAACATCGATGCTACTTGGAAAGAAATCACATCAACCTGTATGAATGAAGTGTGGTGGAAAGTGTGGCCTGAGTGTGTACTACATGATTTCAGGAAGTGCCACAGATTGCTAATGAAATCACCACAATTGCTCAGGAGATAGAGCTTGACAATGCTGGGCCTGATGATGTGACTGAGTTGTTGGAGCCATTTTTAGCCTCTTACAAATGAGGAACTGGAAGATTTGGCTGCACAGTTGACTCAGGAAAAGCAGCAACAAGAACAAGAAGAGCCTGTTTTTACAGTCTAAAAACCCATGACTTAAGAGGCAATTCTGGCTGGGATTGATAAGTACCTGAAGAGGTTAGGTGACATTGATCTAGACTAGGAACAAGAGCTGTTCTATTAGAAGAAGAATCAATGTAGTGCTGCAGACTTACAACCAGGTTCTGCAGGAGAAGAGGCATCGTCAAGCAATGTAAACAACCGTCCTTTCTTATTTTAAAAAGAAATCTGAAGAGCCACCAACTGATCCAAAGATGGCAAATGATCCAGTCAACCCTGACAATCCACAACCAGGTTTATTGATTGATTTGGTTTTTAATGGCACATTGGCCCACCCACAACAAGGGCCTTCTTCTCATCAGTAATGCCTACTTATTTACATTTTATTACAGAATAAAGGTGATTTAAATACACATACATAGTGGATTCGGTTATTTGGGCCACCAGTTAATCAGAGCAGCTGTTTATTTGGGATAAATCTTAAAAAACAGAACCCAATCAAGAAAATAGCCAGGGTTTACTTCGCTTAATTGGGACAACATGCCGTTTAATCGGGGCAGGAGACTGCAGCACTCAAGATTATCCTATGATTGTCTCCAACCATACCAGGTGGTTCAGTCGGATTTTTGGAACCATAAAACAATAAAAACAATTAGCAGTCCCCTATTTTCCCCTGTTTATTGGGATTTTCTGTTAGTGCAATCTATTATAAACGGATATTAAACTCGATCTTATTGAATTTGTGATAATACCGACAGATGGAATTCTATGGGCGTTTACACATTATTATGGTGAAATGTGTTTACACTTCCTTGAAATCTTCAATCATATAAAAAAATAAATTTTCAGAATCTTCTCTTCATTCCTATTTTTTAAGCTTCGTAACTTGTTACTCCGTTCTCACTTGCATGTATCATGTTACTTGCAATTTGTGTGTGCAGTGTTCTTTGTTATTGATTGCTTATCTTTTTTACTGTTTTAAATTTTAACCCCCACGCACGCACAAATGTCAGTGAACAGAAATATCAACTAGTTGGTATGTGCATATTACAGTATGTATTAATTAAGCTATGCACATAAGCGTAAATTTATTTTTATTTTGCTAACCCATGGAAAATATTCTTCTGATTTTCACGTATCATTTAATTTTTTAATTGGTAAGGTAAATAAAGTGTAAATTTGTACTTAATATATCTTTACTTTTATAGCCTGTGGATAATATTCCTCCTATTTTTGCTAATTAGAATCACAGTTTAATAGAACTAAAATTCAATTCACAAACATGATCACAATGACTGGTGCTTACTGTATAATGAACGGTATTTTACTATGATAAGTCCATCGTAACGTGATTTGATTGTACAGAAAATCAATTGAAAAGTTGCATTTTTAACTATTTATGTCAAACTTCTCATAATTGGGGCTGCTGCGTAATCGGGCCAAAATGCACTAGTCCCAATGTGTCCCAAATAACCGGAATCAACTGTATAATGTTTATATTAAATTAAATATTAAAATTTTTGTATTATTTTATGAAAAAGAGCCCCAATTTTTGTACACCTGTAATGCATCCATTTGAAATACATTATAATTCAGGTTTCATTTATACCAATTCAATATAGGCCAACATCTCCATGAACCCAACCCCGGCATAAATCAAGGGCCTTCTAAACTGGTTGGTGCTGAATAAAAGGTGGTGGAAGGGGGAGGATCAAATGGTGCCTCTTTCTTAGTGTGATATATGCAGATTTAATATTTAACAATAAAACATGGAGAATCATTGATATAAGTTATTAACTGATCACATCAGAAGTACTAAAGATAGATCTTAAGTTATCTGCATATGAAATGGGAAGAATACAAATACTTTTTAAAAGAAGGGGAGGAAATAGGGCTGAAAAAACAAAAGAAAAAAAAAAGAGAGACCCTTCCTATGTTAAGGACACCACTCATTCACTCCAAATGTTTGTCCTTATTCACAATGGAGGATCAAAGGCTGACACAAGTAATTATAGACCTGTGAGTTTTTCTGTTCCAGGAAAATTAATGGAGGCACTGGTTAAAGCAGCACTGCAGGATCATCTAGACAAGACTTCAGTTATAGCTCGGACACAGCATGGTTTTGTTAAGGGAGTCTTGCCTGACCAATTTGATTGGATACTATCATGCAGTCACAAAAGAACTGGATGTAGGGAATAACTTTCATATTATATATTTGGATCTTAGAAAGGCTTTTGATACTGTTGTACATGGAAGACTGCTGCACAAATTGCAGCAGTGTGGCATTGGAGGCAAATTGCTGCTATGGATAAAGGGATGGTTGAGTGAAGAAGCAGTCTCCACTAATAACATTAGTCTTCATGGACTAATGTTATTAGTGGAGTCCCTCAGGGTTCAGTGTTGGGTCCATTATTGTTTTCTGTATTTATAAATGATATTGATGATGGTATATCGAGCTTAATGTCCAAGTTTGCAGACGATACAAAGGTTAGCAGGGTTGTTAAGGACACTACTGACGCTATGCTGCTGCAACAGGATCTGGAAAGGTTGAGCAGATGGGCTGAGAGGTGGCAAATGAAGTTTAACATTGACAAATGTAAAGTACTACATATGGGAAACAGCAACCCCAGAGCAACATATCAACTCTGTGGTTCTACACTGACAGTGGTAGAGAATGAAAAGGACCTGGGGGTAACTGTGCAGGCAGATATGAAGTTCTCTGAGCAGTGCAGACGAGCTGCAAGAGTAGGTCATGGTGTCTTGTCAATGATATACAGGAATTTTTCTAGCAGGGATAAGGAGGTGATTATTCCCTTGTATAAAGCAATGGTCAGGCCACACCTTGAGTACTGTACAGGTCTAGAGGCCTCATTTCAAGAAGGATGTAGAGCTGCTGGAATGAGTGCAGAGAAGGGCAACAAGATTAGTGAATGAAACAAAGGGTTGCTCTTATGAAGAAAGGCTTAAGTTTTGCAAATTACAGTGTCTGGAGACTAGGCATCGGCGAAGTGATCTAATAGAGGTGTATAAAGTCTTGAATGGTTTGAGCATGCTCAATGCCGATGGAATTCTTACTCTTGCTCAGAATAGTCACCTGAGAGGGCATAAATTCAAATTGAGGAAAGACAGATGTAGGATAGACGTGTGGAAATTTGCCTTTAGCCAGCAGGTAGTTGGTTGGTGGAACAGACTTCCATCCCTTGTTGTGGAAGTTGATAGCCTAAATAAATTTAAGGCTCAGCTGGACAGGTATTTCAAATAAACGGAGGTGTGAAATGGAATTTTTTTTTTTTTTTTTTTTTGGGTGATGCAGCATAAGCTTGCTTTCTTGCATCATATGCCTCTACTAATGCATCAGCCAAAAAAAAAAAAAAAAACAACCCTTCCTATTTCACCCACTCATTCACTCCAAATGTTTGTCCAGTTCTGCCTTGAACTTGTTTACATTGCTGACATTCTAGACAAAATGTCATTTTGTTGCACAATCAGAATTTTATTAAGAAGAGAAAAATGAATGAAGAATAGCAAATCATCAGAAATACAGTAAAAGTGCTCAGCTTGATTCAAAAGGGCAGGGGGTTTTGACTACATGAAATGCAGATGCTAACTCAATATAAACAGGGTCAAGTTAATCCATCCTATTCACCACATCAAAGGTATGAAATAGTGTTTAGTGGTTATGGTTAAGACACATGCTCCTAGTGAGAGAAACTGGATGGCAGAATCTGCAGAATTAGAATGAGAAGTACAGTTTTTTGTAATAATTTCAATAAATAAGAAGAAATGGAAATTGGACACAAACCTTTCTTTAGTGTAGGACTCAATTTTGGGACAAGGATAAACTAGGTGGAAAGTACCCCACTAAACGGTTGAATATTGAGGTTGTAGCTTCTAAAATATATAAACTAGCAAACTTAATAACAAAGTTAGGAATATTATCCAGAGCAGGAGAATTAGGGAAACCAATTACTTTCCTTTCTTAAGATATCCTTTAGTAAATAAAAAGAGTAGACAACATGTGTGGTCAATATGATGATCAGCAATCATCAGTTGAACAGAGCAATCCTTAAATTGAAAAATGTGTCCCATCTATTTATGTGAATTAGTAGGCAAAGCAGAAGTGGAAGAAGAGAATATATTTTTTATTTTTTTTCCCCAGAAAGAAACTTTAGTTCACAAAAATTGTTGATCTTCAGTTTCTTTAGTCTAACAAAGTCAGCTAAACAGAGGGCTTTTCATTTCTTCGGAAACAATTTCTGCTTTTACATGAAACCAGTCTTAAAGATCAGCAGAGATTTGTGACAACTTACACCCACTTAACTGGAAGGCATGCAAGTCAATCTTGAAAGCAGATCAGATCCACAGCTCTGAAAGTGATCCACAGTACAGCTGCAGAGCAAGTCCCAACAGAAAATGTCAAGGAGTTTGGGGAACAAGAAACATTAAGAAATTTAGGAGAGGAAGAGAGCATCTTGTTAACATTAGCACCCCTAGAAAGTGCTTCATGCGGCTTCATTTCTTGTGAATTTTCAGAATGTTAAGACTGCAGTCTTAACATTCTTAAAGTGCCAGATTGATATGATCTGACATTAATGGAGAATCCTAATTAAGAAATACATGAGCAGAAGTGTTTGTAAAAATTAAATTCAAAATTTTATCAGCCCTAGTAGGGAAGTTAACAGTCTGAAACAGATTAAGGGCATTAAAGTATTTAGAAATAAGTAATAAGAGGTCTTCATGTAAGGAAGAGGAAAGATTAAAATTTTCAAAGACAGCGGTATCAATTTTTTTAAAAATTTACTTTCACAATAATCCAGGAAACAAAGGAAAGGTAACAGCTTTCCTCTGATCCAGGAGAGAAATAAGCATTCATAATATTGAAGAACTCAGAGCAACACCGCACAATTAACACTTGATGGTGATTTGACCAGAAATGAACTTTGAGAATCTTAAAAAATAGTTTCACAGTTGCGGTAAAAATTCACCCCACCCCATTTATCCAAACAATTTTATTGTACTTTATTTGGATTTTAGCAAAGCATTTGACTCAGTCCCTCATAACAGGTTACTACATAAGCTTGAACAAGTTGGGATTACTGGTAAGATTCTAAGATGGATTGCTGGGTGGCTGCAGGGAAGAAGGTTGTGTTTAATGGATATCTTCAGATTGGTGTAACATCAGGAGTGGGGGTCCATCAAGGATCGGTTCTTAGACCACTGTTTCTCATTTTCATAAATGAGATCAATGAAAAGATACAAGGCATGATTGTCAAAATTTGCAAATGATGTAAAGATTGGCAGAGTCGCTAATGAATGAGGCCAAGCAGTGCTCCTTCAAGATGACTTGAACAGACTTCAAAGATGGTCAGAAAAGTGGTAGCTATGATGTAATGTTGCTAAATGCAAGGTCTTACACTTGGGGAATAGTAACCCACAAATAAATTATAAACTTGCTGGGGTTGAATTAAAAATAGTGGAGCAGGAAAGGGATTTGGGAATTACAATACAGGCAGGTATGAAGTTTTCTGAAAAATGCAAACAGGCAGCCAGGAAAGCCCACTGTGTCCTATCGATGATTTATCAAACATTATGATAAATCATCAATAGGAGAGATGGGGAGGTCATTATGCCATTGTATAAGGCAATTTTAAGACCACATTTGGAACACTGTGTTCAAGTATGGAGACCTCGTCTGCAAAAAGACATTGAGCTTCTTGAAAGGGTCCAAAAACAGGCAACTCGAATGGTGAGAAGGACGCCCATATGAGGAAAGATTCTGATTATGTGGGCTGCAGAGCTTGGCAACCAGGCACCTCAGAAGTGACATGATTGAGGTTTATAAGGCTCTGGAAGGATTAGTAAAATGAATGGGGATGGAATTCTCATTGTTATAAAGAATTCCAGAACTAGGGATCATAAATTCAAATTACAGGGCTTAAGGTTTAGATTAGATTGTAGGAAGTTTTCTTTTAGCCAGCGAGTTGTTGATTGCTGGAACAAATTGCCTTCGCAAATAGCTAAGGCTGACAGTTTAAATAAATTGAAAAGGTCAACTGGATAGTTACCTGCATGAAGAAGGAAGCACATAATTTGCATTTTCTTATCTAGTTTTTTTTTTTTTTTCCAGTGCAGCAAAAGCCTTTAGTTTCCTTGCACTATATGGCAAATACTATTACTGTGATGAGCTGTCTGTTATCTTGGACATTATGTGCCAACTACCATTTGCCTCAACTGATCTCTCCATTCCAGCATATTGGGTGGTTGTATATCTCTCTTCAAATCATTCCTGTCACACTATAGCAGCCCTCAAACAACCTGCAATGCCTAAAGTTGCTGAGATACTGCCCCCACCTTCCTAGCACTGCAAGTCATTTCAATTCAAACTCCGTCAGGTCCTTCCCTTTCCCCAAATATAGTGCCAGCCCTACTGTGTGTCATCATTATATATATTGTGTCAATCAGCAACATCACTCCTAGGTGCTGTGGGATGTGTCCACTCGGGGAGACAAGAGTGATCATAATATCTTGGCTCATGAGTGTGAATGACATCTTCAGTAATGTTGGGTGTTACTCCACATGATAACTTTAAATTACTGTGACCTAACTGTAGTAACCAATAAGAAACTGACTAAATTAGTTATTCTTGATAAGAGATTACATGAAAGAAATTTCAATGTTGTCCTCCATAATGTATACACTTAATGATGGGGGGGGGGGATGCAAAATACTTTATCCTGTTTATTTATTTCCAGGCAACTGTCCTGAATTTTGTTTAAAAAAACTTTGAAAAGTTAAGAAATTATTTTTCTGCTCATATAGGTTTTGCTTTCAAATCAATAAATATTATTATACTTTATGTGCAGGTTATACAATATGACTTATAAGGATTTTCAAATATTAATTTTTCACCTTGTAAAAGAATGTTGTTGCACTGGTCATTACCTTGGAATTTTCATCACTGCCGCTTTCAAGAAATGATTGTAGAAGAAGGGGGTCACTAGAAGAAGAACAGCCAAAATATATGGTTAGTAAATGACAATGCACGGTTCATGTTCATTAATATATATATATATATATATTCACAATTTTTTTCAAAATTGCAAATATGTAATTGTGACTGCATAATGTTTAATTAAACAGTGGCATTAGAGATCATAAATAGGAAGATTTTATGATAAAATTATTATACTAATACATGTGCAAACACAGTAAACCCTTGCTAATCCAGTTACAGTTAATCCAGATGTGGGATAATCTGGATCGAAATATGAAAAATTCTGTTTGCAGTTGAGTACCGTACTTTGAAAGGCACACGGGATTTAGGAAGGCAGATGAGTCACCTGACTGCGCAGAGAGAGAGATGGAACATACATCACACTGTCTTGTATGTTGTTCAGTATTGTTGTTGAGTCAGACGGGTGTTACTGCTTAGATCGCTTCATTTGCATACTTCTTTATACGTACTTATGTACTTATATGTACATAAGTAAACATATTTTATATATTACGGGTTTATATAATTTTTAGCTAAACCACAACACCACTGCCTTGTCAAGGTCCTTGTATGTAGACTGTTTCATTGTTTTTCCAATACTTATGCCTTTAATGCTATCAGTTGCGCCTGCAAATTAATAGCTTCCCTTTATATTTTACGATGTTGTATATGGTTTGTAATGGTTCATTAAATATTTAATGGATGCACAGTTTCAAACTTTTGAATAATTTCAAGTTTTTGTTCAATTGAAAGCACAACTCTTTTGTGTTTATCCATCATTTTTTGTGATTTCTAAACAAAAAAAATATTTACTATAAAAAAAATTTTAATACAAATACTGATATAAATAAAACAAAATTTATCTTTTTGCAGTGCAGCGGAACACAACAATCCACTAAACATTTGTTCTCTTTCCACTGTTTTTTTGAGCAGTGGGTGTGAAGACAGCGGGATAATAGGTACATTCATCTCCTAATCATGACTTATAATGCAGCTTCTTGTCGCTTATTTACAATTGTAAAAAATCTGTTTATACCTATTTTATTTATGACTTGAATTTTACGATTTCTAGTGGATATTTTTTTTTACTTTGGAGTCTTGAAGTGTCCCAGTAAATCGAGTCTTCTATCGATGAATAAGTGTACTGTCTTTTTATAGATTTTAAATAAAGGCTCTACAGTGATATTTTATTTTTATTTTCATCAGCACTACTGATATCAATAAATTGAATTAATTTATGTTCTAAAGGTTTTTTTTTAGGGCAATCTTTTGCTTCACTAATCTGGAATGACTTTCCCCCCAACCAATTAATGCAGATTAGAGAGGGTTTACTGTATATATACTTATACAAAGAAACTTGCACAAAACAGGACAAAGTTTGTCATCTTTTGCAAGGGAATTAGGTCTTGCTGCTTCAACAGTGAATACTATTTTAAAGGACAGTGCGCATATAATAGAACATGTCAAAGGATCAATGCACTTAAGATCAACGGTGATCACAAAACAGCATTCAGGGGCTATATGGAACAGCTGTTAATAATATGGAGGGAAAATCAGATTCAGAAGCGAGTGTCTTTGAGCCTAATGACCATTCAAGCAAAAGCAACAAGTATTTATAAAGATATTAAGGATAAGTACGGCAAACCCCAACCCAAGTTCGTGGCAAGCAATGGGTGGTTTAATAGGTTCAAGCATTGCGCTGGTTTCCACAATGTTAAAGTATGCAGTGAAGTTGTCAGTGCCGATTCTGCAACTGCAGAGAAATTTTGTGATGTGTTGGAAAAAAATTATTGATGAAGGCAGCTATTCAACGCAGCAAATTTTTAACATTGACGAGACTGCTCTGTATTGGAAAAAAATACTGGATCGAACATACATTGCCAAAGAGGAAAAGACAATGCCAGGTTTCAAGGCGTCAAAAGATAGGGCCACGCTCTTGCTTGAGGCTAATGCAGCAGGAGAGTACAGATTAAAACCACTGCTTGTGTACCATTCTGGAAATCCTCGTGCATTTAAGGGCCTCAATAAAGCCACCCGACCTGTGCATTTCCGATCAAACCAGAGAGCATGGATAACAATCTTTCTTTGAGAATTGGTTTAAATGTTGCTTCATTACCGAGGTTTAAAAATAATGTAAAGACAACTAACATTACTTTCAAGATTTTGCTTCTATTAAATAATGCTCCTGGACATCCTACACATCTAGATGATTTCAATTCGAACGCGAGAGTCATATTTCTACTGCCAAACACGACTTCACTCATCCAACCTATGGATTAGGGTGTTATTGTGAATTTAAAATCATACTATTTACACACAACATTTGCTCAGGCATTGTCTGCAGTAGATGATGAGAAAAATTTTATGTTTAGAGACTTGGAAAACTTACAATATTTACCACACCATCTTAAACATTAATAAAGCCTGGGTGGAAATTACTAAAAGTTGTTTAAATGGCACATGGAAGAAAATATGCCCACGACATGTAAAAGGTTTCAAAGGATTTGAAAAAGACAAATCATACGAAGAGGTTACAGATAAGATTGTAAAGGTTGCAGAGCTATTTCAGTTGGAGGTTGATGTCAAAGACGTGGAGGAGTTAAAGGAAGAAGAGAAGGAATTATCTAATGAAGAATTTATTGGACTTACAGGCAGCGATAGTGAAAGAAGAAAATGCTAACAAAGCTCAAGATGAACCAAATGAGGAGCCGAGATGCTTCATCACCAGAAAGATGGCAATAGCATTTCGTGAAATTGCATCGGCAATGGTGATGTTTGAGAAGATTGATCCTGACAGCTTGCTACAAAGAAATCTACAATGAAAAGAAAAAAACCACCGTCCAGTCATCCACTGATGTTCTTTCGTAGGGTTGAGTGGCCGACCCCTTCTAAATCTCCACAGCCCTCAACCTCCGCAGCGGCGTACTTATCAGCTGAAGGCGTTGATTCTGGCAACAATGCTCAAGAGGTAAAAACGTACTGGTGTTATGCCTGTCTCCTTTCTCTTTTTTGTAATTTTATAATTTTTTTTAAATTGTACGCTTTTGTAATATTTCCTGGGCATGAGATAAAAAACTGAATAAATACAATAAATAATTCTATTTATATGTTCATTGAACATTTCTTTTTTGATTTGATCAATTCAGCAAGCACAGTTGCGAGTGCTGCAAAAGCATGGGGGAAATTCCAACTTGCATAGTGTTCCGCGGAACGTAACCGTTACGTAAGTCCGGGAGTTCCTGTACAGAAAAGTTTTACAAAATGAGTGACAATTGAAGGACATGGTAATAAATGCAGGAACAAACAATTTGATAATGAAACACACTACACTGTATTGAATTAACATAATTCACTTTAATTAATTAATAACTATACATTTGTTCCAAACAATTTCAGAACACTTCAGTATACATATCTACATAATACAGAATTTTCTGGTTATATATTGCCAGGCACAAATTGACTAAAAGCATCTTTAGCCTACATGTCTGGCAAGATGTAACTGGAGAATTCTGTATTATGTAGATATTTAAACAAGTTTTTTAACCACTGATCCACAGGAGAAAAAAAAAGCATAGTGTTCCAAAACAGTGGAATATTCTAATGTACAGTTATTAATTAATTAATTAGTCTAAATTAAGTTCACACAGTGTAGTGCGTTTCATTATCAAACACTAGTTTGTTTGTTTTTTTGGTTATAGCTAGTATTAACCATACAGTGCAAAAATTCCACAGATTTTTGCTGCACTGGCAAAAAAACTAGCTCTAGTTCTGGAATTCTTTAAAACAGTGAAAACATTTGCCTTCATTCGGTTTACTAATCTTTCTCAGAGCCATATAAACCTCAATGAGCCCCACTCTAAGGTGCCTGGTTGCCAAGCTCTACAACCCATTTAATCAAAATCACTTCAAATCTGACACTCATTACTTGAAACAATATTGAGTACATATTGCAAATATGTACTCAGAAAGGAATAAAGAAACACCAAAAACTATTTGCTTGTATTTAAGAAATGGACATTTCAAAAGATGTCTCAAAAGAATTCAGTTTCTTCTTAATTTCTTTTTTACCAAAGTAGCAAAGACTATTAGGCATTAATTATTGTCTTTAACCCTTTCATGTTTCCCTAAACATGTGTGGGCTTCCTGTAGTGAGCTTTTGTTAAGGGAAGAAATCTTGAGCAGGTTTATGAAATTGTGAAGTTCTGTAAAAATGAAAACTTTAAACATAAATATGCTTTTAAATATTAATTTCTTCTTATGACTTGAGTGTTCATCATTAAAGTAAAATTAGGATCCAAAAAGAAACCAGAATTTTTAAACGCAATAAAAAAGAAAAGTTGTAAAAATTCATAAAAAAACAATCAAAAAGAATCTCCTCAGGTTTTTTTTTTTTGAAGAAGAAGAAGAAGAAGAAATAATATCCTCCATATCTATTTATGTATTGTTTACCTTGTCAACTTCTGGATCTGAATTCCATAAATTTTGTAGGCCAAAAGCAAGCAAAAATGGCCAACGGGTGCAATGTCCCTGTCGGATTTTAAAACTACAGACACGGCAGTACATACTGGGTAATTAAAAAAACAATTTATACATAAAAGGACACATTATTTAAACTACACTTGAAATGACTGCTGGAATTAGATGAAAAAGTCCAGTTTTTTGGGGGGGCAGCATTCACACCTATCAGCGGCAGATTGACTCTGCCATTTTTGTGAAGAAACCCAAGTTTCTGGGACAAGCTAATGAACTGTGGAATCTCACTGAAACAAACTAACAGGAGAGACTGCTTCTACAGGGATGGGATACACTTAAATAGAAAGGGTGCAAGAATATTTGCTGATGCTATCGAGGCAGTGTTAGGTGAGTTGGAAAACTGCTAGCTTGGGGGGATACAAAGACTAATAGATTAACAGTAGCCACTGGCAGAGGTGAAAGTGATTCTTGCACTGCTACTATTGGAATGAGCAGAAGCGTGAAAAACAAGATGCAGGATATTTCAGAGACTGCTGGGAGTCATTGCGGTACAAGTAAACACATGGGTTGTGTTAGGGTAGCTAAGAATAGAAACAGGTGCATGTATACTTGCGTGTACACCAATACTAGGAGTTTAGTAAATAAATTTGATGAATTTGAGGTATTGCTCAAAACATCAAAGGCAGATATTATTGGGATACCAAAGACGTGGTGTCACACAGATATAAGGAATGCAGACAACTAAGAAATATTGTTCAAGGTTTAGGCCTAAATGGTTGTCAGATGAACTAATGAGACATATGGCAAAGAAGAAAAATGTATGGGATACATACAAATTAACACATGACACCGAAGCCTATGACAGATACAAGTTGATCTGTAAGCAAGTTACAAAGGAGGTTAGGCAGGCGGAGGCAGATTACGAGAAATCTTTGGCAAGGGATGCAAAGAAAAACAGCAAAGAGTTATTTACTTATATAAACTCTAGAAGGAAGGGAATGAATCAGATTGGTCTGCTTGATATCGATGGTTCAACTGTTGATGATCCTGCTCAGGTAGCTAACAAAGTAAATGAATATTTTGCATCGACATTCAAACATGAGAAGTTATTCAGCAAGGGGAATGCCAGAGAAGTATTCAACTCTGGCAGTAAGCTAGAGAATCTTGTAATAATTGAGAGTAAAGTGGAGGAGAAATTGTTGAAGATAAACACAAGAAAGGCACCTGGGGTGGATGGGATCTATCCAGTTATATTAAAGGAGGCAGCAAAAGAAGTAAGCAAACCCTTAGCCATAATTATGAGAGCTTCCTTGGACTCAGGGGAGGTACCCACAGACTGGAGATGTGCAAATGTCACCCAAATTCGCCAAGGAGGATCAAAGGCTGACACAAGTAATTATAGACCTGTGAGTTTAACTTCTGTTCCAGGAAAATTAATGGAGGCACTGGTTAAAGAAGCACTGCAGGATCATCTAAACAAGACTTCGGTTATAGCTCGGACACAGCATGGTTTTGTTAAGGGGAAGTCTTGCCTGACCAATTTGATTGGATACTATGATGCAGTCACAAAAGAACTGGATGCAAGGAATAACTTTGATATTATATATACTTGGATCTTAGAAAGGCTTTTGATACTGTTGCACAGGGAATACTGCTGCTATGGATAAAGGGGTAGTTGAGGGGGAGAAGACAGAGAGTGGTAATCAGTGGACACTGCTCATCGTGGACTATTGTTATTAGTGGAGTCCCTCGGGGTTCAGTGTTGGGTCCATTATTGTTTTCTGTATTTATAAATAATATTGGTGATGGTATATCAAGCTTAATGTCATCAAGTTTGCAGACGATACAAAGGTTGGCAGGGTTGTTAAGGACACTACTGACGTTATGCTGCTGCAACAGGATCTGGAAAGGTTGAGCAGATGGGCTGAGAGGTGGCAAATGAAGTTTAACATTGACAAATGTTTGTTTGTTTGTTTGAGTGTGGACTTTACGGCGCAAGAGCAACATGGCCATAATGCGCCTAACTCTGGTAGATTGACAAATGTAAAGTACTACATATGGGAAACAACAACCCCAGAGCAACATATCAACTCTGTGGTACTACACTGACAGTGGTAGAGAATGAAAGGGACGTGGGGGTGTGGTTGTGCAGGCAGATATGAAGTTCTCTGAGCAGTTCTCTGAGCTACTCTTGCAGACGGGCTGCAAGAGTAGCTTATGGTGTATTGTCAATGATATATAGGAATTTTTCTAGCAGGGATAAGGAGGTGATTATTCCCTTGTATAAGGCAATGGTCTGGCCACACCTTGAGTACTGTATACAGGTCTGGAGGCCTCATTTCAAGAAGGATGTAGAGCTGCTGGAACGAGTACAGAGAGGGGCAACAAGATTAGTGAATGGAACAATGGGGTGCTCTTACGAAGAAAGGCTTAAGTTTTGCAAATTACAATGTCTGGAGACTAGGCACCAGCAAGGTGATCTGTTAGAGGTGTATAAAGCCTTGAATGGTTTGAGCATGCTCAATGATGATGGGATTCTTCCTCCTGCTCAGAATAATCGCCTGAGAGGGCATAAATTCAAATTGAGGAAAGACAGATGTAGGATAGATGTGCGGAAATTTGTCTTTAGCCAGCGGGTGGTTGGTTGGTGGAACAGACTTCCATCCCTTTTCGTGGTAGTTGATAGCCTAAATAAGTTTAAGGCTCAGCTGAACAGGTATTTCGAATGAGCAGAGGGGTGAAGTGGAAGTGTTTTTTTTTTTTTTGGATGATGCTGCATAAGCTTGCTTTCTTGCATCAAATGCCTCTACTAATGCTAATACTAACTCAGTAATGGTGTGAGAAAAGTCCACAAAAATTTCTTTCATTCTGACTAGGATTTGAACCCAGGACTTTTCCATAAAGCATGGAGGAGAGAGAGAGATCATAACGACTACAGTACCACAACGTCAAGACTTAAGCACCTGGAAACAAATAAGAAAATTTTTCCCACTCAAAAAAGATGTCTTCAATTTGTCATCTTTAGTGCCTAAACATCTTGTCTGTTATATTTCACCACCCCTAAGAGCTAGTACTGTATGCCAGATACCAACTTTTTCAGATTTATAGACTAAACTTGATTTTCTATTATTGCACTAAGAGAGAGAGAGAGAGAGAGAGAGAGAGAGAGTGTTAAATATTAAAAACAAATTTATATATTAATATGTCAATATTAACATTCAAAATGATATAATGTTCATAAAAATATTTTTAATTTTGCAGTATGTATTCTGAAATTTATTAATTTATTATTAATTTAAAAAAAAAAAAGTGACTCCAAGGTTTTGTAGCTGGGTGATCACCTCCAGTGTACCAGGTACCATATTTCTGGACTTGCACCTGGGGGGATATACTCAGGGTTACTAACAGTCCCACCATTGTGAAGATGCAAGCAGAGGATTTTCTTTCACAGAACGACCAGACTTCGCTGAAATTCAGCCCACTTGGCTTGAGTGTCACCTGAATATTGTTCCATCGGTGTTTTAGACTTCCAGGTAGCAAATCCAGCTTGACATACAGTCAGTCCTCGTATAACACGTGTTTACACTACATGAATTCGATCATACACGATTCATAAATAGGAGAATGATATCTTATATAACACAAACCGAATTCGCTTATGCACGATTCGCCTTTGTGTTTACAAGAAATGGCAATCAAATGCAGAATCGCCCCAACTGAACGCAACACGATAGGAATGAAGAGAAGATTCTGAAAATGTATTTGTTTTTTATATCAGTGAAGGGGAAACACATTTCACCATAATAACGTAAAAACCAACACAATTCCAGCTATCGGTATAATCGCAAATGCAATTAGATCGAGTTTACTACCAGTTTATAACAGATTCCACTCACAGAAATGCAACTGGAAATTGTTTTTATTGTTTTATGGTAGTAACCCCTAAAAATGTGCTTTAGTAAAATGTGAGGTGTTAATTTCTGCCTTTACAGTGTTGTTTATTCAGTTGCTACATGTACGCAGCTTTGTTTATGTGTATCAAGCAGTGCCTCCTCGTTTTGTAATTGTGCTTTATTTCCTAAAAATGAGTAAAATACTTAAAAGGTGTGAAAAGGAAGGGTCCTGGTGAAGACACTGCAGATTCACAGAGAAAAACAAAAGCAATATCGATAAACAGAAGCGGACTGGATCAAAAATTCTTAACAGGGAAAATTTGTAGTGACCTCATACTAGCGTTTATGGCCAAAATCACACCAGCCTCCGGCCCACTGGGGTTTCCCCGGTAAGGCTTATGGCCAGTCCACTTCTGTCGATAGAGAAAAAATATGAAATTGTGAAACAGAGCGAAATGAAAGACCATGTGATATGGGATCATCAATACCATCAAGTCCATGAAATCTGCCCATCCTCACAAAATTTATGGGAAACCTTGCAGATCACTTGGAATAATGTTAGTCAGGACACTATTATTAAATTAATCAGCAGAATACCACATCTGCGTAAGGCAGTGATAAAATTTCATGGAGGATATTTTGATGAAATATCAGTATAGTTGTTAATATTAACCATTTCAAGGTTTTTCACTGAAAATTTTTCAATGCTTAATAAAAAATCTTAAAATACATTGTAATCTTTTTTTTTTTTTTTTTTTTTTATAATAAACCATACATTGTCAGAGGTAATTTCAAAAAAAAATTAATCAAAACTGTTGTCATACACTGATTCAAAATTTTTATGGTGGAGTATAGTTGCATCCAAAAAAGAGACAGAAATTGGCATGTCGGCTCGAGGGTTAAGGAGTCATGTAACACTGATATTTTTTTTTTTTTAGTAGATATTGGCACATCGGCTTCTGTGGCCATAGTGCACCTCCCAAGGTTTTTTGCAGTACTTTGATCCAAGCCCAAGGTGGGATTCGAACCCGCGACCTTTGGGTTGCTAGGCAGGCGCTTTACCCACCCGGCTAGCCCGGTCGGCACTTTGATAATGGCACGTATCAGAAGAAATGGAAATTATTATAGTAAAGGGTGCTCTGATTGATGCTGATTCTGATAAAAATTCAAACAAGGTGATATTTATCAATCGATTTTAGGAAAACAAAAACGTCATCCATATCCTGACGATCTTCTAGAACATTATGTAGTGTTAATTGATTGCAATTTTTGAAAAGTAAGGAGAAAGCAGTTTTCGTTCTCTTAGATATAGCGGGCATTCGATAACGATATACTTTACAGTGAGTGGACATGAACAGTTACTGCATTGTGGGGCATCTTCCTTTCTTAATAAATAACTGTGAGTGAGGTATGTGTGACCAATGCGCAGTCGCGCTAGTACAGTTTCTTCTTTTCTATTTCCTCTCATACTGGATCACCACTGTTTGGGTTCTTTCTTTATTTCAAAAAGTTTATTATTTGTTTCTTTTTGCCATATACGTTTCCACTGTTCTTTAGAAGTCTGCTGTATTTTTTTTTTTTTTTTTTCCTCTCCTTTTTCCCATTATATATTAGGTCAGCATTTTTACTGTTTTTGGCATGAAATCTTTTTACGGCCAGATGCCCTTCCTAACGCCAACCCTCACCCTTTATCCGGGCTGGGGATATGCAGTGGTCATTCCCTGACTTTTCTGCATCCTCCGTATTTGGTGGTCACGGGCTCGAACCCCGGTCTAATCAGGAAGGGTGTGCTACGCACTGCTGCTCCTGCCCACCTGGCTACGCAGGCACCCTTTAGAGGTCTGCTGTATAATGCATTTATAGTCAACATAAGGTGTCCTGAAATTGGAAGAGATAGGATTTGAAGCATTTTTGGCAGCTAAATCTGCCTATTCATTTTCTGGGATTACAGTGTCCAGGAATCCGACAAAAAATTATGCGGTGACCACATGTATGAATTGCCATTAACTGAGTCCAGATTTGTTGTACCAGAGGATGACTGTTGGGGCGTTTACATTGCATACAATTCACGGCACTTAATGAATCAGTATATATTATGGATTGAGTATATGAGGCTTCTTTTATTTTCTCCAGGGCTAGTAAAATACCATACAACTCAGCAGTATAATTACATTCTGAGGGGAGCTGTTTGGCGATGATAGCATCTGGCAGAACTACAGCTGTACCAACTTTACTGGCAGTCTTGGATCCATCTGTATATAGCTGCACGTAACTCCTAAACTGAGTGGAGTGGGCCAGATGTAATTGTCTGATCTTAATATCTGGAAGATTATTCTTTCCCCATTTCTGATAGTATTTTTCAATATGTAGCGTGGGTATTTGCCATGGCTGGATTGGGGATTATGCTGGCTTTTGACATCATGTGAGTGGGAGAAGATAAAATTCCTCAACATTACATACACCAAATATGAAATGTTCCAGAAAGTAATTCTAGACTCTATACAGTGGTGAAACTAGGAAGAGGCTGGTGGCACATTGGCCTGGGTGCCAAATTTGGAGGGCTTTTCTTTATTTGCTCTGGGTGCCAAAACCCTAGTTATGCCTCTGACTCTATAGGGCAGGGGTGGGCAACAGCTGGCCCGCGGGCCACATCCGGCCCGCAACGATGTTGAATCCGGCCCCCTCGGTAAATGCATAAATATAGAAAATCCATACCTGACTACACTCGCTGTAAACTTTCGGCTTAATTCGGTTCAATCGGGAATCGCGGCCAGTACAACAGTAACCAAGTGATTCTACGCAGCGTCAAAGAGTTATTTCCTAATTATTATTGTAGCATCGATCGAATGAAATTCCTTTGGGTTTGACTTCTCATTGAAAAAAATAATATTGGTGCGAGATATTTTATGTTTTATGCCTTTTCTAATTATTACAATTTTTAATTTAATATAATTTATAGCCCATAAAATGAGCCAATTAAAAAAAAAAAGAAAAATTGATGCCGAATGCCGCATTTTCAATGATAATTGGACATTCAGATTTTTTTTAAAAAATACATTAATAATTTCGTAATTCAAGAAGTAATATAACATTTTTTAGGTTCTGATTTTTTTTTATTAAATCGTTCAATCTATTCCAGCCTGCATCATGATGCAAAAATTTCATTCGGCCTGCTGACGAAAAAAGTTGCCCACCCCTGCTATAGGGTGTCTCAAAAATATTGGTACAAACATTTAGGGAAGGTAGGTAACACCTAAAAGAATGTGAATCGCTTTTTTTTTTTTTTTTTTGATTTGGTAGTTATTGGCGCATCGGCTTCTGTGGCCATATTGCACCTCCCAAGGTTTTTGCAGTACTTTGATTCAAGCCCGAGGCGGGAATCGAACCCGCGACCTTTGGGTTGCCGGGTAGGTACTTTACCCACTCGGCTAGCCCGGTCGGCTATGTGAATCGCATAGGAACCCATAACCAGAAATGCCACCGTAAGTTGGTACACGGTGCTTTTCATCAGTTCGCTAGAGGGAAAATTTCTGATTTACTCATTCAAGCAGTAGTCGCGGGACGAAGAGCATGCATCGATATACGAACTGTGAGCTGGCAGACATGCACCTAGTGTATGGATTAGCAGAGGGCAATGGACAAGCCACTCAACGAATTTATGGAGAACGCTTCCCAAACAGACATGTACCGGACCACCGTTTGTTTGCACGTGTGCATCAAAATTTGTGTGATTATGGGTCATTTAGAGGTAACAGGAGTAGTGTGGGCAGACCACGCTTGACGCAAACTCCCGCCATGCAAGAAAGTGTGTTGAATGCCGTCCAGAATAATCCTACTACCAGCACACATGCCATTGCCTCTGCCTTAGGAGTGTCTTGTTACAATGTGCAGCATGTCTGGCACAACGATTCCTTACACCCCTTTCATCTCCAAAGGATTCAGTTACTGCTCCCCCAAGATCATCCTGCAAGTGTGGCTTTTGCGCAGTGGTTTCTCCAAGAAAATGTTCAAGACTTGATTTTTCCAGCCTATGTTTTGGTCACGGATGAGGCTTATTTCACTTGGGAAGGCTTATTCAATCAGTACAATGCTCATGTGTGGGCTCACGACAGCCTACACAGTGTGCGCCCCCATGCAGCACAACATCGCTTCGCAATAAATGTGTGGGCAGGTATGGTCGGTGACAGCTCAGTCGGCCCATACCTGTTACCATGCCGCACAAACTCCGCTAAATATTGGATCTTTCTCGAACAAGTTCTACCGGGGTTACTTGACGATGTTCCAGCAAATGTGAGATGCAACATTTGGTTTCAACATGACAGGGCGCCTGCCCATTATGGAAAGTGTTCGTGACCATTTGAACAGGCGTTTTGGGCATCGATGGATTGGCCATGGTGGACCCATTGCCTGGCCCCCACACTCACCTGATTTATCGAGCCTTGATTTCTTTCTGTGGGGGGCCCTCAAATCTATCGTGTATGAATCACCTGGGGAGACGGAAATGGATCCCGTGGCGAGACTCGTCTGCGCTGCTGCTACTGTCAAAGAAACTCCAGGTGTGTTCGACCGTGTCCGCCAATCCATGCTGCGTCGGTGTCATGCATGCACCGCATCTCATGGTGGAACCTTCAAGCATCTGTTGTAACATCATGAAATGCATCCATCTCGTACTCCATTGTTAATATTATGTCAAATAAATGTTTGCCACTAATTGCTGTCTTGTGTCATTTCTGCTTCTTGTGCCTTTGCTACTACTTTCCCGTGACGTTTCCGGTTATGGGTTCCTATGCAATTCACATTCCTTTAGATGTTACCTACCTCCCCTAAACGTTTGTACCAATATTTTTAAGACACCCTGTATATATCATTTTGTAACTTAATATGCATTGATCTGATACAACTGGTGAAAGTAATGCTTGCACATACCTCAAGGGTTTGTTTGTTACCACAACAGAACATATTATTAACGTGTTCTGAGGGCAGAAACATTTCAAATGAGAAGGTAGCTAATGCCAGAGAAGCGAGCTTAAAAAACTTTAATGAGTGTCATGGTAGTTAAATATACAAGAACACTAAGTCTAAATTGTGCATGCAGTAATGTCAGAAGGGTGTCAAAAAATGAGTGAATTTGACCTGCTGATTAAGACAAGTAATGCTGACATAACAGAACTTATGGAAACATAGTACCACCAAGAAATAGGGTATGATGAGTTTCAGTATGGTATTTACAATGTATTTAGGAAGGACAGGATAGATAGAAGGAGTGCTGGGGTCATGCTTTTTATCAAAAGCAGCCTGAGCATGACATAAAGATTTCCCCGATTCAGACATTTCGCATGCTAGTATAGAATCTGTATGGTATGAGATAGATTGAAGCAAAGGTATAATGAGAGTGGGAGTAATCTACAGACAAGGTGATAGTGAAGATTATGATGAGAGCCTCTACATGCAAATGAAATGGGCAACTAAGCATCAATGTCTTATTATGGGTGATTTTATTTTCCCTCTAATTGATTGCCGCAAATGGGAAGGAAATTCCATGTGGGAGACAAAATTTTTAAATCAACTAGATGATTGATATTTGTATCAACATATCAGGAAAAGTAATAGGGAAAAGAATATTCTAGACCTCATCATCACCCATGAACCAGACAACATAATAGGGCTGACAGTACAGGAACCAGTAGTAGGAAATGATCGTGGAGTTCAATGGTGGACAATGAAGAGAAAGCAGTTAAAGGCAAAGGAATGGGTTATAATTTTAGGAAAAGAAATTATGACGGCTTAAGGTGCTATAGAAAATAGCAGGGCAATATCTGTGCGATATCTACCTCTATTACTGGGTAGATATCGCACAGACAGCAAATACAATTGAATTATGGTCCTTAAAAACATTAATCACAGAAGCCTTAAATGCTTATATACCATTAAAAAAAAATACTCCACGAGGAAGATTCCAAGTTGGATGAATGCGACAGTTGCCAGATTACTTAAGCAAAAAAAGATCGCATGAAAGAGTTAGAGCATTAAAAAGTACTGAAGCCTATACAGCTATAAATTGATCTGTCATAGCGGCACAGAAAAGGTTAGACTGGCAAAAGCAGATTATGATAAATCACTGGCAAAGAGAGGGATAAGGAATTTTTCACATATATAAATGAAAAGATGAGGACAAACCAGATCGGACCTTTATGTAATGAATGTCGAATAGTAATATAACCCAGTAAGATACCCCAGCTGAAGTTGCAGATGAACTCAACAGTTACTTTGTATCAATGTTTATAGAAGAAAACCCTTTGTGTCAATGAGAAATTATGGGGGTGAAGTTGAAAAAAATATATTTAATGATGTTGAAATTTCAAGTTTATTTAATGAAAAAACTTTCAGACCTACAGGCCAGTAAGGCTCCTGGGGTTGGTGGTATATACCCTATAATTTACCCCGGGGGCTCACATCTGGTGAGTATGGGCTTGGCACACCCAGGGTCCTGAGCTGGATTTCATCATTCTTCTCTTTCTTGGTGATTCCCTTCTACTTCTGACTCTCTCTCTCTCTCTCTCTCTCTCTCTCTCTCTCTCTCTCTCTCTCTCTCTCTCTCTCTCTCTCTCTCTCTCTCTCACAGGGTTACTCGGGAACTTTTTTTTTTTTTTTTTTTTTCCTGGTGCAGCATAAGCCTCAGGCTTCCTTGCATCATATGGATATTAATAATAATAATAATAATCTTAATGGAGGTGGCAAGTGAGTGCATTGAACCAATGAGGCTAATTATGAGAACATCACTGGACTTGGGAGTGATTGCGTTGGATTGGAAAAGTGCCAATGTATCTCCAATACAGAAAGGCTGTTCTATGTAGTGGGAAATTACCGACCAGTCAGTCTAACTTCAGTATTAGGGAAAATCATGGAGGCAATAATCGAGGGTGGAATTCGGGATCATTTAGATAGAAATGGAATTCTAAAAGATACACAGCATGGTTTTGTAAAGGGAAAATCATGTTTAACAAATCTAGTTAGCTATTTTGACAGGGTCACTTGTGAGCTGGATTTAGGGAATAATTTTTACATTGTTTATTTGGATTTCAGCAAAGCATTGGGCTCATTCCCACATGAGCAGTTATTTTATAAGCTGGAACAGGTGTGAACCACAGGGAAAATTGATAGCTGGATAGCTTCAGGGCAGGAGGCAGAGGATTGTGATAAATAGTTATTCCTCAGATTGGGTTGATGTAACCAGAGGGTTTCCCCAAGGATCAGTATTAGGACCACTGTAGTTTTTGATTTTCTTAAATGACATTGGTGAAGGGATAGAGGGCGTGTGTAAGGATTGGTAGAGTAGTTAATGATCACCACCAAGAACTACTTCTTCAGAGTGACCTACATAGACTTCAGGAATGGTGAGAAAAATAGCAGCTATGCTTTAATCCAGCAAAGTGTAAGGTATTACACCTGGGGAACAGTAACCCCAAAATAACTTATGCACTTGGTGGAGTTGAACTTAACCAGTAGTCTAGGAAAGGGACTTGGGTGTTACGATACAGTCAGATATAAAGTTCTCCAAACAGATTGCAAGGAAGGCCTGTGGTGTCCTATCGATGATTTATCAAACAACTGTTAGTAGAGATAAGGACATCATAATCTCATTATACAAGGCTATTGTTAGCCCACACTCGGAATACTATGTTCAAGTATAGAAACCGCACCTAAAAAAAGACATTGAACTTATTGAAAGGATCCAAAGATGGGTTCCAATCTCGCCTGGTGAGATTGGCAAAAAAAAGCATCCATATGAGGAAAGACTTTGAATATGTGGGTTGCATATTCAAAGTCTCCTCTAAGGTACCTAGCTTGGAAACTAGGTACCTTAGAGGAGACTTGCTTGGGGTGTTTAAAGCTCTGAGAGGCAAAAGTAAAATGAATAAGGCCGAAATTTTCACGAGCCATAACCAGGGGCCATAAGTTAAAGTTACGGGGGAAATGTTTAGACTGGATTGCAATAAGTTTTTTTTTTGGCAGTGAGTTATTACTGGAATAAGTTACCTACATGAGCGGTAGAGGCAGACAGTTTGGGGATATTCAAAGGTCAGATAGATAATTACGGGAAGAAGGAAATATACAGGTTGTCTATTTACATTTCTCTTATTTATTTTTATTTTTTTAAATTTTCTTCTTATTATTATTTTATTTTATTTATTTATTTATTTTTTATTTTTTTATTATTATTATTTTTTTTTGGCTGGTGCAGCATAAGCCATACGCTTCATTGCACCATGTGGCCATTGCTAATAAAAATAGTAAAGCTAACACCCTTGACACAGAAGAAAGTGTCCACTATAGGGAAGTGTCCACTTTACAAAGATCTGTGTAGCTCTTTCCATAACTGCAAAAATGAAATTCAATGTATTTGGTTACTTTCTCAGAGATTTTTTATAGGTTATTTTGTACATATGAGTTTCAATTGCTTAACTTTTAATAACACCAATTTGTGTAAAAATCAGAAATTGGAAATTATAGACCAATTAGCTTGTTGTCCCACATCTACAAGTTGTTCACAATGGCCAAAAGAGCAAGCTGGCTTTAGGACAGCTTGCTCTTTTGGCCATTTGCTCAGATTGTGTCAGTGAAATTATTCTTATAGGAATGGAATCCTTTATTCCAACACTCCACTTTAAAATCTCGTCCTTTATCCACACCTTGGTTTTCCAATAAATGTGCTAAAGCTGTTCAAGAGAAGAATGTTGCATATCGTAATTGGATTGTTTCCAATTCTTCAGTTTCATTTTCTGCCTACAACCAAAGCTCGCAACAATTGTAGAGCAGTTATTAATCAATCAAAACTAGATTTTGAACAGACTAAGAATAGAAAACTTGCTTCTTGCCCTAATGGTAGCCGAGCATTCTGGTCTCTTGCCAAAGCTATTGGCTGCAACTTTTGTCCATCTCTGCTGGTTCTGTTGTCACTTCAGTCAAGGATAAAGCTGACCTGCTAGCATCCCATTTTTCTTCCAACTCATGTATTAATGATCATGGTAAAACACCTCTCACCATTCCCAAAATGCTCCATTCAATGCCTCCTGTGGTCTTCCGTCGAAAGGATGTCAGAAGGATTTTTACAAATGTTGATACAAAGAAAGCTCCAGGTCCTGATGGTATTTCTCCACTTGTTCTCAAAACCTGTGCTCCACTTGTTCTCAAAACTTGTGCTCCTGAACTTACTCCTGTTCTTTGCTACCTGTTTTCACTTTCTTATTCCAAAGCTGTTTTTCCTTCTGCTTGGAAATTTGCTCACATCCAGCCAGTTTCTAAAAAGGGTGACAAACCCCTCTCATCCAATTACTGTCCCATTGCAATTACTTCTACTTTTTCTAAAGTAATCGAGAAATCAATTAACTGCCAACTCTTAAACTACCTAGAAACCTTCTGTCTGATCAACGATCACCAGTATGGATTCCGCTGGTGTTGATCCACAGGTGATATTTTGGCTTATGTTACCCATTTATGGACAAATTCAATGGAAAAGTTCAGTGAAACACAAGCAGTTGCTCTTGATATATCAAAGGCTTTCGATCGTGTCTGGCATTAAGACCTTCTAAACAAGCTTCATCTTATGGTTTGCCAACTGTTTTTTGTAATTGGTTATCCAGTTTTCTCTCTGGTAGCTCACTGAGAGTGATGGTAGATGGCTCTCTGTCTTCTAACTTCTCCACTAATGCTGTTGTCCCCCAAGGTTCGGTTCTTTCCCCCACTCTTTTACTCTTGTATATTAATGACCTTCTTCCATTGACTGAAAATCCTATCCATAGTTTTGCCGATGATAGCACATTGCATTCCACTTTCCATTTTGAGAAACCTTGCCCTGCTCAATCAGCCTCAACTTCTTGAATATCCGCTACTAATTCCTTAAATGCTGATCTCCAATGGGGCAAAGACAACTTAATTGATTTCAATCCTTCTAAAACTCAGTCTTGTCTTATATCTCACAAAAAGGATTCTTCTGCTCCTATGCTTATCTTTGGTGACACTCCGATTTCTAGGCAAAATGACATATAATGATAATAATCCCCAAAAGAGATATCATGAAATGATATCTGTTTTGGGAATTACCCTGATTTCTAATCTCTCTTGGCATAAGCACATTACAAATATTGCTTCTTCTGCATCTAAAAACTTGGTTTTCTCTTTTCTCTCAGCATTACTTTTCTTCCAAACAGCTGTTCACTCTGTACAAATCGCAAATCTGCACTACCATGGAATATTGTTCCCACATCTGGGGCGTTGCCCCCAAAACCTCTCTCAGGCTTCTAGATTCCATTCAGAAGAGAGCAGTAGGTTAATTAATGACTCCGCTCTAACAGAGTCTCTCCACTCACTGTCTCATAGACATACTGTTTCTGCTGCATGCCTTTTCTACAGATACTTCCATGGCACCGTTCTTCTGTATTAGCTTCTATAATTCCCACTCTCTCTTTCAAAATAGTCCGAACATGTGCTGCCACCAGTCAACGTCCATTTACTGTCCAACTTAAACTCACAGAACCACCTTTTCATCTTCCTCGTTTATTCATTCAACTGCCGTTTTCTGGAACAACCTTCCTTTGTATTTACTGAAAATTCAATTCAAGTCTACAGAAGTTCAAGTCTAATGTCAACAAATATCTTCTTTTGTCTTCTCAACCTCCAACCCAAGCACAGTACTAAGTACTACAGGTTCTAATACTTCTCTTGTTTGGAGTTTTCATAAAAAAAAAAAATATATATATATATATATATATATATATATACACTGATCTTGGAGAAGTCATTAGCTGTAATAATAATAAATGGCTGTTCAAGACAAGAATAAATTTCGGATGTATAGCTTTCAGAAAATATAGTATATATTGAGGAGCAATATCCCAGTTTGTCTGAAACGTAAAATAATGAATCAATTTATACTCCCTACAATGACTTATGGAAGTGGAACTTTGGCACTCACCAAAAGTATAGGAGAGAAGCTGAAACTACACAACAAAGAATGGAATGAATTATATTAGGAATCAGACTGTTGGATAAGAAAAGGACATTCTTATCAAAACTAAAGAACCGAAATGGACTTGGGCAGGACATAGTTGATGGACTAAGAAAATAACAGAAGGATACTCAAAAGGAGCTAAAAGACAACCTGGAAGACAACAGCAGAGATGGACAGATGAAATTAAAGAGTTCGTGGGCAGCAAATGGATGGCCATTGTGCAAAACAGAAAGAACTGTAAAGTTGCTGGAGAGGCCTTCATCCTGCAGTGAAAATGGCTGATGATGATGTGTGAAAATGAATATAAATGGCTTTATTTGGACAATTTCATTTGCATTATGGATTATTAGATCACTTACTAGTTCTATATTCACTTTTTTTGCTCACATAGAATTTTTAATTAATAGGATGTCTCCCCCTTTAATGGGTCAAACCCATATCTTTATAAATTAATGGATAGAGCCCTGCCACAAACAGCAAATTTCATTTCTTAAAAAATTCACACACAATCAGCGTAATACCTATGAAATTTGCGACCAGTATTCCAAGGGAAAATCAGCATGCACAAACTAGCTTCATGCGTAGCTACTTAAATGACCACCATTTCTCACTGCCAAGTGAAAGTAATATGTGATGGCAGAGGAAAATTGTCTTTGTCCCTCACTCAAAAATCTGGACAGTGTCACTAAAGCAGTTATAAAAAGTAATGTCAAGAATCACATAGTGTTTTATCAAATATACAGGAATATCCATACTCTGTACATTATGGAAATTACGAAATACCTGTCTACAGCACATCCCCAAATCTTCTTTACAAAAAGTTATTGCATGAATAGGGTATATGATACAAATCTTAAACAAACCCCAAGTGACAGAGAATATCTTCTTCAAGTTTTTATTCATCAATCAGAAAATCTGAGTGATGCAGATGGCAGCATAATTGTGAAACTGCAATGGTGGAAAAATTTCATTCTCTTGGTTTTGTCACTGATCAATGGCGTCTGTATGACCTTTTCTCAGTATTTCAAATCTGTATGGGTTCAACTTCAGGTAGCAATGTAACATGTTGCCTTCTCTTCACAATGAACTGGTGTATGGATTTCCCTGGGTTTTGCATAAAACTTCTTCAAACCAGCTCCACCGCACCCTCATTGACTTTTGTTCTACCAATACTTCAGCCAGAATAATTGCACAATAGGCATCCATTATGAATTTTCTGTACCATTAAGAATTGTATGTATACTCAGTGGTTTTCTTATAGGCTGTGTTCAAAATTTATACACAACAGCAGTGGCAGACTGCAGATCATTTAATCAAAGTATGCAAGAAGGCTATTTACAACTCCAAAAAGTAGTACACACCTTCTGGGCTTGGTAAATTCCAACATGATTGCAGTTTTGCAATTATGCTGCATTCACCATAATTCACCAAATTATGCTGCATTCACCAATGCTGCATTGCAAAACTGCAACATGATTGCAGTTTTGCAATTATGCTGCATTCAGAAAAGTGCAAAGTGCACTTTTCTGATTGGGGAGTCAAAATTTGAGAATATCCTCTATCACCTGGAAGTAGTTGCAGATTTGTATTATGTACCCTATTCATGCAATAATGTTTTAGTTTTTGTAAAGTAGGTTTGTGGATGCAGAAAATTCTTTTACGTTACTGATCAAATTTATCTATACAGTTTGTTTGTTGGTGGTTTTTCTTGTTTTTTATTTATTTATTTATTATTTATTTTTTTTTGGAAGAACTATATTATAGTTCTATTCTCACTTTTTTTTTTTTTTTTTCTTTTGTATGTAATCACAAACTTAACCCTGTATACTGACCTGCAACAGTATTGTCCCTCTCCACCCGCTCCTTATTAAATTCTGGAAACAGTATTTCTCAGTTTGACATTTTTATTGCCTTGCAAAGTGATGTGCCAGCATAAATCAGAATGTATTGTAACGGGGGATTTTAACTTTCCAGATACTGACTGTAAATTGTGAGTTGGTCACTCACACACTAGCAAGACTTTTGTGGATATATTGGAAGACTGTTTCTACAGCAACATGTTCGAGGGGCAACCAGAGGGAATAATACTCTTGATCTGCTTATCAGCAGTGATTATTCATGCATTAAGAATTTGCAGATAAAGGAACCACTAGGTGACAGTGATCACAGTCTACTGATGTGGGATTTACTTAAAGATGTAACTACCATCAAGGGTAAGGGGAAAAGTTTTTGCTTTCATAACAGTGATTACAGTGGTCTTAGACAGTTTTTAAATTCAATACAGTGGGACCAACTGATGATGTTACCAACAGTGAATTCTAAATGGGAAGCATTCAGGGACAACCTTGGAGACTACTAGGCTTTTCATACCAACTAAGAAATACTATTCAAGGTTCAGGCCTAAATGGAGGTCAGATGAATTAATGAGGCTTGTCGCAGAGAAGAAATATGCACGGGATGCATAAAAATTATCAGGAAACACAGAAGCCTACAGCAGATATAAGCTACTATATAATCAAGTCAAAAGGGAGGTTATGCAGGCAAAGGCAGATTACAAGAAATCTTTGGCAAAGGATACAAAGAAACACAGCAAAGAGTTTTTTACTTATGTAAACTCTAGAAGGAAGGGGATAAATCAGATTGGTCCACTTAAGATAGATGGTTCGACTATTGATGATTCTGCTCAAGTAGCTGATAAAATGAATGAGTATTTTGCATCTACATTCAAACATGAGGAGTTACTCAAGGAGGGGAATACAAGAAGTTTATCAAACTAACAGAGAGCTAAATGATTTTGTAATAACTGAGAGAAAAGTGGAGGAGAAATTGTTGAAGTTAAACACAAAAAGGCACCTGGGGTGGATGGAATCTATCCAGTTATAGTGAAGAAGGCAGCGGGGGAAGTTAGCAAACCTTTAGCCATAATTATAAGAGCATCCTCAGATTCAGGTGAGGTCCTCATGGACTGGAGATGTGCAAATGTATCCCTAATTCACAAAGGGGGTTCAAAAGGTGACACAAATAATTATAGACCTGTTAGTTTAACTTCGTTTCCATGGAAATTAAGGAGGAACTGGGAAACACTGCAGGATCATCCAGACAAGACTTATAGTTCAGACACAGCATGGGTTTGGTAAGGGGAAGTCTTGTCTGACCAATTTGATTGGTTACTATGGTGTGGTCACAAAGGAACTGGATGCAAAAAATAATTGTGATATCATATACTTGGATTTCAGGAAAACTTTTGATACCGTTGCACATGGAATACTGCTGTACAAATTGGAGCAGTATGGCATTAAGGGCAAGTTGCTGCAATGGACAAAGGGATGGTTGAGTGGGAGACAGCAGAGAATGGTAATCAATGGACACTGCTCATCGTGGACTAATCTTATTAGTGGAGTCCCCCAGGGTTCAGTGCTGGGCCCATTGTTGTTTTGTGTATTTATCAATGATATTGATGAAGGTATATTAGGCTTAATGTCCAAGTTTGTACGTTTATACTAAAGACAGTATGCTACTACAACAGGATCTAGAAAAGTTAGGCAGATGGGCTGAGAAGTGGCAACTGAAGTTTACATTGACATATGCAAAGTACTGCATATGGGTAGCAGTAACTCAAGAGAAACATACCAACTGTGTGGTACTACAATCAGGGAGGTGGAGAATGAAAAAGACCTGGGGGTAATTGTGCAGTCAGATATGAAGTTCTCTGAGCAGTGCAGATCGGCTGCCAGAGCAGGTCATGGAATTTTGTTAAATGATATGTAGGAATTTTGCTAGTAGAGACAAGGAGGTGATTATCCCTTTGTATAAGGCAATGGTCAGGCCACACCTTGAGTACTGCATACAGGTCTGGAGGCCTCATTTTAGGAAGAATGTAGAGTTGCTAGAACAAGTACAGAGAAAGGCAACAAGATTGGTGAGAGAAACAAAGGGGTGCGCTTACAAAGAAAGGCTTAAGCATCTGGAGACTAGGCACCTGCAAGGTGATCTGATTCAGGTGTATAAGGCCTTGAATGGTTTGCGCGGGCTCAATGCTGATGGGATAATTCCGCTCGCTCAGACTAAGAACCTAAGAGAGCATAGATTCAAATTGAGGAAAGAGCTGTAGAATATATGTGCAGAAGTTTGCCTTTGGCCAGCGAGTAGTTGATTGCTGGAACAGACTTCCATGTGTTGTTGTGGAAGTTGATAGAATAAATAAATTTAAGGCTGAACTAGACAAACATTTGGAGTGACTGGATGGATGAAATGGGAAGGTTTTTTTTTTTTTTTTTTTGGCTGTTGCTGTATAAGCTTGCTTTCTTGCATCTTATGCCTCAACTAATGCTAATAAATGCATTGGACAGCCCAAATAAGTTTGTAAACATTCCTTACCAGTAAAAATGTATTCCTTTCCTTATGTGCACATATTAACAACATATTGTGCCATCTACTTCATAAGTAATCCATGGCCATCACAAATCTAATTAAGTATTACTGTAATGACCTTCTCCTTATTTGCCTTCACTGAAAATGCCTCTTGACCAATGAAAATTGCATGTGTATCAATTACCCTTGAAGGTGTCCCATCTAGGGAGGCTGAAAATTCTACCAAGGACACCAATTAAAGAGTCTACATCGGTATTAGAGAGTATCCATTTTGGAGAGGTTGTCTAACATTCAATTTCTAATACTTCTGGCTGGGACCCATGCCTGAGTGTTCACAACAAGAGGTGTCTGTTAAGGGAAGTTTCACTGTATTATAAAAAAAAGTATATTTTTATTTGAAGACAAAAATATACATCTACATCCCACTAGAGGTAAGTTTTCCATCAAAGGATGGAAAACTTACTTCTAGTTGAATGTAGAAGTCTAATATTATATTTGGTTTTAATTTCACATCTTACATATTGTTTCAGTTTGAAGTGTATATTACTGCTGTTCTGGACTTCATATTCTGTGCACCTGATCACATAAGCGGAATTCTTATTCTAAATTTTATAAGTATTTTTGCCTAGTACTAGCAGTCAGGTAGCAGAGCATGCAATATACAGCAGTCTCTCATGTAAAGCTGATGTGACAAAATTTCCAAACACACAGGCATTTCAGTTCAACGTGCACCCATCATTACTGTCCACAATACCAAAAATATAATACCATATTTCTTCGATTCTAAGATGCCATCGATTGTAAGACGTACCTTAATTTCAGTACCACCAACAGAAAAAAAAGCTTTGATTCTAAGAAAAAAAATAAACAAATAAAAAAAAATGCAAAAATGTATCTAACAAATATTTTTATTATAACAGAATTCAATTTACTAACAACAATAGTATTTATCAGTGGGTATGTTATTCATCACTTCCTATGAATCTTCTGAGCTGTCATTATCTTCATTAGCCCATAATATATCGCCTTCTGAGCCATTGAGAGCGTTGGTGATGCAACATTTTTTAAATGAGTGCTGCACTATTCTTTCTGGGATTAGCTTCCAAGCTGTTGATACCCATTCTGCCAATTTTGATGCCGGCGCTTTCTTAATTTTCCCGGAAGGTATCAGCAGAAGGTTGTTAGTCAACAGCCAGGATTCATATTCCTATCTCAAGTAATCCTTAAATGGTTTGTTGACTGAAAAGTCGAGTGTCTGCAGTTCACTAGTCATGCAACCAGGAATCACAACCAAGTCACCACGTTTTCGCACAATCTTATTTTTGACCCATTCAGACAAATGTCCATGAAATGCATCAAGTACTAGCATGCTAGGTGGGTTACGAAGACTTCCAGGATGTCTATTCCACACAACATTTAAGCTCTGCCGACATCCATCCATCCATTTTTTTGTGCACGCACAATAACATCGTTGGGGGAAATTTCATTCTTTGGTATGGTTTCTCGATTTAAAATTAAATATGGTGGCAACTTTCGACTATCAGTGGTGATGCATAGCATCACAGTGATACGTTGATTTTCGTAGCCCATGCTTATAATCTTGATTTCTTTAGCACCTTTAGCGTTGACAGTGTAATTTTGAGGAATATCGAAGAAGACTGGAGTTTCATCAGCATTTCCAATTTGACTAAACTCATAGTTTCTTTTTTTCCTTAATTTCATCACCTGTCACTGAAAGTTAATCAGCTTCTGTTGAAAGTCTGCAGGAATTTTTTGGCAGATAGATGTTCACCGCCTTAACGATAATCTGCTACGACGCATGAGTCTGTAACACTAGCCACGACTGCCTTTAAAAATTATTTTCTCTATTCCGAGGGACTTGGCAATTTCTATCAATTGCATGGCTTGTCAAGTGATGGGTAATCCTTTTGCACATGTCTCCATTACAAAACATATCCAGCTTCATCATCTTGTGAAAATCTTCCTTTCTCAGGCCCTGTAATCATTTCTGTAAACTTTCTGAGACAGTGCTCTCGGAAAGTTTTTAAATTCTGTACCGTGGGATAAACTGACGATGTTACCAACAGTAAATTCTATGTGGGAAGCATTCAAGGAATTAATCATGGATCCTACTAAAAGTTTCATACCTATTAAGAAATATTGTTCAAGGTTTAGGCCTAAATGGTTATCAAATGAACTAATGAGACTCGTGACAGAGAAGAAAAATGCATGGGATGCATATATATTATCAAGTGACACAGAAGCCTATGGCAGATATAAGCTAGTCTGTAAGCAGGTCACAAAGGAGGTTAGACAGGCGAAGGCAGATTACGAGAAATCCTTGGCAAAAGATGCTAAGAAAAACAGCAAGGATTTCTTTACTTATATAAACTCTAAAAGGAAGGGGATGAATCTGATTGGTCCACTTGACATCGATGGTTCGACTGTTGATGATCCTGCTCAGATAGCAAACAAACTGAATGAGTATTTTGCATCTACATTCACACATGAGGAATTATTAAGGTTTGAAAATGGCAGAAGGTTATCAAATTGTAGAAGGATACTTAATGATTTTGTAATAACTGAGAGCAAAGTGGAGGAGAAATTGTTGAAGTTAAACATAAGAAAAGCACCTGGGGGAAATTTCTTGCATCACATGCCAGTTATATTAAAGGAGGCGGCAAAGCAATTAAGCCATAATTATGAGAGCATCCTTGGACTCAGGGGAGGTTCCCATGTACTGGAGTTGTGCAAATGTATCCCCAATTCACAAAGGGGGATCAAAGAGTGACACGAGTAATTACAGACCAGTTAGTTTAACTTCTGTTGCGGGTAAAATAATGGAGTCACTGGTTAAAGTGCATCACTGCAGGATCATTTAGACAAGACACAGCATGGGTTTGTTAAGGGAAATTGTTGTCTGACAAATTTGATTGGTTATTATGGTGTGGTTACAAAGGAACTGGATGCAAAAAATAATTCTGATATCATATATTTGGATTTCAGAAAAGCTTTTGACACTGTTGTGCATGGAAGACTATTGTACAAATTCGAGCAGAATGGTATTAAGGGTAAGTTGCCACAATGGATAAAAGGATGGTTAAGTGGGAGAAGACAGAGGGTGGTAATCAATGGGTGCTGCTCTTCGTGGACTAATGTTATTACTGGAGTCCCACAGGGTTCAGTGTTGGGTCCACTGTTGTTTTGTATATTTATCAATGATACTGATGAAGGTATATCAGGCTAATGTCGAAGTTTGCAGATGATACAAAGGTTGGCAGGTTTGTTAATGACAGTAATGGCAATGTGCTACTGCAACAGGATCTAGACAATTTGGGCAGATGGGCTAAGAAGTGGCAACTGAAATTTAACCTTGACAAATGCAAAGTACTGCATATGGGTAGAAGTAACCCCAGAGAAACGTACCAACTGTGTGGTACTACACTTAAGGTGGTAGAAAATGAAGAAGACCTGGGAGTAATTGTGCAGGCAGATATGAAGTTTTCTGAGCAATGCATACAGGCTGCCAGGGCAGGTCATGAGGTTTTGTCAATGATATATAGGAATTTTGCTAGCAGGGAAAAGGAGGTGATTATCCCTCTGCATAAGGCAATGGTCAGGCCACGCCTTGAGTACTGCGTACAGGTCTGGAGGCCTCATTTTAGGAAGGATGTACATTTACTTGAGCGTGTACAGAGAAGGGCAAAAAGATTGATGAGGGGAATGAAGGGATCCTATTACCAAGAGAGGCTTAAGTTCTGCAAATTGCAGTGGCCGGAGACTAGGCACCTGTGCGGTGATCTGATTGAGGTGTATAAGGCCTTGAATGGGTTGAGCACGCTGAATTCTGATGGGATCCTTCCACTTGTTCAGATTATGAACCTAAGGGGGCATAAATTCAAATTAAGAAAAGACAGATGTAGAATAAATGTGTGGAAATTTGCCTTTAGCCAGTGGGTGGTTAATTGCTGGAACAAACTTCCATCTTCCATGTTGTGGAAGTTGATAGGTTGAATAAATTTAAGGAACTGGACAGGCACTTGGAGGGAATGGTGTGATTTTTTTTTTTTTTTTTTGGCTGATGCTGCATAAGCTCATACACATGCTTTCTTGCATCACATGCCACTATTACTACTACTATTTCTCCAAAGACGAATATGTACCTCACTAATGTCAAAATGTCGACCTGCAGCTCTATTTCCAAGTTCTTTTGCATATACAAAAACTTTTCGTTTCAATGGGCCTTTATAGTGCAATCTTTTTGACAATGTTTTAATGTGCAATAAGGGATCAAAATAAATGAAATACAGTAACTCCATGTCTTACGTACAGTCAGACCTCGTAAGTAAACATGTGTTTATACTACACGAATTCGATCATACACGATTTATAAATAGGGGAACGATATTGTATATAACACAAACCGAATTCGCTTATGCACGATTCGCCTTGTGTTTACAAGAAATGGCAGTCGAAAGCGGAATCACTCCAACTGAACACAACACACGATAGCAATGGAGAGAAGATTCTGAAAATGTATTTATATTTTTTATATTAGTGAAGTGGATACACATTTTACCATAATAACGTAAAAACCCACCCAATTGCAGCTATCAATATTATCGCAAATGCAATTAGATCGAGTTTGCTACCAGTTTATAACAGATTCTACTAGCAGAAGCACAACTGGAAATTGTTTTTATTATTTTATGGTAGTAACCCCCAGAAATGTGCTTTAGCAAAATGTGAGCTAGTGAGGTGTTAATAGTGTCTCTGCCTTTATGGTAGAGACACACTACTGTGTTGTTTATTCAGTTGCTACACACGCACAACTTTGTTTATGTGTATCAAGCATGCCTCCTCATTTTGTAATTGTGCTTTATTCCCTAAAAATGAGTAAAATAAAAAGGTGTGAAAAGGAAGCGTCCTGGTGAAGACACTACAGGTTCAGAGAGAATAAGGAAAGCAATATCAAATTGCTTCCCAGTCTGCCGATATAGGCAATATCGGCAGACTGGGTCAAAAATTGTTACCCAGGAAAATTTGTACCGCCCTCATACTAGCGTTTATGGTCAAAATCACACTTCTGGCCTCCGACCCACCAGGATTTCCCCTGACAGCAGGAACAACTCAAAGTTTAATAAAATCCATTAGATCAAGACAAGAATTGGAAGAGATGGAACTGCTGTCATCTGTTTGGTTAGAAAATCAAACAAAGAACAAGTTTGCTTACGATAGAAGCAAAAGCATTAGCAATATTTTATTACGTAATAGTAGTAATAAAATAAGTATTTTATTATTATTTATTGTTTGGTAATAAATGTGTGTTCAATCTTGGGTGGTCGGCACCTAACCCAATTTTTTCCATAGGGCCTGTTATTTATATTGCATGATTTTGCATTGCACAAGGGTTTCTAGGACCACAACTATCGTGCTATACGAGGACTGACTGTACTTTCAAAGATACAAACAAAACTTCCTAGTTTTGTTTGAAATAATGGTGGCTTCACATTTCGAAAGCACTTTATTCTCTAATGGAATTGGAGAATGCAATCATAGTCAAACTTAGAGGCGGGGTTTCTGAATAAAAACAAAATGTGTGGTGCCTTGTGCAAAGTGCGGAAAATTTTTAAAAAAACCGCAATTGCAAGACGCACCCTGTTTTTAGACAGGCTTATAGGGGGGAAAAAGTGCACCTTAGAATCAAAGAAATATGGTAGTAAACCTTTATTATTATATCAGAACCCAAGATTATCAATTTCATTTACACATTTATTGTTAACTTTTATGTGAGATCCGATTCACATATCAGCTTGATTGCAAAAATTCAATAAAGGACAAAAAAGTGGGCTCTCAAATTCTTTAATTAAAAAAAATTCTTTAAAATTTTTAAAACCAAGTATACACTGAAAAACTTAAGTTTTATTTTTAAAATAATTCAATTATTTACATTTTTTTTTTTTTTTTAAATGCTTCAATAAATAGTTTAATCTTACATTCAAAACATACACCTGTAAAGGATTTATTTATTTAAAAATAGAGCTACAATCCTTTCAGGATTGTAGCTCTATTTTTATTACAAGGAGATTCTGAGGAGTATGTACATTTTGTAGGTTACTACAAATAATGTGCCCAGAAATGTACAAATTGCCTTAACTTTTCAAATATGTGCTGCCATTTTTTGCCTGGTTTTGAACTAATTATAGTTATAGTACAATACAGATTAAAAATACCAGTTAGTCATGCAGTTTGTAATAGATGGCACCTATTGGAGTCAGCGGTTTGATGTGAGGGGAAAAAATAGGCTGCAACTAAAAAATTTCTCTGGAATCCAGAAATTTGATAAAAAAAAAAGTTGATAAAATCGAATCATACAATAAACAGGATACAAAGGAGTTTATTGCATCAAAAAAAAGTGATGATGGGTTTTATTGATGAATTTTTTTTTATTAATTTTTTACAATTTTTTAAAAATTCAGATTTAATTTTTGACAATAATTATGATCTGTTGTTGAGCAATTAGTTAAGAAACACATAAAATCCAAGGAAGTGACGCCAGTTGACATCGCTGGACAGAGCAGTGTCGAGTCAGTTTGGTGTGACATAAGCATTGGGAGATAAAAATTGAGAGCAGGAGTGTGTTATAGGCCTGATGACTCTGATGAGTATAATAAGAAAATGTACAGGGAAATAGAGTGGGCCAGTAAATCAGAGAGTCTTATAATGGGGGATTTTAATTTCCCAGATATTGACTGGAATTTGTGGGTTGGTCACACACACACTAGCAAGGCTTTTGTGGATTTATTGGATGATTGTTTTCTAAATCAGCATGTTCAGGAGGCAACTAGAGGGAGCAATACTCTTGATTTGATTCAGTAGTGATTCTTCATGCATTAAGAATCTGCAGATACAGGAACCACTAGGTGGCAGTGATCACAGTGTGCTGAAGTGGGATTTACTCAAGGAGGTAACTACCATCAGGGGTAAAGGGAAGGGTTATTGTTTATGTAAAGGTGACTACGATGGTCTGAGACAGTATTTAAATTCTATACAGTGGGACCAACTGATGATGTTACCAACAGCAAACTCAAAATGGGAAGCATTCAAAGAACTTATCTTGGAAGCTACTAGGCTTTACATACCAACTAAGAAATATTGTTCAAGGTTCAAGCCTAAATGGATGTCAGATGAACTAATGAGACATACGGCAGAGAAGAAAAATGCATGGGATACATATAAATTAACATGTGACACAGAAGCCTATGATAGATATAAGTTGATCTGTAACCAAGTTACAAAGGAGTTTAGGCAGGCGAAGGCAGATTACGAGAAATCTTTGGCAAGGGATGCAAAGAAAAACAGCAAGGAGTTCTTTACTTATGTAAACTCTAGAAGGATGGGGATGAATCAGATTGGTCCACTTGATATCGATGGTTCAACTGTTCATGATCCTGCTCAGGTAGCTAACAAACTAAATCAATATATTGCATCTACATTTACACATGAGAAGTTATTCAGGAAGGGGAATGCCATAGTTGAAGTAAACACTGGCAGTGAGCTAGATGATCTTGTAATTGAGAGTAAAGTGGAGGAGAAATTGTTGAAGATAAATACAAGAAAGGCACCTGGGGTGGATGGGATCTATCCAGTTATACTAAAGGAGGCAGCAAAGGAAGTAAGCAATCCATTAGCCATAATTATGAGAGTTTCCTTGGACTCAGGGGAGGTACCCACAGACTGGAGATGGGCAAATGTAACCCCAATTCACAAAGGAGGATCAAACGCTGACACAAGTAATTATAGACCTGTGAGTTTAACTTCTGTTCCAGAAAAATTAATGGAAGCACTGATTAAAGAAGCACTGCAGGATCATCTTGACAAGAATTCAGTTACAGCTCAGACACAGCATGGTTTTGTTAAGGGAAGGTCTTGCCTGACCAATTTGATTGGATACTATGATGTAGTCACAAAAGAATTGGATGCAGGAAATAACTTTGATATTATATATTTGGATCTTAGAAAGGCTTTTGGTACTGTTGCACATGGAAGACTGCTGCACAAATTGCAGCAGTGTGGCATTGGTGGCAAATTGTTGCTATGGATAAAGGGATGGTTGAGTGGCAGAAGAGAGAGTGGTAATTAATGGACACTGCTCATCGTGGACTAATGTTATTAGTGAGTCCCTCAGGGTTCAGTGTTGGGTCCATTGTTGTTTTCTGTATTTATAAATAATATTGATGATGGTATATCAAGCTTAATGTCCAAGTTTGCAGACGATACAGATTGGCAGGGTTGTTAAGGACGCTATGCTGCTGCAACAGGATCTGGAAAGTTTGAGCAGATGGGCTGAGAGGTGGCAAATGAAGTTTAACATTGACAAATGTAAAGTACTACATATGGGAAACAGCAACCCCAGAGCAATGTATCAATTCTGTGGTACTACACTGACAGTGGTAGAGAATGAAAAGGACCTGGGGGTAATTGTGCAGGCAGATATGAAGTTCTCTGAGCAGCAGACGGGCTGCAAGAGTAGCTCGTGGTGTCTTATCAATGATATACAGGAATTTTTCTAGCTGGGATAGGGAGGTGATTATTCCCTTGTATAAGGCAATGGTCAGGCCACACCTTGAGTACTGGTATACAGGTGTGTAGGCCTCATTTCAAGAAGGATGTAGAGCTGCTGGAGCGAGTACAGAGAACGGCAACAAGGTTAGTGAACGGAACTAAGGGTTGCTCTTATGAAGAAAGGCTTAAGTTTTGAAAATTACAGTGTCTGCAGACTAGGCACCGGCGAGGTGATCTGATAGAGGTGTACAAAGCCTTGAATGGTTTGAGCATGCTCAATGCTGATGGGATTCTTCCTCTTGCTCAGAATAATCACCTGAGAGGGCATAAATTCAAATTGAGGAAAGACCGATGTAGGATAGATGTGCGGAAATTTGCCTTTAGCCAGCGGGTAGTTGGTTGGTGGAACAGACTTCCATCCCTTGTTGTGGAAGTTGATAGCCTAAATAAATTTAAGGCTCAGCTGGACAGGTATTTCGGAAGAACGGAAGGGTGAAGTGGAAGGGGTTTTTTTTTTTTTTTTTTTTTCTTGGCTGATGCTTCATAAGCTTGCTTTCTTGCATCATATGCCTCTACTAATGCTAATGAAACCAAAATAACAAAAAATTAACACTTTAAAGCATTTATGCACCATTTTTACAAAATTTCACCATTCCACAAAAAATAGTTGCAGAGCTAAGGAAATTCATTACCCAGAGCATATCCATGTTGCCTAGCAAACCCACTCATGAATGGGTTAATTCCTTGGCTGCCACCTCGATCTTTTGAAAATACTGATGCTATTTAAGCATAAGTATTCCAAAGCTTATTTGCATTGTTTAAAATTTAAACTTTGAATTCAAAAGTTGCTCATGAATAATTTTGGCAATTTTTCAATTTAAATGTTTAAGTTTTTGATTCTCTGCACCATACAGCCATTCCTCAATTAACGTAACAGTTACGTTCTGTGGAACTCTACATAAGTTGGATTTTAAGTAATTTCCCCCATGCTTGTGCAGCACTCGCAACTGTGCTCGCTGAATTGATTGAATCAAAAAAAAAAAAAAAAAGGTTCGTCAAACATGTAAATGGAATTATTTATTGTATTTATTAAATTTTTTTATCTCATGTGCAGGAAAAATTACAAAAGTGTGCAATTTAAAAATATTTCAAAATTATAAAATTAGTAAAAAAGAGAGGAGACAGGCATAATGTCAATAAGTTTTACCTCTCAAGCAATGCCAGAATCAACGCCTTCAGCTGATAAGTACGCCACTGCGGAGATTGAGGACTGTGGAGATTTAGAAGGGGTTGGCCGCTCAACCTTACAAAAGAACATACACTGGTGTTCAAAGAAAGTGCATCACCCTTAAAATTGTAATTGTCATCCAAATAACGTAAGTATACAGCAATATTTCTTACAGATTGCATCAGATAAGATTGACACGCGTAGGTGATGACGTAATATTGCATCTGCTGTTACTTTCAGCTATATAAGCACGCTCTGCAAGAGTTGCAGTCATATCTTGCTTGTGTCAGGATGGCTGGTTACATGCAATTGACGCCACCAAGAAAGAGTGCTATTGTTGCTTTAAGTGAGGAAGGATGTTCTTCCCATCACATTGCTTATAGAGTTTCTTGTAATCAGTCGACAATGAGTAGATTTCTTTCCAAACTCAAGAATACTGGTTCTGCTGATAGGAAAACAGGAACTGGATGCAAATGAGTCTCTACACCAAAACATGACCCTGTTTTGAAGCACTTATGCCTTAAAAACCGTAAAGCTTCTTCGTCTGAGTTGAAGAGAGAATGGGAAGAACATACAGGAGTGGTAGCAAGTGCAGTAACAGTCAGAAGATGCCTCTTCAAAAATGGACTAGTAGCCCGTCCTAACAAGAAGCCCCTCCTTACACAAAAAATGAAAAAGGCTGATTAATTAGGCGTAAGGAGCATGTCAAATGGAGTCCCGAGCAATGGAAGTCAGTTATTTTCTCAGATGAGAAGAAATTCAACATGAATGGCTCTGATGGGAGACGTAGATGTGGTGAAGAATACCATCCAGACTTTATGGTGTCTACAGTGAAATTCCCTACCAGCCAAATGATATGGGGGTGCATTTCATACGGTGGTGTAGGTCACCTTTGGTTTATAAAAGGTTCCGTAAATGCCATTTATGGCAAATTGCTTGCCAACCATTAGAGAACATTTCAACCTGTCAAGTAACTGCATCTTTCAGGACGACTCTGCCCCTTGTCATCAGGTGAAAAGTGTAAGTAGGCACTTCTGTAGTTACTTTAGCTTTTTTTTTTTTTTTTTTTTTGATTTGGTAGTTGTTGGCGCATCGGCTTCTGTGGCCATATTGCACCTCCCAAGGTTTTTGCAGTACTTTGATCCAAGCCCGAGGCGGGAATCGAACCAGCGACCTTTGGGTTGCTGGGCAGGTACTTTACCCACTCGGCTAGCCCGGTCGGCACTTTAGCTTCATTTCTGCATTAGAGGTTTGACACTAATGTGTTTGCATTTGTTACAGGTGAAAAAATGGTTGGAAGAACGGTCCATTACAACTGGCCAGGAAACAGCCAGGACCTGAATCATATTGAGAACTGTTGGCATCCTGTAGAATCTACAGTTGCCAGAAAGAAACCAAAGACCCTTCGTGAATATCAGGAAGCCATAATTTGTGTTTTGAACCACGAACAATCAGTTGATTATCTTCAGAAATTTATCTTGTCAATGCCTCGACAGTGTGCTGCTCTCATCAGGGCCAGAGGCATTTCAACTACAGTCCATCCTCGTATAACACGTGTTAACACTACATGAATCTGATCATACACAATTTATAAATAGGGGAATGATATCTTATATAACACGAACCGAATTTGCTTATGTGCGATTTGCCTTTGCGTTTACAAGAAATGGCAGTCGAACGCAGAATCACCCCAACCGAACGCAACAAGATAGGAATGAAGAGAAGATTCTGAAAATGTATTTATGTTTTTTTATATCAGTGAAGGGGAAACACATTTCACCATAATAACGTAAAAACCAACACAATTCTAGATATCGGTATAATCCCAAATGCAATTAGATCGAGTTTACTACCAGTTTATAACAGATTCCACTAGCAGAAACGCAACTGAAAATTGTTTTTGTTTTATGGTAGTAATCCCCCCAGAAATGTGCTTTAGTAAAATGTGAGCTAGTGAGGTGTTAATAGTGTGTCTCTCTGCCTTTTCGGTGTTGTTTATTCAGTTACTGCATGTGCGCAGCTTTGTTTATGTGTATCAAGTGTGTCTCCTCATTTCGTAATTGTGCTTGATTCCTTAAAAATGAGTAAAATTCTTAAAAGGTGTGAAGAGGAAGTGTCCTGGTGAAGACACTGCAGATGATTCAGAGAGAAAAAGAAAAGCAATATTGACAAACTGAGGTGGACTAGGTGAAAAATTCTTACCCGAGAAAATTTATAGTGGCCTCATACTATGGTTTATGGCCAAAATCTCACCGGCCTCCGGCCCACCGGGGTTTTCCCGGTAAGGCTTATGGCCGTCCACCTCTGTCGATAGAGAAAAAATATGAAATTGTGAAACGCTTTGAGCGAAATGAAAGACCATGTGATATTGCACGTGCTACAGGCCTAAATGAGGCAACGCCGAGAATTACAAAGAATGAAAAAAATAAAAACAACTTTCATAGCAGGGAAACAGAGAAAATAAAAACAACTTTCATAGCAGGAACAACTCAAAGTGTAATTAAAATCCATTAGATTAAGACACAAAGAATTGGAAGACAATGGAACGGCTGTCATCTGTTTGGATAGAAAATCAAACAAAAAACAAGTTTGCTTACGATAGAAACAAAAGCATTAGCAATATTTTATTACGTCGTAGTCGTATTTTATTACGATTATTTATTGTGTTTGGTAATGTTTTGGTTACAAATGTGTGTTCAATCTGGGGTGGCCAGCACCTAACCCTATTTTTGCCATAGGACCTGTTGTTTATATTGCACGATTTTGCATTGCATGAGGGTTTCTAGGAACACAACTATCGTGCTATACAAGGACTGACTGTATATGTTAGTTTGCAACTCGTGAACGTTTCATTTTGTTTTCCATTTAAAATGATAAACTAAAGCAAATTAAGGGCTTCTGATAACTTTTCAGCCATAATTGTCGTATTTACCAAAGCTGTTGTATAAAGGTTGCAAATGCTCATTTTGGAATATTCTGAGAGAAACTGTCAAATATTACTTAGCTTTGCCTTAACTATTAATAAATATCTTTTGTTTATATTTCTATTTGTGATGCTAGTCATTAATGTAACATACCATCATGAAAAAGGGTTAGAAATGTGAAATTCCTAGGTGATGCACTTTCTTTGAACACCAGTGTATTAAAGGATGACTGGACGGTGGCTTTTTTTTTTCATCGTAGATTTCTTTGTAGCAAGCAAGCATATCAATCACCCCTCTGTTAACTTTGAAGAATCGTACGCTGTCGGGATCCATCTTCTCAAACCTCGCCATTGCCAATGCAATTTCACGAAATGCACTGCCATCTCTCTAGTGATGAAGCGTCTCGGCTCCTCATTTGGTTCATCTTGAGCTTCGTCAGCATTTTCTTCTTTCACTATCGTTGCCTGCAGGTCAATAAGTTCTTCATTAGATAATTCCTTCTCTTCTTCCTCTTTTAACTCTTCCACGTCTTTGGCATCAACTCCAACTGAAGTAGCTCTGCAACCTTTACAATCTATCTGTAACCTCTTCGTATGATTAATCTTTTTCAAATCTTTTGAAGCATTTTATGTGCCGTGAGCATTTCCATGCACCATTTAAACAACTTTTAGTAATTTCCGCCCAGTCCTTATTAATGTTTAAGACGGTGTGGTAAATATTGTAAGATTTCCAAAAGTCTCTTAATGTAAAATTTTTCTCATCGTCTACTGCAGACAATGCCTGAGTAAATGTTGTGCATAAATAGTATGCTTTTAAATTCGAAATAATACCTTGATCCATAGGTTGGATGAGTGAAGTAGTGTTTCGGGGTAGAAATATGACTCTCACATTGAAATTGAAATCTAGATGAATAGAATGTCCAGGAGCATTATCTATCAATTAGAAGCAAAATCTTGAAAGGAATCTCGATATCTTTACAATATAAAGATAATCTCGTTATATTTACAATATTTTTCAATCTCGGTAATGAAGGAGCATTTAAACCAATCCTCAAAGAGAGATATTGTTATCCATGCTCTCTGGTTCGATCGGAAATGCATGGGTAGGGCTTTATTGATGCGCTTAAATGCATGAGGATTTCCAGAATGGTACACAAGCCGTGATATTAAGCTGTAATCTCCCGCTGCATTAGCCCCAAGCAAGAGCATGGCCCTTTCTTTTGATGCCTTGAAACCTGGCATTGTCTTTTCCTCTTTGGCAATGTATGTTCGATCTGGCATTTTTTTCCAATATAGAGCAGTCTCGTCAACGTTAAAAATTTGCTGCGTTGAATAGCCGCATTCATCAATAATTTTTTCCAACACATCATAAAATTTCTCTGCAGCTGCAGAATCGGCACTGGCAACTTCACTGCATACTTTAATGTTTTGGAAACGAGTGCAATGCTTGAACCTATTACACCACTCGTTGCTTGCCAAGAACTTGGCTTGGGGTTCACTGTACTTATCCTTAATATCTTCATAAATACTTCTTTCTTTTTCTTTTGCTTAAATGGCCATTGGATTCTTCTGAATCTGATTTTCCACCATATTAGTAATAGCTTTTCCATCTTCGATATAACACCTGAACGCTGTCTTGTGATCACTGTTGATCTTAAGTGCATCGATCCTTTGACATGTTCTTTTATACGCGGACTGTCCTTTAAAATAGTATTCACTGTTGAAGCAGCGAGACCTAATTCCCTTGCCATAGATGACAAACTTTGTCCTACTTCGTACTTCTTAATCATTTTCATCTTCGTTTCTAAATCAATTTTGTTCCGTTTCCTAGCACTGCCAGCACTTGCACTTTCCGTTGATCCCTTTCCCTTCACCATTGTAATAAGTATATAGGAATGAAGAGAATAGTCTGAAAATTATTTATGTTAATAAATAATATTTCAAAAAATATATATTTTTTTTAATAAACACCTTCCCACTCAATTCCAATATTTAAAAAACTCTCGCCCTTCCCTCCCAGCTTGAGCTGAGGTGCGGCTCTTCAGATTCTCTCTCTCTTTTTTTTTTTTTTTTTTTTTAATTAGATCAAAAATGGCTCTTCACTCAAAAAAGGTTGCCGACCCCTGGCATAGGGTGTCGGATGAGAACTTAATGAAAATTTAGAATATTCTACAAAAACTTTATTATGAAATTATTTTTACTTATGTTATTATTTTTTACTTGCATTTTACTTATTTTTTATATACTTGAATAATAAATTTATTTTTAATAAACTGTGTTAATATACTTAATTTGTTATTCTTAAAACATTACTACTAAAGTAACAATATCAGGAAAAAAAATTTTTCAGGGTACTTTTCATATCCTTTTAATTTTCAATTTTTCCTGGTAGCAAAGAATGAGTACTGGCGCCTATTTTTTTTACAAAAAAAAACAAGCACTGGTAATAACAAACACTAATTAGGCTGCATAATCATGGTCAGATCCATATGAGATAAAACAGGATGAAGAGCTAGTATTCATTTGTAATACTGTACCAACGACACATGGGCACATGCCACTTACAATATCAATCTTACTTGACAGAATATAGGATGGGTTGTTTTGGATTAGTGTAAATGTAACTCAAATTTTAAATATCTGTTATGTATCAGTGTACTGTCTGTAATTAGTCAGTTTCCTCTTACAGTGGGTGAAAAAAAACAATTTCTTAGAAGCACAATACACAAGTAATAGTATGCTAGATTAATTTTATTCATGATGACTGTAAATAATTTAAAATGTTAAACTCAAAAAATTCATTCTTTTAGGCTACTACAGAAGGTTGCCATAAAATACCATAAACAGAAAAATCTTACTGTAGAAATAAATGGGTGGGGGGGGGAACTGTATTCTTGATAAATAATGTCTGTCTTTAAGTGAAAATATACTCTTATTCACTGATAGCTAAAACTTATCACATAACCACTTATCAAAAAGGCTCAAAAGAATTGAAGAATGCTGATCTAGGTATGTGTATAAAAAGAAACATATGAAACAATAACAATCTGACTTTAAAAAGTTCATGTTTAAAAACTTCATTAAAAGCATACACATATGGCAACGAGAGAGAGAGAGAGAGAGAGAGAAAGAGAGAGAGAGAGAGAGAAACACACTCACTTTATCACGTCAAGCAGACATCGGCCTCCATCATCCATTGCCGAGCTGCCTATTGTAAGAAAATGGTTACAGATGTGAATAAGGGCAAAGCGACCAATAAAATAAGTAGCATATTAATGAAAAATTAAGTGAAATTTTAAATTTCTGAATCAAATATATATCTTAATCCATATTAAAATATCAGGTTGAGGGAATACAAGAAGAATGAAACGGTTAAGAGGCACATGCTCTGCCAATAAAATAAGTAGCATATTAATGAAAAATTAAGTGAAATTTTAAATTTCTGAATCAAATATATATCTTAATCCATATTAAAATATCAGGTTGAGGGAATACAAGAAGAATGAAACGGTTAAGAGGCACATGCTCTGCTTTAAACCAAATGTTAAGGGAATTTTGAGATCACGAAATAAACAATGAATAGTCGCAGCAGGTATCAGTATTTTATCATTTCAGCAATCAAAATTGCCTTAACAGTTCATTCTACGTAGAGCTTGTGTCACTTTGTATTAATCTACAGATAACTCAAGTTTTCAATTCTTCAACAATATGATTAAGTATCATTTTCTACTGTTTTCAAATATGATTATGTAGTTTTCCCATAATTTTTTTGAAAAAAAAAACTTGCATTCTGACATTACATTAATTGAATATCTAATAATCGACTTTTCGCAAAGTATTTATAATAATGGTTAATAATAAATTACTAACAAGAGAAAAAATAAAAATTATTACTGAATGTTTTTAGAAAATCAATTTTTGTTGGTAGATTTTAAAATGTTTTTTTTAACTTCATTTAAAATTCTTTTAGGTGATTAAAAGTTATTTATTTTAAAATACATAAAAAATAGTTACAACATCTAGCAGAGAAAAATTTCTAGTACAAAGGATAATGTTAAAATAATATAAAATCCACGCATATAATATTCAAAAAATGCAAATTAAAACATAGAAAGCTCTCTAAAATTCAGAATTCTTTAAAATCAAGCACATTTTACAAAAAAATAAATAAAAAAATAAACATTTAACAATTCAGAAATATTATGAAAGCAATACAGCAGTTGTATCAACAATCACATTTGTCTTTAAGAGACAAAAAAAAAAAAAAAAAGGATGATATTTCAGTCATAATATAAGATGCTTGCAGAACTATCTTGTCCTTTAATCAGTTTTTGCAACCAGCAGATTTAAACAAAGATATTGCAATAGTCTTAATTTTCACAGCAAAAAAAGACTTGCCCTTAAGAAGAGTTGTCTATGATCTCTGCATAACAATATATAGCCAAAACAGTTGTAAAGAAGTCATTCAACATGAGTTGCCATGAGTTTTATGAAATCAGTTCCAAAATTGTAAAGTAGCTAAAGCAAATGTTTTATCTGAGTGCTATCACTAGAAACCACCTGCTATCTGATGAAGAACCAGTGTCCTAAAACAGACTCCCACAAAAATGCCTCATCTTTTAAAACAAATGGTCAATTAACAGTTTGGTGAGGCCATCAAGTCTGTAAACAGAGCAACTCATTACAAAGGCAAGTTAACAGTTTGTTCTACTGTTCAAATTAACACAATTACATTACACTAGTCTACATGGATTTTGATGTTTCCAAAATGGTGTTCCTGGGAGCAATTTTAGTGCTAATTCTAAAAATCCAAACCATTTTTTGGTGTGTTAGCATATACGCACAAGCACCTATTGTCTTCACCATGTCAGTCTGTATGTAAACTCTACTCCCAAGTGCACAGATTTTCATGAAATTTTCTATTTGGTTCATGCAGGAAGAATTGTCAAGCCATCCCAAATTGCAAAATTGGACAAACAGAAATCCAACAATTATTTTCTTTTTACCATACAATTTGTATGGAAAAAAAGAAATTCTGGTGTTCAAGGGGTGGTGACGTGCATTCTGCATTCCATAACCTCTCCTACTCAAATGTCAACCTGACCTTCTCAGGGTGAACTGAACCGTTTCCACAGATGAGGCTCTGGCAACCAAGTTACAGCGGCATAACTGTCCCATCACATACAGAGGAAATGCTGTACTTAAAGCCTGTCTAGAGGCTATAAGGTGGCAGCTGCACTGCTAGACTTTCTCTGCGAAAGGCTGGTAACCTATCTGGGGGACATTTTAAATACTAGAAATAAGCTCAAAGGAAAAAAACTGGACAGATCTCAAGGACAACAACCTAGGCAATCAATATAGGACTACAATTAGCTACATTAAAGTAGCAACTTTTAACGTTAGGGGAATAAATCAAATTAGATTAATTGACCATGGAACTAGAAAATAGAAATGTTGACATAGCAGTCATTACCGAAACAAAAAAGAACAAAGGATCCAAAAAAATAAGGTAACCTCATAATGATATACTCATGCATACCAAGTGAAATGTGGGCATCATCTTTAGTTGTTGTTATAATAAAGAAATAATGGGAAAACAAAATATTAGACTACTCTTGGATATCACCCAGAATATTGAAATTAAGACTAAAAATTCTATCTTATACAATAACTATCATTGGCATCTATGCACCAGTAGAATGTTGCCTTTTAAACTATAATTTATGACGAATTACATGAGATCATAGACCAAACTAACAAAAATGAATACCTCATACTACAGGAGTTGGTGCTCAATCAATAGACAAATGTATAGGATCAGAAGGCGAACCCGTAGTCAACAATAATGGAAGATGCTTATTATTATTATTAGGCATATGGTGCAAGGAAGCCTGAGGCTTATGGTGTACCAGCCAAAAGAAAAAATTCCCGAGTTAACCTGAGAGAGAGAGAGAGAGAGAGAGAGAGAGAGAGAGAGGAATCACCAAGAAAGAGAAGAATGATGATATCCAGCTCAGGACCCTGGGTGTGCCAAGCACATACTCATCAGATGTGAGTCCCTAGGGGTAATAGACTTCTGCATTTTTAATAAACTTAAAATTACAAATACTGTGTACAGAGAAGGGCAACAAGATTGGTGAGGGGAATGAAGGGATTCTCTTACCAAGAGAGGCTTAAGTTCTGCAAATTGCAGTGGCTGGAGACTAGGCACCTGCACGGTGATCTGATTGAGGTGTATAAGGCCTTGAATGGGGTGAGCACACTGAATTCTGATGGGATCCTTCCACTTGTTCAGATTATGAACCTGAGAGGGCATAACTTCAAATTAAGAAAAGACAGATGTAGAATAGATGTGCGGAAATTTGCCTTTAGCCAGTGGGTGGTTAATTGCTGGAACAAACTTCCATCTGTCGTTGTGGAAGTTGATAGGTTGAATAAATTTAAGGAGGAACTGGACAGGCATTTGGAGGGAATGGTGTGATTTTTTTTTTTTTTTTTTTTTTTTTGGCTGATGCTGCATAAGCTCATACACATGCTTTCTTGCATCACATGCCACTACTACTTTTTCAGACACAAGAATATCCATAAATTCATATAGGAAGCAAGAAGCACAGTCTATAATAGATTATATTATCATTAATGAAAATTTAAATGACAAAATTAGAGACACTAGAGTATTCAGAGGCAGTGAAATTGACAGTGATCACTACCTAATAGAAAGCACTTTCAAAATAAAAAGAAATTAAGAAATTATCTTAATAAAAAGAAGAAAATACCAACAAAAACAAATAAGAAATGAAAAATACATTTGTTGGAAGATGAAAGCACTAAATTCATGTGTGAAAGTCAATTGAAGGATAAACTCAAATCAGATGAAAGTGATAATGTTGAGGAAATCTGGTTAAACATGAAAAAATCAATTCTGGGAGCTGCTAAAGAAAGTCTTGGATATAAACCTATAAAAAATAAAAGCTGGCTAAGAACTTGGAATGAAGAATTGAAACAAACAATCAATGAGAAAAAAAAGACCTATAAACAAGTCTTAAAAGACCTAAGCCGGACCAAGTTCATGATGATGATGAAAAAGAAATTCACAGATTAAATATAATTTTGATGAATTTTATTAGCTTTAGACAAATTGTGCATGCTTCGCATGTATTGTTATATAAGATTCAGAACATAGTGTTTCTTGTGAAGAGATCATATGTATATATAGAAAGAAAAGAGAATAAAAAATATATATAAATAAAAATACAGGACTTAAGTTTTCTATAAAGTTATAATCTTAAGATAACTAAATTCACTTTTCACTTCAATTAATTGAAGGAAATGAAAAAAATTAAATTCATTTTAAGAAAAAAATAGAATGTACCTGAAATGTAATGCGCTGCGTACATTATCGAACTTGAAATGGAAATATGTTATTGGATATTTAGACATTACTTAATAAACATAAGTTCAATCAATATCATTTTCAGCCTATGTGTCCCCCACTCCTCAACCACAGAAATCTATTCATATAAATAAAAATATATTTTGCATATTAATTTCAAGTATATTTTGAATTGCCATTAAAAGTGTACTTCAGATTACTTAGCAGCAGAACATTATAGAACTTTTCCAAAAATGCAGACCAGTGTTATCTCTGCAGTTGAAATCCTGATGGCCACAAAAACAGTGAAAGGAAAAGATAATTCTACAAGCATCTTACAATTTCTCTAAGGCCATATGGCTTTAGTTACATTATAACTTTGAATTTCTTGCTTTTAGTGCAAGAAATTCAATTTTAAAATGTAACTTTGAATGAATGTAAAAAAAAAAAAAAAAAAAGTCTCAAATTATAGCTATATAGCTGGTCATACAGTACTTGCAAGTTAGTAACCAGTTTGACATCAATTTAGAACAGGTGAGAGCAAAGAGAAAGTGAGTATGTCCAGTGTGGACACAGCTGGGAAAATGTATGCTTGAATACCATGGCTAATCTTTTCCCATAATAGCAACTCACTGATATGCACAACATTAGTGATTATTGCTGATGTTGTGCACATCACTAGATTTAATTCCACACAAACAAGATTTCTTTGTTGCCATTATAACAAGTCACACAGCATATCAGGCACATGACTAAAGCAGGGAGAAAATTAACAGACAGCTCTGGGTCACACTTGGCTTTCCACTTCACATTATGGAAAGAAAGGCCTAGTGAGTGACCTTGAGCCAACTGCTGTTTTTGTCTGGTAGAAGGTACAATGGCAGCAAAAACAAAGCTTAGCAAGCTTTATTATTACATGAGAGAAACTGATTTAATTTCTCCCCAGTATATTAATAAATGTACTGTTGGAAAATGCATTTTTCACTGAAACAGATTCATTGATATTCACTTTGATACTGCACAAAGGCACCCACTTAAAACAGACATTATAGTACACAACATTTGCTGTGTGTGTTTATTACCATTTGTTTAACAAAGTGAACTGTTATTTATCTTTTAACAACTAGTAATATCTTTTAGTTATTAAAAATGTTTAAAGATGTAAATAAGATAAGCTTCTCAAAACTGCTTAAGCACTAGGTATACATATACATCTCAAAAAATCCAGGAAAACTCTGAAACATCCCAATTCTTGAGGATGCCAGATTTTTAAAGATGTATTTCTTAAGACTTCAATAAATAGTAAAAATAAAAAAAAATAATATATATATATATATATGTCCAAATTATATAAGTTATAGTGTAATGTAAGTAAATCCATAGTTTGAAAATCGATGTAACCACAGGCCAACCATACCTCCAGTATACATGAAAAATTATTATATGAAAATTATAATATTAGGTTAATCATCATAATAAGCCTTACATGGGAACATATTTTGCAAGAGACTTTGTCGAGGGCTAAACCCCTACAAAATAAAAACCCATGTTAGACTGAGCCATCGGTTTCTGTTATCATCTGCCTGTATACCAAATCCAATATCCATAATAATGGATAATTCAACTAATTTAAAATTAGGTTATAGTGCATACATAAATAAGTATAAATATAGCCGTACAGAAAGGGAAATGTCTAACCAAAATTTTGTAATAATACAGGCTGGATGATATTTAGCCCGACCGATAGCAGCAACATTATAAGCCCAACTGAGAAATTATTATTATTTGCTGAACAATTTGCAGAAAAAAAGGCTGAATTCTGCAAATTGTTCAGCAAATAATAATAATTTCTCAGTTGGGCTTATAATGTTGCTGCTATCGGTCGGGCTAAATATCATCCAGCCTGTATTATTACAAAATTTTGGTTAGACATTTCCCTTTCTGTACGGCTATATTTATACTTATTTATGTATGCACTATAACCTAATTTTAAATTAGTTGAATTATCCATTATTATGGATATTGGATTTGGTATACAGGCAGATGATAACAGAAACCGATGGCTCAGTCTAACATGGGTTTTTATTTTGTAGGGGTTTAGCCCTCGACAAAGTCTCTTGCAAAATATGTTCCCATGTAAGGCTTATTATGATGATTAACCTAATATTATAATTTTCATATAATAATTTTTCATGTAATTTTTCATGTATACTGGAGGTATGGTTGGCCTGTGGTTACATCGATTTTCAAACTATGGATTTACTTACATTACACTATAACTTATATAATTTGGACATACCTAACGTCCGATGTAATGTTCTATCATTTGATGGCATTAATCGGTTAGTTCCATAAGTAACACTTAATAAGTTTATATTTGGTAACACAGTAAAAGGTTTTATATATATATTTTGCAATTTAACTCTGGAATATTTTGATGCTATATATATATATATATATATATATATATAGATATCAGTCTGTAATCTAATAACTACTGTAAGAGGGTAATTGGTACCATATAGGTATTCAAAGTGTGTTAAAACTTTAGCATAAAAGTACTAGGTGGGCCATTGGGCCAAAAGAACCTATAAAGACTAAGACAGCCTGTGCAAGTTTACTTTGTTATACCCTAGAAATAAACATATGATTAGCAATAAAATAAAAAATATAAAATAGAATAAAATAAAATAATGACTGTGTGGCTAATTATTGGTTAATTGGATACACTGATTCGCACTTTTTCGAGGGCTAACACCATTCAATACATCCCATCAATACTTAGCAAGGCTATCTGTTTCTGATTGTTACAGCCTGTTTAACTAGGTCCAAATAATAAACATTAAGGCAATCTATACTTAAATTTAAATTTAACAGCAAACAAGCAAGATAAGAACTAGCCCATATGAAAAAGAGACTGCATCAATACAGTTCAACAATGATAAACAAATCAACATAAAAAAGGCATCTGACAAGGAGACAATTCTCCCCAAAACTATTTTCTGCCTGTTCAGAAGAAATTTTTTAAAAGGTAAGTTGGGATAATAAAGGACTCAAGATAAATGGAAATTACCTGAATCATTTATGATTTGCAGATGATATCATTCTCTTTGCAAATAATCCAGAAGAATTGCAGCAAAACATTGAAGAACTGAAGCATGAAGGTAAGAAGTTCAGTTTGAAGATGAATATCAAGAAAACACGGGTTATGCTCAACAAATTTACCAGACCAAAGAAAATCATGGCCAAAAGACAAGAACTAGACGTGGAAAGGTAAGTTTACCTTCGGCAAGAAATTTCAACACATGGAAACATCATGATGAAAATTGAATGGCACATAAAACTGGGATGGCAAACATCTGAAAAGCTTAACAGTCTTCAACACAAACTTGCCACTCTGTCTCAAATGAAAAGTTTTTGATCAATGTATCCTCCCTGTCCTACCATATGGTTGTGAAACATGGACATTGAATGACAAAGCTTTGCAAAGACTGAGGGTCACACAGATAGGTATGGAGTGCTGAATTTTGACCATAACCAAAAGAGACATAACCAAAAGAACATAACCAGAAAACATGTGCATAGATTTGCCAACAAACCAAGGTCTGCAACATCATTGAAAGAACAAAGCACTTAAAATGGAAATGGGCAGGTCATATATCAAGAATTTGTGTCATATATCAAGAACTTCTTAAATTCAAATTGAGGAAAGACAGATGTAGGATAGATGTGCGGAAATTTGCCTTTAGCCAGCGGGTGGTTGGTAGGTGGAACAGACTTCCATCCCTTGTCGTGGAAGTTGATAGCCTAAATAAGTTTAAGGCTCGGCTGGACAGGTATTTCGAACGAACAGAGGGGTGAAGTGGAAGTGGTTATTTTTTATTTATTTATTTTACTTTAATTTCTTTGGCTGATGCTGCATAAGCTTGCTTTCTTGCATCAAATGCCTCTACTAATGCTAATGCTAAAGAAGAACTGATAATAGAGGGACCAAATGAATTTTGTAATGGATACCACTTGACTCTAAATGCCCAAGAAAAAGACCAAAGATGAGGTGGATCAATGAAATTGTGAAATATTCTGGTGTAAAACAGCAACAGAAAGCATAAGACTGCAGTTGCTGGAAACTTGTTGAGGCCTTCATCCTGCAATGGATCGACAATGGCTGAAGATGATATATAGTCAAGAATAATGATATAGAGAAGCTATATGATATGGGAGGAAAATTAAGTTTGAAATTAGATAAGTCTGAATTACAATAACATAACTTATGGATCAGGGACACTGCTATAGCAAAATGTACCCTACAGCCATAATGTGTACATGTATATATAAAATATTTTAAGTATAAAATATTGTAGATAGAACATGTTAACGAGCTTTATGTATAAAATTAAAACTGATGAATATACAGTATACCCTGGGAGCGATATATGTTGTGAAATAAAGGGGGGGGGGGAATGAACAGGAAAATAAAACGATAAGATTTGCACAAATTGAAACAATACCAAATAAATTTTGAAAAATTTGAAAAAACGACCAAGGTGGAAATAACATTGCAGTGTCTTTCATAATTTTAGTGTCATCATTAGAGGTCATCCACCAAAATAATGAAAAAGACAGCAATGTTCTTACTTCTGTTTCTGACATGTTCTGTACGCATAGGTTCATGCGCTAAAAGCCACGTGGCAATTTACAATTTTAAATTTAAATTTTAAAAATTTTGAATATAATTATACTAAATTTGTTTTAGTATTTTCTTTTTTTTTTTCACTGTCTTAGCGTTTCACTTACTTCTGTAAGGTCATCCATGATCTGTATGCAACACTTTTATTAGCACACTAACGTTAAATCAAATTTAGTATAATTATATTCAAAATTTTTAAAATTTAAATTTAAAATTGTAAATTACCATGTGGCTTTTAGCACGTGAACCTATGCATACATAACATGTTGGAAACAGAAGTAAGAACATTGCTGTCTTTTTCATTATTTTGGTGGATGACGTCTGATGATGACACTAAAATTATGAAAGACACTGCAATGTTATTTCCACCTTGGTCGTTTTTTCAAATTTTTTTCAAAATTTATTTGGTATTGTTTCAATTTGTGCAAATCTTATCGTTTTATTTTCCATTTCATTCCCCCCCCCCCTTTAATTCACAACATATATCGCTCCCAGGGTATACTGTATATTCGTCGGTTTTAATTTTATACATAAAGCTCGTTAACATGTTCTACCTACAATATTTTATACTTAAAATATTTTATATATACATAAATATATATCTTTTTCTTGTTTTACACAACACAGTATATGTCATAAAAACATATTTAAGTACAGGCAACACCCATATAACATGGTACTTCTACAACAGGGTTTTGCCCTAACATGATTGAAAAATTGCAGCAATCCTCACACAACACGGTACTTACATATCAAGGTTAAAGAATTGTGGCAAACCTTGCATAGCGCAGTATTTTTGAGCCTTTGTGCAGGAAAACCCTGCAATTATGTTGAAAGTAATTTTTCAACATTTCCATTCTTTTTTGCGAACCTCGCTGTTGACTCGCTAGTCTTTATGCAAAAAAAATTATTGGAAAATCCCCATGTTAGGTTCTGTGCTACTGAACTTTTACTCGTTTGAAACCTTAAAAAATTGGGACTTCGAAGTGTGCAGTTCATGACTTTAAAGGTTTTTATAAGGTTACTTTGGTTTTTATTTGATCGTTCATAAATTTTTTTGGGTATGCAATACTAAAATTTGTTCTTAAGAACTGTTTTGGAATAATTTGTGTTGTGAATTAAATTCCAGCCCTAAATTATGTCTAAGGAAAGTAAAAAAGCACTACTCAAAAGAAACTTTATTTCTCTAGAATCAAAGATACAAATTTTGTATAGTCTTAAAAAAGGGGGGAAAGGTATCATACATTACAAAAATTTAAATGAAGCAACAATGTGGACCATAAAATAAAAGAACAGAAAATTAGAACTGCTGTTGCTGTCAGGATCTTTAATTTCTGCAAATATGACAGCTTGACCCCGAGCCCCAATAATTGAGAAAAATGGAAAAATCACGTGGTATTTGGTTTGATGATAGCAGTAAAAAACAGATCCCATTAGCTGGAAATGTAATTAAACAAAAGGCACTAAAATTTATAACCATTTAAAATTGGAGAATCTTCTGTTTGCCAGAGTTTGTTGCCACAAACCTTTGCTGTGAGCGATTTTAAAACCGCTTCTCATTACATATCATAAGAATTCAAGGGAAAAATGCATTAGCTAATAAAACTGCCAAGAAGTATGCAGAGGAATTTCAAAAAATTATTGAAGAGCACAGATACACACACATCAAGTTTTCAATGCTGATGAGACAGGTCTTTGGTGGAAAAATGGCCCAACATTTATTTCAAAAAAGAGAGAAAACTGCACCAGGTTTTAAAGCATCAAAAGATCGTGTACCGTTACTTATATGCAGTAATGCATCAGGAGATTACAAGATAAAACCTATGCTAGTTTATAGATCCTCTAATCCTTGTGCGATGAAAAGGTGTAAATAAAAAATGTGTTACTGGTATATTGGAAAGCAAATAAAAAAAGCTTGGGTAACTGCCAATTTATTTAAAGAATGACTTCTAAATTGTTTTGTGCCAGCTGTGGAAAACTATTTAAAATGGAAAAATATTTTCAAGTTTTATTACTATTGGATAACATGCCAGGCCATCCAAACGATTTAAGTCATCCAAACGTTGAAGTAATGTTCCTACCACCTAATACAACTTCTTTAATTCGGTCATTAGAACAAGGCATTATATCTACCTTTAAAACTCTAATGGGTTTTAAAGGTAGATATAATGTAACGATTTTCTGATGTAATCATCAGAAAATCATTACAATGTATTTTGGAAAAAATTTATTGCGACATGGAAATGTTTTTAAATTGTGGACTGTGTCGGAATCAGAGCTTTATCACTCAAAGCTAAAGCGATAAAGCAATTGAGCTATTTAGCTCAATTATTAAAGCTATTGAGCTTTGAGCTCAAAGCTTTATTGCTCTGTCAACATTAAATGTGTGTTGGAAAAATGTATGGCCAGAGCCAGTTCATTCAGGAAATATGGTTGAACTGGCAGAAAATGGAATCAGTGCAATAGTAGAACTTGCTAAGTCAGTGAGGGGAGGGGGGGTTAGGTTTTGATGGTATGACTACTGAAGACATACAAGAATTACTGGTAAGAAAAGAGGCTGGTGAAGTGGATTTGGTGGAAATGGCATCAGAGGTAGAAAAACCAAATAAATTCTGGGATGATAGCCACAGATGAAAATTCTGAAGTTCCAAATATTACACTAAAAAGCATACAGGAAGGCATAAACTTAGCCAAGCAATTAGAATCTTATTTTTTGAATGCAGATCCTTTGACTGAAAGGAGCACAAAGTCCAAAAGGGAGTTTCAAAAATGTATAGCTCCATACCATGAAATTTACAAAGATCTATCAAGCAAAAGCAAACAAAACAGATTACTGGTTTTTTAATGAGAGCAAAAGATACACGAAATCTAGATGCTGCAGAGGAAAGTTCAGAAGGTGTAGATATTTTGCAATAGAGAAAATGTTTTCTTTTTAATTGTACTTAGCAGTGATGAAGAGGATGAAAATTAAATGAATGTACATTATCTGACATACGCTGAGTGGTCACTGAATTATGACCACCTACCTAATACTTTGTAGGTCCTCCTTTAGCCCTCAGTACAGCAGCTATCCGATGTGGCATTGATTCAACAAGATGTCGGAAGTGTTCAGGAGGTACAGCCAACCAAGCTATGTGTAATGCGTTCAGCAATGCAGGTATGGAGGTGATTGATGTGTCCATACGCCTGATATGCCTTTCCATTGTGTCCCACAAGTGCTCTATGGGATTGATATTGGGGGAATTTTGGAGGCCAATCAATATGCTGGAAGTCAGAACTGTGTTCCTCAAACCATTCCTGCACAACAAGTGCAGGATGGCTCGGCGCATTGTCATCTTGGAAGATACCATCGCCATTCGGGAAAAGGTGTAACATAGCAGGGTGTACGCAATCAGCAAAGCAGTTGATGATAGCGAAGACCAGTGATACATTGTTCCACATGCACCAGGGGTCCAAGTTCCTGCCAGTGAAACATGCCCCACACCATACAACTGCCTCCACCAGCCTGCAATTTTGATACCATGCATGATGGATCAAGAGCCTCATGCTGTTGATGCCAAATCCGTACAAGACTATCCACAGTGTGGAGTAAATAAAGTAACTCATCCAACCAGCACACCTTCTTCCAGTCGTTTAATGGCCAACTTGCATGCTCTTTGCACCAGGCGAGTCTTTTATGCTGATGAAACTGGGTCAGGAGAAGATGTCATAGGGGTCACCTGCTGGTATAGACCATACATGTGAGCATGCTATGCATGCTCGTGCCAGATATTGTTCCGGATTGGCCCATGTTGTATTGGGTGGTCAACTCTTCAACGGTGCTGTGCCTGTTCAAGTCGTCAGACCCGCCTCTCACCTCTAACATCAACCTTTTGCTGAACTTTGCAGTTTTGCCATCAGGTCAATGTTTGATCATTTTGATGCCAGTCCTGGTACACTTTAACTACGGTGGCTCTCGAACACCCCACCAGTTCAGCCGTTTGGGAAATCGAGGCACCAGCTTGTCAAGCACCTACAATCTGTCCTTTATCAAAGTCTGATAAATCCTTCCTTTTACACATCACACTTAGAATTTTATTACCTATTGAACCACTGACACCTTATCTATGCTACGTAGGTAGACTCCGCACTCTCATACCTCACATGGTCAACAGATCACATTCAGTTTTCATAGGGGTGGTTTTAATTCAGTGATCACTCAGGGTATATATATCACAGTTTGTAAGACGTTTGTTCGATTATTACTATTTGTAATAAAACTAAGATTCCGATAGTTATAAAAAATGGTGTATTTTGTTAGCTTTTGGAATGTAACACCTCTTTTTGTACTGGTTCATAGTCCCATATAACACTGTTTTGCACGACACGAGAAAGATTTTACCGGAACATAACTACTGTGTTATAGGAGGGTTACCTGTATAACAATTTCAGACTAAACCACTGATAGATATTTGGAAGTAAATTTGAATCCATGAAGGATTTTAATAAATTGAATTAACAGACGAGGGATTCTATTAATATAAAATGCATTCTCTCTTTCTTTTCTCTCTTTATTTTTATCTGTTTATATTTTTTACACTTTATATATATATTAAATGGAATAAAAAGAAAGTGAACGTAGAAATAAAAAAGTAAAATGTGGACATAGTGTAGTGCAGTCCAAGGCAGCAAATGCTAAACCTAAACAAAACAGGAACAAAAAAGTGATAAGGAGAGACAAAATGGAATAAAAGAAAAGAAAAAAAACGAGGGGGGGGGGGATGGACAACAAAAGAATAAAGTTCGAGAAAGTTTTAACTTTCTCACTTGAACGTTATTCTTTACTCACTTTCTTGAATAATGTATTCTTTCTCACATAAAGAATAACTTTCACTTTCTTGAACGTTATTCTTTATTCATTTTTAGCATTAGTTTGTGAGGCAAGAAAGCAAGCTTATACAGCAACAAAAAAAAAACACTTCCAATTTCACCAATCCATTCACTCCAAATGTTTATCCACTTCTTCCTTGAATATATTTAAGCTATCACCTTCCAAATATATGATATCAAAAATAATTTTGATATCATATATTTGGATTTCAGGAAAGCTTTTGACACTGTTGTGCATGGAAGACTACTGTACAAATTGGAGCAGAATGGCATTAAGGGTAAGTTCCTACAATGGATAAAAGGATGGTTGAGTGGGAGAAGACAGAGGGTGGTAATTAATGGGTGCTGCTCTTCGTGGACTAATGATATTAGTGGAGTCCCACAAGGTTCGGTGTTAGGTCCACTGTTGTTTTGTATATTTATCAATGATATTGATGAAGGTATATCAGGCTTAGTGTCGAAGTTTGCAGATGATAGAAAGGTTGGCAGGGTTGTTAATGACAGTAATGGCAGTGTACTACTGCAACAGGATCTAGATAATTTGGGCAGATGGACTCAGAAGTGGAAACTAAAGTTTAACCTTGACAAATGCACAGTACTGCATATGGGTAGAAGTAACCCCAGAGAAACATACCAACTGTGTGGTACTACACTTAAGGTGGTAGAAAATGAAAAAGACCTGGGAGTAATTGTGCAGTCAGATATGAAGTTTTCTAAGCAATGCAGACGGGCTGCCAGGGCAGGTGATGAGGTTTTGTCAATGATATACAGGAATTTTGCTAGCAGGGAGAAGGAGGTGATTGTCCCTCTGTATAAGGCAATGGTCAGGCCGTGCCTTGAGTACTGCATACAGATCTGGAGGCCTCATTTTAGGAAGGATGTAGATTTGCTTGAGCATGTACAGAGAAGAGCAACAAGATTGGTGAGAGGAATGAAGGGATCTTCTTACCAAGAGAGGCTTAAGTCCTGCAAATTGCAGTGGCTGGAGACTAGGCACCTGCGCGGTGATCTGATTGAGGTGTATAAGGTCTTGAATGGGTTGAGCATGCTGAATTCTGATGGGATCCTTCCACTTTTTCAGATTACGAACCTAAGGGGGCATAAATTCAAATTAAGGAAAGACAGATGTTGAATAGATGTTCGGAAATTTGCCTTTAGTCAGCGGGTGGATAATTGCTGGAACAAACTTCCATCTGTCGTTATGGAAGCTGATAGGTTAAATAAATTTAAGGAGGAACTGGACAGGCATTTGGAAGGAATGGTGTGATTTTTTTTTTGGCTGATGCTGCATGAGCTCATATACTTGCTTTCTTGCATCACATGCCACTACTACTACAACGACAGATGGAAGCTTGTTCCAGCAATCAACTACGCACTGGCTAAAGTTCAAATTTCCGCACATATATTCTACAACTGTCTTTCCTAAATTTGAGTTTATGCCTACTCAGGTTTGTAATATAAGCCAGAGGAAGAATCCCATCAGCATTAAGCCTGCTCAAACCATTCAAGACCTCATACACCTCATTAAGACCACCTCGCAGGTGCATTTCTCTTCTTCTTCTTCTTTTTTTTTTTTTTTTTTTTTACTGTTCATTTATTCTTTTTCCTCTCTCCTTACCACTTTGTGTGTGTATATACAGTAAACCCCCGCTATTCGCGGGGGTTACGTTCCTGAGAAATCTTGTGAATACTAAGTTATGGCTCCCATAGTAATAAAGGGGTTCCTTTCCAAAGTATGAAATATATAAGAAAAACTAGTCTAAAATTTTGTCTATGTATGTATTATATGTACCTTCATAATATGACTATGTACATAGACAGTACATAGTGAAATACAATCATATGGCATCGAAATGAAAATAAGAAACAATTTAATATTAAATGTAATATGCTGTTGCTGGCAAAAAAGCTTATCCCGCCAGTGCTATCACCAGTTTCGCTAAAGTGTTGATAAAGGAGTTTTGCCTTTTCACGAATGATGAGTGAACTTAACGGAATTTTATTTTGAGTTCGGTCTTCTATCCACAGATTTAAAGATTTTTCCATTTTTTCTAATTTAACATCACGAGTTACAGAGCAAATTTTTGAAACAATTAGCACGTTTTCACGGACACTACGGCGGATTTTTTCTTCCAATTTTTTGATTGATCGTACCGTTGACTCATTGATTTTATAATGTTTTGCCACTGAGGAGACACTTTCACCATCAGAAATTTTATCTAATAACTCAATTTTATTCGCTAATGTCATCACCTTCTTTGATCTTTTCACATTTCTCTTGTTATTCGTAGCCATTTTCTAACCCGTAGGGGTTAGAAAGAACTTGTCCACAATAAAGTCACTTTCTTCCGTTAACACACTCGAAAAAGTCTGTTTTACACTGTAGATTTATCAACAGTAGATTTATCATTTTTGTAAGCATATCAATTTATAAATTGATAAATTTATTCAATTTATAAGCATATAAATTAAAAGCAAACGACAAAACCTTCCATGACAAGCGCATAACACATACTGAACAAGGATTAGCGAGAAACATCCACGCTCGCGATTTTGTCACCCCTCTGCCCCCACCCACTAAGTGCTGTTTTGACCAAGAAAGATAATTTTAGATACGCCCAAGTTTTTTTATGGCGGAAAATATTCACAGCGCTTTAAAATTCACATTTTTTTAGGTTTCATTTTATATTAAATCGCGATCGCGAATTCAGATACCGCGAATAGCGGGGGTTTACTGTATATATTTAGGGTACGATCCTATTTTATTTTTAGTGTTTGTTGTATGGTTTTTAGGAGCATTAGCAACTAAGGCCATATTGCTCTGGGGATATGCGGTGGTCATTCCTTGACCTTTCTGCATCCTCCGTATTTGGTGGTCACAGGTTATTGTTATTTTGTTATTTGTTTTTTTTTCTTAGGAGCATTAGCAACTAAGGCCATATTACTTTACATTTGCCAATGTTAAACTTCATTTGCCACCTCTCAGCCCAATCTGCTCAACTTTCCAGATCCTGTTGCAGCAGCATAGCGTCAGTAGTGTCCTTAACAACCCTGACAACCTTTGTATCGTCTGCAAACTTGGACATTAAGCTTGATATACCATCATCAATATTATTTATAAATACAGAAAACAATAATGGACCCAACACTGAACCCTGAGGGACTCCACTAATAACATTAGTTCACGATGAGCAGTGTCCATTGATTACTACTCTCAGTCTTCTGCCCCTCAACCACTCCTTTATCCATAGCAGCAATTTGCCTCCAATGGCACACTGTTCCGATTTGTGCAGCAGTCTTCCATGTGCAACAGTATCAAAAGCCTTTCCCTGCATCCAGTTCTTTTGGGACTGCATCATAGTATCCAATCAAATTGGTCAGGCAAGACTTCCACTTAAGAAAACCATGCTGTGTTCGAGCTATACCTGAAGTCTTGTCTAGATGATCCTGCAGTGCTTCCATTAAACTCACAGGTCTATAATTATTTTCAGCCTGTGATCCTCCTTTATGGATTGGGGTCACATTTGCACATCTCCAGTCTATGGGTACCTCCCCTGAGTCCAAGGAAGCTCTCATAATTATGGCTTAGGATTTGCTTACTTCCTTTGCTGGCACCTTTAATATAACTGGATAGATCCCATCCACCCCAGGTGCCTTTCTTGTGTTTATCTTCAACAATTTCTCCTCCACTTTACGTTCAGTTATTAGTATTTGTATTAAACTTTGGCTGTAATCTAGATTATCGAGCTTACAGCCAGAGTTGAATACGACTCTGGCATTCCCCTTGCTGAATAACTCCTCATGTGTGAATGTCGATGCAAAATATTCATTTAGTTTGTTAGCTACCTGAGCAGGGTCATCAACAGTTGAACATCGATATCAAGTGGACCAATCTGATTCATCCCCTTCCTTCTAGAGTTTACATAGGTAAAGAACTCTTTGCTGTTTTTCTTTGCATCCCAAAGATTTCTCGTAATCTGCCTTCGACTGCCTAACCTCCTTTGCAACTTGGTTACAGATCAACTTCTATCTATCACAGGCTTCTGCCTGTGATAGATAGAAGTCACGTGTTAATTTATATGTATCACGTGTTAATTTATATGTGTTAATTTTTATATGTATCCCATGCATTTTTCTTCTCTGCCATATGTCTCATTAGTGCATCTGACATCCATTTAGGCCTGAACCTTGAACAATATTTCTTAGTTGGTATGTACAGCCTAGTAGCTTCCAAGATAAGTTCTTTGAATGCTTCCCATTGAGTTTGCTGTTGGTAACATCATCAGTTGGTCCCACTGTACAGAACTGAAATACTGTCTCCGACCATCGTAGTCGCCTTTATGAAAGCAATAACCCTTCCCTTTACCCCTGATGGTAGTTACCTCTTTGAGTAAATCCCACTTCAGCACACTGTGATCACTGCCACTTAGTGGTTCCTATATCTGCAGATTCTTAATGCATGAAGAATCACTACTGATAATCAAATCAAGAGTATTACTCCCTCTAGTTGCCTCCTGAACATGTTGATGTAGAAAACAATCATCCAATAAATCCACAAAAGCCTTGCTAGTGTGCAAGTGACCAACCCACAAATTCCAGTCAATATCTGGGAAATTAAAATCCCCCATTATAAGACTCTCTATTTCCCTGTACAGTTTCCTATTATACTCATCAGAGTCATTAGGCCTATAGCACACTCCTACTCTCAATTTTGATCTCCCAATGCTTATGTCACACCAAACTGACTCAACACTGCACTGTCCAGCGATGTCGACTGGCTTCATTTCCTTGCATTTTATGTGTTTCTTAACTAATAGGATAACCCCTCCTCCCTTCCTATCCTGTCTATCCTTTCTGTAGACGTTGTACTCCCCAAATTCCAGTTCTGCATTCCTTATATATGTGTGACATCACATCTCTGATATCCCAACAATATCTGCCTTTGATGTTTTGAGCAATACCTCAAATTCATCAAATTTATTTACCAAACTCCTAGCATTGGTGTACCCGCAAGTATACATGTACCTGTTCCTAGCTACCCTAACACAACCCATGTGTTTACTTGTATCGCAATGACTCCCAGCAGTCTCTGAAATACCCTGCATCTTGTTTTTCAGGCTGCTGCTCATTCCAATAGAAGCAGTGCAAGTCACTTTCACCTCTGCCAGTGGCTACTGTTAATCTATTAGTCCTTGTCCCCCCAAGCTAGCAGTTTTCCGACCCACCTAACACTGCCTCGATAGCATCAGCAAATATTCTTGCACCCTTCCTATTTCAGTGTATCCCATCCCTGTAGAAGCAGTCTCTACTGTTAACAAGTACAGACCAGGCTGAAAAAAATTCTACCCCTTGAGCTTTGCACAATCTTTCCAGGACCGAATTGATCGACAAGACTCTCATCATATACTCCCTCCTATCATGTCTGGGCAGAATTGCAGACACTTTCAAATTCAACCCTAATTCATGGCTTTTTTTCAACGGTGACCTGTACTTGTTAAGTAATTCTTCCAGTCTCCTACTGTTAATATCATTAGTGCCAACGTGTACAACTATATCACCTTTTGTGCCCTTAAAAGGTGATATCTGCTCTACGTCATCAACCTTTGCCCCTGGCAGACATACCCTGGTCCTGTTCCACCTATCCTTTTTACAAAGCATGTTCCCCTTTTCCCTGACAACAGATTCACCAACAACTGCTAGTTCCTGTGGAACCAACGCATTCTGCCTTGGGGGTTGCCGCTGTGTTGCGTGATGACCAAGTGCAAGCTCTGGCATTGATGTGGGCAGCTGAGAGCCTGATGGGCCCCTCACTTTGGATCCTTCGAGGGCATCCACCCTGTCCTTCAAGCTCTCATATAGGCCCATAACAACGCTGAGTTGTCACCTGATTTCATTACACTCCTTGCATCGCGCACACACAAAGACATCCCCCATGGAAATATCATGTCCCGTACCCGATTGCTCCAGAAACATCATGCAAGCAGTTCATTTTTTCCATAAAGACTCCTCATTATGGTAAAAATGACTCCACCTGATTCTCAGTCCTGCCTATCTGACCTTGTCCCCCCCCCACCAGATGCTTGAGCAAGTATACAAAATTGATGGTAGCCTCCAAAAATTTGCTACCAACTGCCCTTACAGAAAGCATATCCTCAGGCTCAAAGCCCCCATGCCAACAAATTATGCATCAAAAACAACTGCACACCACCTACACCCATTATCACTGCCTGATTCTAAACATGACCTGGAGACCTATTGCGTGACATTATTTGATGGCAACATTCCAATATGCTGCCTCTGACTGTGGCCACCTACATATCAGGCTAGACCACAACTCTCACAATAAGGGTACTACATAAATGATCTCAATCGCTGTGTGCAGACCTCCTGTAGTTTGGTGATCATCACAGACACCACAATCTTTCTATTTCCTTAGAAATGGTTTATAAATGCTCACACAGAGCATAACCTACCAATTATGGTGACAAAGGATAGGTTCCTTAGTCTATTAACACGATCAAATCGATTTGTTAATTTTAACCCATCCAATTATGGTCTGGTCTATAAGACTAAACAATAAATATTAAAAAGTAAAAAAAAAAGTGTTTGGTACTTCAGAATAATCTGTGTAATAGCCATTAGTAATCCCCCCCCCCATATGGCTATGTGAAAAGGTTTGCATTACCATCCAATTTACTATCCTCTGCATTAATATCCAACCTAAAAACACTTATGAATGATCTGTGCCTTTTGACTTGGCACCTCATTATGCTGAAAGTAACTATTATCAGATGGATAAACTGTGAGCATGAACGGACACACCTGGCTTGCAGCAACGTACAAGCAGGCTGAGACACTGATCCATCAGTAATACTAATGAGTGCCATAAAAAACAATCTCCTGATCATTACACACTTCAAACATCTAACTACAGTGGCAACACCAGTACAACAGGCTACTGATTCGTGCAATTGTGTCAGCATATAGGTTAGTCCTGCAATCGACATGGATGGCAAACCCAAGATCTTGTCAGTTCTTGTTCTCAGCTGACAAGAGTCAAAACCAGTGATGTCATACATCATTATATTCTATTCATGACAAGGTTCAACAAACCTGTGAACTACTAGCCCATCCATACTTGATTGCATCTAGCAAATGCCTCATATTGACTGACAATGGAAGACAGAGAATTATTATTCATGCAGGAACAACAATATTTGAACATAAACTAACAAATTGTTGAATGCATATAGGGCCATGTAGACATGTATAGTATCTTATGTAAGGCAACTCCCAAATGCTAATTCAACTCCGCCGTGGTACACTGTGATGTTACAAAAACTCTACAGAAATATAAGGCCATACAAAGGTTTTTGAAAGGATATTTTTTTTTTTTATCAGCATGACCTGCACTTGTAGGTAGATGGAACCTACTTTGTAGAGACAAAATACATTTGAACAAAGGTGGTGCAATATCACTGAGGAAGCCTTGAAAGTTAAGGGGAAAATGGGGATTCAGGGAAAGCAGAGTGGGAGGATGAATACAGGGGAATATGGAAAGCAACATGCACAGAAGCCACAAATGCATTTATATCATTAACAAAATATAGAATGAGGAAGATGCTAAAACTTGCAGGAAAATGCTATGCAGAACTCCTACAGAATAACTTATATAGGCTAATATGGATGGTCAGAAAAGCAGCAATGTTTTTAATGCTGAAAAATGTCAGGTTTTACATTTGGGAAATAATAATCCCAAAACAAATTATACACTAAGGGAAGGTGAACTGAAGTTAGCAAGAGTTGAAGACAGCAAGAGGTCTATCTATACAACTTGGAATCTATATATCTTGTATGGGACTGATCTATAAAGCTCTGAAAGAGGCAAGTAATATGAATGAAAGTGAAATGTTAAAAATTATAAATGATACTAGAACTAGAGAAAATAAATTCAAGTTACAGGGAAATAGGTTTTGCTAATTACTGAATAAGTAGTTGAGATTGACAGCTTGAGGAAACTGAAAGGTCAGTTGTAAAACTGCCTACAAGAATAGGAGAATATATAGAGAATTATATATAAAATAAAACAACTTTGTTTTAGCTAGTGCAGAAAACACCCAAGGCTTCCTTGCTTGTTTGTTTGTTATTTGGTTTTTAGGAGCATTAGCAACTAAGGCCATATTGCTCTGGGAATATGCAGTGGTCATTCCCTGACCTTTCCACATCCTCCGTATTTGGTGGTGACGGGATCGAACCCTGGTCTCATCAAGAAGCGTGTGTTAAGCACTGCTGCTTCCTTCCCACCTGGCCATGGAGGTGCCAGGCTTCCTTGCACCATTTGGCTAATACAACTAAGGGATAGGATATGGATATGAAGTGCTGGTCAAGACATCAAACAGAGATATTGTTGGGATATCAGAGACGTGGTGTCACACAGATATAAGGAATACAGAATATGAATTTGGGAAGTACAATGTGTACAGAAAGGATAGACAGGGTAGGAAGGAAGGAGGAGTTATGCTGTTAGTTAAGAAACACATAAAATCTAAGGCAGTGCATCCAGTTCACAGGTAGCCAGTGCAATGTTGAGTCAGTTTACTGTGACATAAGCAGTGTGAAAGCAAAAATCACAGTAGGAGTGTCATAGGCCTAATGACTCTGATGAGTACAACAAACAACCGTACAGAGAAATAGAGTGGGCCAGTAAACTAGAATGTCATATAATGGGGGATTTTAACTTTCCAGATATTGACTGGAACTTGTGAATTGGTCACTTGCACACTAGCAAGACTTTTGTGGATTTAGTGGATGATTATTTTCAATAGCAGCATGTTAGAGAGGCAACAAGAGGGAGTAATACCCTTGATCTGATTATCAGCACTGATTAATCACACATTAAAAATCTGCACATAAAGGAACCACTATGTGGCAGTGATCACAGTATACTAACATGGGATTTATTTAAAGATATAACTACCATCTAAGGAAAAGGGAAGGGTTTTTGTTTTCATGGTCTCAGAGTTTTTAAATTCTACAGAGTGGGACCAACTGATGACATTACCAACAGCAAATTCTAAATGGGAAGCATTCAAGGAATTAATCTTGGAAGTTACTAGGCTTTTCATACCAACTACAAAATACTATTTCAAGATTTAGATATAGGGAGGTCAGAACAACTAATGAGACTTGTGGTAGAGAAAAAAACATGCATGACATGCATATAAATTATCAGGCAACACAGAAGTCTATGGTAGATATAAGATAGTCTGTAATTAAGTCACAAAGGAGGCTAGGCAAGCTAAGGAGATTACAAGAAATCTTTGGTAAAGGATGCAAAGAAAAACAGTAAAGACTTCTTTTCTTATGAAAATTCTAGAAGAAAGGGGATGAATCAGATTGGTCCACTTGATGTCGATAGTTTGATTGTTGATTATCCTGCTCATGTAGCTGATAAACTGAATGAGTATTTTGCATCTACATTCACACGTGAGGAATTGCTTAGGGAAGTGGATGCCAGAAGTTTATCAAACTCTACCAGGGAGCTAAATGATTTTGTAATAACTGAGAAATTTTTGAAATTAAACATAAGAAAGGCACCTGGCATGGATGAGATCTATTCAGTAATAACAAGGGAGGCAGCAAAGGAAGTAAGCAAACCTTAGCCATAATTATGAGAGCATCTTGGATTCGGTGGAGGCCTCCACGGACTAGAGACGTGCAAATGTATCCCAATTCACATGAGTAATCACAGGCCTGTTAGTTTAACTTCTGTTCCACGGAAAGTAATGGAGTCACCGGTTGAAGAAGCAATGCAGGATCATGTAGACAAGACTGCAGTTATAGTTCAGACACAGCATGGGTTTGTTAAGGGGAAATCCTGCCTGACCAATTTGATTGGATCACAAAGGAACTAGATGCAAAAAATAATGTTGATATCATATACTTGGATTTCAGGAAAGCTTTTGATACTGTTGCACACTGAAGACTACTGTACAAATTGGAGCAGTGTGGCATTAAGGGAAAATTGCTACAATGGATAAAGAGATGGTTGAGTAGAAGAAGACAGAGAGTGGTAATCAATGGTCATAGCTTTGTGGACTAATGTTATTAGTGCAGCCCCCAGGGTTCAGTCTTGGGACCATTGTTGTTTTGTGTATTTATCAATGATATTGATGAAGGTGTATCAGGATTAATATCCAATTTGCAGGTGACAGAAAGGTTAGCAGGGTTGTTAATGACAGTAATGACAGTTCGCTGCTGCTGCAACAGAATCTAGAAAAGTTGGGCAGATGGGTTGAGAAGTGGCAACTGAAGTTTAATATTGACAAATGCAAAGTACTGCATATGAGTAGCATTACCTCCAGAGTAACGTACCAACTGGGTGATACTACACTAAAGGTAGTGGATAATGAAGAAAACCTGGGAGTAATTGTGCAGACATCTTCCAGAGTAGCTCATGGAGTCTTGTCAACGATATACGGAAACATATTTAGCAGGGATAAGGAGGTGATTATCCCTTTGTATAAGGCAATGGTCAGGCCATACCTTGAGTACTGCATACAGATCTGGAGGTCTCATTTTAGGAAGGATGTAAAGCTGCTGGAACAAGTACAGAGAAGAGCAATGAGATTGGTGGGAGAAAGAAAGGGATGCTCTTAACAAGAAAGGCTTAAGTTCTGGAGACTAGGCACCTGTAAAGTGATCTGATTGAGGCGTATAAGGCTTTGAATGGTTTTGGCAAGCTCAATGCTGATATGGATTCTTTCTCTTGCTCAGATTAAGCACTTGAGTGAGCATAAATTCCAATTGATGAAAGACAGTTACAGAATAGTTGTACGGAAATTTGCCTTTAGCCAGTGAGTAGTTGACTGCTGGAACAAACTTGCATTTGTCATTGTGGAAGTTGATAGCTGAAATAAATTTCAAGTAGTAGAGAAACATTTGGTGTGAATAGATAGGTGAAATGGTGGGAAGTTTTTTTTTGGCTGATGCTGTATAAGCTTGCTTTCTTCTTGAATCATATGCCACTAGATGCTAATATCGTTCAACTCTTAGACTGTCAAATGAACCAATTGAGTCCAGTGACAGAGAATAAATATGCATGGGATAATTATAAATTGTCAGCATTCATGGAATCCCACACTAAGTACACTATCCAGTTCAAAATATTATGAACACCCGCCTAATAGTGCATATGTCCTCTTCTTGCTACCAATACTGCTGCCACAAATATCGCGGCGGCAGTATTGGCAGCAAGAGGCATGGAGTCTGTAAGGTTTCTGAACACTGAAGAAGGTATGTCATACTGTTGCCAAGATTGCATCCTGCAGATCTGTGGTGGAGGATCAAAACAACGGATCTGTCAATCCACAGGATTCATATTCAGCAAATTCAGCAGCACAGGTAAGTACCTGGCAGTCACTTCATGTTCAGTAAACTACTCTCAAACAATACCAACAATGAGGTTTACCCACAAGATTTGCATTATCCTGCTGGAACATACCTGTGCCATCTAGGAAAACAGTCACCAAGAAGCAGTGTACCTGATCAGTTGCAATGAATAGGTAGTTTTATCATTCAGAGTACCATCTTGGGTATGGAGACCACAAAAGATTCCCAGGAAAACATCCCCCATACCAAAACACTGCCACTATCTGCACATTTCTGTTGGATCAGGACATCAAAGTGATTCCTTCCTGAAATTTGTCACAGTATCTTCCATCTACTATGCACATGGCATAGCAGAAATGTGATTCATTGGAAAATAACTTTTTTACAATCATGAATGGGCCAATGATGCCATTCAGATGCCAACTTTAGGCAATCATTGGCAATCCAACAGAGGGTGAAACAGAGATTGTCAAGTAGGCTGGCAGGTTGCAAGTAAAAACCAGTTTCATTAGTAGTGTTAACAATCTGTGTCACGATTCTGTAACAGAGCAACAAATGAATATGAAATTTCGCTTTCAACTAGGAAAATCCGCTAACAGAAATGCATGAATGTTAAAAACCATTTATGGTAAGGAAACATTGTCATGCCAGTGTATCTGAATGGTATAAGCAGTTCAAAAATGGACATGAGGATGTTAACAATAATTCAAGAAGTGCAAGTCCATAACCTCTCGAAATTACAGTTGCAAAAGTTCGGGAAATTGTAGCAAAAGGTCATCACTTGACCCTCAGATGGCTGATGAATTGGATATGAATGAGGAGACAATTCATCAAATTCTACATGAAGATTTAGGGAAAAGGAAAGTCTGTGCAAAATTTGTGCCACACAGCCTCAGGAATGAGCAGAAGCAATGAAGAACATCATCATGTGAAGACTTCATCAATCCTAATTTCCTAGACTGCATTGTCAATGGAGATGAGCATTGGGTGTTTCAGTACAACGAAGAAATGAAACGTCAGAACACGCAGTGAACTTCCGTTCTGGGTAAAATAATGGAGTCACTGGTTAAAGATGCATTGCAGGATCATCTAGACAAGACTACAGCAATAATTCAGACACAGCATGGGTTTATTAAGGGTAGGTCTTGTCTGTCAAATATGATTGGATACTGAGATGTGGTTACAAAGGAACTGGATGCAAAAAATAATTTTGATATTATATACTTGGATTTCAGGAAAGCTTTTAACACTGTTGTGCATGGAAGACTACTGTACAAATTGGAGCAGAATGGTATTAAGGGTAAGTTGCTACAATGGATAAAAGGATGGTTGAGTAGGAGAAGACAGAGGGTGGTAATCAATGGACGCTGCTCTTTGTGGATTAATGTTATTAGTGGAGTTCCACAGAGTTTGGTGTTGGGCCAATTGTTTTGTATATTTATCAATGATACTGATGAAGGCATATCAGGCTTAGTGTCAAAGTTTGCAGATGATACAAAGGTTGGCAGGGTTGTTAATGATAGTCCTGGCAGTGTGCTACTGCAACAGGATCTAGAAAATTTGGGAAGATGGGCTAAGAAGAGGCAACTGAAGTTTAACATTGACAAATGCAAAGAACTGCATATGGGTAGAAGTAACCCCAGAGCAAGGCACCAATTGTGTGGTACTATACTTAAGGTGGTAGAAAATGAAAAAGACCTGGGAGTAATTGTGCAGTCTGATATGAAGTTTTCTGAGCAATGCAGACAGGCTGCAAGAGCAGGTCATGGGGTTTTGTCAATGATATACAGGAATTTTGCAGGGAAAAGGAGATGAATATCCCTTTGCATAAGGCAATGGTCAGGACATGCCTTGAGTACTGCGTACACGTCTGGAGGCCTCATTTTAGGAAGGATGTAGATTTGCTTGAGCGTGTACAGCTTAGGGCAACAAGATTGGTGAGGGGAATGAAGGGATCCTCTTACCAAGAGAGGCTTAAGTTCTGCAAATTGCAGTGGCTCGAGACTAGGCACCTGCAAGGTGATCTGATTGAGCTGTATAAGGCCTTGAATGGGTTGAGCACACTGAATTCTGGTGAGATTCTTCCATTGCTCAGATTGCAAACCTAAGGGGGGCATAAATTCAAATTGAGGAAAGACAGTTGTAGAATAGATGTGCAGAAATTTGCCTTTAGCCAGCAGGTAGTTAATTGCTGGAACAAACTTCCATCTGTCGTTGTGGAATTGATAGCTTAAATAAATTCAAGGAGGAACTGGACAAACATTTAGAGGGAATTGTTGTGTAAATTTTTTTTTTTTTGGCTGATACTACATAAGCTCATATGCTTGCTTTCTTGCATCACATGCCTCTATTACTATTATCACTTCAAAATCAACACCAAGGTCCAAAAAGTTTTGTTTACAGAGGTACAAGATCATGTTTTTTTGACAAACAGGGTGTGTTTCACAAAGAATCTGGGTTAATCTTTGCTATATAATCCTCCTCCCAATCAATCATTGTGCAGGCACACAGTGATTGAGTGATGGATAGCCCTAGCTCCACCCACCTGTTGCTTTGATAAGCTGCTAATTACTGCTAGTTTGCATTAGAGTGAATGCCGTTTTCAAATGATTAAATAGAAAAGTGATGTACATGCCAGTGAACCTGACCTATAGACTTTCAACTTTGATCCTCTCCCCTTGTGCACTGGAATAAAATTGAAATGTATTTTCCAATTTTAATACAGAGTTAATCCAGTTTTTTTTTAATTTCAATCTTTAGTATCTTTTTTCATTCTGTTAAAAACAAACTAGTTTCCATTAGAGCGAATTCTCCCACCTCTGGATTAAAATCGACAAGGTATTTTCTGATTTTAATCGAGCAGTGGGGAGGGGGGTACCATGTGCTAAACATTCACCTGAGAAAAAGAATAAACATAGCAACCAAAACGGGTACCTTACACTGAAGAGGTCAGAGCTGCCAATCACTCCGGGGAAAGCAACAGGCAGGAGAGAATCATGAACAGACTTTCTGCACAAGTGAGGATAACATGCCTAAAATTATCAGCTTCCTTGGCCTGTTTAGGGTTGCTATTAACTAGAAGTTTGCAATTCAGTTTTTTCGTTCTGAATTCATCTTGAGTTCATCAATTTGTCTTCTTTCAAAAAAGTTTGGATCACAAACTGGATTTGAAGATGATTCAATGCCATTGACTGTTATTGGCTGTTATATTTTTCAATTTTTTTAATGGTGAGAACTGCTCATATTGCTTTTTTCACCACTTCTAACCTCATCTTTACACAGACTCATCTCTACCAGTCTAGTGTCACGTTTAACCAAAAAATGTATAGGTACAATATGTACATACATACTTCAAAATCTTTTTTAATTCAGTGGCATGCATCAGTTGAAATTGTTTAAATCTATCTTTCCTTTTAAATCTTTTCATTTAAATTGTTTTCACTTCACCAAATATTCATCTACTTTCACAGGAAGGTATGCAAATCCCTTTTTCAGATTTTGCTCAATATCTTCTTTTAATGCCCTTTCCTGCTGCAATTTTTAGACCTACCATAAAAGGTGCATTATTCCTTTCAGAGTGTTCAGAAGATGTCCAATGTTGGAGAGTCACACTGAGAGCAAGATGCTTTCAGTTCGACATTTTTTTTTATTATTACAAAAGGCCACCAGAAATGGAATACAGCTTCAAATCATTTTGTTTACTGCCATCTGTTGCAACTGAAAATGGTCCATTTTTAGAGCCATCAGTAACTCTTCTTTCTCTATCCATGTAATTTCACTAACAATGCCTGCCTATTGGTATTTTGCTATCAGGAAACGTGTTTCTGAACAACATAACTGCATGATCAGCATACCTCAGAGGAAGATCATGTTCTATGAAAAAAAAATGCATATAAACATTCATCACATATGACACTGTTATTTGGGTTTTTTTTTTTTAGGAGCATTAGCAACTAAGGCCATATTGCTCCAGGGATATGCAGTAGTCATTCCCTGGCCTTTCCACATCCTCCGTATTTGGTGGTCACGGGCTCGAATCCCGGTCTAATCAAGAAGTGTGCACTATGCACTGCTGCTCCTGCTCACCTGGCTACGGAGGCACCCACATATGACATCTTCACTGTGAAATGCAACATTGTTTTTGTACTTCTTTATACGCACAACACACTCTCATTATGCTTATCTGTTTGCAAATGTCAGTTACATCACATTTCCAAAGGTGACATGTTTGCCTTGTTTATCATATGTATGATATGTCACCTTTTTAAGATTTTGCAATATATATTCTGAAATTTTACATCTTATTTCTTTGATGTCTTACTGAAAGGTGTTAATTAGCTATGTACTACAGGGGCTCACATCTGGTAAGTATGAGCTTGGCACACCCAGGGTCCTGAGCTGGATATCGTTTTTCTCTTTCTTGGTGATTCTTTCCTCTCTCTCTCTCTCTCAATTTTTTTTTTTTTTGGCCAGTGCAGCATAAGCCTCAGGCCTCCTTGCACCATATGGCTAATAATAATGATAAAACACAAAGTACTATGAAAATATTGCACAGAAGATTTCTATTTTTGCAATCTATATTGCAAAAATAGAAATTGGCCACAGTATGCCTGAGGCCAATTTGTTAATAAAAATAAGCAGAAATTCTATGTAAAAAAATTTTTTAAAAATTCCAATTATAGTTTTATTTTATTTTTTTATAATTAAGAGATTGTGAAAAAGTAGATTTCTGCAAAAAGATGGAGAAACTATGTCACTATATTATGCCAGTGAGATAGAGAAGTGTCAAACTGAGTAAAAACAAAAGGATTCTGTTGTAAAGCTGGAAAGGTTGCACCTTTCACAAATCTTTATGGTTACCACAGCTGCCATGCATTATTTTGGAAAAATTGCTCAAGACTGAGAAACTACTTTTCAGGAATGTATAGTTCATAAATACAAAAAGTTGCTGAACAATTGAATGATAACACCAGGGGCTGACACCTGGCGAGTATGGGCTTGGCACATCCAGGGTCCTGAGCTGGATATCATTCTTCCCTTTCTTGATGATTCCTTTCTACTTTTGGCTGGCTGGCTGGCTGGCTGGCTCTCTCTCTCTCTCTCTCACACACACACACAGGGTAACTCGGGAATTATTTTTTGGCTGGCACAGCATATCAGGCTTTCTTGCACCATATAGCTAATAATAATATTCCATAAAGAAATGAATTAGTTATAATCTCTTGATTATGCCTATTATTATATAAAACTCATAATGCATGAACCTAACTCCTATACTTTCCCCATTAAACACTCTCAATGTAATCTGATCATCACATTCTGAATGTACTATATATATGTTGACTATGACCATTCCCAACATTAAATGTATATAAGCTGCATCAGTTAACACAAAATAAGCTATTATTTGGTAAAAGAATCTAATCTAACAGTCTTCTGTGGAGATCCTAAATCATGACTGCAAGCTAAAATTAACTGGTTCAAGGGACATCATTTTCTTGTTTTGATATAACACCTCAAGGAGTTTGTTCCATACTTTTATCAAGAATGATTCACTTGTCTATTTCAAAAAAAATTCTAAATGAATGGCAACGTTAGAAGCTCTGATATATGAAGAAAGTGAGTGAAAACTGTTGCTCAATTCCTTAAAATCATTCTTCTTCATAAGGAGAATATTTATGTTTCTATTCCTGCACATTTATTCACTTATAGAAGTGGTGTCCAACCTTTTTCCATACAGAGGCCATATTCAAATTTAGATGTTTCGCAAGCCACACTGAGTGAGTTGAGAAAAATTAGTGTGTTACATTTTCCATATCTTGTTACATGTAAAAGGAAGTTTCTATTTTTGCATTACTATTTTTTTTTTTATTTTCAGGCTATATATTAAAAAATGCAAATTCCCAACATTTTTATGTGCAACAAATCTATGTCAGTGATTTATTTTTTAGATTTTATAAAAAAATATAAAAATATGACTTACTTTTATTTTTATAAAAAAATACTTTACTTTTGTTTTGTTTTTAAAATACTTTCTTTACTTTTTGGTTTTTAAAAAAATACTTTTTTTCTTTTTTTTAAATACCTTACTTTTGCTTTTAAATGCTGACTTTAGAAAATTTACAACCTGAAAAGGATCACTGATTTTCAATATTAAGGTGAATAAATAAATAAAATGATACACCTAAAATTGAAAATATTCAAAATTTTTTTTTTTTTTTAAGTAACATTTACACAATAACATTTACTGAACAAAACTTAACGTTTAATGAAAAGATTGAGGCTGGATATTTTTAGATAACTGTTTCAAATTTGGTTGAAATTTGCAAATCTCAATATGGAATAACAGATGAGAAGATGCTAATTTGTCATTGTCTCTTTTTAAATATTTATTTCATTTTATGCATGAAAATATTTGCTCGCAAACATACGTTGATTAAAAAAAAAAAAAAAAAAAATAGCCATTTTCATGGCCGCGTGCACCATATAAAAATTATTCACGGGCCATAGGTTGGACACCACTGACTTAGAGGAAATGTATGAAAATATCAAACTTTTTTACAATAAAATAAGATACAAAGCTACTGTGTAGTACTGATAACTATATATGTTGTATTATTATTATCAATTTATTTCTTGGTTGAGGAGACACTCCTGGGCCAGCCATTGGCTAGAAAGATGTAGATTACATTCTAAAAGGTTAAAGTCAATGGGAAGTTCACCCTGAAAGCTGAATACAAAATTTTGAAATACATGTGTAATTATAATTTTATATTAGAATATTTCAAATTCTGACATCTTAAGCTGCCATTTAGAATAATGAGAAGATAGTTAAAAGGGATCAAAATTAAATGCAGTTTTGAGTTGAGTGGCTGTGCACTAAAGATGCGCCAGACGATAGGAGTCAAAGACCTGCAACCTGTAGGCGTTGTTGTTACAGAGCTTTTCCGGTTAAATTCTTAGTTGATTAAAGAGTTCTATCGTGTTTGCTGTAAAAAAGTGACTTAGGCTATCCAAGTTTTTTAAGTTGCTTTAAAGAGGATGTCTTGTTTCAGCAATCCTGGGGATGTCTTAATGAGAGCAAAATAAACAATTAATGCTGGGAGCATCTAATCTTCCTGTTAGCAGTTGAGCTAATGTGAAAATGTTTCTTGTGTTAATTGTCTGTTTCCAGGGAGGAATACTGAGATTGGAAAGTAGGATGGCTCTCAAATCACCCATAGTAAATGGGTGATTTGAGATCCTGTTCAGCCATCTCAAGAGCCAGTATTCAATACTGAAAAAGGCTTTCAGGTTGCTCGGCGGGGCAGAGGACCAAATCTGTGAAGCATACAGTGGGATGGGAGGTATACATTTCAAGATATACTTTTTAACAAGATCTGGGTTTCTAATGCCAATTAACTCCTGTTTGGCACAGCCCAGAGCACTGTTGTTTGTTTGTTGTTTAGATTTTAGGAGCATTAGCAACTAAGGTCATATTGCTCCGGGGATATGTGGTGGTCATTCCCTGACCTTTCCACATTCTCCATATTTGGTGGTCACAGGCTCGAACTCCAGTCTAATCAAGAAGCGTGTGCTATGCACTGACGCTCCTGCCCACCTGGCTCCGGAGGCACCACCCAGAGCACTGCATGTGTTTTTTCTTTGATATAATCAAAGTGTTTGGAGAAGGTTAGTCCCTCATTCCACTTTAGGCCAAGGTCTTAGGTTAATAATCAGGTTATACTAAATTGCCATGTTTCATATGTGAATGAAGCAGAAAATGAAGTCAACATTTGGAAGAACATCTGGTGAATATGGGCTTGGCACACCCAGGGTCCTGAGCTGGATATCACCATTCTTCTCTTTCTTGGTGATTCCCTTCTACTTCTGACTCTCTCTCTCTCTCTCTCAGGGTTACTTGGGAATTTTTTTTTTTTTCCCTGGTGCAGCATAAGCCTCAGGCTTCCTTGCATCATATGGATATTAATAATAATAAGAAAGAAAGAAAAAAAAAAAAAAAAAAGCAGCAACCACGTAGAGACAGCCCTGCAATAGGTATATAAGTAGTGAACATGAAAATGGAAGTCCCATTATCTCCACTTCATAACAAATTAGGGGAAATAAAGAAAGTTCTTCATGTTGCACTTTTAAACTAGATTTAAATACTGTACTGAATTCTAAGAACGAGGATATTTTGTGGCAGGCATTCATTAGTTTGCTCAAAAATTTGGGCAAGCGCCTCCGTAGCCAGGTGGGAAGGAGCAGCAGTGCGTAGCACATGCTTCTTGATTAGACCAGGGTTTGAGCCCGTCACCACCAAAAACGGAGGATGCGGAAAGGTCAAGGGAATGACCACCGCATATTCCCGGAGCAATATGGCCTTAGTTGCTAATGCTCCTAAAAACCAAACAACTCAAAAATTTGGGACTTTCTTTGTGATAATCTGAAGGGTTTTTTTTTTTTGCGTAACAGATGTTGTAATCTATACTAAAGAAATTATTTAAAGTGCATGCCTTATTTGCAGGAAGTCTGTAAACAGATCCAAATGATAAGTATAGAGATGATAAGTACAGAATTGTTCTGTGAGAATAAATTAATATTGTAGTGTTTTATAAATATTACATAATACATATATTGCTATAGTGGCTGGAAATGATGTAGTTTAATTATATACTATCATATTAGCATATCACATATGTTTGTTATTTGGTTTTTAGGAGCATTAGCAACTAAGGCCATATTGCTCCAGGGATATGTGGTGGTCATTCCCTGACCTTTCGCATCCTCAGTATTTGGTAGTCACGGGCTCGAACCCCCGGTCTAATCAAGAAGCGCGTGCTACACACTGCTGCTGCTCCTGCACACCTGGCTACGGAGGCACCCTAGGGTGGTCTGAGACAGGTAACTGATGATGTTACCAACAGCAAATTGTAAACGGGAAGCATTCAAGGAAGTAATCGTAGAAGCTACTAGGCTTTTCATACTGATTAAGAAATACTGTTCAAGATTTAGGCCTAAATGGATGGATGGATGTATAAATGGATGTCACTCGTGGCAGAGAAGAAAAATGCATGGGTTGCATATAAACTGTCGGGTGACACAGAAGATTATGTTGGATATAAGCTGCTCTGTAATGAAATCACAAAGGAGGTTTGACATGCGAAGGCAGATTACGAGAAATTCTTGGCAAAAGGTGCAAAGGAAAATAGCAAATTCTTTACTTATGCAAACTCTAGAAGGAACGGGATGAATCAGATTAGTCCACTTGATATTGATGGTTTGACTGTTGATGATCTTCCGTATTTGGTGGTCATGAGCTTCGACTGGAGATATTTTTGTGGTCAATTGGAGATATGCTCAGGTAGCTGACAATCTGAATGAATATTTTGCATCTACATTCACACATGAGGAGATATTCAGGGAGGGGAGTTCCAGAAGTTTATAAAACTCTGGCAGGGAGTTATTTGATTTTGTAATAACTGAGAGCAATGTGGAGGAGAAATTGTTGAAGTTAAACATAAGAAAGGCACCTGAGGTGGATGGGATCTATCCAGTTATATTAAAGGAGGCAGCAAAGGAAGTAAGTAAACCCTTAGCCATAATTATGAGAGCTTCCTTGGACTCAAAGGAGGTTCCCATGGACTGAAGATGTGCAAATGTGTCCCCAATTCACAAAGGGTGACAGGAGTGATTATAGACCTGTTAGTTTTCAACTTCTGTTCCGGGGAAATTAACAGAGGCACTGGTTAAAGAAGCACTGCAGGATCATCTATACAAGGCTGCAGTTATAGTTCAAACACAGCACAACTTTGTTAAGGGGAAGCCTTGTTTGACCAATTTGATTGGATACTATGATATGATCACAAAGGAACTGGATGCAAAAAATAATTTTTGTATCATATTCTTGGATTTTAGAAAAGCTTTTGATACTGTTGCACATGGAAGACTACTTTAAAAACTGGTGCAGTATGGCATTAAGGGCAAATTGCTACTATGGATAAAGGAATGGTTGAGTGGGAGAAGACAGAGTGGTAGTCAATGGATGCTGCTCTTCATGGACTAATGTTATTAGTGGAGTCCTGGAGTCCCAGTTTAGTGTTGGGCTCATTGTTATTTTCTGTATTTATTAATGATATTGATGAAGGTATATCAGGCTTAATGTCCAAGTTTACATACGATATGAAGACTGGCAGGGTTATTAATGACAGTGTGCTTCTCCAACAGGATCTAGAAAAATTGGGCAGATGGGCACTGAGAAGTCGTAACTGAAGTTTAACATTACATTTGTCAAAGTACTGCATGTGGGTAGCAGTAACCCCAGAGTAATGTATCAACTGGGTGGTACTACAGTGACAGTGGGTAGAGAGTGAAAAGGATCTGGGGATAATTGTGCAGACAGATATGAAGTTTTCTGAGCAGTGCAGACAGTCTGCAAGAGTAGCTCATGGTGTCTTTTCAATGATATACAGGAATTTTTCTAGCAGGGATAAGAAGGTGATTATCCCCTTGTATAAGGCAATGGTCAGGCCACACCTTGAGTACTGTATACAGGTGTGGAGGCCTCATTTTAGGAAGGATGTAGAGTTGCTAGGAGGAGTACAGAGAAGGGCAATGAGATTGGTGAGGGAAACGAAGGGGTCCTCTTCCAAAGAAAGGCTTAAGTTCTGCAAATTGCAGCATCTGGTGCCTAGGCACCTGCAAGGTGATCTGATTGAGGTGTATAACACCTTGAACGGTGTGAGCAAGCTCAGTGCTGATGGGATTCTTCCTCTTGCCCAGATTAATCGCCTGAAGGGACATAAATTCAAATTGAGGAAAGACAGTTGTAAAATAGATGTGCTGAAATTTGCCATTAGCCAGTCGGTGGTTGAATACTGGAACAAACTTTCATCTGTTGTTGTTGTGGAAGTTGGCAGCTTAAATAAATTCAAGGCAAAACTAGACAAACATTTGGAGTGAATGGCTAGGTGAAATGGGATGGGTTTTTTTTTTTTTTTTTTGACTGATGCTGTATATGCTTGCTTTTTTGCAACATATATCTGTAGTAACACTAATGCTAATCAGCTAGGAAATTTAGCACCACCAAAAACCACAACATGGGAAACTCATTGTTCACATTCTCAACCACATAGACAAATGATGGAGCAACATTCTACTTGTCTGGTACAATTAACAGAGACAACTGTTGTATATGGGAATCTGAAAATCCCCACAGTTCATGAGCATGACAAGCCAAAGGTAAACATATGGTACGCACTGTCCTTCAGCCAAGTGATTGGGCCATTTTTATTCCACAAAAACACTGTGGACCCTGCAAATTACCTAGATATGCTTTAATTGTATGCTGCCCCTCAACTTGGAGATATGCAGCCATGTGTTCTATCAGGAAGATGGGACATCGCCACACTGAAGCTTGCATGTGTGCAATTTCCTCGATAAAAAATTTCCTAACTGATTGATTGGTCGGGATGGCCCCATTTCATGGCCTCCATTCTCCAAATATGGATTTTTTGATATTGTGCTACATAAAGAGCAAGGTGTACACAAAAAAAAAGTTAACATCACAGTCTTAAAGGGCTGAATTGAACAGGCAGTGACTTCCATTTTTCAAGAGATGCTTCAAAACATTTGGAATGAAATTAGCTACTGTATTGACACTACATGCTACGAATGGTGTCCATGTGGCGATTTATTGGAAATTAGTTGTGCGATAAGAAACTATGATAAAAAATACTTTGAGTTGCTTTATTAAGTACAGCAAACCATTTTACAGTACCTATTACAATAAAATTTTGATAGAGTTTCATAATCAGGTAAATAATTTATAGAAATTTATAAACACCCTGCAATGTGTACAAAAAGGTCAATACATGACAGCAGGGAGGGTCTGTGTGCTTCTTAACTAACTCTAAAGCACACACTCTAAAACACTAAAACCAGTAGACACAGGTTGCCAGTGTAATACTAAGAAGTCAATATGGTGTGACAATAGGAAAACAAAAATTAGAGTTTCTTGCAGGCCAAATGACCCTGTGATAAAGATAATGAACAACTATACAAACAGAGTAAGCCTGGAAATTAGAATGTCTTATCATGAAGGATTTAAACTTTCCAGATATCAATTGGAAGTTATGAGCGAGCAGTATAAAAACATTTCTTTTTTTCTGGATGACTGTACAAAACTTCTACTATTAATTATACTCTGACAGACAGGGCCGCTGCAAGTGGTGAGGTAAGCGTTGCTTACGGGCAGCAGTTCAGGAGGATACCAAAAAAATTTTGACATATACAAGTCGGACCTCTGTTTAACGAACTTCTTTATAGAGAAATTTTCTATTTAGCGATTTTTTAAAAATTTCTCTAGGTTACATTTATAATAGTTTCAGTAGAACAAAGAAAATTTCCATATAACGAACGGATTACGAGAGACTTTACTGGGAACGCATTGTTCACACCTCTGGCCTTCGGGCAATTGAGTCAATTAGTGCTGCTGCTAAGCATGAATAAAGAGCCAAAGGGATGACCATTCTGCAAACTTAGTGTTATTCTTAAAACCTAACCAAACGCCTGTCCTACATACCCAGAAATCACGCTGGTCATCTGATTGGTTTTATATAGATGCTCAATGCAACTTCAATCATTTACCAGTATTCAACATGGCAGGCAAATAATTCATTTGAAATAAATACAGTACATGAATTATAAAATCTTCTTTTTCTTCAAGTTCTTTGCCGTCGGGCAGGTTCAGGGCTACATTGGCACCATGCTTCTCTATCTTGCGCTATTCTTTTAATTCCTGCATAATTTCCTCTTATCATTCCAATTCTCCTTCTCCCAATAGGACTCTTCCCACATATCTACCCCTCAATCCCTTTCCTATACATGCTTTCCCTTCTCAATACATGTCCTATAAAGTTATTTTGTCTCCTTAATTCTTTACTAACGTTCTCTCTTCTACTTTCCTCAAAATCTCATTGCTCACTCTGCCTACCCATTTCACCCTTTCCATTCTCCTCCACACCCACAACTCGAAAGCTTCTAGGCATCTAATCTCCTCTTTCCCAGTGTCCAGATTTCGGAGCCATGTAGTACAACAGTCCACATTAATGTTTTTACCATTTGTTTTCTTAATTCCTTCTTGAAATTTTTTTTACTAAATGCCTCTTTGCCCATTGCAATTCTTGTTTTTATTTCTTCCACAAGCTTTTTCCATTTTCTGTCATTATGCTTCCCAAGTATCTGTATCTGTCAACCTATTCCAATATTATTCCATCTAATGTTACACTGATTCTTCCTCGTGGCCTCTTTGAAATTAACATTACCTTGGTTTTATTGCTGTTAATCTTCATATTTTACTTCTTTATTGTGCTGTTCAAGATGTCTAAGGAGCTCTATAGTTCTTCATTATTAGCAATCAATATCTAGTCATCTGCAGATCTTGTCTTTATCTTCTCCCCCTCCTACTTTTACAGCTCCTTTCAGCTCTTCTTTGAATTCTTTCATCACTGCTTCTGCATATGAATCAAATAGTATGGAGGACATGGAGCATCCTTGTCTTAAACTCCTACCAATGGGAAATCACGTAATATTTTCAAGAAAATAGAACAGAGGAAGCATTCCAAAAAATTCTCGATATATACTAATAATATGGCTACTATCATTGGCACTGCCACTTAGTTTCCAGAAGTAAGCATTGTAAAGAAATCATTTCGATTATGAAAGTTAGAGAGTAAGCTATTCAGGATTAGCAACAAAATTTCAAAATCATTTTTTTTTCTTTCAAATTATGGACACAACAATTTTCTCGTTAACTGAAAGGTTTAGAAATATGAAAGAACATGTAGAAATATTTAAAATATTTTATAATATTTCTGAATTTAAAAAAATTGTCATATAACGATTTCTTAAATCTTTAACAAGATTTACATATTAAATGAAGTGACATTAATCGTAATGAGTCTGATATTGATGGGTTAGCATTACTGAAGAACTTAAAAAAAAGAGTACTTCAAAATTATATTAAAGACAATATTACTCCATCTGAAGTGTTAAAATATATTTTTAAAAACAATTTTAAAGATACTTTTCCAAATGTAGCAGTTGCATTGAGAATTTTGCAAATGGGTTCTCAACAAAGGGGGTTCTCTTACCAAGAAAGGCTTAAGTTCTGCAAACTGCAGCGAATGGAGATGATCTGCGAGGTGATCTGACTGAGGTGTATAAGGCATTGAATGAGTTGAGCAGGCTCATTGCTAATGGGATTCTTCCTCTTGCTAAGATTATGAACCTGAGGGTGCATAGGTTCAAATTGAGGAAAGACAGTTGTAGAATAACTGTTCGGAAATTTGCATTTAGCCAGCAGTTGTTGAATGCTGGAACAAACTTTCATCTGTCATTTTGGAAGTTAATAGCTTAAATAAATTCAAGAAAGAACTGGACAAACTTTTGGAGCAGATGGAGAGGTGAATGGGAAATGGGTTTTTTTTTTTTTTTTTTTTGTTGATGTTGTATAAGCTTGCTTTCTTGCCTCATATGCTAATGCCTTTTCTGACTTTACCAGTTTCAGTTGCCTCAGGCGAACGGAGTTTTTCAAAATTAAAATTAATCAAAAATTATTTACGATCGACAATGTCTCAACAATAACTCTCTAATTTGGCAATATTTTCAATAGAAAATGATCTTTCAGAACAAATAAATATAAATGAAATAATTAATAAATCCGCATCTCTTAAATCAAGGAAACAAATTTGTATAATTTTTTTAACATTAGAATTTTCCTTTTATTTTATTATTGCGATAGAATACGATTACTGCGATTCAGAATTTAAAGTTTATTTCCAGAATTTCAGAATGATTTTGTTATTTTTGTTTCATTATATTATATGTGAGGTTTGTTGTAATTCTTTTCTTTTTCAATAAATTAATAATAATTATTTATGCCTTACTTTATTTTTTAACTGAAATATTTTTGGGCGGCAAATTTGATTTCGCTTACTGGCGGCACATAGGGTCGCAGCAGCCCTGCTGACATATTTACATAAAAAATATCACATTGTTCTTATATCAATGCAGTGAACACTAAACAATAGTGGCAAAATTCTCTGCTACTTTGACTATCAATTTTTAGTAATTTCCACAGCCAAAAAAAAGAAAAACAAAATCAAATAAATTAAAATAACTGCACTACTGACATTAGAAACAAAAAGATAAAGAACAATTTTTAAGTAATAAAAACTGTTTACTTAGCAGCTTTTGAAAATGACTTCAGCAAGGCACAATACAGCCAAAAGACCTCTGTGTTTTCAATACAAAGTGTGATTAAGTGCAAATTCCACTTTCTGACAGATGAATGAGACTTGCAGTTCTTGCAATTCTTCAATCATATAAAAAACAAAATTTTCAGAAACTTCTCTTTGTTCCTATTTACACATTACAATGGTGAAGGGAAAGGGACCAACGGAAAGTGCAAGTGGTGGTAGTGCCACGAAACAAAACAAAATTGATTTAGAAATGAAGATGAAAATGATTAAGAAGTACGAAGCAGGACAAAGTTTGTCATCTATTGCAAGGGAATTAGGTCTCGCTGCTTCAACAGTGAATACTATTTTAAGGGACAGTGCACGGATAAAAGAACAAACATGTCAAAGGATCAACGCACTTAAGATCATGGATAACATAGATAACCAGAGAGCATGGATAACAATATCTCTCTTTGAGGATTGGTTTAAATGCTGCTTCATTCCCAAGGTTGAAAAATATAGTAGAGACAATGACGTTCCTTCCAAGATTTTGCTTCTATTAGATAGATAATGCTCCTGGACATCCTACACATCTAGATGATTTCAATTCGAACATGAGAGTCATATTTCTACCGCCAAACATGACTTTACTCATCCAACATTTGCTCAGGCATTGTCTGCAGTAGACGATGAGAAAAATTTTACATTAAGAGACTTTTAGAAATCTTATAATATTTACCACGCAATCTTAAACATTAAGAAGACCTGGGCAGAAATTACTTAAAGTTGTTTAAATGGCGCATGGAAGAAAATATGCCCACGGCATGTAAAAGGCTTCGAAGGATTTGAAAAAGACGAATCATACGAAGAGGTTACAGATAAGATGCAAAGGTTGCTGAGCTACTTCAGTTGGAGGTTGTTCCCAAAGACGTGGAGAAGTTAATAGAGGAAGAAGAGAAGGAATTATCTAATGAAGACTTGCAGGCAGCGATAGTGAAAGAAGAAAATGTTGATAAAGCTCAAGATTTTTTTTTTTTTTTTTTTTTTGATTTGGTAGTTGTTGGCGCATCGGCTTCTGTGGCCATATTGCACCTCCCCAGGTTTTTGCAGTACTTTGATCCAAGCCCGAGGCGGGAATCGAACCCGCGACCTTTGGGTTGCCGGGCAGGTACTAATAAAGCTCAAGACGAACCAAATGAGGAGCCGAGATGCTTCGTCACCAGAGAGATGGCAATGGCAAGGTTTGAGAAGATGGATCCTGACAGCGAACAATTCTTAAAAGTTAACAGAGTGGCGAATGATATGCTTGCTTGCTGCAAAGAAATCTACAATGAAAAGAAAAAAGCCACCGTCCAGTCATCCATTAATATGTTCTTTCGTAAGGTTGAGCGGCCGATCCCTTCTAAATCTCCACAGCTCTCAACCTCCGCAGCGGCATACTTATTAGCTGAAGACGTTGATTCTGGCAATGATGCTTGAGAGGTAAAACTTACCGACTCTCTCCTCTTTTTTTGTAATTTTATAATTTTGAAATTTTTTTAAATTGCACGCTTTGGTAATTTTTACTGTGCATGACATAAAAAATTGAATAAATAATTTTATTCACATGTTCGTCAAACATTTCTTTTTTTCGATTCAATCAAATTTGGCAAGCGTAGTTGCGAGTGCTGCTCAAGCATGTGGGAAATTCCGACTTATGTAGCGTTCTGTGGAAGGCAATCCTTGCGTAAGTTGGGGAGTTCCTGTACTACGGTCCACTTTAGAGCACATCAGTATCCAACATAAGAGAATGGAGCAACTGAAAGGTCAGTTTTCGATAAAAGATAGCCCTTAGTACTTTTGATTTAACTAACCATTTGTGAAACTAAAGCCTCCCAATAATGTTTTGGATTTGAAAATTTTAAATCTTCTGTTTTATTTACATATTTTTAAGTAACATTTTCTACGATTGTCTATTTTCTGAAGATCTCAGAAAATATAATCTTTACAATGAATAAAAATGAGAGTTGTTCAATTAGAACACATTTGACACAACAGTTCTCAAAAGTATGGGAAACAAATGTGCATATGTTTAAACTAACAAATCATTGTAATAGTTCATAATGAAACCTTCTGAGGTTTTCTTTTCTCTCTGTTATGACTGCATAATTTTTTGAATGACATTTCAAATAGATCAGTGTGCAATGATTTAATTTTTAACTGCATGCATTTTACAAGAAATACCTTTCGAACCAGGGGCTATGCTTTTCACTATGCACACTACTGGAGATGGAAGCATCTTCCATCTCCAATAGTGTACAAGTGTTGATCCAGATTCCTGCAGCAAAAGTTATGATAGCCATTTACTTTGCCTACCATGGTTTTTTGCTGTTAGACTAAAGAATCTGATGGCAACATTAACTTAGAATGTTATTCTAAAACTGAGAATCACTTATGCCTCAATATCAAATGACCAGAACACACTAACAGATGCAATCATCTGCTTTATGACAATGCACATTCACACGCTTAACTAGTTTCAAGCATTGCTTCAAAAGGCATATTGAGAGGATTGGTCAGTTTTTGGTTTTTTTATAGCACAAAAATGACTATGGTTATAATGGGTCATGTCACGGTGTACTGAAAGAAACTCAACCACTCTGAATACAATCCAGATTTGTCACAATGTGGCATTTGTTTTTGTTCCACTGAAAACAACTTTCAAAGAATGCCATGTCAATCTGGATGCAAGGTCAAAACAGCCAAATAAATATTTGAAGAATATATATATATATATATCATAAAGCAATCTGATGCACATCTAAATACTAAAAGTGATTTTTTACAATTTTCCAATGCCTTGCATGTGTTCTAACTGAACAACCCACACACAATGATATGAACTCAACAATGGCAAAATCACTGAATAGTACAATTCTCTCTCTCTCCATGATTACACACACAACGGGCAGTAAATAACACTATTTATTACCCTCTAATTTTTATTACTATTTGATGTTTGTTAATTTTGAGTACTGTATTTCAAGAAGAAACTTTTTTTTTTTTTTTTTTTTGTATTATTATCTTACACTCAGCACAGATCCCTAGGCATCTGTGCTGAGTGTAACATTCTTCTTGGCAAAAATGAGACAGCCACATAGAATCATTCAGATAAAAGTATTTAATGGGGGATGTCATCTCAGTTCAAATTTGTGAAGGTATTTTCATCTTCCAAATCTCCAGAGCCATATCATAAGCTTTTTCAATATCAAAAACAACCCCTAATAAGTTCTCTGATTTTATAAAAGCATCACTAAATGGTATAAGGATATTACCAGGGACCTTTGGATCCTTGCCAATTTTGCCAAGCTTTGGAAAGGCAAAAACAGTCCACTTACACCAAGAATCCAGAAACTTTCCTTTACCCAGCAAAAGCTACGTCAGTATATGCAAAACACTGAAAATAGAAAAACTTGAAAATTTAAATTGCCATCAGTGTGATGTAAGTGTGAATTTTAATATTCCTTTAGTACAGTTTTGACTTTTGATCCACATCCCTGATTTATGTTGTAATCTAAGAAGTATATCCATGAAAAAAATCAGATGGAATTTTATGAATACTGTGTACTTCTACATGCCAGTTCATGTAATAATAGGCTCAACCATTTATTGAGAATACCACGTTTATAATAAAAATGAACAATCACGGGTCAGAAAAACTTACTACCCGAGGGATGTATAGGTCTAACATTAATTCATTTTTAGTTTTAGTTTCATATCTTACATATCGCTGTTTCAGTTTGAAGTGTGTCAGATGGATTATAATTTTCTGATGAATAACATATTCAGATTACAAGTTTTTGGTTGACATTGTTTGCTCAACCATTGTTTTACTGTTATTAGTGGATTTTACATTCTGTTCAGCTAACTTTGTAAGTGGAATTTTTAATTTTAATAAGTCTTCTTTCCATTTTTTCAGTGGAAGTGTTCAATTGGCACAGGTTGGTAGTCAAATACAACAGTCACAAATGGGTGGCTAACATAACACAAAATTTCCCAACACATCAGCACTTCAATTCAGTATGTGGCTCATCGTTATTGTCCACAATACTAAAAAATAAAATAGTAAAACTTAATTATTATATCAACACAATATTATCGATTTCATTTACTGATTTATTGTCAACTTTTATTTGTGATCTGGTTCACATATATTATGATCTTGAGTGCAGGAAATTCATTCAAATTCAGGAAAGTTGCAGAATCAAATCTGGCTCTCAAATTCTTATTTTTATTTATTTATTTTTTTTTTTATTCTTTAAATTTTTCAAAACAAAGCATATATTTTCAATGTTTATTATAAAACTATGTTTTATCCTTAAATTTTTATTTTAAAACTTTTAAAAATATATCTCTGCCATACATGTTAAATATCTCTGTATGCATTTATATGCTAATGAAAATATCTCCTAGCTGTTGTGATGGTTTTTAATTCCAGTTAAAAGTTAATTTATAAAAAAAATAAAATAATTTAAAATATATAATTTTTTCTTATATCCACTCTACTATCTAGATAATAAATATATTAATGAGTTTATTCATTACTACCTTTATTGCAAAGTATTGCTATAACCTCCTTTGTGACTTGGTTACTTATATCTATCATAGGCTTCCGTGTCACTTGTTAATTTATACGTATCCCATGCATTGTTTTTCTCTGCCACAAGAATCATCAGTCATCTGATATCCATTTAGGCCTAAACCTTGAACAATATTTCTTAGTTAGTATGAAAAGCCTAGTAGATTCCAAGATTAATTCTTTGAATGCTTCCCATTTTGAATTTGCTGTTGGCAACATCATCAGTTGGTCCCACTATATAGAATTTAAACACTGTTTCAGACCACCGTAGTGACCTTTACGAAAGCAAAAACCCTTCCCTTCACCCCTGATGGTAGTTACCTCTGAGTAAATCCCACTTCAGCACACTGTGATCACTGCCACCTAGTGGTTCCTTTATCTGCAGATTCTTAATGCATGAAGAATCACTGCTGATAATCAGATCAAGAGTATTACTCCCTCTAGTTTCTCCCCCCCCCCGAACATGCTGCTGTAGAAAACACTCATCCAATAAATCCACAAAAGCCTTGCTAGTGTGTGAGTGACCAAACCACAAATTCCAGTCAATATCTGGGAAATTAAAATCCCTCATTATAAGACACTCTGATTTACTGGCCCACTCCATTTCTCTGTACAGTTGTTTATTATACTCATCAGAGTCATTAGGCCTATAACAAACTCCTACTCTCAATTTTGCTTTCCCAGTGCTTATGTCACACCAAACTGACTCGACACGGCTCTGTCCACCCATGTCGACTGGCTGTACTTTCTTGGATTTTGTGTTTCTTAACTAATAACATAACCCCTCCTCCCTTCCTATCCTGTCTATCCTTCCTATACACATTGTACTCCCCAAATTCCATTTCTGCATTTCTTATATTTGTGTGACACCACATCACTGATATCCCAACAATATCTGTCTTTGGTGTTTTGACCAACACCTCAAATTCATCAACTTTATTTACCAAACTCCTAGCATTGGTGTACACGCAAGTATACATGCACCTGTTCCTATTCTTAACTACCCTAACACAGCCCATGTATTTACTTGTTCTGCAATAACTCCCAGCAGTCTCTGAAATCCCCTGAATCTCGTTTTCCAGGCTGCTGCTCATTCCAATAGAAGCAGTGCAAGAATTGCAACCATCCCCAGCCACTGTTATTCTATTAGTTCGTGTATACCCCCAAGCTAGCAGTTTTCCGACCCACCTAACACTGCCGCAATAGCATCAGCAAATATTCTTGCACCCTTTCTATTTAATTGTATCCCATCCCTGTAGAAGCAGTCTCTCCTGTTAGCAAGCACAGACCATGCTGCAAAAAATTCTAGGCTCTCATATTAGGGAACAATGTGAATATAATGCAATTTTTGCATTGGCTATTGTGCGATTTCATCTGCAAATAACACTAGGTGAACGCAAAACCCTGGCACCAAAGTGAACTCAATGACCTGCGCATTAATACATACAAGTAAGAAGCTTAAAAAATGTCCAAGTCAAACGTCAAATGTGTGACAGCTATATTTCCCATTTACTGTAGTTGTATTGGTCGGAAACACACTGTTGTCATTCACTGTATTTACAAGATAACATGTGATACTGTAGGCCAACTCAAGTTTACAGGAGCTCGCATTTTTCTGTTCGAACAGAAATTTCATGATGCGTGATAGCATGAGCAGAGGAGCACATTTCTGGAGGTCACTACCGTAAAACAATTTGCAGTTCCCAGCTATTGGGCTTTTTAGTTAGTGCAATTTGTTCCTATTTTTTAAGCTTTGTAAACTTGTCTCACTTGTGCATCCCGTGTTCGTCATTATTGATTGCTTATCTTTTTTACTATTTTAAATTTAAAAAAAAAAAAAAGTCAGTGAACAGAAATATCAATCAAACAAACTTCATATCTTGTCAAAGTAAAGTGCTATATGAAATCTGTTTATTAGAAATTTATGATGTTTAAACCTGTGTTAGCAATTTTATGGGGTTTCTAACTTTTTTTTTAGTGTTTTATTTACCAGACTGAACATTTTTTTTTTTTTTTTGAGTACTCTGCCCTTATTCCTATTTTTCCCATAAGCCAGTAGCTTTTAATTCGCAAAATACCATAACGTGGAGATTTTTAGGAACACATATCCCGCGTAATAGCACAGCTGACTGTATCTCAAAGACATACGTGAAATTCTAATAATACAGAGGTATTAAAAAAAGGTACAAATATTCAAGGATGCTTAGCTGCAATGTATTCTGGTGAGTTAACAGTTTCCATCTACATGATGCTACTCAAAAAAACAGCAGTTTACTGCTTAGGTACCTTCACAGGGAGAAAGTTAAAAAGTTTTTCTCTTATCAGTTTCTCCATTCTGAAACCATAAAATCTTTTTTCACACTCACGTCCATATCCACCAACAACATATAGAATACCTAAACCCTGATTAATAGTAAATTCCACAAGTCATATATCAGGTATATGGAACATGCCTTATGAACTTAGAAGTACAACATAAATGGCAAACATACTCAATGACAGATAAATAGAACTGAATGGAATGAGAATAGGACCTGGATTCCCCCCAACAAGAGATATGATAAATAGTAGTATTATTATTATTATTATTATTGGCAAATGATGCAAGAAAGAAAGTTTATATAGCATCAGTCAAAAAAAAAAAGTATACACTCCTCTCATCCATAACTTTGAGGAATTTGTCTAGTTCTTCCTTGAATTTATTCAAACTATACACTTCCACGACAATAGACTGAAGCCTGTTCTAACAATCAACCACTCACTGGTTGAAGGCAAACTTCCGCCCATCTATCCTCAACTTAAATTTATGGCCACTCATGTGTGGTCTCAGCATACAAGCTCATGTAAGGCAGCTCCCAAATGCATTCAACTCTGCAAGATATGTGACAGCAGGCTGTCACATAGCAAGCACATTTATTCACAGCCAGCAGGAAGAGGAGAATGATCAAAATCAACCACTGGGAAAAAACACCATATGCCAATGGAAAACAGAAGGTAATGTAACCATTCCACCCTAGACAAGTAGACCACCATTAATGATCAGCTGAAAGAGATGATGGGAAACTAAGGTACCATTAACAAGATAACTGAAAAGATAACTGACGTCTAATAACTGGAGTAAGTGTGGCACCAATAACCATCAGAACAGTCACATTTGATTTTTTTTCTTAAATTAAATGATTTTTTCACTTTCTGTGATGAACAGAAATGAAAGGTAAGTACAGTTATCTCCTTATCAATTAAATACTAAGATAACTTTATAACACCTATAAATTTCTTCAGGTTTACCTTCTCTAAAATTAGCCAGTTTAATTAACACTGTATAATATTTATTACTGTCCTCCTGTATTACTCTTTCTTTTAAAGTCTCTTTTCTCTCGCTCTCTGTATATATCCATCTCTTCATAAATGATTTCATGTTCATGAATCTTGCATAACAACACAGCCAAAGTGTGCACAGACTGTTCTAAAGCTACAAATACTATATAAAAACTACATTCAACCTGTAAATTTCGTTTTTCCATACAAAACATAATATCTGCCAAATATTTATTTGTCCAATTTTAATAAAATCTGATTTGGATAGACAAATATTAACAAGCTTAAATACAAAATTTCATGAAAATCAGTCCACTGGAAGTACCTCTGTTACATGCAGATGGGCAAGTGGATGGCATGGTGAAGACAATAGTTGCTTAGCACAGATATACAGGTAACCCTTGTATCACATGGTAGGGTAGTAAGGTTCCTATAAAATCTCATGTAGTGCGAAACCGTGTTATACGGGACTAAGAACAAGGGGTTATGTTCAAAAGCTAACAAAAAATACACCATTTTTTATAAATATCGGAACCTTAATTTTTATTAAAAATAGTAATAACCTTACAAACTGCAATACATATATGTCAGATAATGTATGTTCGTTTAATTTTCTTCCTCTTCATCGCTGCTAAGCGCAACCAAACGAGAACATTTTCTCTGTTGCAGAATCTCTTCACCTTCTGAACTTTCTTCTGCAGCATCTAGATTTAGCATTAGTAGAGGCATATGATGCAAGAAAGCAGCTTTTGCAGCATCAGCCAAAAAAAAAAAAAAAACACTTCCATTTCACCCCTCTGTTCATTCAGAATACCTGTCCAGCTGAGCCTTAAATTTATTTAGGCTATCAACTTCCACAACAATGGATGGAAGTCTGTTCTACCAACCAACTACCCACTGGCCAAAGGCATATTTCCACACATCTATCCTACATCTGTCTTTCCTCAATCTGATGCCCTCTCAGGTGATTATTCTGAGAAAGAAGAAGAATCCCATTGGCACTGAGCATGCTCAAACCATTCAAGGCTTTATACACCTCTATCAGATCACCTCGCCGGTGCCTAGTCTCCAGACACTATAATTTGCAAAATTTAAGTCTTTCTTCATAAGAGCAACCCTTTGCTCCATTCACTAATCTTGTTGCCCCTCTCTGTACTCGTTCCTGCAGCTCTACATCCTTCTTGAAATGAAGCCTCCAGACCTGTATACAGTACTCAAGGTGTGGCTTGTTGCCCCTCTCTGTACTCGTTCCTGCAGCTCTACATCCTTCTTGAAATGAGGCCTCCAGACCTGTATACAGTACTCAAGGTGTGGCCTGACCATTGCCTTATACAAGGGAATAATCACCTCCTTATCTGTGCTAGAAAAATTCTTGTATATCAGTGACAAAATACCATGAGCTACTCTTGCAGCCCATCTGCATTGCTCAGAGAACTTCATATCTGCCTGCACAATTACTCCCAGGTGCTTTTCATTCTCTACCACTGTCAATGTAGTCCCACAGAGTTTATACGTTGCTCTGGGGTTGCTGTTTCCCCCATAGGTAGTACTTTACATTTGTCAATGTCAAACTTCATTTGCCACCTCTCAGCCCATCTGCTCAACCTTTCCAGATCCTGTTGCAGCAGCATAGCGTCAGTGGTGTCCTTAACAACCCTGACAACCTTTGTATCGTATGCAAACTTGGACATTACGCTTGATATACCATTATCAATATCATTTATAAATACAGAAAACAATAATGGACCCAACACTGAACCCTGAGGGACTCCACTAATAACATTAGTCCATGATGAGCAGAGTCCATTGATTACCACTCTGTCTTCTCCGCCTCAACCATCCCTTTATCCATAGCGGCAATTTGCCTCCAATGCCACACTGCTCCAATTTGTGCAGCGGTCTTCCACGTGCAACAGTATCAAAAGGCTTTCTAAGATCCAAATATATAATATCAAAGTTATTCCCTGCATCCAGTTCTTTTGTGACTACATCATAGTACCTAATCAAATTGGTCAGGCAAGACTTTCCCTTAACAAAACCATGCTGTGTCCGAGCTATAACTGAAGTCTTGTCTAGATGATCCTGCAGTGCTTCTTTAACCAGGGCCTCCATTAATTTTCCTGGAACAGACGTTAAGCTCAGAGATCTATAATAATTACTTGTGTCAGCCTTTGATCCTCCTTTATGAATTGGGGTCACATTTGCACATCTCCAGTCCATGGGTACCTCCCCTGATTCCAAGGAAGCTCTCATAATTATGGCTAAGGGTTTGCTTACTTCCGTTGATGCCTCCTTTAATATAACTGGATAGATCCAATCCACCCCCAGATGCCTTTCTTGTGTTTATCTTCAACAATTTCTCCTCCACTTTACTCTCAGTTATTACAAGACTATCTAGCTTACTGCCAGAGTTGAATACACCTCTGGCATTCCCCTCGCTGAATAACTCCTCATGTGTGAATGTCGATGCAAAATATTCATTTAGTTTGTTAGCTACCTGAGCAGAATCATCAACAGTTGAACCATCGATATCAAGTGGACCAATCTGATTCATCCCCTTCCTTCTAGAGTTTACATAAGTAAAGAACTGCTTGCTGTTTTTCTTTGCATCCCTTCTGTGTCACAGATCAACTGTGAATTGGTTACAGATCAACTTATATCTATCATAGGCTTCTGTGTCACATGTTAATTTATATGTATCCCATGCATTTTTCTTCTCTATCATATGTCTCATTAGTTCATCTGACATCCATTTAGGCCTAAACCTTGAACAGCATTTCTTAGTTGGTATGAAAAGCCTAATACCCTCCAAGATTAAGTCCCTGAAGGCTTCCCATTTAGAATTCACCATTGGTAACACCATCAGTTGATCCCACTGTATAGAATTTAAAAACTCTCTGAGACCACTGTGGTCATCTTTATGAAAGCAAAAACCCTTCCCCCTAATGGTAGCTACATAAATCCCACAACAGTACACTGCAACCTAGTGGTTCCTTTTTTCTGCAGATTCTTAATGCATGAAGAATCACTGCTGATAATCAGATCAAGAGTATTACTCCCTCTGGCTGCCTCTCGAACATGTTGCTGTAGAAAACAGTTATCCAATAAAGATTTGTTGCAAAAATACAGGACCATGCTGAGGAAATGCCACGAGATAGGCCACAATGTTTACGTGTCTGCAATTCTGCCCAGACTTGGACTCTGCAAGGCTTTAGGGGGGAAATTTCTATCAGCATGGCCCACACTTGTAGGTAGAAGGAATTTGTTTTGTAGAGACGGGATACACTTAAACAAATGTGGTGCAAAAGTTATTGCCAGTATTATTGAGGATACCTTAAAGGTTCAGGGAAACTGCTAGTTGGGGGGGGGGGGTAATACTGACACGCGTTTATCTGATACTATTGGTCAAAGTAACTCTTGCACATACCTCAAGAGTTCATATCTATTACCCCAACTGGACATATTATCTAGATGTTCTGGGGGCAGAAACGTTTCAAGTGGGTGGGTAGCTAATGCCAGGGAAGCGAGCCTAAAAAACTTCAAGGGTTGTGTTAGGGTTGTTAAATACACAAGAACAGTAAGTCTTAATTGTTTATATAGTAATGTTAGAAGTGTCGTCAATAAAATGAGCGAATTCGAACTGCTGGTTAAAACAAGTAACACGGACATAATAGGGCTTACGGAGACATGGTGCCACCCGGAAATTGGGGATGATGAGTTTCAGTACGGCTTGTCTAATGTACTTAGGAATGATAGGGTAATGCTTCTTATCAGAAGCAGCCTGAGTGTGACTATAGCTTTCCCAGATTCAGACGTTTCACATGCTAGTATAGAATCTGTATAGTGTGAGATAGCTGGAAACAAAGGTATAATGCGAGGAGTAATCTGCAGACCAGGTGATTGTCAAGATTATGATGAAAGCTTCTACATGGAAATGGAATGGGCAAGTAAGCGTCAATGTCTTATTATGGGCGATTTCAATTTGCCTCTAATTGATTGCAGTAAATGGGAAGGAAACTCGACATGGGGTACAAAATTTTTAAATTTCAACTAGATGACTGTTATTTGTATCAACATGTCAGGTAAAGTACTAGAGAAAAGAATATCCTAGAACTCATCATCACCCATGAATCATATGATATAACAGGGCTGACAGTAGAGGAACCAGTAGCAGGAAGTGATCATGGAGTTCTACGGGGGATAATGATGAGGGGGATAGCAGTAGTAAAAGGCAAAGGAATGGGTTTTAATTTCAGAAAAGGAAATTACGATGCCTTAAAGTACTACATGGCCTCTATTAACTGGGTAGATATTACACAGAGAATGAATACAATTGAACTGTGGTATGTTTTTAAAACATTAATCACAGATGCCTTGAATGTGTATTTACCATTAAAAAAAAAATACTCCATGAGGAGGGTTCTAAGTTGGATGAATAGTGAAGTTGCCACATTACTTGAGCAGAAAAGGGTAGCATGGAAAGGTTACAGAGCAATAAAAAGTACTGAAGCCTATAACAGCTACAAGATGATCTGTAATAGAGCCACAGAAAAGGTTCGCGACAGGCAAAGGCAGTTTATGAGAGGCTTCTCCGCCTCAACCATCAAACAGAGCAAAGAGGGGGGGGATAAGGAATTCTTCACATATATAAATGCCAAGAAGAGCAGGACAAACCAGATCAGACCTTTACGTAGGGGAAAGGGGATAGTATTAAATACACCAGCTGCCGTTACAGATGAACTCAACAGTTATTTTTCATCGATATTTACAAATGAAAAACCTTTTGTGGCAATGGGAAATTGTAGGAGCAAAGTTAAAAAATATGTAATTAATGATATTGACATTTCGGAAGATTATTTAATGAAAAAAACTTTCAAGCCTACAGGCCAGTAAGGCTCCTGGAGTTGATCGAATATACCCTATAATCTCAAGGCGGCTTAGTGAGTGCATTGAACCATTGAGGCTAATTATGCGAGCATCACTAGACTCTGGGGAGATTCCCTTGGATTGGAAAAGTGCAAATGTATCTCCCATACATAAGGGTGGCTCTAAGAGTGAAGTTGGAAATTATCGACCTGTCAGTCTTACTTCAGTGGTAGGGAAAATCATGGAGGCAATAATCAAGGGTGGAATTCAGGATCATTTGGATCGAATTGAAATTCTCAAGGATACTCAGCATGGTTTTGCAAAGGGAAAACCATGTTTAACAAATCTGGTTCGCTATTTTGAAAGGGTCACGCACGAGCTGGGTTTAGGGAATAATTTAGACATTGTTTATTTAATTTCAGCAAAGCTTTTGACTCAGTCCCACATGAATGGTTGCTCTATAAGCTGGAACAGGTTGGAATCACTGGGAAAATCCTTAGATGGATAGCAGGATGGTCCAGGGCAGGAGGCAGAGGGTTGTGATAAATGGCTATTCCTCAGATTGGGTTGATGTAAGAAGTGGGGTTCCCGAAGGATCAGTATTAGGACCACTGTTGTTTTTAATTTTCATAAACGACATCAATGAAGGGATAGAGGGCGTGATGTCTAAATTTGCAGATGATGTTAAAATTGGTAGAGTAGTTAATGATCACTGTAAAGCTAAGCTTCTTCAGAGAGACCTAGACAGACTTCAGGTTTTTTTTTTTTTTTTTTAGGAGCATTAGCAACTAAGGCCATATTGCTCCGGGATATGCGGTGGTCATTCCCTGACCTTTCCGCATCCTCCGTATTTGGTGGTGACGGGCTCAAACCCCGGTCTAATCAAGAAGCGTGTGCTATGCACTGCTGCTCCTTCCCACCTGGCTACAGAGGCGCACAGACTTCAGGAATGGTCAGAAAAATGGCAGCTATGCTTTAATCCAAGAAAGTGTAAGGTATTACACCTGGGAAACAGTAATCCCAAAATAACTTATTCACTTGGAGTTCAACTAAACCCAGTACTGGAGAAAAGGGACTTGGGTGTTACGATATGGTCAGACATGAAATTCTCTGAGCATTGTAAACAGGTTGCAAGGAAGGCCCATGGTGTCCTATCGATGATCTATCGAACTTTTGCAAGTAGAGACAGGGACGTGATAATCCCATTATATAAGTCTTTTGTTAGACCACACTTGGAATACTGTGTTCAAGTATGGAGACCGCACCTAAAGAAAGACATCAAGCTTCTTGAAAGGGTGCAGAGTAACTCGCCTGGTGAGATCGGCAAAAGGGCATCCTTATGAAGAAAGACTTCGAATATGTGGGTTGCAGAGTTTGGAACTAGACACCTTAGAGGAGATTTGATTTAGGTGTTTAAGGCTCTGAGAGGCATCAGTAAAATGAACGAGGATGAAATTTTCAAGATTATAAATGATGCTAGAACTAGGGGACATAAATTGAAGTTACAGGGGGAAATGTTTAGATTGGACTGCAGGAAGTTTTATTTTAGCCAGCGAGTTATAAATTACTGGAATAAGTTGCCTACATGGGTGGTAGAGGCTGACAGTTTGGGGAAATTCAAAGGTCATCTGGATAGTACCTCCGGGTGAGGGAAACGCATACGATGATAGGTTTAATTTCCTTTTCTTTTATTAATTATTTTTTTTTTGTCATTGTTTTATTCGGGTTTTTTTTTTTTTTTTTTTTTTTTTTTTTGGCTGGTGCAGCATAAGCCATAGGCTTTCTTGCACCATGCGGCCATTACTAATACTAAATCCACGAGTCTTGATAATGTGCGAGTAACCAATCCACAAGTTTCAGTCAATATCTGGAAAGTTAAAATCCCCCTTCCTAAGGCATTCTGATTTACTGGCCCACTCTATTTCTCTGTACAACTGCTGATTACACTTATCAGATTGATTAGGCATATAACACCTACTCTCATTTTCCCTTTCCCAGTGATTATGTCACACTACATTGACACAACATTGTATTGTCCACCAATATCAATTGGATGCACTTCCTTAGATTTTAACAGCATAACCCCTCCTCCCTTCCTGTCCTGTCTATGTTTTCTGTACACATTGTACTGCCCAAATTCCAATTCTGCACTGCTTATATCCAGGTGGCACAACTTCTCTGATATACCAACAATATCCGCTTTTGATGTCTTGACCAGCACTTCAAATTCATCAGATTTATTTACTATACTCCTAGCATTGGTGTACATGCAAGTATACATACACCTATTCTTATTCTCAGTGGTGTATCCAAGTATCATCATGGGGGGGGGGGATTGCAACCAGGCTTTTCAGTTTGTTTTTTTTTTAGAATGTTTCCTGTGTTCTTTTTCTTTAATTTAAAATTTTTAGTTAAGCAGGGGCATATGCTCCCTCTGCCCACCCCTGAATACACCCCTGCTTACTCTTAGTTACTCTAACACAACCCATGTGTGTACTTGGTCCATGATGACTCCCAGCAGCCCTTGAAATCCCCAGGACCTCGCTATTACGGTTGCTACTCATTTTAATAGAAGCAGTGCAAGAATCGCCCCCGCCTCTGCCTGCAGCAACTGTTAATCCTTTAGTCTGTGAATCCCTCCAAGCTAGCAGTTTTCCGACCCACCTAACACTGCTTCGATAGCATCAGCAAATATTCTTGCACCCTTTCTATTTAAGTGTATTCCATCCCTGTACAAGCAGACTCTCCTGTCAGAAAGCAGACCACGCTGAAAAAAAATCTACGCTATGACCCTTGCACAATCTCTCCAGGGCCAAACTGATTGACAAGACTCTAATCATACTCCCTCCTATTGTGTCTGTGCAGAATTGCAGACATTTTCAAATTCAACCCTAACTCACGGCTTTTTTTCAATATTGACCTGTACTTGTTAAGTAATTCCACCAGTCTCTACTCTTATTATCATTAGTACCAACGTGTACAACAATATCACCTTTTGTGTCCTTAAAAGATATCTGCTCTACAACGTCATCAACTTTTGCCTCCATGAGATCAAACTGACAGTAGCAGTACAGGAAAAGCTGTACCATACAGGCCTCATTTCCATTGCAATTTCATCAAGTTTTGTATATTTTATATTTTTCTCTGAGTTGCCTCACTACACAGTGAACAATTGTGATGGTGTGCGCAAGGACACTTGCAATACTTTTACTTTGCAGACATGCCACAATTTCTGCTTTTCTTGAAATAAATGACAGATTGCACCTTCACGATGGTGGGACTGTCAGTAATCCTGGGTATAACCTCCATGCACAAGCACACTGTGGGTGACAACCCAGGTGTGAACCAACATAAGTAGTGGTTGAGGTGTCACACCCAAAACACACGGAGGAATGCCACCCCTCTGTGTTACCAGGCAATACTAGGTGGTAGATAACTCTCATCAACCAATGCAATACCACCACTTTGCATATTGCAGGCTTGAAACTCATGTTTAGTGTCCAGAGCTAAGTTCTGGCCAACCCTTCCCCATCTCTTCCATCATGCAGTATGACTGATTACTTTTGAAGTTATGATGAACATCATGGCGAGATCCAATCTTCCTTACATAAAACTCTAAAACAGTGTTCGCCGAACCTATTGAACCTACCAGACCGAACCTATTGGTAACTCTTTAGGAGGCTTCCAGATCAGTTAGTGTAATCTTGCAACCTCTACTCTGCCAGATAGTGACTGGAAAGAGTCCGAGTAGTGTGTATGCGGGGGGGTCATTGTCAAGGCCATGTTATGTTAAGGATCTGGGTATATTCTTACCATGTGTACACCATATCCAAAAATTTCATTACTTCATACAGCATGTCCCCCCCCCTTTTCTTATTATTGAATATACCATGAATTGTCAAACTAATAGAGTCAGCTTATCTGCGAAAAGATCTAAACCACCCAAACACTTCCTAGTTCATTTCACAAATATATGTGGTCTCAATTCTAATCTCAATGATGTCCATTTCTACTTGTAGTCTGCCATATGTTCATTCCAATATTCCCTGTCAGAGACTTGGTAATTTGAATCTCTTCTTTTTGATCTTCTCTGGCTCAAAATCTCTCTCTCTACTTCATTGTGTCAAATTCATCTGTTGTCTCTACCGTTCTCCCAACTCCACTAATCACTTGGAGCTCTTTGACTTCCTCTCGTTGCAACTTTACTTTCTCCAGTCCAACTTTCCTAACAGTGAGGTAATTTTCCTTGGTGATTTTAATGTTCACAACTCCAGCTGGCTTTCGTTTTCTAGTCACACCGATCCAGCTGGTCGAGATGCTAAGGCTTTTGGAATTACTGATGACTTTGTACAGATTGTTCATTTACCTATAAGAATACCGGACAATCCTAACCATACAACCAACATGCTTGATCTTTTTCTCACAAACAACCCTTCTAAGTACACGGTCGAAGTGAGTGGTCCTTTAGGCACCTCAGATCACAACTTGGTGATTGTCTCCTCTCCAATGGAGCCTTTATCTCATGGCTATTCCCAACCTCATACTGTTTGGCATTACAAGAATGCAAAATGGGACGACCTGCGAGATTTCTTTTCTTTGGTTGGATTACTGTTTCAAAACTTCTGATGTCAACATTTGCTCAGATCATGTCAGGGAAATTATTCTTGTAGGAAAGGAATCCTTTATCCCACACTCCACTTTAAAATCTCGTCCTTTATCCACACCTTGGTTTTCCAATAAATGTGCTAAGGGTGTTCACAAGAGAAGAATGTTGCATATCATAATTGGCTTGTTTCCAATTCTTCAGTTTCATTTTCTGCCTACACCAAAGCTCGTAACAATTGAAAAGCAGTTATTAATCAGTCCAAACTAGATTTTGAACAGGCTAAGAATAGAAAACTTGCCCTAATGGTAGCCGAGCATTCTGGTCTCTTGCCAAAGCTATTGGCCACAACTTTTGCCCATCTCTGCTCCCACATCTGTCAAAACCAGATGGTTCAGTTGTCACTTCAGCCAAGGATACAGCTGACCTGCTAGCATCCCATTTTTCTTCCAACTCATGTATTAATAGCCTTGGTAAAACATCTTACAGCATTCCCAACATGCTCCGTTCAATGCCTCCTGTGGTCTTCCATCAAAAGAATGTCAGAAGAATTTTGACGAACCTTGATGATAAGAAAGCTCCAGGTCCTGATGGTATTTCTCCACTTGTTCTCAAAACCTGTGCTACTGAACTTACTCCTGTCCTTTGCCGCCTTTTTTCACTTTCTTATTCCAAAGGTGTTTTTCCTTCTGATTGGAAATTTGCTCGTATCCAGCCAGTTCCTAAAAAGGGTGTCAAATCCCTCCCATCCAATTATCGTCCCATTGCCTTTACTTCCACTCTTTCTAAAGTAACGATCGCCAGTATGGATTCTGTCAGTCTCAATCCACTGGTGATATTCTCGCTTATGTTACCCATTTATGGACAAATTCAATGGTAAAGTTTGGTGAAATACAAGCAGTTGCTCTTCACATCTCAAAGGCTTTCGATCGTGTTTGGCATGAAGGTCTTCTAAACAAGCTTCCATCTTATGGTTTGCCAACTGTTTTTTGTAATTAGCTATCCAGTTTTCTTTCTGATTGTTACTGAGGGTGATGGTAGATGGCTCTCTGTCTTCTAACTTCTCCACTAATGCTGGTGTCCCCCAAGGTTCAGTTCTTTCCCCTCACTCTTTTCCTCTTGTATATTAATGACCTTCTTCCATTGACTGGTAATCCTATCCATAGTTTTGCCAATGATAGCACATTGCATTCCACTTTCCATTTTGAGAAACCTTGCCCTGCTCAATCAGCTTCAACTTCCCGAATATCCGCTACCAATTCCTTAAATGCCGATCTTCAGGTAATCCTCCAGTGGGGCAAAGACAACATAGTTGATTTCAATTCTTCTAAAACTCACTCATGTCTTATACTCACAAAAAGGATTCTTCTGCTCCTATGCTTATCTTTGGTGACACTCCGATTTCTAGGCAAAATGATATTTCTCTTTTTGGGGATTACCCTGACTTCTAATCTCTCTTGGCACAAACACATTACAAATATTGCTTCCTCTGCATCTAAAAAAACTTGGTTTTCTCTTTTGCTCTCGGTGTTACTTTTCTTCCAAACAGTTGTTCACTCTGTGCAAATCACAACTCTGCCCTACTGTGGAATATTGTTCCCACATCTGGGGCAGTGCCCCCAAAACCTCTCTCAGGCTTCTAGATTCCATTCAGAAGAGGGCAGTTATGTTAATTAATGACCCCTCTTTAACAGAGTCTCTCCACTCGCTGTTTCAATACTGTTTCTGCTGCATGCCTTTTCTACAGACACTTCCACGGGCACTGTTCTTCTGAATTGGCTTCTATAATTCCCACTCTCTCTTTCAAAACAGTCCGAACACGTGCCACCAACATCCATTTACTGTCCAACTTCAAACTCATCATAGAACCAACTTTTCATCTTTCTCTTTTATTCATTCAACTGCTGTTTTCTGGAACAACCTTCCTTCATATGTATTTCCTGAAAATTACAGTCTAGTGAAGTTCAAGTCTATGTCAACAAATCTTTCGTCTCCTCAACCTCCAGCCCAAGCATGGTACTAAGTACTACAGGTTCTAATACCTCTTGTGTTTGGGGTGTTCATAAAAAAAAAAAACCTATCCTTTTTGCACAATGTTTCCCATCTCCCTGACAATAAAGTCACTGACCAGCTCCTATGGGACCAGCACATTCTGTCCTGAAGGTTGCCGCTGTGTTGCCTGATGATCAAGTGCAAGCTCTGGCACTGATGTGGGCAGCCCCCAATTTAAATTCTTCAAGGACATCTACCCTGTCCTTCCAGCTCTCATAAAGTCCCATAACAATGCTGAGGTGGTGCCTAACTTCTTCACACTGCTTACATCGCGCACACATAAAGATATCCTCCTTAGCAACATCAAGTCCAGTCTCAAAAAGATCTGCAAACATTTCACACTGCACATTTCTTTAGGCTGTGATGCATTACTTAGCTATCAAATTCGAGATATATATTATCAAGTTACGCTACACCGTAACAATCACAATTCTAAATTAGTTATATCCTTAGCTAAATACAAAAGATATATGCCCAAAAAATGATTAAAACACCTTTAAAATACTTATTATTACAATTAAAACCCTACTATTCTTCTATGCTACTGAATTACACTACAATATTCCAGCCAAAACACCAATACGATAGCGGTAAGAGTAGAGTTGTAACTTATAAAGTCACTAGCTAAATTTAAAAAATACACTAACAAACACTACTAAGCCTATTTAATCTATTTGTAAAACACAAATTAATATGCTAACTAATCAAAAAATACAACAGATATAAAAGGTGATTAACCTCTTCAAAATACTTATTTATTACAATTTAAAACCCTTCTATTCTTCTCAGCTACTGATTACAGTACAATATTGCCATCAAAAACACCGCTACGATAGCAGTAGGAGTAGTGAGTTGTAACTTACAAAATCACTAGCTAAATTTAAAAAAACAAGCTAACGAATGCCACTAAGCCAATTTAATCTATTTGTAAAACACAAATTAATACGCTAACTAATCAAAAATACGATAAAATTTCAGTGAAAACTTATCAGCTTGCAGCAGCTACAGAAGTCTCACGTGTGAAGAGATAAACAGAGAGAAGACTTCAATAAAGAAATATATATATATATGAGAGAGATCGGTAATAAATATTATACAATTCTAATTTTTTTTATGTAGTATGAATCAGGGCTGGAATACTCAATACATTCTATGTTGATATTAATATTTGTAAAATAATAAGAGGAGTTTACCTCAATATAGTACGTAGAACACTTCCGTATAATACTCTCCAGAAATTAAAACGAAAACTTACATTAGAGTAAAAAATAAATAATTAATTAAAAATCAATTTAACACAATTAAAAAGAATCTAATGAAAATATTCAAAACGATTTTCCTTCCTGAAGCTGACAACGCTTTTCGACTGTATGTCGTGATCACAGAAATGAAAATTGATGTTTTCATTTCTGTGATCACAACATACGGTCGAAAAACGTTGTCAGCTTCAGAAAGGAAAATCGTTTTGAATATTTTCATTAGATTCTTTTTAATTGTGTTAAATTGATTTAAATTGTGTTAAATTGATTTTTAATTATTTATTTTTTACTCTAATGTAAGTTTTCGATTTTTTCCTTTTAATTTCTGGAGAGTATCATACAGAAGTGTTCTGCGTATTATATTGAGGTAAACACCTTATTATTTTACAAATTTTTTTTATATATAAAAACCATAAACATGAAGGTATTAGAACCTACAGTAGTTAGTTAATACTGTGGGTGGATTGAGGGTTGAGAAGATGAAATGAGAAAAAATAGAATTTCTATAGATTGCCATTTTCAGGAAATACACGTGAAGATAGGTTGTTCCAGAAAATAAAAGTTGAAGGAATAAATGAGGAAGAAAAGTTGGTTCTGTGAGTTTGAAGTTGAAGTGTAAAAGGATGCTGACTGGTTCTGGCACATGTTTGGAGAGGGAGGGGGGAGGAGAGAATTATAAATGCCAACTCAGAACAGTGCCCAAGGAAGTATCTATAGAAAAAGGCATGCGGCAGAACCACAACATCTATGAGATGGAAAATTAAGAGCCTTTGTAAGAGATTGGTTATTAATTAACCTGATTGTCCTCTATTGAATGGAATCTAGAAGACTGACAGAGGTTATACAGACACCGAAAGTTGCATCCACCGTGGAGATCCACAGCAGAATTGGACAGCAGCCACTGCGTTCGCCTCGCTCAAATGGTGTCTGTGGAAGAGGACCAACATTTCCTCAAAGACTAAAATCCAACTCTTCCGGACTTTGATCCTGCCCATTCTCCTTTACAGATCGGAAACATGGATTTGTCTCAAGCTAGATTTAAACAAACTTGAGGTATTCCAAATGCGATGTCTGCAGCAGATCCTGGGCATCTCACTTCGTGACCCCATCCCTAATGATACCATCCGCGCCAGATGCCAACAGCAACCAACCATCGCCGACCAAATCCAGAAGCAAAGGCTTAGATGGTTTGGCCACGTATGTAGAATGGGCGCGAATAGAATACCATCCACACTCCTTTGAAGACAACAACCCACCCAATGGAGCATTCAACGGACCGCGCCTAGGAAGACGTGGGCCAAGCAAGTGGAAAATGACCTGAAGAGCTGACGTCTCGACCTTAATCAAGCCAGGACTGACGCCATGGATCGTAAAGCATGGAAAAACATCACAGAGCAAGTCCGAAACCCTGTGGCACCTACAGCAGCATACTGGTTGCGTGGCCAACCGCCTCCTCCAGCTGCCAGCTAAGGACCAAAGACGAAAGATACAGACACCACCCCAGAGGTGGGAACAATATTCCATGGTAGGGTGGATTTCAGATTTGTACCAAGTGAATAGCTGTTTAAAAGAAAAGTAACACTGAGAATGAAAGAGGGAAAAAAACTCAGTTTTTTTGGATGCAGAGGAAGCAACATTTTTGATGTGCTTATGCCAGGAGAGATTAGAAGTCAGGGTAATCCCTACTAGAGATATGTGATCTTATCTGGAAATCTAAGTTTCATCAAAGATAAGATTCCTAATTGTTAACGAAACATGGGGGAATCCTTTTTGTGAGATATAAGACATTACTGAGTTTTAGAAGGAATGAAATCAACAAGTTATCTTTAGCCCCACTGAACAATTACCTGGAGATCAGCATTTAAGGAATTGACAGTGGATACTCCAGAAGTTAAAGCTGTTTGTGCTGGTAGGTGGAATGCAATATCTATCATCAGCAAAACCATGGACAGGATTTCAGTTAATTAATTCAGGACAAGAGGTCATTAATATAAAAGAGGAAAAGAGCGGGAGAAAGAATTGAACCTAGGGGTACACGAGCATTAGTGGAGAAGTTAGAAGGCAGAGAGCTATCCACCATCAAATGTAGTGAGCAGTCAGAGAGAAAACTGTATATCCAATTACAAAAAACAGAAAGCAAACCATAAAATGGGAGCTTATTTAGAAGACCCTTATGCCAAACACAATCAAAAGCCTTTGAAATGTCAGGAGTAACTGCTTGAGTTTCACTAAACTTTTCTAATGAAGTTTCCACAGATGGGTAACATAAGCCAGCAGTGGATCAACGCTTACAGAATCCATATTGGCAGTCATTGATCAGATGGAAGGTTTCTAGACAATTCAAGAGTTGGTAGTTAATGGATGTCTTCATTACTTTAGAAAGAGCTAAAGTGGAGAAGTTAGAAGGCAGAGAGCCATTCACCATCAAACGTAATGAAGTTTCCACAGATGGGTAACATAAGCCAGTATATCACCAGTGGATCAACGCTTACAGAATCCATATTGGCAGTCATTGATCAGATGGAAGGTTTCTAAACAATTCAAGAGTTGGTAGTTAATGGATGTCTTCATTACTTTAGAAAGAGTAAAAATAAGTGCAACAGGATGATAAGTGGATGGGAAGGATCCATCACCCTTTTTTTAGGAACTGGCTCTGATATGAGCAAATTTCCAAGCAGAATGAAAAACACCAGAAAGTGTAGAAAGGCAACACTGTACAAGAGTAAGCTCAGAAGCACAGGCTTTAACAAGTAGAGAAGTACCAGGACCTGATGCTTTCTTGCCATCAAGACTGATCAAGATTGTTAAAATCTCCAAAAGAGTTTTAACAGAGATGCAAGTAGAGATGGGCAAAGGTTGTGGCCATAGCTTTGGTAAAAGACTAGAATGGTTGACTACCATCTGGACAAGAAGCAAGTTTTCTACTCTTAGCCTGTTCAAAATCTAGTTTGGATTGATTAATAACTGCTTTGCAATTGTTGCAAGCTTCATAGGCAGAAAGTGAACCTGAAGATTTTGATGCAAGCCAACTGAGATATGCAGCCTTCTTATCTCGAACAGCCTTAGTGGATTTATTGGAAATACACGGTTTACGTACAGGACAAGATTTTAAGGTGGAGTGCAGAATAAAGGATTTCATCCCCACAAAATAATTTCACTGACACAATCCAAGCAAACACTGACATCAGAAAATTTAAAACAGTAATCCAACTGAGGAAAAGAATATAAATCTCCCAATCATCCCATTTTGGATTCTTGTCATGCAAAGCAACAAGAGGTTGAGAATGGCTACCAGAGAAAGGGTCCATGGGAAGAGAGACCATTTTTTGATCAAATTTATCAAAAGATGAGTACCATAAGCCAATATACGAGGTGTTGCAATAAAGTTTGCAAACTGGTGCTGTTGCAGTCATGTTTGATGAGTTTGAAAATACACAAAAGTGGTATTTGTAGTTCAAAACTTCATCCAACAGATAGTGGTACAGAGATTATTCAACAGACTGACAGGTTGCAAATAACAACCAGTTTTGTTAGCATTAATGTTCCACATCACAAGTTTGCAACAGAGCAACAAACTAATATCAAATTTTGCTTTAAACTGCAAAAAAATCTGCAGCATAAACGTATAAAAATGTTAAATTGTACCAGTGTGTTTGAAAGGTATAAACAGTCGAAAAACAAACGAAGATGTTCGCGATAACCAAAAAAGTGCTGCTAGCAGAGAAGAAAAATGTATAGAATGTATATAGATTATCAGTTAACTAAATAGTATCAGTGTAGATACACCATAGTTAACCCATATATTTGAACTACGTATGTAGCATAGAGGGCATCGTTTTAATTGTATCTCATAATGTGGTTGCCTTCACAACGAGATAGCTACTATTGCATTACTTGGATGGGCATTACTATTGGATAGGTTTGTTAAGGGGCCATCTTATGCCAAATAAATTATCAGGTAACACAGAAGCCTACACTAATCTGTAATCAAGTCACAAAGCAGGTTAGGCAAGCAAAGGTAGATTACGAGAAAGTTTTGGCAAAGGATGCAAAGAAAAACAGTGAAGACTTCTTTACTTATGTAAACTCTAGAAGGAAGGGGATAAATTACATTGGTCCACTTAATATCAATGGTTTGACTGTTGATGATCCTGCTCAGGTAGTGAAGCCTACACTAATCTGTAATCAAGTCACAAAGCAGGTTAGGCAAGTAAAGGCAGATTACGAGAAATCTTTGGCAAAGGATGCAAAGAAAAACAGCGAAAACTTGTTTACTTATGTAAACTCTAGAAGGAAGGGGATAAATTACATTGGTCCACTTGATATCAATGGTTTGATTGTTGATGATCCTGCTCAGCTATCTGAGCAGGATCATCAACAGTCAAACAACAGTCTGACAAGCTGAATAAGTATTTTGCATCTACATTCACACAAGAGGAATTCTGTAGGGAAGTGGAGCCCAGAAGTTTATCAAAAACTCTTAACAGGGAGCTAAATGATTTTGTAATAACTGAGATCAAAGTGGAAGAGAAATTGTTGAAGTTAAACACAAGATTGTGTCTATTCAATTATACTAAGGGAGGTAGCAACATCTAGCAAAGGAGTAAGCAAACCCATAACCATAATTAAAAGATCATCCTTGGATTCAGAAGTTGTCCCCACAGACTGGAGATGTGAAAATGTATCCACAATTCACAAATTGGGATGAAAGGGTGACAGGTAATTATCTGTTAGTTTCACTGCTGTTCCGGGGAAAACAATGGAGTCACTAGTCAAAGAAGTAATGCATGATTATCTAGACAGGACTGCAGTTATAGCTCAGAAACAGCATAGGTTTGTTAAGGAGCCATCTTATCTGACTAATCTCATTGGACTACGATATTGTCACAAAGGAACTGAATGCAAAAAATAATTTTGATATGATATACTTGGATTTCAAGAAAGCTTCTGATACCGTTGCACATAAGACTGCTGCACAAATTGGAGCAGTATGGCATTAAAAGCAAGTTGCTGCTGTGGATAAAGGGCTAGCTGAGTGGGAGAAGAGAGTGGTAATCAATTTACACTGCTCTTCATGGATTAACGTTATTAGTGGTGTCCCTCAGGGTTTCGGGGAAAATAATGGAGTCACTGGTTAAAGAAGCAATGCAAGATTATCTAGAAAAGACTGCAGTTATAACTCAGACACAGCATGGGTTTGTTAAGGGGCAATCTTGTCTAATCAATCTGATTGGATACTATGACATGGTTACAAAGGCAGTCGATGCAAAAAAATAATTTTGATAACATATACTTGGATTTCAAGAAAGCTTTTGATGCTTTTGCACATAAAAGACTGCTGTACAAACTGGAGCACTATGGCATTAAGGACAAGTTGCTCCTATTGATAAAGGGCTGGTTGAGTGGGAGAAGACAGTGGTAATCAACAGACACTGCTCTTCGTGAGGCACCTCCGTAGCCAGGCGGGCAGGAGCAGCAGTGCGTAGCACATGCTTCTTGATTAAACCGGGGTTAGAGCCTGTGACCACCAAATACGGAGGATGCGGAAAAGTCAGGGAATGACCAATGCATATCACCGGAGCAATATGGCCTTAGTTGCTAATGCTCCTAAAAATAAATAACAACAGCTCTTCAATGTGTTGGTGATCCTGCTCAGGTGGCTAACAAACTAAATGAATATTTTGCATCGACATTCACACATGAGAAGTTATTCAGCGAGGGGAATGCCAGAGGTGAACTAAACTCTGGCAGTGAGCTAGATAATTTTGTAATAACTGAGAGGAAAGTGGAGGAAAAATTGTTGAACACAAACATAATAAAGGCACCTGGGGTGGATGGGATCTATCCAGTTATATTAAGGGAGGCAGCAAAGGGAGTAAGCATACCCTTAGCCATAATTATGGGAGTTTTCATGGACTCAGGGGTGGTACCGATGGACTGGAGATGTGCAAATGTGACCCCAATTCACAAAGAAGGATCAAAGGGTGACACAAGTAATTATAGACCAGTAAGTTTAACTTCTGTTCCAGGGAAATTAATGGAGGCACTGGTTAAAGAAGCAGTGCAGGATCATCTAGACAAGACTTCAGTTATAGCTCAGACACAGCATGGTTTGTTAAGGGGAAGTCTTGTCTGACCAATCTGATTGGATACTATGATGTGGTCACAAAGCAACTGGATGCAGTGAATAACTTTGATTTCATATATTTGGATCTTAGAAAGGCTTTTGATACTGTTGCACATGGAAGACTGCTGCACAAATTGGAGCAGTTCGGCATTGAAGGCAAATTGCTGCTATGGATAAAGGGATGGTTGAGTGGGAGAAGACAGAGTGGTAATCAATGGACACTGCTCCTCATGGATTAATGTTATTAATGGAGTCCCTCAGGGTTCAGTGTTGGGCCCATTGTTATTTTCTGTATTTATAAATGATATCGATGATGGTATATCAGGCTTAATGTCCAAGTTTGCAGACGATACAAAGGTTGGCAGAGTTGTTAATGACACTAATGACAGCATGCTGCTGCAACAGGATATAGAAAAGTTGAGCAGATGGGCTGAGAGGTGGCAACTGAAGTTTAACACTGACAAATGTAAAGTACTAAATATGGGAAGCAGTAACCCCGGAGTAACGTATCAACTCTGTGGTACTACACTGACAGTGGTAGAGAATGAAAAGTACCTGGTGGTAATTGTGCAGGCAGATATGAAGTTTTCTGAACAGTGCAGATGGGCTGCAAGAGTAGCTCATGGTGTCTTGTCAATGATATACAGGAATTTTTCTAGCACGGATAAGGAGGTGATTATCCCCTTGTATAAGGCGATGGTCAGACCACACCTTGAGTACCATATACAGGTCTGAAGGCCTCATTTTAAGAAGGATGTACAGTGTTTAGAGAAGGGCAACAAGATTAGTGAATGGAAAAAAGGGTTGCTCTTACAAAGAAAGGCTTAAGGTTTGAAGATGTGTTTGAAGACTAGGCACCTGCGAGGTGATCTGACTGAGGTGTATAAAGCCTTGAAAGGTTTGAGCATGCTCAATGCTGATGGGATTTTCCCTCTTGCTCAGAATAATCACCTGAGAGGGCATAAATTCAAATTGAGGAAAGGCAGCTGTAGGATAGATGTCGTAAGTTTGCTTTTAGCCAGCGGGTAGTTGATTGGTGAACAGACTTCCATCTTTTGTTGTGGAAGTTGATAGCCTAAATAAATTTAAGGTTGAACTGGACAGGTATCTGGAAAGAATGGAGGGGTGAAACTGGAGCTTTTTTTTTTTTTTGGCTGATGCTGCATAAGCTTGCTGTCTTGCATCGTGTGCCTCTACTAATGCTAATGTTATTAGTGGAGTCCCTCAAGCATTCGGTGTTTGGCCCATTGTTTTCTGTATTTATCAATGATTTTGATGAAGGTATATCAGGCTTAATGTCCAAGTTTGCAGATGATACAAAGGTTGGCAGGGTTGTTAATAATAGGAAGCGACTGCAACAAGATCTAGAAAAGTTGGGCAGATGGGCTAAGAAGTGCCAACTGAAGTTTAACATTGACAAATGCAAAGTACTACATATAGGTAGCAGTAACCTCAGAGTAATGTACCAACTATGCAATACTACACACAGAGTAGTGGAGAATGAAAAAAGACCTGGGGTAATTGTTCAGTTAGCTATTAGATTTTCAAACAGTGCGGACAGGCTGTAGGAACTGCTCATGGGGTCTTCTCAAAGACATACAGGAACGTTGCTAGAAGGGATAAGGGATGATCATCCCTTTGTATAAGGCAATGGTCAGGCCACACCTTCAGTACTGCATACAGGCCTTGAGGCCTCATTTAAGGAAGGATGTAGAGCTGCTGGAATGAATACAGAAGTGCTCTTACCAAGAAAGGCTTAAGTTCTGCAAATTGCAGCATGTGGAGACTAGGCATCTGCGAGCTGATCTGATTGAGATTTATAAGGCTTTGAATGGTTTGAGCAAGCTCAATAATTCAAAATCTGAATGGACACTACCAGCCATCTCGCAAAATATCTAGCAGCTTCAGAGTTAAAGTTCAAGTGTTCATCAGAAATATGCAGTTCTTTTCTGACTGTTTAACCTTCCATCCTGTTCACCCTCAGTTTTAACAAGAACACGTGGCTTCTGTGTGATCCCCTATCTGTTTTAATTATAAAACAATTAATCTTTAGCTTTATTGAATTAAAAATGATCTATTAATTATGATTTGCTAAATCCAATTAAAATTGTTATCTATCTATACCAGTGGTTTTCAACCATTTTTTAATAACGGCACCCCTAAATAATTTATTTTACTTTGTGGCACCCCTACTCAATTTTATTCCTGTTAGATCCAATTCTGTGTGTGTGTGTCCACACACATGTATATATAATATTAAAAAAAAAAAGTTATATGATAGTTATTACAATAATATAAACAAAATTACAATTAATAATACAAATTATATATATACCGTATAATTTTATTCTTTATATAGAGGTACTAAATAAACATCAACTATAGATCACCACAAAATTAAAAAGATACCGTACACCTTTGCTGAGTTTGGGAAAATTCAAAGGTCAGCTGGATAATTACCTATAGGAAGAAAGAAACTCATATGTTGTCTATTTCCTTTTATTTTTTAAAATTTTCTTCTTATTATTTTATTCTTTTTTTTTTTTTTTTTCCTGGCTCGTGCAATATAAGCCATAGGCTTCCTTAAACCACGTGGCCATTGCTAATACAAATACATAAGTGCTTAGTGTACTAAGAAAGGTCTATCAGCCAGAAAACATCCAGCCAACAGCAGTCCTGCAACCAGAAATAGCCTGTTTATGTGAGAGGAGGAAAAGAACTGTGCAGTCTAATAGACAGGCCATAATCAGTTAAATTACAGTGCAGCACAAAACTGGATGCAAATTATGTATAGTAGAATGCACAGCGTGCTGGATCCCATCACAGATGGATGAGGACAAGAGAGACAATCTCATCAGGTTCCAAATCCACCAAATCCACTCTTGTCAGAAACAAAAAAAAAAAAAAAAAACAGCTGCAGATAGAAGGAGCACAAGAACAATGCAATTCAGGAGTGGAAAGAAAGTCATGTAGTCCAATAAATCTCAGTTCCAGTGGCTGCATACCATCTGCAGGCCAGGAATATGTCAATAGCGGCATGAATTACTGCAACCATCATGCCAAGTGTCAGCATGATAGGTGGAAAGTGTATGTAAAACATATCAGATCCCTTGAATACTAATGGATCCATGTCTGAATATACTATTTACATGCCTTCACTATTACAGTTTATTTTTAGTAGGTTAATGCATCATATCATAATAGATGAACTTTCCAAGTATCATTCAAGGAGCAGAAGGACATTTATAGTATGCTTTATTTGCCTGCTCAGTCACTGAATATGAAACCTACTGAGCCCCTATGGGATGAAGTGTTACAGGAAGAGTTCACAATGGAGATCTGCCATGGCCCAATCTAAGGCATCTGCAAAATATGATCAAGCCTGCATAAGCAGCATCTCTGTGGAATGTTTTTGAGCATCTCATGAAATACAAACCCCAAACACTAGAAGCTATTCTGAGGGCTAAAGGAGGTAAGACTCACAATTATGTCAGTGCCTCAAACTGGCAACCCACTATACACACACACATACATACATTATCCTCCAACAAATATTGGGACACCAAATTAAAAAATAACATCTGGTTAGAAAAAAAAAATTAGCCTGTAATTGGCCATGTCAGTGTTTTTTGTTCCTCACATGCACACTCAGTTAAATGGGGTAAAAACCAGCTCCATTTATAATCTTTAAAAAATGGCAAGAAATAATTTAAAATTGTTCACCTTTTGATGATGTCTTTATTTTCGATCTAATATGAACTGTGAAAAATCCATTTTCTTATATTAAAAACATTTTTAATTACTTTTTTAAAATAAGACATTCTCTGTAGCACTTTGGACATATTTCATCATCTCTCTTATTGAAACAGTTTTTAATATTCTCGTCTTATCTTGACCAACAGCAAGCAAAATGTCAATCAAAAAGCACTGGAAGAAAGCAAGATTCTTCCATTACCCCAAGTAAGAGAGCATAACAACTGAATGCACTGAACTTGCATAGGTGAACTTTTTTACCCGGAATTTTTCCTGTTTGCATGATAATTAACAGAGATTTCTGGAATTTTCAGTGGATAAATCAGTGGATAATTTTTGAAATGTATTGGGAGTTTCACTGTGTGCCCAAAGACCTTACACATCTAGCTCAGGGTTAATATTAAGTATGCATCCTATTCGCTTTAATGACATCGATAATTCACTGGGAAACACTTTCTACAAGCGTCTGATAGGTGGAGACAGGAAGCTAAATCCACTCCACCCATAAGGCTGCAACTAGTTCTCTCAACATTCTCCATGAACTAGATATTGTTATATCAAAACATCTCAACAGTGGTAAATTGAATTCAGATCTAGGCTTAAGCTACAAATGGCATTGAACTACTGTTGTAATGACTGTGCTTTGTGACAAATAGCACTGCCATGCTGATACATATACAGCTGCTCTCCAAACAACTGCCATTATGAAAATAAAACAGAATTATTCAAGATATCACAAGAAGCTGCATTCACGGTTTCACTCATCATAACCAGTAAACTACATCGAAATCAGGTCCATCATGTTAGCCTACAATCCAAGTAAACCATTCTTGGGCAAACAATGCATCAAGGTGTGCCCATGCAATGCCTGGATCATAGCATAATTCATTTTGCCACTGCCATAATGTTCAATATTTCCATTATCTGAAGCAGAACAATTATGCACATCACTGGAAGATAGCTTCAGCTTACAATCAAATGCACAATCATAGTAACCCACTCTATCGTGTGTGTTTTTCTGGGAGGTGTAGATCCTAAACTTATTCCAGCAAATCTCTCTCTCTCTTGCTCAAGTCAGCTCATTGTGGGTGCCTTTACAATTTTCTTTCGCTACACTTTCAACTGCCAACACACCCTGGGGAGTCATTAAATGTCTAGTGTTCACCCCAGTATACTCTGTACCTCCAAAACAGGAAAAAAAAAAATTTGAAATTTAAATGTTAGAATTATGCTTATGTGAATTTTAGTATTCCTCAAGTATAATATTAACACTCAATCTGCATTATTAATTTTTTTAATTGGAAAAGTTCTGCAACAAAAGAAAATTGATTACTGCTCCATGTCTGTGCATCTCATGCCTGCTGCTGTGTTAATGATCTCAACAGAGCTTTCAGATTTAGCTTCAATTTTGCCTGTCACTTCTCAAAAATTTAACCATCAAATAATCAGGAAGCTAAGATAACAAGATTGATTTTACTAAAAGTATTTGTTCGCATTATCCAATATAAATGTCAGAAATATGAATAAAATTCAAAAATGCACATCACTTTAAACTATTTTTTTTTCAAAAAAACTGATTAGTAAAGAAAATATATCAACACATGCTCTTTATTTGAATTTGACACATATTGGTGTGCAAAACTTAAGGACCAACACTATTTCTAAAGGTTACAACCACAAAATCTTTACTTAAGGTACTCTTTACTGATGAGAGTAGATTCAGTCTCAGCAGTGATTCTGGACCAACTAATCTGGCGAGAGGTTGGCACACAGTATCACCTGCAAACATCACTGAAAGGGATTGATATGGAGGTCAAGGTGTTCTCGTCTGGGGAGGCGTAATCTTGGATGGACGTACACAACTCCAGATACAGGAAGGCAGTACTGTAACCGGTGCGCGCTACTGTACTGAGGTAATCCTTCCCCATGTGCATCTGTTCCGAGGTGTCACTGGCCCCAAGTTACTGTTTATGGATGATAACACCACACCCCATCGCACTGCAACTGTTGATATGGTTTTGAAAAGTGAGGACATTGTTCGTATGGATTGGCCTGCCCATTTCCCCCCAATCTAAATCCCATATGGGACGCTCTGGGGAGATGCCTAGCAGCACATCCACACCCACCAGAAAATGGCACTAACAGAGGACTGGATGATGTTACTGCAAGAACTTATCAACAACATTGTTCTCAGTATGGACAGGAAGTGCAAAGCCTGATTGGACATTAGGGGTGGCTATATCTTCTACTGAGGACCACTCTTCCTTCGTTCCATATTTGGCAGTGATACATCAGTATCATGGCAGCCAGTGCTATGTTGCCATTTTTGAATAGAGAACTGTACCATTTTGTTTCGGTTGTTTCCTTCATTTCTGTACCTCTTGAGGTTCCTTTGGTATGCTTTTCCCAAATCCAGACCACTCCTATGAGAAACTACAGGTGAAAACCTGACTGGTCCTTAAATTTTGCACACCAGTGTATGATAGACAATGTTTCTGGACAAACTGTTACAAGACTGATGTTACTAAAGATATTTGCTCACATTACTCAATATAGCATCAGAAATACAAATAAAATTCAAAATGACATTTTGAACTATTCCTTTCTCTGTTTTATGAAAAAAACAGATTGGCAAAGAAAATATAACAAAAAATGCTTTTTATATGAATTTGATACAACTGCTAGACAGTTAAAGGTGGTCTACCCATTTTTGCAATAACTGTTGCATTACCCTTTGTTTTTCATTGGTAGACTTTTTCCAACAGTTGATATGCATCCTGCCCTTTCTGCTATCTGTGAATGGACATGCCCTATACATTATAACCTATTATCAAACTTTTTCTGAAGCTCATATGTTCTTTTCTCATCCCATTCTATCTACCTGTCATTAAGTGTGCATTCCTTTTATATTCTGATTTTAATGGGGTCTGGCATCTAGCTTCATTTTACCACTGGAATTAACCATTTTTCCCAGAGGAGAGGTGTCCTAATATATGAAGGATAACATGCACAAATATATATATTGAGCCATTAAGTTGTTGCAAAACATGAACCATTAAGTTGTTGCAAAACACATTGCACATTATAAAGGCTTCTTACTTTCCAAGGCTAATTTGTTTGCTCTATTAACTTCCCCCCTCCAGTCTCTGAATGTCAGTCAACCTGTCTTTCCAAATGTCAGCAATGTACACAATTATCCTGTGGATGGAATTGAACATGCATGTTCAATCCAAGATTTAATATGAGAAGTTTCAATATCTGTATCTGCAAAGGAGCAAAGCTAAGAAACATGTGTTAAAGTGAAAACCTTCTACTAAAGGTTTCACTTTAACACTAAAGGTTTTCACTTTAACATTCATATTAGGAATCAAACCAAACAAAGCAATGCTTTTCATCAAAACAAAAATAAAACTGTCTTCTAAATAAAAAAATAAAAACTGCTATACTTTTACAAGAAAAAAAAAAGTTTATTTTTTAACTGATATTAAAGCATAACATGATGTTATAAATAAAAAGGGGTATCTATTTTAAGTTTTGGCGTTTCGAGATCTACCAAAAAAGATCACGCCTAAGTGCAACTTAGTTAAGGTGTAAAACGTCATTTTAAATCCACAACCTAAAAAAAAAAAAAAAAAAAAAAAAAAAAGTGAGATGTTCACTTTTCACTACAAGCCTGTACAATACTAATAAGAGGTATCCAAGTATGTAATATGTGCTTAAAATTGATGAAAAGCTTCTTTATAAATTAAGCAGATAATTTAAGTGCCGATTTCAATTTAACAAATTTCCCCTTCCATTCTTCAATCGGCCTCTTTCTTTATAAAACTGAAAACTTTAGGCCTTTCACCGTCAACTACTTAGACCGAAGATTAACGTCAGCCATGTTGATTTTGGAAAGGAGAGGGGAAAATGCTAGCTCTTATATAAAAGAATTACAAAAACATGCACTTATTTAACTCGCTTTAATAATAATAATAAAAAAAAAATGATACCAGCTTTACAAATACAAGTATTTATCTTAAAATTTTCATTAGAAATACTTCGATATACGTCCATGCTTAGTGCCTGAAATACAATCAGAGCAGTCTTACTCTGTAACAATCCGCACTTTATACAAAACACACCGCCATATTGAATTATTTTATAATATTCTGCTTTGTTCACTTTAGCCGTAACGCAGGCTGCATTTAACATTCGTGCTTTTGTAATATAATAAGTCTGCTCCTAATAGTCGCTCTCACAACATATATGCCTATAGACATGCTCTAAAGCTGACTTAAAACGTGAAAAAAAATTGAAGACCGCAAAATTCTTAGCTATTCCTTTTCTAGATGTAGTGTATGTTTTAATAGCAGAGAAAGTAACTGATACACGCGCACAATTGGTAACATTATTTTCACTGACAGTACGAGTCACCAAGAAATTGCACCATATTATTTTGCAAATTCCTTTTAAATTTCTTAATACAGAATAGAAATAGCTTCCTATGAAAGCAGTTCGAATAAAGTCTCTGGCAGCCATATCACAGTTTTACTAGTAACCACAAATTAAATTTCCTATTACAAATGCAATCCACGTAACTCATGTATATATCTCTACCATCATTTAAAAAAATAATAATAAAATAAAATAAAGAACGTTAACAGCAACAGTTCGCATGGCATGCATTTAACCAAATTCAGCACGGCTGTGGGTATACTATTGAACGTACATTGAAAACTAGAAACAAGCCATGTCTGCGAGCAAGCTAAGCCAGGTCTATAGGTACAATGCGGCAGGAGCAGTCACACTAGCCGAAATCAAGATTTGTCCAAAACACAAACAATGTTTGTATGCAATGCAGATCAAGCTTTTGCAAATGAAAACGGTAAATTCTATCATTTCTGTGATTGGGAGCTGCTGTACGCCGTGTTTACCCTGAAAATTTTATCAGCAAAATAATATTCAGAAAACACTCACCCGTCATGTAACATGCCAATGTCCGACGGGGTTCTCATTGGCTGTTTCAGGGAGTGCTTTACCGCAACGATACATGACGTCATGACGGCCGAATACAATTACCACTCCTTTTCAGATCAGTATTAAAACTATATTGGTAGAATCTTTGTGTGTATTTATTATGTTTTAAGTCAGTTTGGTGTATTTTTCAAGCAATCAACTACATGGCAAGTAATGCTCCATGTAAATCGCCGACGACAGAAACTGCTTACGTCATTCACGAGGAGAATAGGTCAGCTCTGCACCAATACGAGACACTGCTATTCGTTTCATTGCAATCTTATGCTAAGGTTTGTTCGTAGCAGCCGGCGAATTACGTACAGGCTTGGGTTGTTACTGCTGTAAGAGGAGACTCAAAGATTTCACCGAGAGGCTGTTAGAAGAGTAACATGCGAAGCTAAAGCAATGCAAGACTGTAGTTAACATTCTGTAGATATCATCGTGGAAAAATAGTGTCCGTATATCGAACCTTGTGATCCATGTTTCGATGGTGCACTCACGCTAACATGTTACTACGGTACAATCACATGAATTGTATAATTTAATGCAAGCTACCTGCAGATATATTTGAATGCGTATGTAGACAATTTCGGTAATTATAAGCAATGTTTTTTTGATGCTGTTTCTTTTGTGAGCAATAATTTACGGTTTAAAAATAATGGTAAGTTTTTGAAATGAGGTTTCGTGTAATATTCTTGAAATTGAAAAATGGCGATTACTGCTTCAAAAAGTTGGATGTAATTCTAATTTTGTTGCATGTACATTAATTAAAGATGTTTTTTTTTTCTTTTGTTTGTTTTTTTTTTAACAAACATCAAGGGGGGTGCAAAGCTATATTGCAATATTTGTAGTGCTTAAAATAATTTTATTAGCTGTGACAAATCATGTTGCTAGATGAGTTGAGACCGATATTTACTGGAGGGGGGGGAGAAACGAATGCGTATTGCAGCTCTCTATTTAGGCTCTAAATATGAAAAGGAATAGTTACGGACGAAGCTTGGCAGGACAATCTTCTGTAGTTGCACAAGAGCTCGTACTGGGGTTCATGAATCAATGGCGAAACTCCCATACTGCCACCACTAAGAGGGGTCGGAAACTTGGTTTGCATTGGTTGTTATTAATTAGCACAGGGAGCGGTGTTTGTGAATCTCGCGGGGAGACAGAATTCGTAGTTTCGATATTGTCATAAATGTCAATTCTTTCGAAATTGGTGGGTGAACAGTGTAACTGCACGCTGATTATGGGTTCCAACACCTGAGAATATCTGAAGTTCCGAACCTAAAATCAATAACAAAACTAGGAAGTCTGGTCATCCTTCCTGCGAGATTCACGAACGGGCCTGCTCTGCAGCTTAGAAACAAAATCCAAACTGTTCGATACTTCCTGCAGTGGCGAACATTGGCAGCTTGATGGTTTCGCCTCTGCTTCAAATACTTAAATTTTACTTAGATGCAAGGCTCGAAATGCAAGACTTTGGTTCTTCAAGGCGCGTGAAGAACCAAAACGCTGTTTTGGTTCTTCACGCACATCGGTAATGCCATATGTTGATTATTAAAAATAAGTTTATTAACGAGCATTTCTTTCTTAAAATTTTCTATTTCGACTCTTACTTAGATTGGTCATTATGAAATAAAAATTCAGTATTCACTCTGAAAATTGTTTTGGGGAGAAGAGAATGCTACTGTTCGTTTTCTGTAGCGTCTTGATTAGTGTCCGAAATTTTTAAGCTAAGCGACAAATAGTACAAAATTCCTATTTGTCGCTTAGTTTAAAAATGGCCTTAGTCGCTGGATACTCTTAGAATGGCAGGTTTTTTTATATGATTTTAGACGAACATGGAGCAAAGCAAAAAAACATTGTATTTCGACACACCGCATAGGCGACAGGAACTTACTAGTTATTAACCATATGTAGTGGTCACATGAATTTGAATCGGTCAGCTCACTTAGCTGTTTACTACTTTAACATTAACAAATACGTCATCCATTGAAACTCATTGGTTAGGTCAATTACTTAAGTACCACTATTTTTTAGCAACTGACCAATAAGAGCATATATTTATGTCAGGATTAAAGTTGGCGAAGAACGTATTTTTATACTGATTACTTTGCTACGTCAGGTACTCTGGAATTAGGAGCCATCTACACATGCTCCTTTTTTTTTTTTTTTTTTTCTTTTATTTGAATCACGGTCAGCTCAGAACGCGTGTACAACTGCACGCTGTTTAGCATTAGTTGGGGCATATGATGCAAGAAAGTAAGCTTACACAGCATCAGCAAAAAAAACTTTCCATTTTACCCATCCATTTGCTCAAATGTTTCTCTTGTTCTGCCTTGAATTTATTTAAGCTGTCAACTTCTACGACAGATGGAAGTTTGTTCCAGCAATCAACCACCCGCTGGCTAAAGGCAAATTTCCTCACATATTCTACTTTTCCTCAATTTGAATTTGTCCCTTTATGCGATTTATTTTGACAAGAGGAAGAATCCATCAACATTGAGCTGGCTCAAACCAATCAAAGCCTTGGGCACAAAGTTTACTATGACTTTAATCTTAAACCCGTCATCCATTGAAACTCATTGGTTAGGTCAATTGCTTAAGTACCAACTGACCAATAAGAGCTCACATATATTTATGTCAGTATTAAAGTTAGCGAAGAATGTACTTTTATAATTACTACTCTGCTACGTCGGGTACTCTGGATTTAGAAGCCCATCTGCACATGCTTTTTTGGAGGGAAGAGTTGCTTATTAGGAAAAATAACTCTGAGGTGCACGAGACATAGAAAACAACTTTTCGTGAATTCGTGATTGGCCAGCGATGGATTGATTTTGATGGACTCGGTTTTAAGCATCTCACTTGAAATATTCCTTCAATTTTAACCTCTCTGGCGGGGTGCATCAGCACTGGCTGTCACTCGTTTTGAAGGATATACTGTATTTGATTCCTGTCAATGTCAGGAGGAATTTTTAATTACCTCTTTAATGAACTCTGTAGTTAGCTGATCATGACAGAAGGACTTTCCATATGAGTTATACTGGGTGTTTTTCAGCCGCGCTGCATATGAATCAGCCATAAACACTTACATATAAACATGTTACGGATATGTTAGTACTTTATATATATATTTTAATACTTTCTGGACATTCTCAATTGTATATTTGAAAAAACCGTATTAAAACAAGTTTGTTAATGCGAGCAGTGTGTTAGCAAATAGTAATAACTCATGATTTATAACAAAAAAAAAAAAAAATTCGTTTCTGCGCATCTGCCACATTGACTATTCATTCCTCCAACCAGCGCATGGCAACACAAACAATATTCATTGCTTCATCTCTACGATATACAGTATACGGATAGACTTATGGTGTTTATGGTAAGGCGCCACCGGTGGACTCCCCCAACTGCGCTTATATATGGATAGACTATATGGTATGTATTTAGATTACATTTATTAATTAAGGAGGTCCCTGGCAACCCAGACGTCATCTACAGATAATTTAGCAGTATTCCAATATACACCCTCTCCTGTTCGCCCAACTACAGGGCGAGAAAGACTACCACCACCAAAACAGATACTATTTGATATTTATTACTTAAAGCGGTCCCAGCCAACCAATGGCAACCCCGCTGTCAAAAGAAGAAACTGAAAACAAACAAATGGGGGGGGGGGGAGACGGATACGGAAGAACATGAAAACAATACCCACATTTTGCTAACGCGCCAAAAAAAGGGTATTCTGGCATCGCAATAACTTATTTAATTCGGAAAATGCGGTGTGGCTGAACTGGCAAAAAAAAAAAAAGTAGATAAGAAAACACAAATTATATGCTTCCCTCCTCGCACAGGCAAGTGTCCAGTTGACCTTTGAATTTATTCAAACTGGTCAGCCTCAACTACCTGCGAGGGTAACTTGTTCCAGCTGACAACGATCGCTGGCTAAAAGAGCACTTCCTACAACCAATCTAAACCTCAAGTCCTGTAATTTGAATTTATGACCAGTGAATTCTTTAGAACAGTGAGAATTCCATTTTCTTTCATTTTACTAAATCCTCTGAGCCTTGTAAACCTCAATAAGGTCACCTCTGAGTTGCCTGGTCGTCAAACTCTGTAGCCGACATTCTTTGAACCCTTTCAAGAAGGTCAATGTCTTTTTTCAGATGATCTCCATACTTGAACACATTATTCCAACTGTAGCCTTATGCACTAGTTAAATCCCACCTGTTTGCTAAATACGGTAAATTGCTTTTAAGTATGCTCTTTTTTGGTAAATAATACATAACGTAGGTGCATTAGAAAATACTTTTTCAGTCGATTCTAGTTATTCTGATGCAGTGAAATACAGTGTATTTAATTTTTATTAGTCAATGTAATAATTTAATGCTTCATCAGAATTTAAACAAGAAAAAATTTCGTGTTCCAAATGTTCTAGCGAGACTGAATTATCAAGAAAAATGCCAGATTTACGTAGTCTGGGGCCCGGCGCACTTTAGAAACCGTAGAAAATGGCGCAGGACTTTTCAAACCAGGAAATGTAGTTTAGTTCGATTAAGGAGAATTGCATACAGGGTACGAACAGGGTACGAACTGACGTTCTAGGTGCCGCCCATTACAAAATCACATGTCCACATTTTATACAGGGTCAAGTCTGCAAGTGATATTTTAGGTATACAGTTGTGCCCCCGTATCCGCTGATTCAGTACCCGCGGTTAACCACGGAAAAAAAAAAAAGAAAAAACTTAACACGTACTAATCGCGTGTCCTTTATTTTTTTACGATGTCGATTTTAAATCGAATAGCTTTCGTTTGTCACCAACATTATGGTTCTTTAGAGATTTAACGGATGCACCGTTTTCAAACTTTTGAATAATTTCAAGTTTTTGTTTAATTTGAAAGTACAACTCTTGCGTTTGCCCATTTTCGCGATTTCCAAACAAAAAAAAATAGTTACTATTAAAGAAAATTTCGACATCACTGACATAAATAACGAAACAAAATTTGTCCTTTTGCAGTGCGACGGAACACAACAATCGACGCGACACACTAAAACAAACTAAACATTTGGTCTCTTTTTTTTTTGTTGTTGTTGTTTTTAGCGGTAGGTGTGAAGGCAGCGGAGGTTGCAAGATAATAGGTACACTGATCCCTGAATGATGTCTTATAATTCCGGTTCTTGTCGCTAATTTACGACTTGCAAAATATTTGTTTGTACCTATTCTAGTTATTACTTGAATTTTATGATTTCTGGTTGATTTTGTTTTTTTAATTTGGAGTCTTAAAGTATCCCAGTTAATCCGCTTCCCGGTAAATTGAGAGTCTGCTGTACTTTATTATTACCGTATTTAATGTTAGTAATTTCTTGCTGTGTGTTTAATTTATCAAACTTCATTATACGTATGTATGTACAAGAAAATCACGTTATATATGGAGTCAGCAGATGTTCGCTTATATCCGCGGTTTCAGCCATCCACGGCAGGTCGTGGAACGTATCCCGCGCGGATACGGCGGTCTTACCCTTGTACTATCTTCTCCTTTGGATGAAGCGTTACTTATTCGAAGTAGTGCAATGTCATGGCAACTCGTCGTAAAGGTATTTAGCCTATCCGAAACTAGTCACTTATTCCATGCTTGGGTTTATAATTGTTTGTTTGTAATTAATTAACTTCGTTAGGAGATTCATTGGTGACGTCATAGTTAGATTATTAATAGAAATTATTATTTTTTATTTTTATTATTATTAGCTATATGGTGCAAGGAAGCCTGAGGCCTATGCTGCACCAGCCAAAAAAAAAAAACAGAAGTATTCCCGAGTTACCCTGAGAGAGAGAGAGAGACAGACTGTGGTAGGAAGGAATCACCAAGAAAGAGAAGAATGATGATATCCGGCTCAGGACCCTGGGTGTGCCAAGCCCATACTTACCAGATGTGAGCCCCCGGGGTTAAATATCATTGATAAAAGATTTAACTTTGAACATTTTATAATGACTTTCACTAATATGGAAATTAAGGGTAAGTACTACGTGGCCGCTAAAGAATATGCTTCATCCGGGTTCTTTATGCAAATCAAGTAATTTGGCAGCACCCCAGTGAAAATAGTTTGAACTTAGGTTTTTCAGGAAAAGCCAATTGCTTTCAACAGAAATCAGGAGAACCCAATAATTATCAGACAGCTCACTGCAAGGTCAAAGTTTCAACCCAACTGGACAAAATGCCTAATAATAAGCTCCCAGGATGAATCAAGCTCTAATTTCGAAGAGCCCTATGACCCTGAGCACCTCCTCTCACCTAAGTCAGGAGGTAAACCAAGGAGGAGGAAGAAGACCAAGAGAATGTCCCGGGCCCATCCCCTCTCCTCAAACAACCTATCTCCAGAAGATAAAAACAGCAGGATCCTTACTGCTGATCCACCTCAGTCTCCCACAGCTGAGCTAAACTAGCATTTCAACCCCTGTTGCTGCATCCATCTTGGAATCTCTTGCCTCAGCAGCACTGTTCCCCATCTTCAAGCCCTCTATCCAGTTCCTCATCCAATCAAGCAGCCCTCAGACCACAATCAGAGAGAGCACTCTAACTATGACAGCTCCAACTGCCACTATGGCCACAAATTCATCACTAGCTGAAACAGGGATGGCCTCCCAAGTTGAGCCCTCACATCCGATCCTGGCCTCACCAGTTGCTCACATTCTCGCTCCATCTTCTGCTCCAGCACCTGGAGCTCCTTGCCCTGGATCAACTGATTGCTTCAGGCCTTCCAGCTTCTAGTAGACTTGCTATTCCTGATACTGCTTCAGTCCCTGGGCTAGACTCCAAAGATGCAGCCTCATTCCACCAGATCATCTCCATGCTGCATAAGGGCCTGGCAGACTTTCTGAACCAGGAAACACATTCACCAGATCTGCTGCTAACTCCATTCAGGAGATGTGGGACAACTTAGAGTCAGTAGCCACATCTCTGCTTATTGAAAATGCTAAGCTCAAGACTGCTAATGAAGAACTTCCCTCCCATACCGCTATTCTGGAGCAGGTCCTTGGTACCATCTCCAAGCTACCCTTGCACTCAAGTGAGGGCCCAGAGCCTGTCAAAATGATCGTGGAGAAACAAAGTGGACTTCAATCAAAATCCTATGCTTCTGTCGTAGGGTGAGCACACCCATCAGTCAGCAACCACAAGCAGTCCTTCAGCGGACACAAGCCACTAAAAGGGACCAGCACATCCTCCTTCTGTGTGCATCTGAAGGCTCCCAACTTAAGACAAGCGAGGAGGTCAAAGATTTGGTCCAATCCACCCTAAAGAAAAACTAAAACACTAAAAGTTAAATCGCCACATGTTATTCGCAACCGAGGAGTTCTCCTGGAAGCCACCAACAAGGAAGATCTGACCTCAATCTCCACGGCACCTGCACTGCAGGCAGCTGGCCTGTCCAGCAACCCACCTAAATGCGCTGATCCATCAGTCCTTGTTTATGATGTGCCCAATACCATCACTGATACAGAACTACTGGAGGACTTGTTTAACAAACAAGTCCTCTAGTAGTTCTGTAACACCTTGACAAGTTTGACATCTCTTTTGAAGAGATTAAACAAGAGATGGTGTTCAGGTTCTCTATGAAGGCTCGCTCATCTGTGGCATCACAATGCGTCATTACAGTGTCCCCGCAGGCTCTTTAAGTACATCATGTCCCATGACAGAATCTTTCTAGGCTGTAGTGCTCACTGATTCAGACCCTTCACAGTGCTAACAAAGTGTTTCCTGTGTCTTGGCTTTGGGCATACAGCACAGCATTGCACCCACTCCTCTCCTACATATGGACACTGTGCCCGCAGTGGACATGTGCTTTCTGAATTTCCGCACAGGGATGAAAGTCCTTGCTGTGCTAATTGCAAAAGGAGAAAGAAAGAGCATGGCCACTCAGTCAGAGATGCAGCCTGCCCAGAATATCAAAGAGCCCTTGACCTGGCAAGACTAAGGACCGCTGATTGATGAACCTGTTCTAACCCTCCTACAGAAACAGTCAAACGATGATAGGCTGTTTGTTATTTGGTTTTTAGGAGCTCATTAGTAACTAAGGCCATATTGCTCCGGGATATGCAGTGGTCATTCCCTGAACTTTCCACATCCTCCGTATTTGGTGGTGAAGGGCTTGAACCCCGGTCTAATCAAGAAGCGTGTGCTATGCACTGCTGCTCCTTCCCACCTGGCTACAGAGGTGCCTACGATGAGAGGCCACCACAACCACTCCCAATATATTCAGCCTCAGCAAACTCTAGGAACAAGAATCCCTTTACAAAACTTAGAATAATGCAAATAAATGGTCACCGGTCTTGGGCAGTTGCTGACGAAATTAGAAGGGCAGCAGAAGAACACGCAATAGATATAATCTCCATCCAATTGCACTATGGCTCCAGAACACCGATGTCCAACAGTTATAAGATTATGGGATACCCCATACATGCAAAAGTCATCCACTCTACCACAAAGGACGCAAAATCCTGTATTGGGGTGCTTAATAGAAACTTTGATGTATTGGTGATCCATGGATTATGCACAAAATTTGCAACCTGTATTCAGATAACCTTCTACTCACACTCATTCTATCTAATATCTCTGTACTGCCCACCATCTATGGATATTGAAGAGTCACTCCACTATATTGAGCACGCATTGGACCTTCTTGGCTCTAAAGCTATCGTCATCACCTCAGATGTTAATGCAAAATCCCCACTCTGGCACTCCCCGGCTTCAGACCCTCGAGGACTTCTCCTGAAAGACTTGATCCTGTCTAGGAATCTTACTATCCACAATCAGCCCAGCCAGCTAACAACCTTCTGCAGCCTATCAGGTCAGTCCAACATTGACATTATAGTCTCGACCAAAGATCTTAGGACAGCAGTCAGCGAATGGACTGTCATTCCAGACTGGACACTCAGTGACCATAGAGTGATCCTATTCAACCTCTGCCTGAACTTGAAAGACTCAACATCCATGAACCGGATCTCAGACTTTGTTAGGTTCTCCACGAAAACAGTTCACTGGACCGCTTTTGATGACACCATCCAGAATGACTTCCCTGATTCAAACATCCAGGGCCTGGAGCACATCTAAGCAGTTAAACTAGGACATGAGATTCAGAATTCTTTATAAAAAGCAGCGTACAAGTCTGCTAGGAAAAAGACTATCGTGCTAAGACCCTGTGCCTGGTGGACAGCTGAAATAAACAAACTCGGGAAAGACACCCACAGTACCAAGAGGGGATACCAAGGCCATCAAGACTGACCTCCCCATGATGTCTAACATCTTCACGCTGCCTACCTGACAAAAAAGAATGAATACACCAAGGCTATTGCTACTTGCAAAACAGAAACTTGGACTGGATTTGTCAGTGACTCAGGTAATACTAACCCATGGGGCCTCCTGTACAAAACCACGAGGGACAAAACCTTCCCAGAAATCTATGGATCGGTTTCCACTGCTATGAGGGAAACCATCAACTGGGAGGACTCAGTCAACGAGATACTAGATAAGCTTTTTCCCCTAGATGACGTATCAGCAGATCAGCCAGAACACATGACAATCAGAAGAAACAATGCTAACTATATAGCATCGAACAGTACTAACCCTTTTACCCCACAAGAACTTGACACAGCTATGATGAATATTAATCCAAAAAAATGTCCGGGCCCCGACTTCATTGAGTATATGTTTATACAAAGATTTTATAAATTAAAACCCAACCTACTGCTACTCCTGTTTAACAAATGCCTCCTGGAGTCAAAATTTCCGAAGTACTGGAAGCAAGCGCTCCTCCGCCTTATACCTAAACCAAACAAGCCACCAATGGAGCCAAGATCACTTAGGCCAATTGCACTTTTGGCCAACCTAGGCAAAATCCTGGAACGCCTCATGGCCCTGAGGATTGTCAACTTATTCCAGTCACAGGATCTTATTTCCCCAGCACAATACGGTTTCACGCCTGGCCGCTCCTGCAAAGATGCCCTCTTCGACCTGGTTCTTCATCTAGAAACATCTAAGTCAAAGTATGAGCTTGCTGTTTGTGTTGACTTTGAGGGGGAATTTGACAGAGTTTGGTGGGAGATTGCACTGGAGCATCTCCGATAAGCCAACTGCTCCTCACAACTATACTGGCTGACCAGAAACTACTTTTCTGAAAGGTCAGGTATGGTGAAAACAAAGCATCGGCACGTCACCAGACCAGTCTTTCGGGGCTGTCCCCAAGGATCTGTCCTAGGACCCCTGAACTGGAATGTAGTTTTACAAGATTGGCTGAGCAGATCATTTGAACGCACCAAGGTCATTGAATTTGCTGATGACCTTACCATTGTTGTCTCCAGACACTAAAGACTTGCTCTGGAAGATACTGCTAATCTAGTACTAACTAACCTTACCAACTGGGCTAAGACTAACAAACTGCACATCAATCCTCATAAGACAAATATTAAGAATATTAAAACTAATCTGGATCTTCGGCAGCCCCCCTCAGGTCAAGATAGACAGAATACGGCTCCCCCTAGTGACACAGACCAGGGTCCTTGCGGTCGTATTTTTCACCGGCTATATTTTCTCCCCTCCACACCACCCCATCTTCCTTCTGGAAGGGCATGGGCATGCCCTACTGACACCAAATTGAGGCCTCCTACTGTATTGGCCTTATCCTTTCTTCTTTAACCCCCCAGTCTTCAGTCTCCCCCCTTCTCTATCTTTACCCAAGCGAATTCCCCCCCACACATAAATTCAATGAATCCAAATTAACTTACGCCCATATTTCAGTCTTTCCTTATTCAAGCGACATCACCCTACGCAATCGAGAGATATCACACCTATATCTATACATATATGTGTAAAAAAAAAAAAATTTTTTTTTTTTTTAAGGTCCTAGCCACTGAAATCTCAGGAAATTAGGTGGCAGGACCTGCCAGAGTGAACTAAAGACTATCGGGTACCTGGTATGCCTCCACGTGGCGCAAGTGGGGCAACGTTGGGCCTTAGAAGAGGTCTAGTGGCTAAATGGCCAGAGGAACAACGGTACAAAACACCACACTTCCATAATCCATTCACTTTTTAAATCCCTGGCCTTCCCAGTGAACTGGTACACCCACAATAAAAGCAACGTGGAGATGGGGGAAACCCCTGGTGCCGTTAGACACTGAAAACACACTTATCCTTCTTACCACACTTGCAACTTTTATATGCCAAAATCAGAAAATTCTCTGCCTTAATTATCAGACTCTCCAGAAGCGACTGAGGTATCTCTAAGCGTACCTTACAGTTATACTACAGTATAAAGCTGTTTTCTTACCTATCACCACCTATGCTGCAGGAGCGTGGCTTCACCTAGCGACCAATTGCAAAATCAAACAGAAGCTTAACTCCATCCAGAGAAGCATTATTCTTGTTACCCATCGTGCTTGTAGAACCGTGTCAACTGCAGCATTGCAAGCAATATCTGAAAACATCCCCCTGGATCTATTCCTCATCTATAGAGGACTTGCCTACCGCCTAAAGAAAAGAATCCCAACTGAAATACTGGATATTGAACTCAACCTAGACAGTGATACCAAACAGGAAAGAGCCCGTTGCTATAACCAGCTAATCAATTTATGGCAGACAAGGTGGGACATGACCACAAAAGGTGTTGTTACGAGAACATTTATACCGGCTGTCACATTTGCAACCAACAAAGCGGTCAACAAGTGGTTTCAATCAGCATGGAAACCTCCTTTCTGATCACTGGACATTGATCCCTCAACTAGAAACTGGACATGGATCCCTCAACCATTGCTGCTCACTGCAAATATGCCGCTGGTATATCTACAGATCGTAGTCCCATGATGGAGCTGTAGTCTCTTCCTCATGGGGCTGCCATGGCATATCCACAGTGTAGTAACGTGGATTTTTTCATGTTACATGATGATTAAACCTTAAAGATTCCCTGGAAAACTGCTTTAGCCTCCTCTCCCTTTAGAAAATCTTGGGACCGTCACTGAAATATGCATTATATCTTTTCAGACGATAATTGCTAACTGTCATTCAACAGTTTCATTTATTTCATATCTGCTGATTAATGTCGGTTTTTCCATCTGCAGTTAACATTAAAAGAAAATCTGTTTATAGAAGAAATTTAGTAATCATTAAAATTTAGTAATGATGGCTTGGACCATGGTCACTCAAAGCATATACTTAGTACCCTCGCGTTTGGACCACTCGGCCACGGCAGCCTTGTATTTGGCGTAATAATAGAAATTTTATATTCTGTAGTTAATAGCGTATCACTGGGTTCCCTGGAACTTGGTATGATCAATCATTTATCTCTTGATAGAAAATGTCAGTCTCCTGCGTATAGCCCCAGGGTCGAAATCGTGTCCTGAGGAAACTAGATTTAAGTGAAAAGGATCACCGGACGAAACTACATGTGCCCTTTTGCACGAACAGGAATTGTTTTGGAGTTCTGGAGCCACTGCACTTCAATCAATCCGTCCTTGGTCAAGATCAAGTGAAATATTTTTTATCCTCCATGGCGAAATTGTCTGTTTATATCATTTTCTTTGTTAATGGACAGTTTCCAAACATTTCCTCCTACTTGTTTCGCATATTTTACTATTTCATTTTAGAAGTAATTTAATAAAAAAAAAGTCTTTGTCCGAATTTGACGCAACACTGGATTATTTAAATATTTTGTCAATGGAACTTTTTTTTTTTGCTATTTCTACGAAATTCGTCACTAGTTAGCAGTGCGTATTATTGCGAACTTTGGTTCTGGTGCAACATTATTTTATGTGACTTTCTCTCTTCCTTTTATTCCCCCACCCTCTCCAGCCCCGAACTAAGAGCCTTAGTGATAGGTCATAGGACGCTACAACACTTTACTTACACCATTTTTCCAGCTATTACCCTGCAGATTTCAATCTCTATCACTTGGTGCCGTGAACATGATTCTCACGCTTCAAGTCCGATAACTCGAATAACACTGGTCGGCATCAATTTCCTCCCTGAAATAATTTGGACAGATTCTCCTAGGAAATATGTTCAAAAACTCAGATATCTGCTTTAAAAAGTTCTCATCACCCTCAGTTTTTAAATATCGTAGGTTAAAGAACGAAAACCAAGACCTATAGTTGATTTAATCATCTTTTCCCGTGTATTTATTATTATTTTTTTCTAGAACATCCTGGAGATTTCGAGAGTTTTCTACAATACCTGAGAATGTTCTAGAATATTCTTACTTGCGGAAGAAGGGATATTTCTGGAAGGTTCTAGAACTTTCGACGGAGTTCTCTAGAAACATTGTAAGCCTTCTAGAAACTTCTCTACCGGTATATATACGAGTGGGTACCGCACCAAGCGAGCATTTTCGTCAAGTGTACGTGTTTCAGAGAAGGAGTGGTGAACAAGTGTTTCAGTTTGTTTGTTATTTGGGTTTTAGGAGCATTAGTAACTAAGGCCATATTGCTCCGGGGATATGCGGTGGTCATTCCCTGACCTTTCCGCATCCTCTGTATTTGGTGGTCACGGACCACCGGTCTAATCAAGAAGCGTGTGCTACTCACTGCCACTCCTGCCCACCTGGCTACGGAGGCGCCAAGTGTTTCAGTGAATTCATGTTTGTAAACAAGTGTGTGCATAAATGTAAATGGTGAACTGTGTTCGCGATTAGAAATAAAAATCTAAAATTTTTTAATTCCTCTTATGTGCCTATACCTCAATCGTACATCATATATGTCGGGTTTTTGCCGAAATAAGCCTGATAGCTTTTGCTACATTTGCAGATCGTAGTGGAAGCCACTGTCACAGTTTGAGATAAGCCTATGAACTCTATTTTGGATGTAAGGTCGGAGATCAAGATAAAGTGTGGGCTCCAAAGACTTCCTGTATAAATCGATGCCTTTTGCTGTAACGCTGATATGGCGGGAACCTAGAGACCACATAAATGACTTACTTTTGCGTGACCGATATTTCTGGTTTTTTTGGGAAATCTGAGCATAAAGTAAATTTGGGATCCAGTGCTCTGGTTAGTTGTCTTTTGTCCTGCAATCAGTAACACTTCTGGATTTTGTGGTGATGGGCCTGATTCATTTGTAGGATGTGGTGCCCTAGTGGTTCTGTTTTCCATTGTGAACAGTTGGACAACTGCTAGATGGTATCTTTATTGGACTGATGTTCCAGTGATTGTGGGACAGCACATGAATGAAGAGATATTCAGTTGAACTGTGACTTTTGGAGTTTTGTTCTCTGGGAGAGATCACTCTGGGGGATTCAACTTGAAGTTTGTGATTGTGATCTCAAGAGAATAGACTTTTTTTTTTTTTTTTTTTTTTGTGCTGTTTCTCTAGTATCGGAAACCAGGGAACGGAATTGCTGGCACCCAGCAGTATTGCACTAGTTCTGGTGGTGCTGGATTTCATGCGTGAATTGTGCTACAGTGATAGTAAACTCAGGTCACACAATATACTTTTCAGGCCCGCTCTGTAGGGATTATATACTATCACAAGGTATCCAAGGTAGAGTTGGGCTTATGTCTGGGAGCCACACAAATTCAAGAACACATTTACACACACATGTTAAAAGATATGTACAGAGCTCATTTAAATATATGTAAGTATATCTTGTGTGTAATTTTGTAATTTGATATACATATGTATTTTGTGTGTGTAAATAAAGGAAAAATTAAATTGAAATATCCCAACGTGCCTTCTGTCCTAATTTTATCATCATGATGATACAATGCCAGTGTCAAAGCCATCAGAGGCTTACCGACATACTTTGATTCAGGATCGGAAAAGGAGTCTCCAGGAGATGCAGAACCCAGAACGAGTACAGATCCAGACTTTAACTCTTGATACTGCAAAGCCACATCTAATCACTTAGGCAGACCTGGATGGTTTGGACTTCTCCAAAACCAAGATTCAATTATTAGGATCACGGCTTCAGCAGTGGAATCTTCTTGACAAGGATGTCAAGATGTTTTTTTTTTTTTTTTTACAGGAAGTGGCAATATAACATAATGACCTATTACTCTATCGTCCCCATGGATGATGCTTTGGTTTATTATAACAATGTCCAGGAATTAATGAAAGAGTTGCATCAAGAGCACATCCCCGAGCAGTGGAAGTTTTCGTTAATTCATCCAAGGTCAGTTTGGAAGCAGTTTTACTCCATAATGGAAATAAGTATCTATCTATACCATTGGCCCATGTAGGTCACATGAAAGAAATGTACGAGAACCTACTGGTTCTTTTGCAAAAAATATGCTATCAAGAATGCAAATGAAATATATGTGCCAACCTAAAAGTAGTATCTTGCTGATTGGGTTGCAAGATGGATACACTAAATACTGCTGTTTTTTATGCGAGTTGGACAGCAGACAAAGGATTGCCACACAGGGTAAAAAAAAAAAAAAAAAATGGAGCCTCCGTAGCCAAGTGGGCAGGAGCAGCACACGCTTTTTGATTAGACCGGAGTTCGAGCCCGTGATCACCAAATACGGAGGATGCGGAAAGGTCAGGGAATGACCACCGCATATCCCCAGAATAGTATGGCCTTAGTTGCTAATGCTTCTAAAAAAAAAAAAAAAAAAAAAAAAAAAACAGGGTAAAAAAAAAAAAATGGCCAGACCGTTCAGAATCAACAGCAGGCCAGTAAAATGTACCACATCCTCCTTTGGTGGATAAGTCAAAAATCTATTTACCTCCATTGCGCATAAAGCCAGTTTTGATTAAAAATATTTGTGAAAGCGACGGACAAAAAAGAAGGATTTTCCTGTTTGAGGCAAAAATTTCCTCGAATCAGAGCGGCCAAGATAAAAGAGGGAATTTTTGTGGGTAATCAAATCAAACGCGCTATTCCAAGATCAGGAATTCACTAAAAGATTATATGCTACAGAAATAAGAGCCTAGAAGGCATTCAAAAACGTCTGCCGGAACTTTTTAGCTAATGAGAAATCGCAAAATTATAGTGAAATTGTGGATGGGCTAATTTTAGCGTACAGAGAGTTGGGACGCAACATGAAAGCTTCATTTCGTATTTAGACTTCATTTAGACTTTTTTCACGATATCTTGGAAGCGGTCTCGGATGAACACGGTGAAAGGTTTCACGAAGATATTTCTCAAACGAAAAAAAGATTCCAGGGAAATTGGAGTCCAAGTATGTTGGCAGACTACTGTTGGAACCGCGTACGGGAGACACCAATCGATTATTATAAATGACAAAAACGACAAAAGTGTTTTGTTATCAGATAAACATTTTTGTAAACAGAATAAAGTTAATAGACCATTGTTCAATATTTAGAAAATGTATTTAACATTTTCTTAAAATATATTAAATATTTTTTACTAAAATGTTTTATTAGTTTTTAACTTTGATCCCTTCTCCCTTAAAATTGGTGTGTGTTACATCAATATGTTTGCCATAGTTGAATTGAGCAACGTCGAATTTACAAGAATCAGCCTGAATTTTAACAGGGAGTAAAAAAAAATTTTTTTTTTTTTTTTTTTGGCGACCAGCGTAATTTTTGGTGTGTGTGTGGGGGGGGAGGGGGGAGTTATACTCCGAAACGGGCTTTGGGTTGAATTCCACCGCTGGAATCAGATCCGTCGCTAATAACAAAGTTATATGACGCCGCTTCACCTGTGTAGTGTTTAGAATCTATTTCTGAAATAGCCTAAGTACTGTAATTAAGTTTAAATTTATCCTCAGGTCAACTTATGTTATTTCACGAAGAGGCAGGCTGCAAACAAGTTATATGAGATTAAGCGTGTAACTGAACGTTGGCAGTCTAGTCTGCGCAGGAACTAGAGAGGAAGTTGTTCTTTCTTGGCTCCGCATAGGACATAGTCATCTGGCACACTCCTTTCTGCTGAGGGCTGATGACCATCCTATGTGTGAGCAATGCGACACTATTTTAACTGTGAAACATATCTTATCCGATTGTACCAGTTTTAGAAATGCTCGTTTTATCGCTTTTACCCATCTGACAGCTTTATACACTCAGTCAGATTTTATCCGACAATGACCATGTGTCAGCAGTTTTTAATTTTTTAAAAGCGATTAATATATATACATTTATATGAAATATCCAATTTATTTTTGCTGTTTTACTGATTTTTATTTATTGAAATGTATATATTGTCGTGGCGCAATATAACCTTGTTGTTTTTGCGCCATAAAAAAAAATCAAATCACGAAATGTAAGTTTCTTTCAGTAACATTTCAATAAATAAAATTTCTGTTACCTCACTGTAAATAGTGGCGCCTCCGTAGCCAGGTGGGCAGGAGCAGCAGTGCGTAGCACACGCTTCTTGATTAGACCGGGGTTCGAGCCCGTGCCCACCAAATACGGAGGATGCGGAAAGGTCAGGGAATGACCACCGTATATTCCCGGAGCAATATGGCCTTAGTTGCTAAAGCTCCAAAATAACAAAGAACAATAATAACAGCTGTAAATAGTGGTGTAGATGTGAACATTCTCTAATTCCTCGTAAAATTGCAAATTATGCTTGTGCTCTCTTTCTGTCTGCCTGTCATGTAAAAATAAGGCATGACATATATAATTAATTATGCAATGTATAATTTATTAAGACATGATATGTATAAATGGATAATTATGTATATAACTTATATTTCTTTATATGAATGTGCACCCCGTGGTTAATAGCCGTAAGCGGGCGTGTCTTAGGAGAAAATAAAGATAATAATAAAATAAATAATAAAAAAGAACTTTTGACGAGGTAACCTTTTTAAATGTTACCGAACTACTCATCTTTTTTTGAACTTTTAATCTGTCGTGTCGCAATATAACCTTGTTGATTTTGCGCCATAAAAAAAATCAAATGACAAAGTGTAAGTTGCTTTCAGTAAGTATCGCTATAGAACCCGTCAATGACTAGAGGAATTTAAGGTCATTTTTCACAGCGTGGATGAGCGGTCTCAGGGCGAGAGCAGCGTGGTTTTTTCTCCCAGAAATTCCAGTTTTTCGTCCAGAAAATCTGCCACAGAACACTCAATTTAGACATATACGGCGCAATATATTCTAAGTTGCTGATGTTATTAAAAACCAATCGAATACTTTCTAAAGCCGCATCCACACTTATAACAGAACCTCGTAACGTAAGCGCGTCGCGTACAGAGATGGGATGGGGTGATGATACACGTATCAAGTTGGAGGCAAAAATTCCAGTGAATCCAACTTAGTACGGTCTCGAAATTGAACCGTTCAACGTTTTCCATCAGTCGCCTTTTGATAGCGTTGGAAGTACAAACGTCAGGACTATGGATAATAACAAACTACAAGTAATTGCCCCTTTTTCTCTTCTCAGAGCTGCCAATAATTTATTTTATTTTATTTATTTATTATTATTATTATTTTTTTTTTTTTTGGCAAGCTTCGACATCGGTTTCCATTTTTCCAGCTATTTCTTCCCACTCTTCATTCGGTTGAATTTTATTAAAATGTTGTGGTGTTTCGCACTCCACAACAATGTTTTTAGCTGATGCAATTCAATTAACTGCAGAGTACTCTCCTCAGTCCACTCCACCACTGAACTGGAAAAATGCGACATGCTTCGGTGCGGTGTACATCCAGACGCGCGCGTAACTTCACCCTGTAACATCCTTTGATGTGCCAGCGGTATACTGACTAGTCGGACGCTGCGAACTGATACCGGTAACATCCATGTAACGCTCTGATGTTCCGCGTCGAGATCACAGGGTTCCGTCCATACCAACGCGTGGAAGTTACGCGACGCGGTTGCGTTACAAGTGTGGACGCAGCTTGATGATTAGTGATGTGACCCGCAGACTAGTAATTTTTTTGGTGCAAAATCAACTTAAATACTTGTGCTAAGCCGAAATTGTATATACAAAGGGTACTAGGAAAGTTTTGCAATACAGCTTTGTTTATTTAATTTTTTCAAAGTAATTTCCTCTACATTCAATACACCTCTCCATCCTCCGAAACCAATCTTTAAACCAGTTCTGCCAAGTTTCACTAGGGAGTAAAGCACACTCGTTGTCCCAAGCCCGTAGAAGGTCCTCATCACTGGAAAACCGCCTCCCTTTTAGCTTCATTTTCACATGCGGGAACAGTGCAAAGTCGCAGGGAGCAAGGTCTGGGCTGTAGGGAGGGTGCTCGAGAAGTTTCAGTCCTGTCGTGGTCAAATATTCGGTGCAGGCTTTGGCGCGGTGAGCTGGAGCATTTTCGTGATGGAGGTACCAGGTGTCCATTCTTGACTTTGGCCGCAGCATCTTCATAGATCCAATGACTTTAGGCAGGCATTGTTCAGTATACCACTTAGCTGTGACTGTCTTCTGCGTGTCCAAAACGACACGTTCCACAATTCCACTCGATTTGAAAAATACAGCTATCATTTTCTTCTTTACAGATCGGGATTTTCTGACAATTACGGGTGTGTCGTCATCATCAAAGACCCAAACTTTGTTTTGAGCCTTGGTCGGCAGATCGTAATAGTACAGCCAAGTCTCGTCACCTGTCACGATGTTGTTCACATACCGAGATTGTCCCTTATCAAACTTTTTTAACATCTCCCGGCACCAAGTCACACGTCGTGTCATCTGCTCTTCAGTCAGTTGATGCGGCACCCAGAGAGAACAGTTTCTTCACGTGCAAATGATCTTGCAGAATCGAACGAATTGCTGGTGCATTTAGGCCCAAAGTATCCTCTATCTGTTGGTAGGTCACTCGCCTGTTTTCGTCAAGCATTTTCCTCACAGCAGTAACGTTTTCCTCCGTAACTGACGTTCGTGGCCTTCCCGGCCTCTCAGAATCCTCCAGAGTGAAATTTCCCCTTTGGAATTCTCTATACCACCTGAATATCGTTGTACGATGTGGACAATCATCATTTCTTCTAAGCACTGGTCTATGGTTAAACCACGCACGAAATTATACCGCAAAACTGTCCTTATCTCATTTCGTGACCACGATGCCATCGCAAGCACTTTACACTCTCACTACTAATGAATAACTGAGCCCATCGACTTGGCGCGGCGGCTACTATGCACGTATGAACATGTCTCAACATGCAGCAACAAGCAGCTTCCTGTGATTCATTGTTGCGTCATATTGCAAAACTTTCATAGTACCCTTTGTACGTAGGGCTAGTTCGTTCGATTACTGGTCACATTCTTACCCATTTACAGTACACGCCCATTCAGGTGTTTATGATTCAGGTATTAATATTAGCACCCGATTCAGGTGGTAATAAACCTCATTCAGGTGGTAATAAACCTCATTCAGTTCTGCGATTATCTCGGTGCTTTTATCGACGAAGAGGCACGAAACTCTTAAATGTGCTGAAGTTTTCGCAGACTTTACTAAAACGTGGAACGCGAGTCATTTCATTCTCATTTCAATATGAATTGTAAACACAAGGTATCCCAATGTACACGCTTTTTATGTAAAATTAAACTTCTGAATGAATCTTATGCAAAATTAAACATCTAACTTAAAAATCTGAAATCGAACAACCAATGTGAGTCAGCTGGTTATTCGATTATTGATTCGGAAAATAGAAAGTGGTGAAATGAAAGCTCGTGAAACACTTCCACTTCACTATCAACGGGAAATATTAAAACTTAAAACAGATTAAGAAAAAAAAAGTAAAGAAAAATATGTAATATATAATAATAAAAAAAAAAGATATAAAATGTAAAAATTATATAACCCGAAAATTATTTTAACTAGTCAGAACAGGTGTTCAACTGCATTCGGCCCAACGCAGGTAATGACCGATTTATCACATTATTCTTTTCAAAACTGCTGTTCGTTGATTTTTGCTTTTGCGCCAAAGGACTAAGACTGTGAGGTGTCTATTTATAATGGCTGCAAACGGCCTGTATTCTGTGGTCGTGTATTTTTCGAGATGAAAAACAAATTTCCGGTAAGAACCATGCAAACCTCGCTAGAAACTGAGTATCTCGCCAAAAAGAACTTCTCATCCCTCTTGGTGGAAAACCTTTGTTGTACTGACCTTTCTTCATGACATGGAGTGTTGTCATACATGTACAGGTAACTTCCTTCTCCAAAATAATTACCAAAATGCTACTAGACAGAATTCTTCAGAATATTTCAACAGATTTGTAATGAATGCGAAAGAAACGCTTTGCAGGTTTATATAGCTTCCTAACTTGTAGGTCCCGACATGTCTAAACACGTATGGGAACGTTTGTTCCTGTCAGAGACTAAGGAAGTAGTATGCATATACATGGAATGTGTATCTCAGAAAACAATTCTCATTATCTATAAAATTGCCGTACGTGACAGACAAAAACGGTTTGGATTTTTACAGTTAACCCTAAAAACCAGGAACACCACGGATCGGTGCAACAGTACGACGAAATTAGGCGCGTTACCCCAGCGTTCTGATGGGCGTTTATGAGAGCTTGAAGAACACGGTGGATGCCCTCGAAGCAATTAAAATGGAGAGTCCATCAAGATCTCTGCTACTCAACACAATGCCAGAGCCCTGACTTGTGCATCAGGCAACACAGCAGCAATCTCCAAGGTAGAATGTGCACGTCCCAAACGAGGTAGTACTTGACGACTCTACTGTGAGGGAAACGGGAAGTATATTGTGCAAAAATGATAAGTGGAAAGGATCAGGGCATGTAGAGTATATTCCTGTCAGAGTATATTCATGTCTATGGTGGCACCCAGACCTATGTCCATCTCCACCTATATAATTTAAATTCAAGTGTGACTTCTACAAATAGGCCTGCAGTATTACATGTGTGTGTGTATATGTAAAAAAAAAAAAACAGGTAGCACCACCTGGGTGCCCTACGCCCATTCCCAGGCACTTAGAGCTGGGTATACTGTACTGTCTTTAATCCCGCACCCATCAGGTGTATGCAATACTGGTGGGTGCCAGAAATCCCACTCACAGGCTGCCCAGACCCAAAAGCCAGAAAAAAAAAAAAAAAAAAAAGAAATTTTTTCTCCTCTTCTCATTCTGTTACTCAGCCAGCCATGACTGACTGAAAGCCAGGAAAATAAATAAAATAAAATAATAATAAATACGTAATAAATAAATAAAAATTAAAAATATATATTTTCTAGCACCCAGCCACAGTCAGCCATGACCAAGACTGAAAGCTGGGAAAAAAATAAATATAAAAAAAAATAATAAAATAATATTTAAAAAATAAATAAAACAATATACAGCAAGTCCTTTACACAGATAGTAATAACAGACATTTGTTGTCTTTTCTTAAAAACTGCCCTTGCAAAGCATTATACCTATTTCTATTTAAGAGACATACATGTTCATTACCATTTATCAAATTTGGCATATAACATTCTTAAAAGTTATTCTAAATTATTCATATATTATGCAGTCATGCAGAGTATGGCACCAAGACTCCTCAGTGGGCTATCCACCAATCCAAAATAACACAGCTTAAAATTAAATGAGACATGGCCTGTAAGCAAATAACTTGTCTCCATTTCCAGATAAAACCATTTCTTAATCTTATTACCTGAAACAAAAGAAACTTTAGGTATGAAAGTCTTGTCACTACTCCTGTATCACTACTGTCCCATGTATTATGCCAATCATTTACCAGACAACTCATAATTTTCTTTTTATCTTTATTGTGATCTGCATTTATGGTTACAACCCATAAAATTAAGTGATATACCCTGACGTTTTTTTTTACATAAGGGTATTTCACTTAATTTTATGGGTTACATATCTAACATAACTGTAGACCATAATAACAGAATGCCCTGTATGCCACAAATAGATCAAGTGGCATAAAGCCTGACAGAACCTACAAGGCATTGGTGGAAACAGTTCTGCAAATTCGAAACAATGACAGAATCATTTGCCTTTGAATCGACAATAACTTTTTTTTAAATTTAACATTAATAACCTTGAAGTAACAAATACTGGCACTATATGCAACAATCGGAAGAAAGACAGCTTTGTATTATAATATTATAGCCTTCTTCCACAAGCCCCATTCTGTTCTTGTTATTCGAATAATAGCAGAAGAAAATTTCTTAAATTTTTCTCCTAAATGAGATAGAAAGAAGTTAATCTATTGTCTATAATCATTCATGACCAGGTGCTTAGTACTACACTACTGAGCACCTGGTCATGAATGGGTGCTTAGTTCTACTGACCATCGGGACCCAATTTTCCCCAATAAAAACTATGGAGGGTTTACCCTTGAATAGCATCATAACAGTTTTCCTACTGGAATCTGTAATTTATGTTTGCAAGCCCATTGAAATAAGCCATTCATAACGGTGTTAGCATTATTCTGTATTTCTTGCCTGGAACCTACAGGAACACATTTGACCAGGTCATCAGCATATGCAACTTTGTAGATATCTGCTACAAAACGTCATCTACTTCTACCAGGGGCATGGACAATGTGTATATGTAAGGGTGGCAACTAGAACTTCTGTTCAAATCCGCCTTGTGTCCATGTTAATTTAACAGTCTCTGTAAAATAGGCCAGTGTAGTAATGTCATGTTTTGTGTAATCAGTGTGTGTTGTATGGGGCTGGTCTCTTGGCTACCGAGAAGCAGCAATCACCTGGAAAGCTGCTGCTGAGTATTAAGTGTTCCCTCTACTGAGACCAGTAGATGGAACATTTATGGTCTTAGATGAAACAAAAAAAAAAAACTCTGGGGGCCCACTCTAGAGTATAAAAAAAATAAATAAATAAAATAAAAAAATAATAATAAAATAAAAAAGTAAATAAATTTTTTTTAAAAAATAATAAAATAATAATAACAAAATAAAAAAGTAAATAAAAAATTTAAAAAATAAGTAATAAAAAATAATAAAATAAAAAAGTAAATAAAAATAAAATTTTAAAAAATAATTAATAAAAAACAATAAATAAAGAAAATAATAAAATAAAATTTTAAAAAATAATTAATAAATAAAATAAAATAAACTCTCAATCAAAGTCTCTGATGATCAAGACTCCACAATAACGGACCCAAACACTCAGTACGTAAAACTGGCATTAAAAATCTATGTCTGAACTATGTCTGAATTCTTGAATAAGACCAAAATTCTTTTGATCAGCTAAAAATGATTCTTCCTAGCCTGGTATCAGATCCTCCATTATTTCTCGAATCTAAATCCTTAATTTCTCGTAAATATCACGTTCGTAAAGTATATGGTTCCAACTTTCCTGAGCACCACAAAAACATAAATCAGTGTCCGACAATCCCAGGGCAAACAACTTAGCATCATCCATGCAGAATCAGAACTAGGCAATCCTACTCCTGGGGAAAAAGTGTTATAAGTACGCCCCTATTATATGCAGGTAGTCAATCTTTCAGTAGCGTAGCTAGGTCGTCGACGCCCGGGGGCAACATGTCTTCCTGGCGCCCCTGATTGTGATAGATAATTCCTTCAGTATGCGCCCCTGAAGCTCAGCGCCTGGGGGGAATTCCTCTCTCTGTACCCCCTTGTTACGCCTCTGCAATCTTTATGAATTTATAAAAATTACCATTCCAACGGTCTACGATTTGTATATATTTATTAATAAAATAATTTAAATAATACAATGAATATAACAAAACAAAAATATCAAACAAAAAAAAAACTTACAAATATTCGTTTATATCTACAGAGAAATTAATTCTACATATAAACTACAAAGAAAGTACATATAACTACAAAGAAATTATAAAACCAGATAGTTTATGTTTATATATTTAGTATAAAATCATAGAAAAAAAATATTGCGAAATATAGTAACATAAACTAAAAATATGCAATGAAGGTGTATTACTTTAATTGGATTTTTCTCGTTTTAAAGGACGTTTCACAAGAAGCTACTGTTACGGGCAGGATAAGAAAAATTCATAGCGCTATTTCTATATTTAGATAAGATTCTATTAGACAATACTCATTAACGAATTGGAGAAGTTGTAAAGGAGTTACAGATTTTATATTCTGATTTTTCAAATATCTGTCGAAATATGCAGGTAGTTAATCTTTCTAGGGTAGCTAGGGTCGTGGATACTCGGGGGGAAACATGGCTTCCTGACTCTGCTGATTGTGATAGATAATTCAGTACTGTAGCTAGAGCTTTTGCTGCTCGGGGCGGTCCCTGAGTTGGCCGGCCCTCTCAATACACACCAAAAATACTACAGAAAGTCAAAACGACGTATAGGGAAATAAATTAAAACACTGTGTTTATATTTGAAGTAAAACTTTAATTCTAACCTTCTAAAATGTTATTTTTCTTGCTTTTCTGTTAGCAAAATCGTCGATGACATTGTCGAAGTCTATTTCATCACTCAGTTGCTGTTCTATAGACAGTATGGCAAGTTTTCTTAAACGCAAGGTACTCATTGTAGATCTTAGGTAATTCTTAATCAATTTTAATTTAGAAAAACTCCTCTCACAACTAAGTAATAATTTTTTTTTTAAATTAAAAAAAAGTTAAGTAATAAAAATTACTAAGTTAACATAAATAAAAGAATCGTCGAAAAATAAAATTTGTGTCTCACCTGAAAAGTGCCGCCCGGGGAGGACCTCCCCCTTCGTCTCTCCTCCTAGCTACGCCACTGAGATAATTCCTTCAGTATGCGCCCGGGATATGTGGATTAACTATCCCACATACCGAGTATGTATAATAGGTGGATAAGGTTCCACTTACAAATTGTAACGATAATCCCTTTAACCCTTAGTTTGCGCTTTCTAATTTCTTAAATTGCCCTAAAGGCCAGAGGTGGAAACAAAACATAAAAAAGTTAAGTCTCTCGTAATCCGTTCGTTATATGATAATTTTCTTCATTCTACAGAAACTTTTAAATGTAACTACCAAAAGGAATTCAAATAATTCGCTTTAAAGAAATTCGTTAAACACAGGTCAGACTGCAATTAAATCAAAAATGAAGCAATTTTAAAATATATAACTGGTCCGATGCGCCCTTAAAATTCTGCAGCTGGGGCTGGCATCCCCTCTTTCTCCACCCTAGTTCCGGGTCTGCACCCATCTCCCATTATTAAAAACAAGGATTCCAAACTTGGTGTAAACTATTTTATAATCTGTCCACTGTTTAAAAATGTGACTTCAGGTATAAAACGCCAGGTAGCCCGTCCATCCTCAACATTATCCCACTAATGCTGCCACAATTTTAATATTTCATTCATTCTACGGTTCTTTTCTTGTTTAATACCAGTATTAAAATTTCATTCTATACCAAAGCTTCCAATGGGCATTTGTCTCTTTATATAGTAACAAAAACTCCAGTACACCTGGCAAGCACCTTTAAAGCAACTGTTGAAACCATTCTGCAAACTCTCATTATAGTAAGCAACATTGTTTGCTGTATAGTGTTCAACATGGCTTGAAACAGTGTAATTGTAACATGTCGAAAGAAGGCTCCTGCGTACGTGGTTATAGGAAGGAAAACCGCCCGATAATATAACTTCAAAGTTTTCATTGATAGGCCGCAGTCCGATTTTGATATACTAATAACAGATCCAGAAAACTTCCTAACTTTTTCACTAAGATAGTTCAGGTGTGAATAGAATAATAATCTGTAATCAATAAGTACTCCCAAATATTTTATCTCAGGCACTAACAGCATTTGACGTCCTTCTAGCTTTATTTGTGGGGGTGTCCCATTTAATTCCAATTTAGTTTTAAAATCATTCTTATAGTAAGTTCCTTAGTTTGAGACCAGGAATATAAATCATTCAATACGTTGTTAGCTTGATGTTCAAGCATCGCCCTGGCCCACTCACAAGTTCCAGTCAATATCTGGGAAATTAAAATCCCCCATTATAAGACACTCTGAGATACTGGCCCACCCTATTTCTCTGTACAGTTGGTTATTATACTCATCAGAATCATTAGGCCTATAACACGCTCCTACTCTCAATTTTGCTTTCCCTGTGCTTATGTCATACCAAACTGACTCGACATTGCACTGTCCAGCCATGTCGACTGGCTGTACTTCCTTGGATTTTATGTGTTTCTTAACTACGAGGGTAATTCAAAAAATAAGTTACATTTGACCATTGTAGCCCAAGAGACATTTATTGAGGTATGTAACGATAGAAAGCACATACCTTGCACTACTTTTCCGCATAGTCACCGAGTTGGTGTAAACACTTCTCGGAACCTGTGATTAAACGTTCGATTCCCTGATGATAGAAATCCACTCCTTGGTCATTCAGCCACCGTCGAACTGCTGTTTGCACCGGCTCATCGTTTGCAAAGATGTGATAGTCATAAGGCTAAAGATCGGGACTGTATGACCAATGTTGCCATACCTCCCATCAAAAACTTTGGAGCTAGTGTCGTGTTGTGCGTGCATTGTGTGGTGTGGCGTTGTCCTGAATGAGAGCAACACCTTTGCTTATCTTTCCAGGCCTCTTGTTTTTCAATGCTGTTCGTAAAGGCTGTAATGTTTGGCGGTATGAGGCAGCATTAAATGTTATGCCTTTTGCCTTAAATTCCGTGTAAACAACACAGTGGCCATGACCTTTCCTGTTGATGGTGCAACTTTAAATTTTTTCCGAACAGGCGACGTTGTGTGTCTCCATTCCATGGACACTTTGTTCATTACTGGAGTGAAATGGTGCACCCACGTTTCATCGCCAGTGATGATGCGGCGTAAGAAGTCATGGCTTTCCACAGAATAGCGTTGAAGGAAGGCTAGAGGAGACAAAAAACGTTGACCTTTGTGTTCGTCCGTTAGTGAACGAGGAACCCATCGTGCACACAATTTGCGACAGTTAAGATGCTCACGGAATGAACACTGTCTATCGAAATATCAAACTTCTTTGCCATTTCTGCGACTGTCAGTCTTCGATTATTGCGAATCATTTCATCAACTTGCATCACGTTGTCTGCAAGTAAAGTGTATTGATGTCTAACGGCACAAGGGGTTTCCCCCATCTCCGCGTTGCTTTCATTGTAGGTGTACCAGTTCACTGGGAAGGCCAGAGATTTAAAAGTGTATGGATTTTGTATAAGTGTAATGTTATGTATCGTTGTTCATCTGGCCATTTAGCCGCTGGACCCCTACTGAGGCCCAACGTTGCCCACACTGGGCCCCGTGGAGGCAGACCAGGTACACAGTAGTATGGAGCTTTACTCTGGCAGGCCCTATCACCTAGTTTCTGAGATTTGAGTGGCTAGGGCCTATGTAAAAAAAAAAAAAAAAAATTGTAATGCAACACGCGGCGATTTTCAGGGTAAGACGCTAAGAGATTATTAGAGGCCAAAAGGGCATGCGTGACTTGATTTGAACAATTAAAATTTTGGTAGTGTGGGGCATACGCTATGATATTTAGTCAGAGTGGGGAGGAGACTGAAGGCTGGGGGGAAAAGTCAGAAATATGGGGTAAATAGGGAAGACGGCCCCAGAGAAGGTCAGTGGGGCATGCCCATGCTCCACCAGGAGGAAAAGAGGGGTGGGCGAGGGGGAGAGAAAAACAGCCCCTCTGTCCCCCGCCCAGGAATTGGAGTAAAAGCCCTGTGCAAGTGAGCACAGGTGTAGGATCGCCTTGTGGCGTCGGCAGCAAAGCTGCGTGTAGTCCCAGTAGTTGAAGTGTCCAAGCCGTGAAAGTTCGTCATTCCTGGGACAGTCCCGACCTGTCTAGTAGTAGTACTGTATATCCATTTTTGTGCAGGCGATGCATGAGCGGGTATCCTCACACTCGTCATTCATATTTCCGCGTCTCTATCAGATAGGTTGTTGTGCTAAGAGTCCGCGAGGTCCCTCCTTATTGAAGTTTCTTATATTCACGTTGTCTGCAGTGGTCGACCTTCCTTTTCGATCAGCATCCATCAATTCTGTGCGACCACTTTCAAACTGCTGGCATCATTTCACTACGGCTGGACGCGACATTGCATTTTCCCCATACAATGCCGTTATTTCACGATGAATCTCGGAACAATTCAGACGTTTCGCCCACAAAAATCTCACTGTTCCGCGTACCTCAAACTTGGAGTAACATTCTAGCTGACGTGCCATTATGAACAGAGTGTAGAGTGTAGAGTGTGTTTTGTGTCAAACGGCACCAGGGGTTCCCCCCATCTCCGCGTGCTATACATTGTGGGTGTGAAACAGAACACTGTCAATGCCAGAGGTTTAAAAGTATATGGATTTTGTATTTGTGTAGTGTCGTGTACCGTTGTTCATCTGGTCATTTAGCCGCTGGGCCCCTAATGGGACCCAACGTTGCCCCACTCCGCCCCGTGGAGGCAGACGAGATACACCCATATTATAGTTATTTACTCTGGCAGGTCTTGCCACCTAATTTCCTGAGATTTCAGTGGCAAGGACCTAAAAAAAAAAAAAAAAAAAAAACGCTATAAATAGGGGTCAGCCAAAACAAAGGGAGTACTAGTTGGGCGATTTGATGTTGTTAAGTTTTTGGGTGTAGGACTCAAGCAATTTGGAGTTGATTCGGACGCTAGCTGTAAGTTAGAGAAGGGGAGGGAGACTGAAGACTGGGGGGGAAAAGATAGAGATATGGGGTCCATAGGGAAGATGACCCCAAGTCAGTGGAGCAGGCCCATGCCCCACCAGAGTGAAAAAGAGGGGTGGCGAAGGGGGAGAACACCAGGGATGAACTCCCCCTCCCGCCAGGGAGTAGAGGCAGAGGACCACGCAAGGGAGAGTGGTTAGGGAGGCCTAATGGCTGCGCAGCTGAGCTGTGCTGGTGAGTTCTGTCACTCCTGGGACGAAGGAAGGAGGGTTTTTTTTTTTTTTTTTCTTCTCCTGAGAGGACTGTCATATCCAGGAAGTTTCTTACTTGGATCTTCAATGGGTGGTGTTTGGGTGCCGAACCCGTCTAGCAGTGAAGACAGACTGCACAAACTCTGTAAAGGCGGCGTAGCGCTGCTCGTCCATTATAATCAGGTGCTCACAATGCCGGGGATTTTCTTGCATTTTAGTGGCAAACCTTAGCCGGAACTCGTCATATTCATGGCAATCATACATTACGTGATCCCACGTTTCTTCAGCCCCGCAGTGACACAGTGGATCATCTTCAGTGCCTAAGGATGTTAGCTTCGCTTTAAAGGGTCCGTGGTCTGTCAATAGAAATGTAGTATGGAGGCCTGGTGAGTACCAGGGAGGAGGTTTTGGACCGATGAGGTTCACAGAGGGAATGAACTTTTTGGTTATCAATCCTTTGTTGGTGGTGTCCCATGTCTCTTGCCAGGTCCTGTACATAATTTCAGAGATTCTCTTCCGTTCCTGTTTGGGGTTGTTATCAAGGTTAAGAGTGAAGTGATGCTTGCTGTTTCGGTGGGAATACTCTTCTTCAATCGTTGATACAATCCTCTTCCTATTACCTCTAGGTGTAGGGGTATACATCCAGCTAGAATCTGTAGAGCTGGGCTGCTTACTGTACGGCACGCCCTTTTTCGGCATGGAGCATAGAACGCTGTATGGAGTCTAGTTTACGGCGATTTCGATCGAGGGAGGTCCTAGTACACCATACTGAGGCTCCATAGCAAGCTATTGGGACAAATATGGCATTATAGATGAGGGCCAGAGCCCGGCGCTTAAGGCTCCAGTCTGCACGGCTTATACGGATGATTATGTCAGAGTATTTTTTTATTTTCTGTGACATATATTTCAAGTGAGGATGGAAATTGTGCTTCGTATCTAAGACAATTCCTAAATACTTGATTTCTGGGTATAATCGTATGGAGGTGTTGTCAATTTTGATAAACGGTGGTCTTCGTAGTTGGAGCGTTCCCTTGAGCAATATGGATTTGGTTTTCTCTCCCGAGATCTTTAGTCGGTGAATGGCTGCACAATCCTGGAGCTTAATTAGTGCACAATTTTCTCGCTCCTCTAGATCAGCTGTTGTGTCACCATGCACCACCAAAACCAAATCGTCAGCAAACGCAAGGGGTTGAGTCATCCCCAAGTCCATCCCAAGGAACTTGTCCAGAACGATGGACCAAAAGTAAGGCCCCAGGACCGAGCCCTGGGAACAGCCTCGGGAGACCTGGCTAGTGACAGACTTGTACCTGGTACTAACATGGACAGTGCGGTGTCTTAGGTACTCCTTGACACAGTTATAAAGGTTGAGTGGTGCTTTGGCTTGTCGGAGTCTTCTGAGAATACTTGGCCACCACAGCCTATCAAACGCTCCAGCAAAGTCAACTGTGATGGCTAGCGCATACTTGCCTTGAGTGCTTGAAGCAGTAGATATTAGTTTAAGAAGAGCATGTTCAGTGCTGCAACCAGCTTTGAAACCGTACTGAAGTGGAGAAATGAGGTTTTCTTTAGAGCAGCATTTTGACAACCTGCTGAGTAGAAGCCTTTCCAGAAGTTTGCCGAGGACTGGCAAGAGAGCAATTGGCCTGTAGGATTTTGGCTCTTCAGGTGGTTTGTCTAGGTTCTTCAAGATGAGTTTAAAGCATGCCTCCTTCCTGATAGCAGGAAAGTGGCCTTCCATTAGGCATCTGTTGAAAGTGGCGAGCATGGTGTTGGGGAAGTAGGTTGCAAATTTCTTGATAACATCAACCTCGAGGAGGTCATTGCCAGGAGTTTTATTTTCTTTAGTTTTGTCCAGTGCAGCTTTTACATCGTCATTTGTAACAGGTTCTTCAGTATTTTCTGTTGTATAAGAATCGTTAGCGGTAACAATCTGTAGTTGCTCTTCAGTTAGCTGTGCATCATCTGTTGGAAAGAGGGCATTTAGCATGTTGTGGACAGAGTCCTCCCACGTGAAGGTGGAAGAACCATCAGGCTTTACAGTTGTACTGAGGACTTCACCTCTAGAGAGTTTGTTCACAACGATACGATAGACAACTCCCCAGGGGTTACATTTCCTGTGATCGAGACCAAATTCTGCCATGAGGCTTTTTTTGCAGCGTCTAATCATGGTAGTGTAACTGTTCCTTAAGAATCGGTAACTGTCTTTTGCGGCTTCGACCTCCAAGGGTGGGAGGTGAGCACGGGCTCTGAAAAGTTTTACGAGCTTGGTGGACTCTCTTCCTCATATCTTGTAGTTCAGCATGCCACTTGCTCCTAAACAACTGTTACCACTACGTCAACGAAGCTTACCTACCAGGGGGCGTACTATATGAACTCCATTCCACGCAGGCGCCAAGTTTGTTGCGCAATTATACCAAGAGATGGCCGCCAGTGCAACTTATTTTTTGAATGCCCCTCGTAATAGCATAACCCCTCCTCCCTTCCTATCCTGTATATCCTTCCTCAGCACATTGTACTCCCCAAATTGCAGTTCTGCATTCCTTATATCTGTGTGACACCACGTCTCTGATATCGCAACAATATCTGCCTTTGATGTTTTGACCAACACCTCAAATTTATTTACTATCCTAGCATTGGTGTACACGGAAGTATACATGCACCTGCGCGCGCGCGCACGCACACACAGAGGAAATGCTAAGTTTAAGGGTTTTCATCCCGCTTACGTACCGCGTTTGCTTCGTGGTGCCCCTTATTAAGCTTGTAAATAGTTTGTGTGCTTTTGTTAACTTTGCTTTTTGAAAATTCTATAAGCACCTGTGGTTAGTAAGCCTAAATACTAGAGAGTGAAAAATTAACTGTTTATAATAAAAAACTATCATCTTAATGCTTTCAGGATGTTTAAGCTTTAGGAGAAGGCATTTGAAAAATGCAAGAGAGCACACACGCATGCACACACACACACACACATGTACGCACATTAGCATAATAATTTTTTAATTGCTAAACTGTCGATATTATTTGCTAGACTACTGTATTAAGAAGCATATGTCATCGTTAATATCGGTAATTTTAAGTTTTTCAGAAAAAAAACATTGTTATTTGGTGGTCACTTAAAGAAACACATGTCGGCTTTGCATACACACTTCAATTGCTTGACAAAACTAAATGGTTAATCGTAACATGTGTGTTTAGGTTTGTTTTTGGAAATCTAAGTAGAGTCAAAAACCACACTTGATAATGCTAAAATATACAGTTTTATTCTTGAGATAACATCGAAAATAACCTAAAATGCCAACCTTAACGTTGGTAATTTTCACTTAAACTCATTTAAACAAGCATACTTGATGTCGCTTAATATACAACTTTATTATTGTTGTGACAGCTAAAACGTCGAACTTAAAGTTGGCAATTTTTTCATTAACATCTTGTACTAACAACTAAAATGGCAAATTTACAACCTTAAGGAAAAACCAACTGCAGTCACTAAGAAATAGTTTTGCAAAAATGAACACAAACGGACGTCAGAACCACTAGGGCTCCAGAAGAAAGGATTTTGAACATGTTATCTACCAACATTTTTTAAATTGTTTGGATTAAGTTTCAAAGAATGAGCATTCCTCCCTCATTGTAATTTTTATTTTCACCAAATAAAAATATTCTTTTGCAAATATTATCTGTGTCTGTGTAATTCTTTAGCATTAAAGAGAAAAACAACCTTTTTAAGGGTTTAATTTTAAATCTTACCTTGGAATAGATTTCACACATCAAGTACTGTATATACAAAGGTTTCAAAAAAAAATTACAATCCTTGCAGATAAACTAGAGAAGACTTCAAGGAAGCACATAGGTTTAATTTTTTAGCTTTTCAAGAAAAACTAGGTGGAACTTTGGTCAAGCAAAACTAAGAATACAGATGATTTTTTTTTCAGGTCTCAAGAACAGATGGAAACGGCAAGTATTTTTTATCTTTCAGGAAAAAAAAAGAGTTTTTCATCCCGCACACAAGGTGACGCGTCTGCGGCGCAGGGTCGACGGGCGGGCGGGTTGTGGCGTGGCAGCCCACAACCTAACCATGACCAAAATAGACCTTCCCAGAAGATGACCTTCCGACCCCACAGAATAGCTACCCCAAAATAGACCTTCCCAATTAAGACCCACAATGCAATGCCACATAAATAACGTTAAAAGTATTCACAAAAAAAGTCACTATGACGTCACAATCGATACATTCAAAGACTATATCTAACCCGCAGCTAACGGGAGAACCCACACTGTCGCGAGGAAAAGGCTCCGCTGGCCACGCATAACGATCGCAGTTTGTGCCCCGAAAAAATAAATTGAAAATTAAATTCTGAAATTACAACTAACGCCATCTAACTACAGAAAAAGAAACATTTTTATTTCCAAACACCATTTCTCGCCAAATCAGGACCTGACTTAGTCCCCAAAATCGGTTCATATTGTAGGGACCGCCATTCTTCTGGTGACCGTCGCCGCCAATTTCGTTCATACCTGCACCAAATACTACTCACACACATCATTCAGGGTAGTTTTAATGCATCATTGTGAAGGTATTCACAATATGAGATATAATTAAAACGATGCATTAAAACTACTTTTGTGGTAGAAATTATGTGTGTACATTACCCATGTATAAGTAAACTCCTTCAATACTCTTAGGCATTAGCCAAGAAATATCTTTTAGATTAAAGCACGCAGGCCATCTGGCATCTTTCATATTGTGGAGTTATACTGCATAACTGGGTTGTCACTATTGCAACAACAGGGTAGCTGTCCGCCCACCAATGATAAGCCAATAAGCTTCGAAACGGTGCCGTCTGTGTGGTGGTATCCGCCGAAAATAAGTAATATTAGCCTTCTCCATAGGTGAAGCGTTACTTATTCGAGGAAGATTATTCGAGGCTGGCTAAGAGCCCAACGACATCGTATAAGAAACATTATGGGAATGGGGTGTAAATACAAAGAAGAGAGGACCAAATCAGATTGTACCCTTGTGAAATGATTGAAAGTGTGAAATAACTCACTTGATATTACAGATGAATTGAACAGGTGCTTTGTATCAATATTTACAAAAGAAAGACCCTTCATGTTGAGAAGAAACTGTGAGAGTGGAGCTGGAAAATATGAAATTAGTGATATTGTAATTTCAGAAGATGATTATTAGAAAAAATTTCAAGCCTAAAGGCGAGTAAGGTTTCTGTATTTGATAGTATATGCCTGATAATTTTGAGGGAGGTGGTAAGAGGTGCTTTGAACCATTGAGGTTAATTATGAGGTCGTCATTAGAGTCAGGAGTTATACTTTAGAATTGGAGAAGTGCCAATACATAAAGTGTTGATAATACATTCCCATGGAGATAAAATCGCAAAGAATACATTATGGGATCATTTAGATATAAATGGAATTTTGAATGAAATGCAGCATGCTTTTGTAAAGGGAAAATTAGGTTTAACCAGCCTGGTTAGCTCTTTTGACAGATTCACTCATGAGCTGGATGCAGGAAATAATTTAGACATTGTTTACTTGGATTTCAGCAAAGTATTTGCCTCAGTCCCGCATGACAGATTACTGTACAAGCTGGAACACTTTGGAATCACAAGAAAAATCCTTAGATTGATCGCAGGTTGGCTGCAAGGCAGGAGGCAGAGGGAATGGTTAATGGTTATTTTTCAGATTTGGTTAATGTAAGAAGAGTGGTCACTTGAGAAGTGGTAATGGGACTATTGCTGTTTTTGATTTTCCTAAATAACATTGACCAAAGGACAGAGGTCACAATGTCAAATTTGTAGATTACGTCAAGGTTGGTAGAATAATTAATGATCACAGCTATATTCATTATTAATTTTTCTACCGATTGGAAAAGTGGCAGCTATGTTCTAATGCAACAAAATGCACCCTCTTACATTTTGGGAATGGTAACTCCAAAATAATTTATACACTTGGTGAGGTTTAACTGAAAACAGTAGAGGAAGAAAGGGATTTGCGAGTTACAATACTATCTGACATGAAGTTCTTCACGCAGTGTAGACAGGCAGCTAGGAAGGCCCATATTGTTTAATCCCATTGCATAAGGCAATTTTAAGATCACACTTACAATGCTGTGTTCAAGTATGATGACTTCACCTAAAAAAAAAAAAAATCGAACTTCTTGAAAGGGTCTAAAGATGGGCAACGCACTTGGTTAGATTTAGATCGGCAAAAGGGCATCCATATGACGAAAGACTTCGAAATGTGGGCTACTGAGCTTGCAAACTAGACACCTTAGAGGTGATTATATTGAGGTGTATAAGGTGTGGAAGGTGAACATTTAATGAGTGAGTGTGGAACTCTCACTGTTACAACTGATTTCAGACCTAGGGGCCATAAAACTGGAATTATGGATAAAGAAGTTTAGACTGGGCGGCAGAAAGTTTTCCTTTAGCCAGCGAGTTATTAATTGCTGGAATGAGTTAATCGTATCTCCACGGCGGATCAGGCTGACAGCCTGTGGAAATTTAAGGTCAGCCGAACTCGTCCTGTATTCTGATATAGTTGAATATAACTTTTCGAACAAGTTCTATTGAATATAACCTAATTCAATAATAAATTTAAAAAAAAAAACTTAAAAATTACGTAATTCATCTATATCAGAATATAGGAAGACAGTTCAGAAAAGCAGTAGCAACATTTCCACGTACACACGCACACGAGCCAGTGTACAACCGCACTGTCGCCACAGTTGTATATTTAATAGTTTTCGTGAGCAACCTTTAGTTTGCTCAACTATTAAAGGAAGGGGTTTCAGAATATAATTATGCCGCATTTGCATCGATCGTAATGTGTTCCGTGATGTTTATTTCTTTATAATATACAGCAGAGTAAGTCTTTCTTTCTCCCATATGAAATGGTAACAATGTGAAACCCATTTTACCTCGATTAATCCAGTTTTTCATTTAAATTATTCAGTCACGATTTTCGGTAGCTTTTATGATATTGAATATTCGGAATCTCATCGGGAAGTTCAAACATCCATACACACGATGAACTTTTAGAAATTTTAGATTTTAACTTTTATAGTCTCTTGTCTGTACGCTGTAATAGAAGCGGTCCAAATCACATACCGCGCCTGCACGTGCCATACACATGAAATCTCTGGCAACGTGCCACATGGGTGGATAATAATATTCTGTATACAATGTAATACTGTAATTTAAAACGAGACAACTGTAAGAGAGACCTGATAGAAACTAATATCGTGTTATAACAGCGAGTTAGGAACTGGCTGCAAATATTAGCAGCATCAGCAGATTATTTTCTGTGTAAACATTTGAGAGCATCATAATTGAGTAAACGGGCAAGAGACAATGTTCTGGTGTTCGGCATTAATAAATTTTCTGTAGTAAGCTAATCGGTTTCTTCTAATGTATATGCTGTTTAACGATATAAGAATAGTATCTGCATTGGAAGAAATCGGTAAACTCCTCTCAGCTAGTGGACAGCAGAACAAGATTGTAAACTCTCATTTCTCCTGTAATGTTTCCCACCGTCATTTAAAGTATTTGCTGTGAGATACAGAGCAAAAATTAGCCCAATGAACCCTTCATTCTGTCTCGATGGAATAGCTTAAAGGAATTTAGGTTTCTTTATTCGGCATTAACGTTAAGAACAGGAACGTCTTTTATAAGGATCACATGATGACACCACTCATTATTTATTTTACAGTTCTAAGCATGCTTTATTTCGCTTGCTGACTCTAATGCAATCTTTGTGATGGGAGTATATGTAGGTAATAACTACGAATTAGTCAACAGATCTTGCCTTGGAACTTAAAATGAAAAGCATTTTTCACACGCTTGTTACAAGAAATAATTAAGCACATAAAACAAATTGACAATTCAATGTTATGTCTGAGAATGACAAGAACTGGTTGTTCTTGCTGTTTTTAATAAGAAATCGTCAAATAACGATCGAAAATGGCACTCGTTATTAACTCCTTTACCGAGAGAATTTTGCACGTTTTCATTGTGAGGTGTGAAAGAGTTGTATTGCACTGGTGCACACCAGTGCAGTACAGTTCTGGAAGTGCAAAACTTAAGGACCAGCACTATTTCTAAAGGTTACAACAACAAAATCAAACGAAACAGCCCGTGGCGATTTGCATAACTGTGGCCGTTCAGTAGAAAGTTGGTGCACATGCAAAAATTTGAATCGTGATGAGAGGGCTCACATAAGCAGATAAAAGCAGCAATTCAGCAGTTATGTGCAAATTACCGAATGGCGAGCACGATTGTTACAGACGTTCCATTGATTTCATACAGTGCTACAGACAACGAAATGGCCAGTAGACAACATATAGATGACTTTACCCGAGGTCGAATAATTGGGAAGCTCGAGGAAGGTCGAAGTGTGATGAGTGTGGCTGCAGAGTTCGACATTGTCCATAGCATCGTACCACGTGCGTGGTCGGCTTTCAGAACGAAAGTACAGCTGTTCGAAGGACCAGTGGTGGGCGTCCACAAAAAAACAACGCTCAATGATGACCGCTATATACTCCTACAGGCCAAGATGGACCGACACCAGACAGCGGGATCCATTAAAAAATCCAGCTACACGGGAGCACAGGACGCAGGATATCGCGGTTTACTGTGGCCAGGCGACCCCACAAAGGTGGACTGTTTGCCCGACACGGCCAGTACGCTGTCCCTTTAACACCTGCCTATCGGAGACACCGTTTACAGTGGTGCATCGAACACAAGGATTGGACAGCAGAGCAATGAGGTAAGGTACTCTTTACTGATGAGAGTAGATTCAGTCTCAGCAGCGATTCTGAACGTCAGCTAATCTGGCGAGAGGTTGGCACACGGTATCACCTCGTAAACATCACTGAAAGGGATCGATATGGCGGTCGAGGTGTTCTCGTCTGGGAAGGCGTTATCTTGGGTGGACTTACACAACTACAGATACTGGAAGGCGGTACTGTAACCGGTGCATGCTACTGTACTGAGGTAATCCTTCCCCATGTGCGTCTGTTCCGAGGTGCCATTGGCCCCGAGTTCGTGTTTACGGATGATAACGCCACACTCCATCGCACTGCAGCTGTTGATATGCTTTTGGAAAGTGAGGATATTGTTCGTATGGATTGGCCTGCCCTTTCCGTGATCTAAATCACATATGGGACGCTCTGGGAAGACGCCTAGCGGCACGTCCACACCCACCAGAAAATGTTCACCAGCTGAAAATGGCGCTGAGAGAGGAATGGACGATGTTACTGCAAGAACTTATCAACAACATTGTTCTAAGGGTGAACAGGCGGTGCAAAGCCTGCATCGACATTAGGGGCGGCTATATCTCCTACTGAGGACCACATCTTCCTTTGTTCCATCTTTGGCAGTGATGCATCAGTATCATGGCAGCCGGTGCTATGTTGCCATTTTTGAATAAAGTCCCTCTGTATCGTTTTGTTTCCGTTGTTGTGTCGGTGTTGTTTCCTTCATCATTTCTGTACCTCACGAGGTTCCTTTGGTATGCTTTTCCCATATCCAAGCCACTCCTATGAGAAGCTACAAGTGAAAACCTGACTGGTCTTTAAGTTTTTCGCCCCAGTGTAGTTCAGTTGTTACGCTGTAATATATGTAACTGGATAGAGAAATTTCCATCCATTAGTCCTCTTCTTTTAGCTTACTTTTGATCTTCCTTTATCCCCTTCTTTTTATCTCTTTCTTTCCATCCCCATTTCCCATACTTCTCAAGCTATCTTCCTGTTCCTATTCTTATTGAGTGTTCCAGAATTTTCTGAATCCTCCCCTATGTGTCACCACCTGGATTGTGGTCCCTGGCGTGCCTCCTCGAGGCCAAGGTTGGGAGTCAGGGGCAGGGGACCTGGTGCCGGCACTCAGCATAACAGCACACATACTTAAAACACCTACATACATACACTTGCCGGCCTTGGCTTTATGTATTTTCAGATGCTACAACATATAGGGGGGGGGGGGAACCCTCGAGACCACATTTAAAACAAACACACCTTGACACGTTGATCTTGACCTTGTGTATCAGCTTATGCAATAGAAATAGTTCTCTTCCACAGAAATTTGATAGAATTTCATAGAGTACGTATTTTTGTTGTATCTTAGATCTTATTGAGATCGAAATTTCTGCGTGGTTCTTAATATTGAAAGCACGAATAAATTACAAATAAAGAAAATACACTGCACGGGAAAGCATCAGAAGGGGAAACAGAGCAGAGAACTTCAACAGGCACCAGCCATAAAATAAATAAACAAATAAAAATATATTCTTCAACAAAACGATTATTAAATATATTCTTGGCGATGTATTTGTACATGATATGTGGTCATTATTCAAAATTAAGGTGGCCTTGAACAGCTTCTTTATAGCACAGCCAGCACTAAAACTTGTTGAGAGCGAGATACGCTGTAGCTGTTCTTGTGCTACGCTGCATCGTAGTGTGGCGGTCATACAATCGTCTTCTGTGCAGTGTAAGAATAGAAACATGTTATACTTTGAACTCCTCTATTTGAATCGTCTCACAACTTGTACCTATCCCTGTCACGTTTTTGTTTGGAAACGCTGTACCAGCTTTGTCACAAGGCCAAGAGGTAAATGTATAGGGACTGCTCGCAGTCCAAGTATAGTTCACCATGCGAGAACACTAGTCTGTTTGACATCTCGTATGCAGAGTGCGTCACGTACGTTTCTTTAGCATTTGCGCTCATGAAAGGAAAATTCTTTCTGCAATGCTGAGACTAGTGAATTCAGCATATATAAATAATTTTATTTTATTTTGATTTATTTCGTTCCGCACATCCACGAATTGTTATATCGAATCTTTCTTATCGGGGCTTTTCACTCAGGACTAAGTTAGTCATCTTGAAAGAGTGCAAAGTTGTTCTCTGGAATTTTTAAAGATCCCTACAAACAGACCAACCAGCTGTAGAACACACGCAATTTACAAACACGATATACTGAAGTCTCATTCATTGAGTTATTTCAGCGCTAATTCATGGAATGCAATTGATCAAATCCCATCCCTGCCTTTCTCTTACAACACTATGAGAAAAGGTTTGCTATTTAGAGATGAAATTAAGGAATAGGAAGTTAGAATGGTGCACATACCCTCATTCCCAAAAACTCAGGAGTCAAACGTGAAACCTAACACAGCGTCATTTAAATTAAATGCTAAAAATTAAAATCGGTGTAGATTAGCCGATTAATACAATTTACCAATACCAAAGAAAAACAGAAACAAATGATAGCGTCCATTAAGCTTTCATGTAGGCCCTAATCATAACACTTAATTCCACAATACAACATATAATTGCCCTCGCTGTAGTGCTGTTAATATTAATTATTATTATTATCATTAGCCATATGGTGGAAGGAAGCCTGAGGCTTTTACTGCACCAGCCAAAAAAAAATTCTGAGTTATCCTGAGAGAGAGTCAGAAGTAGAAGGGAATCACCAATGAAGAGAAGAATGGTGATATGCGGCTGAGGACCTTAGGTGTGCCAAGCCCATACTCACCAGATGTGCGCCCCTGGGGTTAATATAATCACCATCTTTCCCACAACGGGCGGAAAAGGCCTGGTTCGAATTCCGTCAATGACTCGCGGAATCTTTATGGAGCTTTTTCACAAGACCACTGAGTTACTCGGTCTCAGGGGAGAGTATCATGGTTTTTCTCCAATAAACAGACACACAAATCGATCACAAAATACACGGAGTTATTTTGTGGTCGATTTGCTACAGGTGCAATGACCGACGCCTCATAGCCTTAGATGCCCTGGCGCTTAACACGCACATGCGCACAACATATAGTACACGCACAAATAAAGAAAGGATATCGCGTGTATTTTAGTGGAGTGAAAGTGAATTAACCAGTATCTAGGTCAATGAATTTTTTGCTCTGCAAAAGTTGTTCTAATTTGTGGTATTCTCTGTGCATTATTGGATATAATTTGACGTCCTGGATTCTCCTTGAGTTGGTAAGTTCGTACATGCCATTTTTACTCCAGACTTTTAGGGAACAGCAATGTTATTAACGATTTTCAAAATATTTCTTTGCTGCTCCAGCTACCACGTTGTTCCTAACGAACATGGCTGCTCCCATATCAGTCTGGCTGTTGCTTATTGATAAAATGCCCCTTATTTCACTTGGAATTAGTAGTATTTTGCTGATTGTGAGCTATTAAGTTGCATTTTAGAACACTGGGAACATTAACTGTACTCCCATATAAATAAAGAAAAGATATCATATGCATATTACTATGATGAGTTACGGGGTTTTTGCATACGTATACTAGTGCTAACGATAAATTACGAAGCTAGAGGGTGGCCATTGCTTCTTCCTCCTTAGAAACAAAAGGCTTTGTTCGTAGACCAAAAGTCACGTGACTGTGCCAACACGGATTTGGTTCGGTATGCAAATTGCAGCTCCCCCTTGTGGACGCACTACGAACCAATACTCTGATTAATAACTAAACCACTTGGACAGTCCGATACCAGCCCAATCCTGTGTCACTTGCTTTTGACCCCTAACGAGCTGCATCCCTACACTCATACTTCAGTGCATACTTTTCATCCCAAATTACGGACTGAAATTTCTACCATGATTACGTGCGAAAGCTCCAGTTCCACCACTAAAGAAGGGCCTGATCCTGGTAGCCCACCTCAGCCCAGTGTCCCAACTAAAACTCCATCAAAGAGTGGTAATCTTGTATTGAAGAAGAAGAAAAAGGACAGAAAGAAGATCAAAGAACCAAGAGCTGGCATCTCCCTAGCTGCATACCCCTCCCAAGATGAGGGTTGCCCACTGTCTGTGGAATCTGATCAGGGCCCTGATGACCCATTATGTTCTGCCATACCAGCCAGCTCTACTGCTACCTCCCAACTGGCCACCAAGACTCCTGCACTGATAAGTCCTCCTTCTGCCTTGGCCCTTACCATTGCATCTGGCCTCAAATCTTCTCCAAGACTAGGAATCTCTCCACCCTCTTCTGATTTAACTTCTTTGCATCAGGACACCTCCAAACTCCAATAGGCACCTAGTGCTGATGTTCCAGAAGCCACTGCTGATTCAATCCCTTTGCACCAGGACATCTCCAAACTCCACAAAGCACCTAGTGCTGCTGTTCCAGGAGCCACTTCTGATTCAACTTCATTGCACCAGGATATATCCAAACTCCACCAAGCACCTAATGCTGCTCCATGAGCCACTTCTGATGCAACTTTATTGCACCAGGACATATCCAAACTCCACCATACACCTAGTGCTGCCGCTCCAAGAGCCACTTCTGGTTCAACTACTTTGCACCAGGACATATCCAAACTCCAACGGATTCTAGTCTCATTCCTGAATAATGACACCAACCGTTTCACTAAGACAGCAGGTAATTATGTCCAGGAGCTATGGTCAAGTTTGGAGATCATTACTACTCAGTTGTTAATTGACAACGAAAAGCTGAAAGCAGTGAATGAAGAGCTGCGATTGAGGACCGCTATGCTGGAGAGGGTAGTAGACACGTTTTCCAAGCTTCCTGTCGCTGTTGGTTCTGAAACCAGTTCTTCTGAGAACCACAGATTCGCCTGTCCTTCGACTGTGGCCACCTCCTACGCAAGCGTCGTTCGCAAAGGACAAACCCTGACCGCTACTCAAGAAAGCAAAATACTGCGGACCCCAGTTGCCATAAGTAAACCACAGCACTTGCTGCTCTTGAGGGCCAACGAGACTTCGGAGCTTAAAACGAGCAATGATATAAAATAATTGGTCACCAAAACACTCAAGACTGACTACAGAAGTATCAAAGTAAGATCACTGAGATCTATCAGAAACCGGGGTGTCCTTCTGGAAACAGCTACGCAAGAGGATTTGTCTAGTATCTCCACCTCCAACTCCTTGGCCACTGCAGGTATGTATTGTCATTACCCCACTCTGGAAATCAAATCCCTCGCTACTGATTTATGACACGTCTAAGGACCTATCCAATGAGGCCCTCATTGAACACCTTTATTACAAGAACCTGGCTGACTCTGGGTTCTCTTGGGAGGAAGTAAAAGTTGAAACCACAGTAAGATTTGCCATTAAGGCCAAATCCAGTTTGACAGAGCACCGTGTTGTTAGTCTCTCTCCACGCCTCTACAAGTACACATTATCAACTGATAGAATCTTCCTTGTCTGCAATGCACACAGATTCCACCCATTCACAGTGGTAACAAAACGTGTCCTCTGCCTGGGTTATGGGCACACCTCCCAGAATTGTTCCCACAACTCCCCCTCTTGCGGACACTGTGCTCGCAGTGGACACGTTAATGCTGAGTGTCCCCACCGAGATGAAGAGCCTAGCTGCATAAATTGCAAAAGGCGAAGACGGGAACTTAACCATTCTGTCCGGGACATCTCCTGCCCAGAATACCAAAGAGCATTAGAACTAGCAAAGGACCGCTAATGTTTAGTCCAACCAGCTCTACTCTTCGAGATGGTTCCATTGCTAGCCCCTCAACTATACTGAAAATTCCCCTTCCATACCTGGACCCCAGAGTCTAAAGATTATGCAAATCAATGAGCACAGGTCACATACTGTGGCAGACGAAATCCGCCTTGCTGCAGAGAGCCACTCTGTTGACATCGTCTTGATTCAGGAGCCGTATGTCACTAGGACCCATTCTCTTCTCTCTGCAAAAATCACCGGGTATTCCATTCATACCCGCATTATTCAACCTGCCCAGGCAGATCCCAAAACATGCATCGTGGTGCTTAACAGAGATCTGGATGTCTTGGTCATTCAGGGACTCTGCAACCAGTTTGCAACGTCCGTCGAAGTCACATACTCTGAACAGTCTTTCTACCTGATGTCACTCTACTGCCCCCCCAATCAGCAGATATCAATGACTCCCTTAACTTCTTGGAGTACGCCCTGGACTTCATCGGCCCTGAATCACTCCTCATAGCCACCGATGCCAATGCAAAATCACCATTCTGGTTTAGTTCTACTACCGACACCCGGGGAATGCTGGTTGAGGACTTCATCATCAGCAGGAATCTAACGATCCACAATCAGCCTAGTCAGTATACAACTTACAGCAGCTCCATTGGAGAGTCAAACATTGATCTCACCATTTCCACAAAGAAACTTAGCCCTCTAGTCTCAAATTGGGAAGTTATTCCCAACTGGACAATTAGCGATCACAGAGTTATCCTGTTCTTCATAACATTAACTACAACCATAAACACCAATGAAACTAGGATTCCGGACTTTTTTAGATTTTCCATCAGAAATATTGACTGGGAAGCTTTCGAAAGATCTATTGTCTCAGATTTCCCTCTCACGGATCCAACTCAATACAGTGTCCACACTGCTGACGAATTAGTTACCACCTTGCAGCAAGCTGTCCTGAAGGCCTCTTATAAATCTGCCAAGAAGAAAATCTTCCGTCCCACTGTATGCCCTTGGTGGACTCAGGAACTCACCTTGCTTAGACGGTCCGTCCACCGATCTCGCCGATTTTACCAGCGACACCGTGACTGGCCAGCCCCAGAAGTAGTACGACTATACAGCGACTACATCGCTAAGAAAAATGAATACACAAAGGCTATTGCAACTAGGAAGAAGGCAACATGGTGTGACTTTGTCAGAGAATCTGGCACGACAAATCCGTGGGGCCTGGTCTACAAGATCATGCGGGACAAAATCTACAATCCGGACATCTTCAGCACAGTAATTGCAGACTCCCAGGAGACGTCCAACTGGCAGGACTCAGCCAATCACATCCTGGATAAGCTATTTCCACCAGACGACACTGCTCAGGACTTGTCTGAGCATACTGCTATTCGTACTGCAAACAACAGTTATGAATCAGACGAAACCACAGAACCTTTCACCTTGGAAGAATTATCAGCAGCAAGAATTATCAGCACCGTCCAATTGCGCTACTTAATATTGCGCTCCAAAATATTAACATCCAAAAATGTCCAGGATTAGATCTCATTGAATACAGTTTCATCCTCCATCTTCACAAGCTTCGGCCCGAGTATATACTCTCACTGTACAACAAATGTCTTCAGGAGGGATGTTTTCCTGTCGACTGGAAAATCTCGCTACTGAGACTAATTAAGAAGCAGCACACAAACCCTACTGACCCTACTCACCGTCCAATTGCGCTACTTGCAAACTTTGGAAAAATACTGGAGCGGCTTATGGCGCTCAGGACCACAGCTCTCTTTCAAGCACAGATACTCCTCTCCCCCTGTCAGTATGGTTTCACTCCAGGACAATCCTGTGAGGAGGCTCTCTTTGATCTAGTTCTGCACGTAGAAAACTCTGAAGCAAAATTTGAACTTGCCATCTTCATGGACTTCGAGATCGCGTTTGACACTGTCTGGTGGGACAGTGCTCTGGCACGCCTCCTGTTCCAGCCATCTCTATAGACTTTTTCAAAGCTACTTTTCAGATAGAACAGTAATTCTAAAGTCAAAATACCAACACGTCTCCAGGCCAATCACCCGGAGGTGCCCTCAGGTCTCAGTCCTGGGACCTGTCGTGTGGAACATGATCCTACAAGACTGGCTTTCCCGCTCCTTTGCCAATACCAAGCGTTTCTTTTGAGACGGTACAGGCTACAAATGGGATCCCCAGACAGCAGCTTAAAAATTTTATTTTTAATTTATTTTATTTTATTTTATTTTTATTTATTTATTTTTTCACTTCCTCTGGAATTTTTTTTTTTCTTAATTACACCACGGGATTTTATTATTATTATTTTTCTTCTTTTCCACTTCCTCTGGAATGGGCCCCCAGAGGAACCTGGTCCACCTTTTGACATCAGGTGAGTCAGCGTTTATTTTGAGACGGTACGTGTATTATTCGGACTTGCCCACCTTCCCGTGGTGTTGACGAGTACCCAGAATCTTCTGTCCAGGTGACTGATGCTTCTGGTAGCCAAGAGGCCAGAACAGAACAACAGAACACACACATAATACACACAAACCTACCTCATTCACATTCTGGCCCATTTGTAGTGATACTGTTCTTCACAGAGATATGAGGCGGAGTTGAACAGACGTTCTTGGAGCCGCCCTTTGCAAAACACATGTCCATCCAGTATCTACGAAGAACGTGGCTCCTGCGCCAGGAAACTAACTGGACACGTATTTTTAGCTGTGTTTTTATGCTTTTTAGCATGCATATAATAATAATTAAGTTTTTTTTATTGACTAAATACGTGATTCTGTAAACAGATACGCAGAGCAATCTAACAATGCATTGTCCAAACAAGTAACTAAATGCAGAAATACAAAGTAAAGGGTTGTTAACATTAAAATATCCCTATGTAGAGGGCTCTGGAGAGAGTTCTAAGGCTCGTACTGAAGAGAAATTTGGACAACAGGTACAATGAAGAATGCTCTCGCCATTTATTGGAAAAAATTTTAGTTACAAAATTTATCACTATATGGCCCTGTGGCAATACAAAGCACTTGAACAGCGCTACAATTGTTCAATGTGTCCTCCATTTTGGTCAACAATAACAGGCTGGCTATTCCAATTGACAGTAACATGTCAACTGGTATAGCCAGCACATGACGTCTAATGCTGTCCTTCAGATCTGCCAGAGTTTGACAACCTTCCCGATACACTTGGTTCTTAAAAAAACTCCACAACCAGAAATCGCATGGGGCGAGGCATGCCCACTTCACGAGAAACGGCTGGCACACTTGCGCTACCACATGGAGATTGAGTCGATAAATCCACGACAGCCGTAGCCACATCTTCAACACGAGAGGAGTCCACTCGTTTTCGACCTCTACCTGGTTGAACACCGAGATGTCCTGTCGCTTCAAATTTCGCAATCATTTTGCGGACAGCACAAACAGTCATAGATCCACGTGGGCCTTATGCGCTTCTGACGCCGGAATTCTCTGATAGCCGCAGCTGCATTGTTGCTTTTCTGATATCACAGCTTCAAACCTCAATAGAACTCGCTCCAGAGCCCTCTACATAGGGATACTTTAATTTTAACAACCCTGTACAGTTGCATTACAGAATTAAGCTAAAATTTAAAAAAATTATAAATCAAAATCAAAATAAAAAATAAAATAAATAAATACCCAGTAAAAACAAATAAAATAGGAATTAAAACACTTTTTCTTCCAGTCCATAGTTCCCTGAAGAGCTGTTGTGGCCACCAACAAATTCCTTCAACTGCATCGATCATGTGCTATACGAGCGGCATCGCAAAATGTAACGCCCAAAAGTTCACTGATCCCATCCTTCCACCTAGTTGCAGGTCTTCCTTTAACAGCAATTTTTGGAGTTGGTTTTGTTATGGTCTCTGTGGCATCAGATAATGTGGTGGTATGCCATTGCCTACCACATGGCCGATTTTGAAAGGGGCCGGCTTTAAACACATAACATGACGTCAGCATCTTAGGCCCGGTACTTGTACATCTGTCCTTTGCACAGAAAGATAGGCCAAGATGTTATCCCGATATGACTTGTCAATAGGCCATAGGTCAATGTCGATGACTTGAGAGTGTCCAGAGTCACATTTGGGAAGTGCCTATTGAAGCTCTGTAACCTCTGGAGCTTCGAGCACAAGGAGAGGGTATTTCGGAGGTTTCTTCCTGGTAAACGCCAACCAACAGTGTTCCAGATATTCGTGTAATTGTGCTTAGATTAACACAGATGATGGAATGCCTTTATTTTTGAACATGTGCTCTGTGGACTGTGGGCGTTTATTGAAGGTTGGAGCAGAGTGCAGATTTGGATGTGTAGATATGGTGAGACCACGTCAGCACTTTGGCCCACTTCAGCACCTAGAGTTCGAGACCCCATAATTTCTTGAGGCTGATGGGAGGTGAGGCAGACCATACCTCCACGGCATAGGAGAGCACACTACTGAAATAGGTTGCGAAGTATTTTTTATTATTTGTTTATTGTGAGTTTTACACAAATCTATTTTCATTCCCAGAATGCTCTGAACGCTCTGGAATACTGAGCTTGGATTTTACTCAAGCTCAGTATTCCAGAGCGTTGATTTTACCTGAGCACAGACTGTACTGTTATTACCTGTGAAGTGGAACATTGTCCTAGAGAGAAAATTTTTAAGCAGCTCGGGTAAATTGCCGTATAACTCGTAGAAACTTTTCAGTAAGGCAAGCAGAGGTGTAATTTGGACTGAGTCGAAAGCAGGAGGCTCTCAATAATTGTGATCTCGAGCTAGCTGTGGACCTCATGACCAGGTGGATTCGAACCATTGCAAGTTATGGTGCTACAAAGACTGTCTGCATCACTCCCCGTTCGAGAGCTTGGTGGACACCAGCACTGAACAACAGCTTTCAACAAACACAAAATCTGCATAAGAGATGGAAAGAATCAGGCGCTATACAAGATCGTATTGCCTTCTCCAGAGCCCGGGCAGTTTTCAACCGTCAGAAAATATTTGCGATTAAAAAGCATTTAAATTCAACCCTACGAAAAGGCAAATCGTTTTATGACTCTCAGCACACAGGATTACCTAAAGCACTGGACCTTGAACTGTGGATGGACCACATTGCACGGTTCTCAAACACTGTGGCTCCGATGCATCTAGGCAACTTACCCATCAACAACGTCCCTACTGATATGCTCGCCACCGTTGGCATCACCAGGAAGCAGCTTATAACTGCTATAAATGGATTGCCACCCACTGCAACTGCAGGCCCCGATCTTGTGCCACAATTCATGATTAAATGTCTTAGCTCGTTTATCATCGATCCTCTACTATTAATTTTTAACCATGTATTAACGCAGCACTACTTTCCCCCTCACTGGAACAAATATGCTGTGAGGCCACACCCTAAATGCCAATCTGCAACCCTCATTAAACAGTTCAGGCCAATCTCTCATTCTTGCAGCCTCTTGAAGCTCATGGAGAAGACATGAGCCCCTGGCTTTTTTTGGCCGTGAAGGGCATTAAAGATTATCTCTCTCTCTCTCTGACATTACTTTCCACCATCACCAATCAAATCATGCCTCACAAACCCCCACAGATTCACTATGGCATTCCAGGTAGATCCACAGTCACCAATTTAACATCGATAACCAACACCATTCTCAGTGCACTAGAAGCTAAAGCAGAGCTTTCTGTCACCTACATCGACCTGGAAGCTGCTTTCGACTCCATCAGTATCCCCTCACTTGTTCACCTCCTAGAAAACTACTTCTACATAAAAGGTGACATGTTGTGGTTTATCACAGCCCTGCTCTCTAACAAAACCATTCTTCTTAAAGCGGATCAACACACAATCTGGAGAAAGATCACTGCGGGAGTTCCCCAAGGCGAAGTTCTCCCCGGAGCATTATTCACCGCAGTTATTCTTCCGTTTGTGCAACAGAGAGAAGACATACTCTGCTATGCCGATGATATTAAGATATATACTCAGATTAACCCCGGCGAACATCTCTCAAACATCAATAAAAAGATCTGAGAAAAGTTACATAACTTAGGATCCTATCTCCATCAATTTGGCCTCTTCATTAACCCTGCCAAATCAGCACCAAATTGTCTTTTCTCTGAAGCGCCAACCCACTGAAATCCAAGCTTCTCTAGACGGCATTCCGTTCCCAGTGGTCAAGATGCATACGGACTTGGGAGTCGTCTTCCACTATAAACTAAGCTTCAACCCCCACATTGACAAGCTCACAGCAAAATTCTGTCAAATGCGCTGGACCACAAAACAACAACTGCTCCACGTTAGGGATCTGGATGTGACTCGTCGGTACATATACACCTCAGTATACTCCGTCGTACTGTATGCCTCGGAAATTTGGGGGTCCGAGGCTCCTACCAACATCAAGCGCGTGTACACCACAGAATACTGGCTCCTTCGTTGGATCACGCAAAAACATCGTCGTCCACCACAGCAAAGGACAACTGCGATGGCGATGTCACTTCATTTTGCCCGACTTCCAGATCTTGTATTTGAAAAACGCCTTGTTCTCACTGTCAAGATGACAACCGGAATGGTCTCGGAGCCAAGCATCTGGGAACTGTGTGGCTGGAGGATCCCTCTACCCGGACTGAGGTCAGCTCCCACGCTCACAGCTCACTATAACAGACTAGCGCTCAGTGACCGCTTTCTCCCCAGGGAGATGCTCCCCACAATCCTTTCAATTGACGGCGATCTCTGTAGGTTTGTGAAGGATCGGAGGTACCGAAGACAGATCCTTAAGAGCCTGACCCTGGCCAGGCAAAGTGCACATTGATAAGGGCAGCATAATAATGCCCAATATATTGTATATAATGTTCAAAGCACGATGTCTTTATGAATGTGTTGTAAATAAAGTGAAGAATATCTTTATGAATATAAATATTAATATAACATAATGTAAATAGGAATACCTTTATTATTTCATTGTAAATACTGTCAAAAGCATATATCCTGTAAATAATCTGACACTGATTCTATTTTATTGTTGGCTCTGGGGGATGAGCCCGAACTACTTCGATGTGGGCCCCGTCTCCCGAAGGCTATTGTCCACCAGCCAATGTAAAACCCATGGCATTGCTGCTGTGATGGGTCTATTGTATATACCATGTTTGTATACAATAAAGATTATATATATATATTTCATGTCCAGAAAAATGGTGTGGAGATCTTCATTGTCATTCCAGGCCTTCGAAGTACTTTTTGTGATAAAGACTGTAGACAGCTTATAGTAGACTGTATTTGGCTTATTTGGCATGTCATAATGGACAGCTTATTTGGCATGTCATAATGGATATGACCGGGCATGTGCTCAAATATTGAGCGTGCAATATCATTATATATGCACTACTCTAGGCATTTCAGGAAGGGAGAGGCAATTGGTATTGGCCTGCAGTCTGCAGGTGATTTCGCATGAGTTCTTTTTTGGAACTGCCACGACTCTGTAAGTCAACAGCTTGAAGGCCCCTGTGCCTGTTTGAGTATTTTTTGTAGAGATAAGTTAACTCTCTGTTGATGAAACAATACGCAGTTTTGAGACTAAAAAGAGGTATTGCGTCAATTCCTATGGTGGACTTGTCAGGTAGTGAACTTATTATTTTTATTAGCTGTTCTTCGGAAATTTCAACGTTTTGTCCGGTAGGTGACAAAACGTTGAGCGCTCCATTCCGATGATATACTTCTGACCAGCAGTGCACACCATTAAAACGCAGCATATGCTCACACTATTCTTGGGCATCTAAAGACAGGAGGGTGCAAGTATGACTTGTGGACCACACACGTTTGCCCCTGGCCAGCCGGCTGTTCACGAAATTGTCAATTGCTGATTGTTTGCTCTTCTGAAAATCCATCCTAGCTTTGGAAAATTTGGCATATGAGTCTTCTGAAAGTAACTTCTTGTAGGAGGCATCAGCTGCCTGTCTCTCCTCGAATGCTTTGTGAGGAGGTCATTCCACCACGGCTCTGAGTGGTAACTAAGGATGCATATTTTGTACATTACAGTCCTTGCAATGAATTCCATCCATCTCGAAAGTCAGTAAGTAGCCTCATTGATGTTCAGCTCCGCAAATGTGGTCCCTGGATAAAATTGGAAAAGGGTAGTAACTTTTCAATGTTGATGCACGCTGAATGGATCGAATTCATGGGATACCTGGTTCCTGGGCAATGCGACGCTGTCACCTCTCTAGCTAGTGGACGAACCCACCGCTTCCAGGTATATAGGTAAACTGCATCACTGCATTCACGTAGACGGTAATTCGATGTCAGTATGGATAAACGTCGTGAGTTAACCGACTTTGAAAGAGGGATGACAGTTCATACCCAACGCATGGGTCACTCTATGGCGGAGGTGGTACAGAAATTGCACTATCCTCCTTCGACAGTATCAAGAGTGTATCGGCACCCCTCCATTTCCGGAATAACATCTCCTCGTGGACAGCGCGGTGGGCGGAGAAAGGTGGTGGATGAACGAGTCCGTCGACGTCTGTCTCGCATTGTTTCAGCCAACCGAAGAGCTACAGTAGCACAAATCACTGTCTACTTCAACGAGGAAGGTTCCAGAAACGTCTCACCAAGACCATCAGGCGATCATTAGCCACAGTAGGTTATGGGAGCCGCCGACCCACCAGAGTCCCATTGCTAACACCAGGACACAGGATTCTACGCCTCAGCTGAGTGAATGAACATCGGCACTGGACCTTGGATGATTGGAGATGGGTCTCCTGGTCTGATGGGTCCCGTTTCCAGTTATTTAGAGCGGACGGGAGGGTGCGTACATCGCGGAAACTGCACAAAGCTATGCACCCGTCATGTCAACAAGGAACTGTTCAGGCAGGTGGACGGTCAGTAATGGTCTGGGGCATGTTCAATTGGCACACGTTGGGATCTCTGAATGGTCCAGGTTATATGTCCATCCTTGCAGACCATCTGCATTCCTTCATGGCCATCGGGCACTCACATGGAAATAGACTCTTTCAGCAGGACAATGCGCCTCCTCAGTGAGCCGTGGAGACTAGAACATGGTTCGAAGAGCATTCCGCAGATTTTACAATCATAGAATGGCCTCCCCCTTCATCTGACATGAACGCTTTGGGATGCTGTGGAAAGGTCCGTTCGATCTTTGAATCCTCCACCCAAGAATACAACGGAATTATGGACAGCGGTGCAGCAAGCATGGATAGAGATACCTGTGGAATGCTTTAGTGAACTTGTGGACTCAATGCCTCACCATATGACTGCCCTTATCTGGGTGAAAGGTGGGTCTGCCTGTTGGGATACTAGGTAGGTATTCCATGATTTGTCCACTCAGTGTATTTTGGATTGTCATTCTCCTGGCAGTGTTTGTAGCTTGTACTGGTGACTGTTAATCTTTAGGTGCCGGTAGTGATACCATGGTGGCGATCGGATCGTGATCGGACGGGTGAAGTTATCGGTTATGGTCATGGTTTTTTTTTTTACCGAAAAAATCGAGAAGAGTCGCTCTAGAGTGGTACAGCCATGTGGAATAGGAACATCAATAAGATCAATGCCCATATCTGACATGTTCAAGGTCAGGGTATCGAGGAGTCCTTGTGGCTGGCAGTGGGAGGTTAAAGTCACTGAGGATGATGAGCTTTTGATTGTGGAGAGACAGCCATGCCGTCAGATTAAGTATGCAGGCATCAGAAACCGAAGGATGGAAAAAAAAATGGCACACACACACACACATACACACACAGAAATCGAAATTTCAGAAACTCGGTAAATTTCAGAGAACTGTTTCTATGTCTCCACCTGGGTAAGTGGATGCCTTAATTAGAGGTGGGGGGAGTTGCTCCTTTGACAGATTACTACACTGCCGCCTCGTCTCCCAATTCTATTCACAGACAGCGTGTGATAACCAAGATTCGAGGTGAAGGTAGCAATTTCTATTTAATCTCTGAGCCAGGTTTCAATCAGAAATACGAATTCATACTCCATGCAGGACAGTAGATCGAGTAGACCAACTAGTTTGTTTTTTACACTCTTGATATTTTATATGAAGAATCATATGTTTACATCCGCAGAGTGTTGTACCAGGATGAGATTTATCTCCGAACAGTATCTGCTGGACATCTGGAAATCCCGTCGGTGGGTCGGTGGCGAGTTCGATGGGCCATATTGCTTGATATTCTAATTGGAATTCGACCAGTCTGATGTTCGATCGTTATCAGCCTCGTTGCAGATAGGGCCCATAAAAATTCCTTCCGTCATCGACAGGACTAACTCTGGTCTTTTCCACCCGGCGTGGGGAGGGCGGCGATCCTACCAACTGTACTACCCTCGACTACTGTGGTTGATGTAATACAAGCCTTTTACTATCGAGGAAAGGAGAATTTTTATACGTTGCCAAGTTTGGAAAAAGACCTAATGACGATCCTGGCCATAGTTCTTTCGGCAGAAATTCAACAGACAACATTATTTTTATTTTATTTCTTGTTTTTTTTTTAACTGAAAGTTTGTATTAGTGGATTTACGTTTAGATTCCAGAATAGGTTCCAGAAAACATCGCAATATCCAGTTGGAAAATGTATGCCTGGTGTGCTTCTATGAAATTGCTCTGTTACAGGTGTGCTTAGCCACAGTAGCTTGTAGCCCTTTGCTATATCCAAAAGAACAGGTTGAGAACTTGAGTAATCTTTTTGATTGCTTTTGCTAAAGTTCTTGTGTTTACAGCATTGAGTAGACATACAAGCGCGATCACTGAGTTTTTCTTCGATGAGGAGTCATTGTTTTGCCTTCCCGACGATTGAGTCTTCGTATAATTGCTCTCCGCTCAACTAACGTCTAAATACCGTAATTAAGGAACTTCGAATCGTTTTTACGAGTGTAGTCAGATTGCTGGACACTGCATCCCATGTCTAGGAAGGGAGATTAATTACTATGTACTTCGTGGTGTGCGAGTTTAACTAATACAGGTGTAGTTATCAGTTGGACTTTGATGCTGGTTGTAGGCACGATAGTAGCTCAGCGGTAAATTCTTAATACAGTTACACATGCTGCGTGTTCGAACTGATGTCACACTACAAAAATAAGGGAAATAGGCCATGTATTCTTGCGGCCTTTGTCTTATAACCCTATGTGCAAGACGGCAAAATTTTGGATATGCAGACTAGTTTGCCGAGTAAAATAGCGCGCTGATTTCTGCATCAGATTGTTCAACAAGTAGATCGCAACTTATAATGTATTGTGTTTTTATTACTTGTATTTTCTTTAGAATTTTTTTTTTTAATAACCTAATTCCTTAACTTTTTTTATTAGGAATCTTCCAATTTAAACACATCGTTAATACAGATGAAATGGAAATAATAATATAAAATTATACAGGGTTATTCAAGAGGAAAGGTCATAAACTTCGGGAGCTGTTATGGGAGCGGTAATTTCTATATTTACGTGGCCTTTCAGTTAAAAGGCACCGGGATCTATTTCGTTTAATTTTAGATTTAGGCTATTTGTTGTCTAGATCTTTTGTCATATTTAGGCTGACGTTCTTCAATTTAATCTTATATTAGACTAGGTATTATTTTAAGAATTTCTAAATTAAAAATTTGCCTTTTCGACTGTTTTTCCCTGTTCAATGGTAAAATTTGTTCCTCGTCTTTGGTTTAGTCTAAAATGATCGTCGGTGGTGTGTTTCTAAAAAGAGTGTAAATACTTTTGTTTCAAGAAGGAAAAAAAAAAAAACAATAACAGTAATCATAGCGTGCGCAGACGAGAGAAACTGCCAAACACACATGTACTGAGGAGCGAACATCGCATACAACAACCGTTTTTTTCCTAATTCAAATAAAATGTTAACAAAAACTGTCTAGACGGCTATGACAAATTTCGGTTGAACTTGAACCCCTCCAAGCCAGTAATGATTGTTCCCTGAAACCAATGCCTCCTCAAAGATAGCCTATGTTCTCCAGTCCCTATGTTTGATGGTTGCACAGATATTGGGGTCATTTTTGACTTCAAACTAATATTCAACTTCCATATTGAGCAATTGCTAACCAGGACTTCTCGGATGCACTGGCCAACAAAGCAACATCTGCTCCACTTTCACGACGTTGCAACAACAAAAAAGATCACGACCATTATCTGTTCCACAGTGCTCTGTGCAGCTTAAATTTGGGCATCTGCAGCACCCATCACAATTAAGCGACTTTATTTATACAGCTGAGTTTTGTTTTGGCTGCTCAAGTGGGTCAACTTTGCCCATCATCTCGCCTCTCAGCCGCGTACCACTAACGTAGCCCGATCACTTCAAGTTCCACATCTCTCAGTAATACCAGACGCCTAATTACCACCACAAAAGGCGCCTCCGTAGCCAGGTGGGAAGGAGCAGCAGTGGGTAGCACACGCTTCTTGATTAGACCGGGGTTCGAGCCCGTCACCACCAAATATGGAGGATGCGGAAAGGTCAGGGAATGACCACCGCATATCCCGGAGCAATATGGCCTTAGTTGCTAATGCTCCTAAAAACCAAACAACAAACAACCACAAAACTTCTCACCAGATTGATTTTTTCGTCAAATTTTTGAGAAATGTCACTGGCGCATTTCACAGCCATCTCTTTTGTCATCCCCAGAATTCCATCCCAATCTCCAACGGCTGCATATGTCCGATAGATTTCTAGCATCACAAATGCTCCCATCAGTTCATTCCTTGGATGAGGACTTCACAAAATTTGCTACAAAGTGTATAGACGCAAAACCCTCTAACAGATCTGTCTAAACCTTACTGTGGTAGAAGAGAACATCTGCGCACCTCGAAACACTGCGACTATTATGTTGCTGAAACGATCTTGTGTGATATTTGTAAAATTCTGTACATTTCGCCTGTTATGTGAGGCAAAAAATTCTAGATGTAAGGCTAAACTAGATATTGGTCTCACATGACCAATTTTTAAAATTTTATTAAATTGATTTTAAATATTTTATTACAACTAAATCCCTTATTACGACTTTTGTTAAACGGCTAGCTGTTTAAGCTGTGGTGGGTATTATTTCTATGCGTTAGATGTTCAGCTGCTGACTTGGATGGCCAACTTAAATTACCTACATTTCGTTGCGCCAATTTTAAACAGGGGGGGGGGTGCTGTGAACCGCACAATTATCCTAGAACACAGTGGTATCGAAATCACGAGTGTCCGTTAGATGTTCAGCAAAACCACCACCTAATTGTCCATAAAATTTGTACAGCTAGCTTGATTCGTGTTGGTTGGTATTTCAAGCGGAATCCACTTCTTAATAAAGGTTCACTGACCCACCATCAGTTTGTGGCACCTTGCACAGTCTGGATGAGATTCCTCATTGCTTCTCCTGTGAATTTGACATCATTAGAGTACAGACAAAATTCGCATTAGGCAGACCTTATCACAACTTTCCAATCATTTATAGCCCAGTTTTTTTATGCCTTTTAGCCTATATTATCCGGCATTTTTTTTTTAATGCGTAGTTATTAACATTGGTCATTTTCAGGGAATCCTACCCAGATATCCATGTTAAGGAATTCGCTCAGAAATCGGCTGAGATTATTTTCAGCAGGTCGTGTTTTGTTTGAAATTTATTGTTTATTGTTTAGTAATATTGAAATTTATTACTAAACAGGATTCCGATCAGTCACTTAGCACAAACTTACGACCTGCAGCTGATTTCACTTCGTATCATTCCTTAAACTTCTTGAGATTCTTTCTGAAAATCAGCAAATCCCGTGCTTCTTGCTTTTCGCTCTGCCATTTGCAATCGTTGCTTTTTGCCATTTCTGACAGCAGAAGAAGCCCTTGCTTCTTCAGTCGCAGCTATTATACCTGTAAATGTAGAAAACGGGTTAACTTTATACTCTTAATTCGGTGTACTGTAATTACATTACTGTAAGCAAACAAGCGTAAAAGATGCACGTGTTCAATTTGTCCTAAATACCACAAATGGTTCATTTATTTATTTATTGTCCGGTATGTGTTACACGCGCCTAAAAACAGGGATTGCCGTACTCTGTATCAGTATACACGAATTAAGATAAACTGTCACAGTAGGTCAAACTATTACAAAATACTTTGACAATTTTTAAAATTCAGTCGATTAAGTAGTGAACCCCTATTGTTCTCGAATTCATTTGGTCTTCACCTTCTGCTCGTTTAATCTTTTTGTAATTTGCCAAGTTACTGATTGGATTTAATCAATTTTGAGAATTTATATTGGGCTTTAAATTCGCGTCACTAGTTGGAAAAAATATGGAGACACAAAACTAGATAAAATAACTTTAGAACCGCCGAGTTAGGGAACAGTTTCAGCGTTTACATTTTTCCAACGAAGTTCGAAGAAACATCACCTTAAAGCAAAGCAGGAAAACCTATAAATCCCGTTTTGTTCTTGGCAAGGCAAAAAAGTAATCACAAAAACTACTTACGAAACATTTAAATATTGAATAAATTACAAGAACGATAAGTGGTCGAATTTTTCGAATTGTCCACCAGATTTCATTATTAACTGAACAGAATGGGGGCGCATTCTGCGCAGTCCGTTTCGAACATGCAAAATTCCTGGACAAAATCCGTTTTCATTTATATGAACCTACTCGCTAACTCGAAAGGTCTTTCTGCCAGCATAAACACAAGGACCATCCGAACCGAATGCCAGAGAACTAGAGATGGCACATGCCATAATCGTTGATAGGTTTTTTTTTTTTTTCCCCAGGCTACGAAGGTATTGTCAAGAAAGAAAGAAAAACACAGACCTTGAATTTTTATTCATAATTTCTTCCGAAATGATACGAAAAAGGTGTGCAGATTAGCCCGAAGGCTGTGGTTATTGAACTGAGCGCGGTGGTTCGCATACACTTGCCTAAACATTTTCATCCGCAATCAGCACTATTTTGCAAAATAGCGCGAGACTTGAAGTAATGCGCTTTCCTTACGGCTAGCCCAACGGTTACGGAGCGTTCGAACTGTGACCCGCGAGTGGAGAGACACCAGCAATCAGAACGACGTGATTACCTGCGAACCACTTAGAAACTCCCCTAACCCTTTTGCTCATAATTTCCGGATGAGCATTCCTCCTCTCGGCACGGTCATAATTGAATTTACTGCAGAAACGTACGCGTCACTCTTTGAATACTGGCTAGCCTTCAAGCGCATGCGCAAAACGAACAAATTATGTTCCTGGTTACGTGCAGCGAAATGAAAAGAATTTATTTCCGCTTTCAAAGGAGAACGAAGCGAAGTACTATGCATCTATTTTTGTTATCATGCGTGAAATGAACTTCAGGATGGGGGCGGGGGGGAGAGAAAGAGAGAGAGCTAAACATTTCTCTACACAAGTAACGGACATTCCGGTTTCTGCATTCAGTAAGCAAACATCGGTATTATTTAATAACAAAATGTAATGATACAAACTCTTCATTTATGAGAACGGACAGAAATTAGATGTTAATTAAAAGGAGGATCGCAAAAGAAATCTATCAGTGGATCGTGTCCACTGATATATTTTGATCACGATAAAGCAGAAGTAAAATACTGTTTGGGCAGTGCTAAAATACAGCAATGCTTGCCAAGGAAGTAAAACAATTTAATCGCCATCCACGAAGCAGCAAATTATTTCTAAGATTCGGACGTCGAAAGCGTGATTCAAGGGGGGGGGGGAAGAAATGCATCACACTTTATGCGAGGGAAGTTCAGAAAGTAATGATTCGCAATTTTTATTATGAGGTAGAATTGCGATGACAAAAACACGGATATTCAAATATCTACTTCTCAAACTATTATTTTCCTCCCTTATAATATTCCTACAGTTCCGACAATCGACCCACTGCGTGTCCAAATAGCTGGAAAATACGGCTCCACACGACGAACTGCACCATTTTGATGCTTCGTGACTCTTCCATCTTCGGAAATAGCCAAAACATTTGGGTAGTTTCCTATTTATTTCTTGGTTCCACATTATGTAGAACAAGTGAAAATTGAAGAATATTGTCTTTTGGTAGGATTAGGACCTAATGGAGGTTATGGTGAAGAATAGAACTTTGTGAAACTTCTCTCCTTTTTGGAGAGAAAAAGTATAATGTTAATCCTCTATCCACATGGACTTCGTCCATGGAGAAGAATATTCTGTGCACACTATATAGTAAGTTTTTTTTTTTATTCAGGTTTTTTATCTAACATAACGATGGAATATCTAAAATAAATTGGTTATTTTCAAAAACATCTCGCATTTCTCAGATTTTACAGGAATCAATCAAAAACTGAATAGATCCACACAGAACGAAGATATCTAAAAGCTAATTACGTTCCTTTTGAATAAGTTATTTGACGATGTTTTGCAGGAACCACATTAGCAGAACCGAGGTCTTTTATAAAAAAAATTCATAATCGGATGCCATTATTGCCATTCTCTTTGCACAACTTCTGAGTTTTATTCTTGGTCCTCCTGTGTATCATTAACTCCCCATACATGAGCACATGCTCCACTGATGTTGGACTTTTTAAGAGTTGCACTCAAGCTGTAAGCCATCACTTTGTCCCCTGATAATCCAGTCCTAAGTTCAGCCTTCATTAATTCACTTCAGGTTCTGAACCAGTTGTAGACATTATGTATTACAATGAAGCTACTCTGGTAGTAACACGTAGCATTCCCCACGCCCCAAACAATTTTTGCACAACTGATTGTGGCAATCTCACCAAGAACTGGAAGACAACTGACAGTACGTTCTCTAGCGCATGGTCTTTCGAAGTCATTTATGACTTCGAAAGACCATGACTTTTAATCAATGACTTACGTTATTTTTGCAGTAAATATGGTCAAAAGGTCTGCTTCATATTGTATATTTGATGGTGGATTTTGCAGAGCTTTCGTAATAACCATTGGAGACCCCAAAACTCTAATCAAAATCAGTCAAGTATTTCATACAATATACAAGGTTTTTAGATGTTTGATATTCTACAGTGGAAATAAATTACTGTACTTCAATTTTTCTCTTGTAGTCTTCCAGTTTGATTTCAGTTCTTACTATTCTAAATGTCTCCTGATCATTTTAAAGGTGGATGTACGTTTAATAAAGTGCCAAAAATATTTTGCTTTGCTGTGGAAACCAACGCTGATAGTATGACTAGGCTTTCCAATGGCTGGAAATTGGAGGGTCATTGGAAGGCCTAGTTGTAGCATATTTTGCTCGAAGCGAAATATATTTAAGGAGTAAATACATTGGTGGAATTTAAGCTTCAATATACGAGTACAGTTTTTAATCCAGTATTATAATAAAAACAAATGTATACAACTTCGATAATAATAACGACAGCTGGGATGGTTGTTGTTAAAACGTTTGCATCTGTTTGGAAACACGCATTGAAGTGTTATCGTCCACAGTGATGGCAATGGCTTAACTTAACTTGAATTGATCTGATTTTAAATCGGCTTTTATAACTTCATACCACACGAACAATCACACAACAATTTAATATCGGAAAACAAGCAGTATTTGTTCCTTACTCTCGCTCTGGAGTAGGGGAGATCGCCCCATAAATAGGCCTGTGTAGCCGAATGGTCAGGATCGAGAATGCAGCAGCACACTCGACCATGGTTAGCCTGAATGACTGCTGAATGCGATTAACGATTGTACTCATGATTTTCTGTAAATCCTCAGATTTGGTAGTCGCGTCTGAATATAAACGAGACCATTTTTATTTTTTTTTAAATAACAAAATGCTGCAAAATGTGTGGCGCTCGCTTCACTCACTTTTTCATATTCCAAAGTTAAAGTAACAATAAATAAATATGCAAAGGTTAATAATTTAATTCGCAAATTCTATTTGCCTTAATCTTTGTCGCTGAGATCTGCGAATGTTCTCTCCTTTTGAAGTGTACAGTTTCAACGATGAAGGGCGCCTCCGTGGCCAGGTGGGAAGGAGCAGCAGTGCGTAGCACACGCTTCTTGATTAGACTGGGGTTCGAGCCCGCCTCCACCAAATACGGAGGATGCGGAAAGGTCAGGGAATGACCACCGCATATCCCGGAGAAATATGGCCTTAGTTGCTAATGCTCTTAAAAACCAAATAACTAACTAACATCGATGAACTCGCTCATAGCTGCATGCTTAAGACTTCGAGAGTAGTTTTGACCACATATTTCCGACCTTCTTTTAACAAGTGGCACAGGCGCTGTGCCACTTTCAGTTTTCTTCAAACACCTGCCTCCGTAAAATTTCGACATTTTTTTCGGTCTCTGTAGCGATAATATGACGCTCAACACAAAACGTTTCTCAGTGTTCCAATCTTCCATTATGCAGCTCGCAAAACAGTTCACACTAACAGCACGTAACTTAAGGCCACTTCGCAACTACCAGACAACGCATCAGAACTTGCAAATGTGTCAGCGTATTCTGGACTTGCTCTCTAGTCGTCTACTGGTAGTCAGCTGAAACTTGAATGGTTGTACGGTGGCGCTGCCATTTCGCGAATTAAATTATCAGCTTGTGTATACAGTATTTGTTATTTTAAAATCCTATTTTTGCGCCCCGGGCAAATTCCTCTTTCCCAACCTAGTTACGGCTCTGCCTATAACGTATTGCGCCATGTGTATTAAACCTCTTTTCTGGACGTTATCTGCCTGGCCCGGCAACCAATTGTGCTGCGATAGACAGCACAATCTTCCATCTTCTGTAGTCGCTTATGGATTTTTCCAGTAATCTCTCTCTCTCTCTCTCTCAGAATTAATGACAGCACGCTGCTTCTGGCGGACATCCATGGAGTCAATCATCTTAGACTGCTTCAGGAACCCACCTGTGAGAAAATAATGCGATTAACATAATAAGAAACAGAACGATGTACACTGGTGTTCAAAGAAAGTGCATCACACCTTAAAAATGTAATTGTCGTCCGAATAGCGTAAGTATATGGCAATATTTCTTACAGATTGCATCAGATAAGATTGAAACGCGTAGGTGATGACGTAATATTGCATCAGCTGTTACTTTCAGCTATATAAGCACGCTGTGGAACAGTTGCAGTCATTCCTTGCTTCTGTCAGGATGACGAGTTACGCGTAGTTGACGCCACGAATAAAGAGTGTTATTGTTGCTTTACGTGAGGAAGGATGTTCTTCCCATCATATTGCTTACAGATGTCTTGTAATCAGTCGAAAATGAGTAGATTTCTTTCCAAACTCAAGAATACTGGTTCTGCTGATAGGAAAAAAGGAACCGGATACCAAAACAGGACCGCGTTTTGAAACGCTTATGCCTTAAAAACCGTAAATCTTCTTCGTCTGAGCTGAAAAGAGAATGGAAAGAACATACAGGAGTGGTAGCAAGTGCAGTAACAGTCAGACGACGCCTCTTCAAAAATGGACTTGTCGCCTTCTGTTCTAAGAAGAAGGCCCTCATTCAAAAAATGAAAGACCCGATTAATTTGGTGTAAGGAGCATGTAAAATGGATCCCCGAGCAGTGGAAGTCAGGTATTTTCTCGGATGAGAATAAATTCAACCTGCATGGCTCTGATGGGAGACAAACGATTCGCGTGGTGAAGAATACCATCCAGACTGTATGGTGTCTACAGTGAAATTCCCTACCAGCCAAATGATATGGGGGTGCATTTCGTATCACCTGCAGTTTGTAAAAGGTTCCGTAAATGCTAATGTATACCTGCCTATAATGGAAGGCAAATTGCTGCCAACCATTGGAGACCATTTCAACCTGCCAAGTAACTGCATCTTTCAGGCAGGACGACTCTGCTCCTTGTCATCGGGCGAAAAGTGTCAGTAGGCACTTCTGTAATTACTTTAGCTTCACTTCTGCATTACAGATTTAACAGTAATGTGTTTACATTTGTTACAGGTGAAAAATGGTTGGAAGAACGGTCCATTACAACTCTTAGTTGGCCAGGAAACAGTCCAGACCTCAATCCTATAGAGAACTGTTGGCATCGTGTGGAATCTGCAGTTGCCAGAAAGAAACCAAAGACCCTTCGTGAACTTCATAATTCGTGTTTGGAACCACGAACTATCAGCTGATTATCTTCAGAAATCGATCTTCAATTTCTGAAATTCGGTTCAACTAAATATTAGTTTGCACCTGGTGAACTTTTCATTTTGTTTTCCCTTTAAAATGATAAACTGAAGCAAACTGAGGGCTTCTGATAACATTTCAGCCATAATTGTGGTGTTTACCAAAACTGTGGAAAAAGGTTGCAAATGCTTATTTTGAGAGCACCTGTCAAATAACTTAGCGTTGCCTTAACTATTAATAAATATCCTTTGTTTATATTTCTATTTGTGATGTTAGTCAATAATGTAACATACGACTACGAAAAAGGGTTAGAAATGCGAAATTCCTAGGTGATGCACTTTCTTTGAACACCAGTGTACCTGTAGAGTGAACAAATGCTGTAAAATAAATATAGCTCTGACAAACAAAATGATAATTTGAATAAATGTTATGTGATCTGTAAATAAAGAACAGTTGTAAGTTGTATTAGTGGGCGAGTTCACTATTTTTGTTAGCTTACAATTAAGGTGTAATGTAAATGTCGTTCGCGTAAAACAGAAAACTCGTCACAACTGTTTGTTTTTAACTGGTTCAACTATTATTGATGGTTTCTAGTGGAAACCGTCCATGCTTAAGATCTAGATGGGAGCTCAAATTCTATTTTAATTTATAAATTAATTTCATCTTGTTTTATTTCACTTGTTTGTTATTCAGATAGCCCTTATCAATTAAAAGTCCCTTTCCTCGCATCATTTTTATAATTGCGTACTAATTCCTTCTCATTGTTATTGCTGTTTTGCATTTTCTGTTATTTTTGTAAACCAAAAGCCACGCTTCAATCGTGGCCGGAAAATGCATTTTTTCACTGAACTCGGTTACACGTAAGAAATATTTAATAAAGCCTTCATATTTCCTTGAAACGCGTATGCACACAGAGCAAGTTTAAACGCTGCGATACTGCGAGACAGAATTACTGGCTGCCGATTTCTACAGTAATATCGAAAACTGTTTGTGTGCATGTTTCAAAAGTCGCAGAGTCCGTTCCTCCTTCAGTTCTGTAGTTGTATTTGCTTCAGGTTTCATCAGCACGATTTTCTTGAAGTCGTAATACTGGAGTTCGTGCTTATTTCCAAATGTATCTTCCATATTCGGACGAGGTAAGAGGATACATGCGTCCGCCAGTGCAGTTTGTGAGATTGGCTCTTCAACCATCATCACCCATTACTAACACTAGTTAACGGTATCATTAGAGGCATTTCTGTACAGTTAATGGTTTGATTCTTTTTAAAAGATGCTCGCTATGCGGCTTCACGGATGTGTGGGACTTATGCGGCCCCTGACCTGCATCCAGACAAGTTTAACTAAAGATTTGTATTTCGAGAATACTATTCGGAGTGACCTAACTTTATGAACCAGTAAGTCGAACCAAAAAGAGCTTTATAATACGGTGTTAATATGACAATGTGTTGTACTAATTATAGAGGTAAAAGGATAGGATAGAGAAATATGGCTGTCCTTTTCTAGTAATGGTGCGCAGTCGGCTTGTCCTACGTAGATTCCAGCCCCTTGAGTTCCCAGAGTTGTCTAATTGCCAGTTTCTGCCACGTCATTCCCACCGTGCCTGCCTCCAATTGTAGGTAGTAGATCAGTATTTGTCTCCATCTTCCAGACTGGCTGCAGTAATTTCCTGTACCCATAATTCTTAGGTTAGAATTTTTTATAATAAAAAAAGGTTGCACTCTCTTCATCGATAACTTTGAATTCTATTTCTAGATTTAACTAAAAGGCATATGACACGATCAATATATCCTTAATGCATAAAAGTATGTGATAGCATGGGTTGTTTTTAAGGCCAGGAGGCATCGTAACTATTCCAGGAACAGAACCTGTTCTCCCCAGCACAGTATGGCTTCACACCTGGGTGATCTACAGAAGAGGCCTGTTTGACTTCGTCCTCTATATTGAAAACTCCACATCTAAATTTGAACTGGCCATCTTGGTGGATTTTGAGGGTGCCTTCGACACTGACTGGTGGGATAGTGCGTTGGCACGCCTCCGCATAGCTAACTGTACCTCCCACTCTACAAGCTCTTCCAGAACTATTTCACAGAACGCACTGCCGTGGTTAAATCCAATCTTCTGCAGATAACTAGACCAACCTCTCGGGGGTGCCCACAAGGTTCTGTGCCGGGGCCCTTCGTGTGGAACATGGTCCTGCACAGCTGGCTTTCTAAATCTTTTGAAGGATGCAAAATTGTGGCGTTTCCAGACGACCTGATATGTGGACATGTGTTTTTGTAAGGGGCGGCTCCTAGAACGTTAGTTCAACTCCGCCTCGTATCTCTGTGAAGAACAGTATCACTAAAAATTGGTCAGATGTGTGTGACGTAGATTGGTGTGTATTATGTGTGTGTTCTGTTCTGGCCGCTTGGCTACCCAGAAGCATCAGTCACCTAGACAGATGATTCTGGGTACTCGTCCACACCACGGGAAGGTGGGCCAGTCCCAGCTAAACACATACTGTCTCGATACGAGACTCTGATCCACCTGATGTTGCCAAAAGGTGGGCAGATTCCTCTAGGGGGCCCATTCCAGAGGAGAGAGAGAAAAAAAAAAAAAAAGAAAAAAGAAAATTTTGGTTTTCCCGTGGTGCAAAGAAAAAAAAAAATAATAACAATAATAAAAAAAAAAACAGTATGACAGCAACCCTGAAGAACGCAATAAGGAGAGAGGGGAAAAAATAAAATAAAAAATAATAATAAAATAAAAATGTGATATTACTGTAGAACGCGAAACAACAAAACAAAAATAATATATAAAAAAATAAAAAATAATAAAAAAATAACCCTTAAGAATGCAAAAGAAGAGAGAGAGAGAGAGAGAGAGAGAGAGAGAGAGAGAGGCAAAAAAAAACCAAAAAAAACCATGTGACTGATTGTAGAACGCGAAGAGAAAAGAAGAGTTGGGAAGAAAAGAAAAAGAAAGAAAGAAAAAAATAATAATAAAGAAAAAAAAAAGGGAGAGAGAGAGAGAGAGATAGAGATGGTGTTTTCCGTCCTGCACACCGGCTGCAGAAACAAGCTCCTCAGCCCGTGTAGCAGGACGAGGGGGAAGGGAAATACATGATCGGTTTCAGTTCACTGCTGGGTCATCGATGTTTGCCACTGGGGGCCTGTTAATCCTTCGTCTGCGATTAAAGACTTCAGCTGAGTAGGTTTGCAGTGCAGGGAGGTTGTTAGGGTTCTGTAATAAGAGCTCTAGATGCTCGTCAGAGATCTGTGTACAGCTGACAAGGTTGTGTCTCAGATCAGCATACGCAATGCACTCGAATAGTACATGCCACCAGTTCTCTTTGGCTCCACAATGGCAGAGATCTGTTGGGTGGAGACCCAGATGGTGTAATTTTTCATTCATGGATCCGTGTCCGGTGATTAGGTATGATGTTTCCAGTGATGTTTCTACCAAGACTGTACAGATTTAGTATCAGTGTAGGTTACATCAGGTAGGAACCTTCTTGTGACAATGTCCAGTGTTGAGTTATGCCATCGAGTTTGCCAAATGTTGAAGAGCTCGTTTTAGCAACGGGTCATCTCAGCCTTGGGGTCAGCATCCAGATTAACTTCAATGTCGAGCATCCTTGTTGGGATATTTCTCGTAATTCGGAAGCACAACCCCCGGAAGATGACATGTAGATCGAGCGGAAGTGCTCCCGCAATGACTTGCGTAGCAGGAGTAGAGACCGTTCTACACACTCGGCAGATTGCCATTAACATTGACCTCTGGATGGTTCCAAGCTTGTCTCGCATCTTTACAAGAGTTACCCGATAGAACCAGGCTCCGGCTGCATAGGTCACAATTGGTAAAAATACTGCGTTGTAATATAACCGCAGGGACCTTTTGGAGAGTCCCCAATCATTTTTAGAGATGATGGTTCCTGAGAATCACTTCACTTTGTTTCTTAGATTAACAAGATGTGGGAGAAAGCTGAGTTTGTGGTCAATAATCACCCCAAGTACCTTGGTTTCGGTGAGGATTGGCAGTTGAGCATTAAACATCTTTACCTGCGGTGGGCCTGAGGTCCTGTCTATTCTTGAATAGCATCATTTTAGTTTTTGTTGGGTTGATATGCAACTTATTCAGTGCGGCCCAAGTTGAGAGATCATCGAGGACCTGGTTTGCGTTTTCATCCATGGCCTTCCGTGAATGCCCTGATACCACCACTGTGAGATCATCAGCGAAGGCCACAATTTTCGCATTCTTGAAGGTGCGGGAGAGCCAGTCTTGGAGGACTATGTTCCAAATGAGGGGTCCCAGGACTGACCCTTGGGGACAACGTCGATTTACTGATCTGGTGACTTGCTGGAATTTTGACTTGAGAATAACTGCTCGGTCGGAAAAATAATTCTGGAAGAGGCTGTATAATTGCCGGGGGCAAGCGGCAGTTCGAAGGCGTGCCAAGGCACTATCCCACCAGACGGTGTCGAAGGCTCCCTTGAAGTCTACGAAGATGGCCAATTCGAATTTTTCTTCAGAACTTTCAATATGTAAGACCAAATCGAAAAGAGCTTCTTCACATGACCTTCCACGGGTGAAGCCATACTGGCACGGTGAGACCAAATCATGCATTTGTAGCATGGAGACAAGCCTGAGAGCCATGAGTCGCTCAAGAACCTTACCAAGGTTAGCCACCAGGGCAATAGGCCGGAAGCTGCGGGGGTCTGTTGGTGGTTTGTGAGGCTTCTTGATGAGGTGAATGAGGGCAAACTTCCATTCTTTTGGGAAGCATCCTTCATCCAAGCATTTATTGAAGAGAAGGAGTGGATGGTGCCGCCACAGTGTGTGAAAGCGAATGATGAAGATGTATTCTATTAGGTAAAGGCCTGGACACTTTTTGGCATTAATGTGTTTAAGGACTGCTCCCAGTTCTTCTAGTGTGAATGGGTCGGCTTGCTCTTTTGCTATATAATTGCTGTTGGCAGCTCTAATTGCTGAATGTTCTGGGTGATCCTTAGAGATGTCATCAGGTGCAAACAGTTTGTCTAGAATAAGGTTGGCAGAATTTTGCCAACACTTAGTTTCTTGAGCGTCTACTGAAACAGTGTTGAATATTTCTGGGGAGAAGGTTTTCTCTCTCAAGATCTTATATGCCAGGCCCCATGGATTTGTACGGTTGGTTTCTTTTACGAAATTTGCCCAAGTTTTTCTCTTTCTGGCTGCAATTGCCTTGGTATACTCATTCTTTTTGACGATATAATCCCTATGAAGGCGTTTGACATCAGGAGATGTCCAATCACGGTGTCGTTGGTACTTCCTGCGCGCTTACGAAGGATGGTAAGTTCCCGGGTCCACCATGGGCAGATTGCTGGGTGGAACACCTTCTTCCTTGAGGACCTGTATGAGGCTGTGCGTATGGAGTGCTGAATAAAGGTGGTCAAGTCCTCTGCATTTAGCGAGTCCATCTGTGATGGGTCTGTATTTGGAAAGTCCAGTTCTATGGAGCTGTCATATGCTTCCCAATTGGCGACCTGACATAGTGGCATAGTATTTAGGTTCAGGCGCCACCGGTGGTTTCCCACATCTGCACCATATGTACTCTGTGATGAAATGCAGAACTACTGCACAGCCAGAAAAAAAAAGTGTAATGTCTAGTTAATGTAGTATTGTGCTTTGTTCTGTTGTTGTGTCTGGCTCCTTGGCCGCGGGGCCCCTACTGGGACTCCACGTTGCCCGCCACAACCACTGGGAGATGAGCCAGGCTGCCCATTATACTCTGGCTGCCTCTGCCAGGGTTGCCTGAGCTTCCTGACAGAAGCCATAAAAATAATAATAATAAAAAAATAATAAAAAATAAAATAAAATAAAAATAATAAAAAATAAAAATAAAATAAATAAAATAAAAAAAAATAATAATAAAAAATAAAAATAAATAAAAAAAATGAAGAGTGAAAAAAGAAAAAAAAGTTGAGGCTGTAAAAAAAAATAAAATTAAAAGATAAGAGAGCATATGGGGGGGGGGAGTAAGAGAAGAAGAAGAGGTCAAATGTGGGGAACAGTAGTTGGAGTGGACCAAAGAGGGAAGGCAGTCCACTCTAAGGAAGAGGATGGAGAAGGGAGTTGAAAATTACAGGAGCAGGTGCTCCTGTGAGTATCCTGCACCCAGGGTAAATTGCATTATCCTATCCCAGTAGGGGATCGCAGGGGTGGCACGTTATTCTGTTTTGCCCTGAGTTCCGCAAGTCTTGCTCTTCTACAATTGAAAACAGCCTGGGTGTAGCGTGTTAAGGCTAGGTATGTGGCCTCTTCTTGAAGTAAAGTTGACTCCTGATTGCGGGGGTTTCCTTGTATCTCTGTGAGAAATTGAAGTCTGGCGTTGTCGTAAGTGAGACACTCGTACATAAGGTGTTCCTCGGACTCTTCTTCACCACAGTGGCAATATGGGTTATTTTCTATTCCCATGGCTGTTAGTTTTTGCTGGAACGGTCCATGGCCTGTAAACAGGAAGGTGACTTGCAATCCAGGCGAGTATCAGGGAGGAGGTTTTGGGGAAGTCCGACTAATTGAGGGAATAAACCTTTTGGTGATTGCTCCTTTAGGCGTTGTGTCCCATATTTCTTGCCAGAGGTTTTGTAGGTGGTCTGCAATTTTTCTTCTTTCCTTCTTAGGGTCATTTGCATGGTTCAATTGCAGGTTTCACAATTGCGTTGGGATTCCCTTCTTCAGGCGCTGGAAGAGGCCCCTCTTGACAACTTCCAGATAGAGAGGTAAGTATCCTGCAATGACTTGTAATGCAGGTGTGCTGACAGTACAGCACGTCCTGGTAACCGATAATAACATAAATCTTTGAATGGAATCAAGCTTGCGTTTGTTCCTTTCCAGGATTGCCTTTTCACACCAGATGGAGGCTCCATAGCACACAATCGGGACATATACTGCCTTATATATTGACGACCTGACAGTGGTTTCTGGGAAGTCCTTGAAAGCAAAGCAATCTTGTCCTAGCAGATCGCTATTCCTGGACAAGCTTCAAATCTTTACCTGTGCCGCCCACCGCAAATCAAGATCTCCGGGAAACAGCTTCCAATTGTGACGCAGGCTAAAGTCCTCGGGGTGATCACTGACCATAAGCTGAGCTTCCTTCCGCATCTACAATACCTAGAGGTCAAAACGAAACGATTTTCAGCTGCAATCATGAGGATCTCCAAGAGCAACTGGGGGCTCTCCAACAAAACCTCTTTGTTATTATACAGCCGTTTTCATCCCCATTGTGACCTACGCAGCAGGAGCGTGGTTCCACCGGGTACAGCGAGTAAAAATGAAAGTCAAGGGTAACTCCATTCAAAGTGCTATGCTCCTGGCCATAAACAGATTTTGCCGAACAGTATCTACAGCTACCATCCAGGTGGGTCTGCGCGTGTAGCACAGTGGTATCGTCACCGTCCTCCCCACACCGGCTGGAAAAGGCGTGGGTTCGAATCCCGTCGATAACGCGAGGAACTTTAATGGGCTTTTTTCACTCCGTGGCTGAGTTAGTCAGTCTCAGGCGTAGATAGCAAGGTTTTCTCCCCAGAAACTGCTGGGTTTTTCGTCCAGCAAACAGACACATCGACCATAGAACACACTCAATTAACAGACATAAGACACAGGACAGCAGATGAATTTAATTATTCGGGTGGCCTAAATATAATAGTTTGGTTTTTTTTTTTTTTTTTTTGCCATCCAGGTGATAGCTGGAACTTTGCCGCTTGATCTATTTGTAATCTTCATAGGGCTAAACTTCAGAATTAAAAAGAAAATAACAACAAAGATACACGGCATAGAACTAAATTTCAGGCTGACCCCAAAGAAGAGGGCGCATTATAGCCTTAGTTGCTAATGTGCCAATAAAACCCAACAACCAACCAACCAACCAAAAAAGAAAGAGCTCGCTGTTAAAACGAACTCGTCAACATTTGGCAGTAGAGATGGAATACCTCACACATAGGCTCCGTTACCAGAATTCTCCTTGATGTCACTTTCACAACTTCGAAAAAAGTAAAGACCTGGCTTTTCCTCATCTTGGAATACTCCTGCTTGGTTACTGGACACGGATCCCTCAACGAAAAGTTACATCTACTGGGGTTGCTACCAACAGATCGCTGTTTCTGCAGCAGGCCAGAAAACTGGAAACATCTTTTCGAATGCAGGTTGTACGACGACTTAAGAAGGACCCTGCTGCGGGCTGTGCCAGGTATCTCGGAACAGTAACCAGAGCCTCTACTCCAAACACCTGACAATCTAAAGGCATTCCAATCCTATGCATCGCAAGTCTTTGAGCGCAGGAAGCAGAGCTACATAGTTGTTACTGCACCTAACAATACCTCTTCAGTGACTTAAGGGATCCATATTCTCAGGCTACCACCTTTTTTTCTTCTTTCCCCCCCACGTGCTCTGCCTGGAGTTCACACTCTAGTGCAGCTAGTTTGTTTGTTTCTTTTTTTGTTTGTTTTTTTATTTAATTTGTTCTTCATGCGCTCTGCCTTGAGTTCAGTCGAATTTGAACTTATTTTTTTCCCTAACTGCAGCACGGGTGGTTTTTTCTTTTTTTTTCCTTTCTTTTTGCCTCTATTTTTTCCCTCTTCTTTCTTTTTTCTCTCCTCCCTGTGGGATCTGGCCCACCTTCTGGCAACACCAGGTGGGTCAGTCTCTCTTGAGACAGTACGTGTTTTTGCTGGGACTGGCCCACCTTCCCGTAGTGTGGACGAGTACCCAGAATCATCTGTTCAGGTGACTGATGCTTCTGGTAGCCAAGCGGCCAGAACAGAACACACACACAAACCTACACCAACACATTTCTGGCCCTTTAAAGTTGATTCCGTTCTTCACAGACACCAGGCGGAGCTGAACTGACGTTCTACGTGTCGCCTTACATGTCCACATGTCCTATTCTTGGTGCTGATGGTATTAGCATTTAAAATACAGTTTTGATGTTCAGCTACCCAGAATCGTCTGCTTTATAATAATGGCTTTTTGCATAATACTCACATAATCAGTTTTGTAAATAAGTTTTTAGGTTATAATAATTTAAATGTCTATGGCATTTCTCAATTTAATTCTTGTTACTTCGTAGGGAGGATCATATCGTTTTTGTTTTATAAGCCCACTGATCCTTATGGGACTGTCCTAGGATTTACTGGAATCGCATTACTTTGCCAATTGTTATTTATTCAGGATCATATACACGTGTTTAATTAGATGAGATCGTTATATTAATCCAAATCGTAAGCAATTGAAATGCTAAACTAAAAAAATATTATACATATCCTATTTACAGGGAACAAAAGTTTCCTGAAAATTGTCATTTACATGACATTCTTGCCGACGCAGACCAGACAGGAAATGAGGCTTTAGAAAAGTTAACCAAGCCCTGTTTTCACTTCTGAAATTTGTTCCACTCATTGTGTGTACTTCATTTTGTGTGGAGACTGACTCCGCACACTAGGAAGTACATGGAATGACTTAAAGAGTGAAAGGAGACATTCCGTCTCACTGGCATTTCCCTTTTTCTTTCCATGTACTTTATATAATACAGGATGTCACTTGACTTTGTCTTAAATTCAGGAGGTGATTCCTGGGATCATTCTGAATAAAACTTGCACGAATGTGGGTCGGTTTCTCAGCTGCTGTGGAATTACAGATATCCGAAATGTAACACCTATGCTCATTACAGTGGGCATGGACATTTATGTAAGCCAGCGAACTATAATGGAGGGAAGGCAGTTGAAGATCGTGGTACCGACCACTGCAGTGCATTTCTTAGATCAACAGTTTGTTGATGAGAATAAGTGTACATTGACTGCATCTCGGAATATTCTAGTGACCTTGACTAGCCTATAAAAAAAGAAATTCTCGCTACTGTTAGTATAGCACTTGAGCTGGCAAACAGGCCATACTGTGTCGTATTAGAAATAACTGTGCAAGTTCAGTTTGTTTTCCTTATGGCGAATACGGGAATCATAATTTTATGTACGAGTTTTGCAATGCTGCCATCGAAGAATACCAGATGGATGTTTGTTGATATTCACCAAGTTCTGTGAGAAAGTGGCTCGCTGGAGATTGTTGACAGTTCAGTTTCTAATACGATGGAATACAAGGAGTACAGCGTGGTTAAACTGTAAATTGTGAAACGCAATTATTTTCCAATTTGATCAATGTTCTCGGCAGTTTAACGCGATCCTTTTCCGCTTAAATTTTGTGTGTTTCTATCAAACTCCAACAAGTTAAACTACAACTCAAATACCATAGCTCAGTAAACTTCAGAATCGGACCCACGCTGATGTAATATTTTTTATTCAGAATAATCTCGGGTGTCGCCTTTCTGATGTTTTGGCACAAAACCACGAGACACCCTACAAGGCGAGATTTATTTTGTTTATTCAAAAATTGGTATTATTGGGATAGATACAGTCTAGATTGACTTTTTCTAGCCTCTTTTTTCCCGTTAGGCTTCGACAGGAATATCACAATATCTTACTGCCGATTTCAGGAGCATTTTCGGCCTGCTGCATGTTGACAGCATTCGCAAAATTTTAAGCTCCTAATTATGGCGAGCTGCATACTTTCAGTTTATAAAATCTCTAATCAGAAAGCCTCAGGACCTGATCTTGGAGTCTTCAGGACTTTGGTTGGTCGTATTAAAGTCATAAAAGCTACAAAAATATCCCATTAGTATACAAGTGTACTTTTCAGGAGAAAGGTAACGCACGATACCCGAACAGCAAATACACGGCACATATGTGCAGTTCAGAAAAATAATTTCCTCTCTCCTGTTTTCCTAAACAGGAAAATAATCGATGCCAGCCCGATATGAGAGGTTCGACGGCACGTTGTATATTAGCGTGAGCGTATATACAATACCACGTTAAATAAAAATTTAGGATCAAGTTAAAGAAGACCATTAATAGAAAAAACAAAAATAAACATTTCGTGATAGTTTAAAACAAAAATAGTGGAAATCACCAGGGCCATTCCATGAAGAACTATTTTACCAATATTGTTATTACTTCATTTGAGAACTTTAGCATAATATGTAGGTCTTCTTTATGGATAACACGTCATCGGAGATACTGACTCACTTTCGGTTTACTGTTACAGCCTGGCGTCTATATTCTTAATCCAAAATGCGAGTACCTTGTGATAAGGAAACGTGGGCATTAGGTGCGTGAATATGATAAGGTGTCATTCGTACTGGTATCTTAGAAATACGTAGAAGAATGAAGACTCGCTCTGTTTATACTCCAGCACGACCATGTTGGCTTCAGTCGTAAACAACTTAACGAGAATGTTATCATTTGCCGTATTTGATGGTCACTGGAATTTGAACCATAGATCACTTTGTACTCGTTTTTGACCACTCGGCAGTTCTAAGACACAGTACCCTTCAGTCCAAATAAAAACATTTCACTTACAGACATACGTCATTTATCTTGTAATTAGCAGTTGACGTACTCCCTAGTACGTCAACTGCTAATTACAAACTGGACCTTCCCATCTTGTAGGATGTTGCGGCCTTATCTCGTGCGCAATCCGGGCTCATAAGTCTCGATATGACCTTGCATTGCACTGCAATCACATCGAGATCGCTGTCGATTTTGCATGCTCCAATTGGGGACATCATTCACGTTGGCATACGTTTATTAGCGGCCCATCTTTGTCAGGTGGAAAGAATGACATTCATCACTTAGTTCTCGTTTTATTTCTTATGAATGCATCTGATCTATGAAGTGGATCTGCTGTCTGTATGGGAGAGACCAGTGGCAGTCTCAGATAGGGCAGACTACAGTCCCATAAGAAAATGAGCAGTTTTTTAAAGCTCAATGCTTTAACCAGAACACCGCTTCAGCTCCTCCCCCCTTTCAGAAAATCATAAGACCTCCACGGATAGAGAGAGAAAGAGCGATCTTCTCTGTATCTTCTAAATGTAGGTGTCTACTAATAGGCAGGTGTGGCCTGCATTCGCAATTCGTGTTTTGGGTGTTACTTTCACGTTTCTCGTTATCTTTATGACGTCCGGCCTGTATTTTTACATGTGTGTGGTACGTGGCTGCTGGAAGGGTGTGTCATCACTCAAGTGTCCTTGGCAGATGCTGAGCTGTCTCGTGCACTTAGTTTTCGTGGCTAATGTTGGATTTCTTATTTTAATATATTCACATCTGCATCGCACGTTTCACAATGAACAATAAACAAACTCGAAACTAACGAGACTCCATCGTATTTCTCAAAAAAAACTGTTTTGTTAGTTATAACCTCGTAATAACGTGTTATCAGCAGCTCAGTTGGTTAACAGCGTCGTTCTCGCACTGAATTATACAGAAAGTAAATGCAATTTTTAGAAAAGCATCGTGAATCATTAACTCTGACGTAATCAACTTCACAGTATACGATTTTCGAGGGTAAGACTACAGTATTAAAAGTATTTTTAACTACGAAATGTCTCGTGTAGGAAACGGGATTTTTATTTCTGTTGCTTATTTTTCGAGCGCCGAAAAATTATACAAATAAAATGAAAATAAACATCAGTTATTGCTTCGCTGTGTAATTTATTTCTTGCCGGACTGCAAAGAAGTTTTCAATTTATGGACCTGTTTTTGTGCCAGCCGAGCGTGTATTTGTATATGATGATGTAGTCGTAGTTGGCATTCATCGACAGCTGTTTAAAAGGAAACTAACCAGATGTTGCCTGGCAATACTTGCAAAATACACGAAAAAGGGAGTTATGAAAGAGAACGGAAAACATGAAGGATAACAACTGGAAAAATAAATGTTCCGCGATTTAACCTCACTAGTGTTATAAGAAATATAGGGGATATCAACGTGCTGTAATAATTGGACAGAGAATGTAAAAATAAATTCATTATATGCTTCCTGTTCTCCAACTGACCCTGTTTCTTAATGTATACCAGCTGGTCAATAGCGTTAAGCGTCCGCGATGTTTTGCAGGAGCCAGAAGTAGCAGTACAGGAGAATATGTTACTCCTCGTGTACTTCGAGATGGAGCAGGGGCTGCGTTTCGCCAAGGTCTTTGGAGCGAGGGGAAACTCTCCAGTTTTTGATTAACAGGTATTTTATGTGCTCTAAGGATCTGTGATTATCTTAAGGCCAACGATACCACAGTGAATAAACAGGATACTTTTAATCTTCAGACATCCTAGACAATCCAGCTGAATGGTGGCAAGTGGAAGATTCAAATGAATGCGGCAGCGGTAGTGCTCTTTTTCTTCAGAGACAAACAACCGCTTTTCGTCTCCATAAATACTTCGTACTCGGTAGCACTCTTCAGTATGTGGTTCAGTCTGACTTTTGAATAACCTTTCATTCCTTGGGTTCCTTCAGACTTCAATTCTGAAAATCTTGCAGAAGAGTAGGCCTTATTAAAAGATATTACCAACCTGATTTATTGAACACCCTTTACAAGGCCCATGCGCCGCTAGTCAAGGACTACGAGTTGGAGATTTACAACGTCCGTTTTCTTCTCGAAATCGAGAAAGTCCAGCATTCACCAATAAAGCAAGTATTCTATAAAAATGGAATTCAGATCTTTTCTTTTTAGGTAAGATTTTTTATTGTTCAGTGTCTATTACAAAGTTAAGTGATTTTTATTTGATAATGTTCTTCTCCGTAACATAATGTTTCTCAAGTTTAACTCGTGTCCCAATCAGACTAATGGCGATTCTGACTCTTACACAAAATTAAAGACGTGAGAGACGTTACAAACTGAATGTGTGGGGGGGAGGGCTAAATTTCAAGTGTCGTTATAACGAAACTCTTAAGTGAAGCATAAACGAAGATTACATTTAGTTTCGAAAAGAAGCAGAGCAGAGATTTGTGGGCGTCATTTTTCATTCTTGACTATATACAGTGAAGTTGTGAACTGCAATGCGAAATAAAGCAAAGAATATTCAGCTGAAATATAGACCAAACTAAATAAGAATTAAAGGGCAACAACATTGTTCCTTAATGGGTGGCAGCAGGCTAATTGGTGTGCATAGTAAATTAGCTTGACGCTAGGAGGTGCTAATTGCTCGTAATTTAAGTTACTGCCGAGGTGAGTGCTGAGTCCCATAATATGAATAAAGCGACGCCATGTGCCTCTGCCGTATTTGTGTTTTTATGGGTCAGCTGTCACGAATGCCCACTCGAAGAGTTTGTTCTGCTGAAACGGAATGCAAACGATGCTACAGTCGTGGGACGCCCAAGTATCCTTTCGATAGTAAGAAAATGCGCGGAACAGCCAGAGAATGAAAGGCTAACGAGAAAGGCAACATTATTTCAGAGGGAACAAATTAAGTGCGCACATTCCATACGATACTTTCTCTGCATACTATCCGCCCTGACGCAACCAAAAGGGGGGTGGGTGGATGGGAGGGAACTAAAGTAACCCAATTACCGACCCATCAGTTGAAAATATGTAAATAAGAATCGGATTACACAACCAAACTGTTTAATGCGTATTTGGCGCCGGAAAAATAAGAACTTTCAAGTACAATGGTAAAAGATCTGAATAGTTCTTTGAAATTTTAAGGGGGGGGAAGGTTGATGTAACAGCAGGGTAGTTCACTTTACGTTTAGCACGTATGTTATCGCATAGAGAAGAATCTATTGAGAAGAATAGGGTGGTATTGTAAGAGGAGAATGGACAGGAAGAGTTCAAAGTTATCAGTAGCAGAGTCTCACAACATATGATTTATAAACTAAATCTTCAGATGGTAAGCCTACTTAATTATCACGGGGAACAGTTCCAATAAAACTCAAACCTCTGTCCTACGCTTTCGTAGGAAACGTCAACAATTGCCAGCTTAGGAATTGAAGGGTTCGATCAGTAAACATTCGAGCATTTCCACGATCAGGACTCGATTGCTTGAGGGTCTTATGCATTTGGTGGGGCATATTTTGTCTTCAGTTCAGGCCACTATGTAAAGCTGCACACTTTAAAAGTATGCAGCTTTGCAAACTTTAAGGGTTCAAAGCGATTTATAAAGCAACGAATCTGGTGAATCAAGGGATTGTAAGTATCACGCGGGTACATTTTATTTACAGTTGGTGAATCGAACGGTATCTTTCAAGAAAAATGCGGGTAGGAAATGGCTCCATCTAAAAGGAATTTCACTGTTAACGCTCTACAATGAACAATTTATTTGTAGCAGTGCACTCAGCTTGGCTATGGTTCAAAAAGTTCTCGGTATTTGTGCACGTAATCCATCCCCACTTTCATAATAAAGACTTCGTTTCAAAGGCATTCTTATCATCCATAAAAGCTGAAGCATGTTTTTAATGTGCGTACCAAGTTAGTGACGCAAAATCTTCGAGGCCAACTTTAAGTTCAAGGAATCCTTTATCGTTTAGAGGATGTTGAGAAGACAACGGTCATTATTGCTGGTGTTCCTTGAGGGCTTTAAATTGCTCGTAATTCGAAAGTAAAGGTCATTCCCACTTCAAGAATGTTCGATCACTGACACGTTCAATGGCAAATGCAGAAATATATAGCTGTTTTCGGCTATATCTAAACTTCTACTAGATGAAAACCTAATCTAAATACAAAACCCGAAATAGAAAATGTATGAATCCATTTTGTAAATATCTTTCAAAATACACACGCATTTAAACTTTGTTTAATTTCAGTATATTTCCATATTATGTAGCTGACATAAATCCAGTACCTTTACCTCGATGATATAAGGGCATTACTAGTTCTAGAATAACGCAGAGGCTACAAATCGGATCGAATTTTAATATCAGATCGTATTTTAAAGAAGTTATACTGGCTCCCATTGTAACCATGGCTACCCATCACAATAAACAGATCGTTTCCATTGAATAAGTAAGCGATCCGATTTACAGTTAGCTAACATTTTCTACTCCTCTCCTCTCCTGCAGAAGCCCATAAAGATCAATGTATTTAATCAATGGGGTATCTAAAAGGTCTCGCTATTGGTCCTGTCGATCGTAACTTAATGCGGGCAATGATAACATATCTGCTTCCAGTCTTCTGCTCTTTCAATGTCTTCTTGGGTTATACGCAGAAAGAATGCAAAAACTTACCATACATTAGTTCTCAAATACACTTAGGAACTGATACAAACCGAAGGTGAAAAAGACGATTGCAATACTGTACTTGAACACGGTTGTAGTAATTCGGTTTCAAACTTTGCAGAGGGCCGAAGTTAACGTGTTAGGTTTTTAGGGTTAACCACCAAACAATTCAGGTAACTGAGAATCTGAATTCGGATTCTCAAATACCCGAATTGTGAATGAAATTTTCATGTGTTCTGAAGAACAGTTATTCTGTCTTGTGCGATCAAAACAAATCCACGAAAGTTTGGTTACAGAAAGATCAGAGCTTTCCCACTCGTTAGCTACTGATTAGGAGCCAGGAAGAGGTACGGGCCAGTTCGTTTGTAAGCAGTTTTGAGTACAGTAAAAAAGAAACGAAAACATTCTCGAGGTCTGTAATAAAATATTCACTTTTCTCAAGCTGCAGTTCTCCCTATCAGGAAACTTCTGTTGAAGATAACTTACGCCACTTTTGTGATGTTAACGAAGTGATGTGCAAATGTGGAGTTATTTTACGAGCGTTGCAGATAACATGGCTGCCTCGTCAGACGCTGTCATCCCATATATGATTTCGTAAATGTTACAAACAGCGTGACCTAACGTTTCACTATCGGCTGTTTCAAACAGTCGTTTGCGCAGACAGGAAACGTCACAATAGGAACGCCATCTGCGAATACGGAGAGCGCGAGATTCTTTTTAAATGCAAATTTAAGTCTTTTGTTAAAATAATCGTGTCAGAATTTGTCAATAAAGCTGTTTGTTACCGAAGTTTTGATTTCAATGCTGTCATTATTTCGAAATCAAACGCTCGAATGTATTCGGCAATACTGAAATGTTAACTAGACAACAGAGTTCTCAAACTTTGTAAGCACGACTAAACTGAAAAATAGCTGCATTCTGTAACGAAATGAAAAGCTCTATCCCTTTACCATTTCGAACTGAGAGTAAAAAGAATTTTATTCCATCTATCCCGAAAAAGTTGGGCTACATGGTGACTGCTTATCGATAACTTTAGTAGTATAAAAGGACGAAGATAAGTAGTAAACAGTTCGATTACCCGGTGATAAATTTGGATTAGGCACGGGAACACCTAATTGATATGTGTATTCTATTACATACGAATATGCTTCTTACCATTGACCATTGAGTTTAAAGTTGGTCAAATGGATTGTGCAAATGCAGCGAGGGTGAGGGTCAGCAAAAGGAGTGTTTTTCACCATCTGTTTAAATACCCATACCAATGTCGAACAGGCAGTAGGGAGAGGTAATGAAATGTTTTGCTAGACCCATCAAATCTCCCGGAGAAGCATTAGAGGAGTTAAAAGATTACCGCACTTGTGTGAGTAGCATAAGCGACTCCACGATGAACCTGACACTTCATTACAACTAATAAAGTGGACACGAATCCAAAAGCCGTGGTGAATGACATCTTGGAAGGACTGTCCATTGTTGTTCAGCAAAAATTCGCACCAATCGATCCAAAACGTGCTTCGGGCATGAAGGAAATTTGAAGATGCATCCCATGGTCGTATAACTTTAGAAGTTACTGAACTTATGCCAATCGCTGACTGTCGGATGTAATCTGCTCTTTTTGGATCGCACCATCATTGAAGATGCTACATAGCCACAGCAGTACCGCCCACTGGCGGTTTCAACTGGTAATACCAGAATACTTTTTTTAGGAGGAATACTGCTTTCCACAACATTTTAATTAGCTAAAGGTCTATCTAATCGTTTAATTTTTAAATTTATCATTGTATGACAGAAGTCTGAACTTCAATTTGGCATTGGCTACGATCACCTGTGAATCTTCAACTAACTGAGGAATCGTTTGACCTGCTCTCGGTGGCATCACCTTACTTTTCTGTAACGCGGCGAACAGAGCAACAGCGGATGTAATATAATCCACGGAGTTCTAAAATCGTAAAGCATTTTCCGTAAAACAGTACACACCAACTGAAGCGAAACAAAAACGGTGGGCCTGAGGGTGGGGGGTTAGGTTTATAGGAAGCATCATCATCTCCATTTATGCAACGCGCAGGAAGATGTCTGAAGAAAGGATAGGAGGGGGGGGGCCTCCTTTATCTGCGTATGCTGCGATCTTCTTTTTAGAGCGAGTAACCATATCTAGCTTATTCCTCGATCGATTGCATGATACTTTGTAACCTTAAACCAATTAGCACAATCACTTCCAAAAGGTTGTCGGGTTTCGTTCACCAACTATGGAAAGAGAGCGATAATCATATTTATATAGAATGGGTCACAGACATTGTATGTCCTTAAATTTCATTCTCATCGGACCTGAGCATCCGCGAGATTTTTTCAAACTTAGTAAGCGTTTGAAATCGTGATTCGAAACAAACTTAAACACGTGCAGTACCTTACAACCAGCACGACATCTGGGATTTAAGACAGAAGCCATTCAACTGTAACATAAAGCATTAAATTAAAGCCTGGCAAGTTGGATATAATCTCTAGAAGAGGTTATTGGGGGGGGGGGGGATTTATAACCTGAGGAGGAGGAAGAGGAGCCAAGCTCTGTCCGTTTCTAGCACGTAGATTCTCTGCGCTATTTAAGCTTTCAAACTAAAAGAAAAATTAATCCTCGAGTACACACCCTCCAATACGATGCTGGAAATAAGTCGTCAAACTTCCGTACCCCCGACGTACTCACGTGTGTATTTGGATTCTTTGTCAGGTGGAAACAAACGGCTGGAACCTTCTGTCTGATATTTACAAATTAATCGATTCCTTTTAATGAATTATTCGTTATTTCTGAGAACCGCTTTATAAATTTAAATTGCTCTTCCATAATTTAACAGCCGCAACACCAGATGGCTCTGTAATCATAAAGCCATATGGGAAATGAACAATTAATGATTGTAGTTCCGCGTTGGCTTATACAAAGAAGATCGAACCATTAGTTACAATGTTATCGAGCGACCCCAACAGTCCCGCTCTATCTCGCTCCGCATACTATATTAATTTATAATCTCACGTGACCTTAACTAACCCCTACAACATTACTCACGCGGATTATTCATTTCGCATCCATCCATCCGCCCTTTCTCGAATAGCGTGCGGATCAGATAACGCGATGGGATAGCGAAAGGTCAGAGATGGCGTACATACGTCGAACGCAGCGAAGATACCAGACAACGCTCAGGCCTTTGTCGCTGACTGCTGCGAATGAAGTTGACATTCGTTACGACAGAAGCCGAAAAGGATGCCATTTCCCCTTCCACGCATTACAATTGATAAACTAATTGCCGTTTGCAGAGAGGAACAAAAGCCCAAACTGAACTGAATTTCATAATAAAATGGAACTTTGCTTGTTCTAATTACTATCAAATTCTGAATAATTATATATCCATTTTTTGAATTCAAATTTATTTGATTTAATTACTAAGAAGACACGTGGACAAGGCAAACCCTGGTTCCTATCTTACAGGATATGCGGTTGACAAAGGATTGCAGTTCAAAATTTGACAGTGCATGAATGGTATGCGTATACTAGTATCGTATGTGTAACCTCCCTCTCTCTCTCTCTCTCTCTCTCTCTCTCTCTCTTATTCTCATAGTTAACGAATATCTATTGAATTTTGTTAAACAACTTCATAAAGCCTAATCTACTATTCTTTCATAATGTCTGGCACACATTCTTAAACCTTCAAACCTAAGCTAATTAACTCATAAGTGGCAGGCTGCCATGCATGCAGAAATATATTAGAACAACCGCTCAAAGACACCTGTTCTTTGCGCGGTGCTTTCGTTGACATTTTCGTGAGATGATTTGACTTGAATGAATATTAGCCATGGCTGAAGTTTCAATGCCCCGATTGCGGTCAGATTTTATTTTTTTTTTCTCAATGTTACAAGACTTATTTAATTATTCCCTGTATTCTACTATGCCCCCCGTTTTGTCCCCTCCCACTACACCTGACTTGTTAATCTCCCAGAAGATTCTAGACTCTAAGGGGGTCTCAATAGTTTAGGTATTCCTCCTCTGGACTGGCTGAAGTTCAAAATGACTGACAGACACACAAGTACCAAAACATAATAATATTTATTGACATTATATACATTTCAATCAATAGCTACAAATAACTGTGAACTTTATTATGTGTGGCTTTGTTAGACTGCTAGGCCTTATCTGTGTAAATATCCTTGTAATCCAAACTACTAAATTTTATACACATATATATATATATCATCATGTTCTTAGTGCGCCTCATCTCTGGTTCTAACAGGTCCAGGAGTTCATTACACCTCATAATCCTTACATCAGCTTTCCTACTACTTAACAGTCCTAGTAGGTTTACAGGTAGCTTTCAGTATCAGAATAAACAATTACAAGTAGCTATATATATATATACATATATCCCTTTCCAAAAATTATTACGTATATATCTCAGTTAGAAAATCCTTTCCTCAACCACAGATCTGTTCATCATTCCTAATCAACCAATGTAATTAACAATCTTCCCGTATATCTAATCCAATAATTCTTTAACTATCAGGGCACTCAATCAGTGTTTTAACCGTTTAAACAATTACTGTCACATTAAGTTATACTCTTAATAAATCCAAATTCACTATAATCTAACATTCAACTACAATCCTTTGTTACCTAATTAGTCATTCCCCCAAAATTAACTATTATATCAAGGTATACCTTTCTACCCACTAATTAACTTTTACCATGAGGTCCTATTCATTAATTTCTCTACAACTCTGTGTACATGGGTGCAATTACGTTTAGTTTTCTCCCATAGATTAAGTATTTCCTCTAGAGTCCTTCCTTCACTAACTTAAGATTTTCCGTACTTAACTATCACTTACTCAGTTTTCCGAGTGTTCTCTCTGTTCTGGGCTCCCATAACCATCTGCATAACGGCGTAGACTAGAAGGCGGGTGGTTGTTCATCCTTGGAATATATCAATCTACCTGAGGTTCGCTCTCCCATGGGCACTGCTCTGCTGAGTTGAATAAGGATCCTTTCTTACGTCATCGATCAGCGCTGCATCCGTATACCGCTCTGACACTGAGAAAATTTTAGGGTCGGCCTGTCGCTCATCACTGCTCAGTTGAGTACCCTGCCTCTAGAATTCTCCTTGGGCATTCTCTTTCCTTCACTTTTAATTGCACAACTTCTCACACTGTGCTGTATTCATTGGCTACTGCTGTATCTTCATTCTTCCACGTGGACACATTCTTTCCCCAACTTTAGACTTACATAAATTACTCACAAAGGAAAATTTCCTTCCCATTACTAAACCATCACCCCAAAACTTTTAACCATCACCCCAAACTCAACAACGACTCTGCCACACGACTGTCTTCCTCCACGCACTTCTCCAAAAACTCTCCTCTAAGAAAACTTTCTCTCTCCTTACTCTGAATTTCAAAATTTCCTACGCTTTTCTCTCAGACCAATCGCTGACCTGTACATCTCTTCCCCTGTAATTCCTATTCGTCTCTTTTACTCTTCCGTGGGCGTGTCTTCCATCCTTTTTAGAGAGGGCTTCCGGTTTCCAGCAATTTCTGGAACTTTCTAGAAAGGTGACCGGAAGTTCCGGAAATTTAGAAGTTTCTAGACTTCTTTGTGATTGTCCATCTACACCCTGTATTTGTCTTGCTACACCTGTCGTTAATCGCCCCCATGAAATTTTTAAAGTGTGCACTCAATTTCTTGAGTACCTCAATTACTGAGTTCCATCTCTATCTTAATTGTGTTTTTGTTTCGGCCCCTTGTTCTTTAGGGACGAAATGTTGACTCTGATCTGTGCTCATTAACTACGGACTGCTCCATCGGTGTTTCCATTGTATCGCGTGTTCGAAACGCTTCCACCCCGTTGCTACGTTAATCTTCCTCTTACTTAAAGTAATAGGCGAAACGAGCACAATTAAGCCTAGGACTTATCTGAATTATCCTATTCAAATTCTGTTATTTAGTTTTGACCTGATATATATTTCTAAAGGTTGTCTGTATTAATATTCACTAATAATTTTCCAATATCAATAAAAACCATTATTAATAACAGTTGTAAGGACGGGTCCTTACACCAGTTCTCAAATAACAAGTAATAAAATCTGTACAATAGTAATCACTTTTCTAGCGTCCAAAGCCTCCTGAGACCCTAAGCCTCCTGATGTCAGATGGCGCTAATTCTTCAGTGGTTAGAAACCAAAAGAAAAAGAAAATCGTTATATATGAATATCCGTTGCTGATGTGTCCACAAATTTGCATCGAGGAATATGATGGGTGTTTCAGCATCCTCTGAAGGAGTCGAGCGTTTCTTGACCCACAAGATCACTAAATTCTTCAGCGTGCGCACCTAATCAGCAATAGGTGTGAGGTTTGAGCGTACTGTCAGGCCTAAGGTTTTATAGTAGTGCCCTTTGGTTCTGCCATACTCATCATTGAGAATATTCCTCCCTCATTCGTTTTAATAATCGCTCTCAGAGCTTTATACACTTCATCGAAATTCCCCTTAGGGTCCTAGCGGGGTAGTGCAGTGCTTAAAATCACACGTCTTCCCGAAACGTCAATACTCACATTTTTATGACCCAAAGCACCTTGCTGTCAGCACTACATCTGATATTGAAATGAGGAACCAAGTCCTTTTCTGAATGAAAGCCGTCTGAGTTCGAATCCAGTCAGTGACACGAGGAATTTTTATAGGCTTTTTTATTGAAGTAGCCTGTCTCAAGCGAGCCACATACATACACACAACACCGAGATATCTTCTTTCTAAACTCTGCAGACTACATTTCTACAGTGTCTTTTTAATTATCACATCTACCATAGAAATCACTCTTTACCAACATAGTGCAAAGAAGGACGAAGCAGCACAGTCTGCTTCTGATCGTCAATCACCCTCCCAATCTTCAAACCATCAGCAGATGTTGTTATCCTTCCTCCTGTATGCCTTCAATAACAGTCAGGAAGAAAAGAAATAACGGGTCCAAGTACTAATTGTGAGAGATCCCACTCCATTCTGAAGAATACCCAATTTATGACTGTCCTTGTTTCCTCTTTCAACCAGCCCCTAATCCACCATGGATCTTACCTATAATCCGGACCTGCTCTAATTTATACAATAACTTCTCATAAGAGGTTATTGTATAAACATAAATATATCAAAAACCTTTGTGAATTCCAGATATATAATGTCAAAGTTGTTTCTCGCACCCAACTGCTGCTTTATAAATTTTTCATTTGTAACTTACCAAATTAGTCACGCAGGACCTTCCCTTCGTGGTACAGTACCTTGACACATTAAGGATACCATTCTTGAAGAAATGCATGACATATTTAAACGTAGATTCCATAGACTCTTAATCCAAAATATTATTTCATGTTGTATAATCTTAATTCATTACCAGCTACAGAAGTTCAATCTCACTGGTCTACAATTGGCCACCAATCCTTTGGCTTCTCCCTTAATGGATTGCAGGAGACATTAGCACTTTTTGCACTCCCGCGGAGTATAAAAGTGTCAATGTCTCCCCAAAAAGTGCCAAACCCCCGAATCAAAAGATGATGATCTCATTAGCATACTGATGATTATATGCACCCACCTGCCGCATTTTTTAGTATAATTCGATAGTTGTTTTGATAGTTGTGTTGATATTGAGGTAAACTCCTCTTATTATTTTACTAAGTATAATTCGATATATGCGTATACTATCAGCCCCGGCGCTTTACACTCTTAAACCCAACAGCTTTTCAGATAAACGCTTCTCTGATACTACAATATTGTCACTTATTTTACAGCAAAAATCTGTCATATTAGGGCAACTCGAAAATTATCACATCTACCATAAATTAAGTATGTTCTCTAGTCGGCTTACTTGTTTTTATTTGACGAAAAAACTGTTTCCGATGGCGAACTACTTTGCTGTCCACGCCTGAGACCGACTAACTCAGCCACGGAGGGAAAAAACCATAAGACTTCCTTCTTGCATCATTGGTGGTATTCGAACCCAGCCTTTTCAACCCGGGCGTTGATTACAACCATTGTTCTGCCTTCTTTTACAGCATGTAAATTATATTATGTACACCGGCTCCAGAACGTTAGTTCAACTCCACTGAGGTACTTTCTTAATTGCACAGAACTCTGTGAAAAGTCCAGAAAACGTGTGTGCTGTCTAGTTTCTGTCCACCTTTCACCAGGAAGGCGATCACCTGGAAAGCCTGCCCATTGTCCATTTATACCACGGTGAGGTGCGCCACAACTACGCATGTACTATGGCAGATCTCGACTGACTAATATGTTCAAAACGAGAATTTTGGGTTATCATTAGTAGAAGCATATGATGCAAAAAAGCAAGCTTATGCAGCATCAGCCAAAACAACAACAAAAACAAAACTTCCGATTTTACCCAGCCATTCGTTCCAGTTTGTCCAGTTCTTCCTTGAATTTATTTAAGCTATCAACGGCCACAATGACAGATGTAAGTTTGGACTCCGCTGGCCGAAGGCAAATTTCTACACAATCTGTTTTACAGCTGTCTTTCCTCAATTCGAGTTTATGCCCCCAAGTTCGTAATCTGAGGACAAATCCCATCAGCATTGAACTTGCTCAAACTATTATTCACCTCAATCAGATCACCTCGCAGGTGTCTAGTCTCCAGACCCTGCAATTTGCAGAACTCGCGCCTTTCTTGACAAGAGCAACTCTTTATTCCCCTCACCAATCTTGTTGCCTTTCCCTCTACTCGTTCTAGCAACTCTACATCCTTCCTAAAATGAGGCCTCCAGACCTGTACGCAGTACTCAAGGAATGGCCTGACCATTGCCTTAAACAAATGGGATGACCTCCTTATCCCTGCTAGCAAAATTCCTGTATATCATTAAGAAGACACCATGAGTTACTCATGCAGTCTGTCTGCACTGCTCAGATTCGTATCTGACAGCACAGTTACCCTTACTCCCAGTTCTTCATTCTACAGTAGCCTTAGTGTAGTACCGCACAGTTGGTAAGTTACTGTGAGGTTACTGCTACTCATATGCAGTACTTTCCATTTGTCAATGATAAACTTCAGTTGCCACTTCTCAGCCCATCTGCCTAACTTTTCTAGGTCCTGTTGCAGAAGACCAATGTCATTACTGTCATTAACAACCCTGTCAACCTTTTTTGTCATTTACAAACTTCGACATTGTCTTCATCAATATCAATGATAAATATACAAAACAACAATGGGCCCAACACTGAACCGTGGGGGACTTCACTAATAACATTGGTCCAAGAAGAGCAGTGTCCATTGATTACCACCCTGTCTTCTCTCACTCGACCATCCTTTTATCCATTGTAGCAACTTGCTACAATGGATAAAAGGATTTCCTCCAATTTCTACGGCAGGCTTATGTGCAACAGTATCAAAAGCTTTCCTGAAATCCAAGTATATGATATTAAAATTATTTTTTGCATCCAGTTCCTTTGTGACCACATAGTATCCAATGAAATTGATCAGACAAACTTACCCTTAACAAACCTCTGTCTGAACTATAACTGCAGTCTTGTCTAGATGATCCTGCAATGCATCTTTAACCAGTGACTCCATTATTTTCCCTGGAACAGAAGTTAAACTAACACGTCTGTAATTACTCTGTCACCCTCTTATCCCCCTTTGTGAATTGGGGTTACATTTGCACGTTTCCGCCCCTTGGGATCTCCCCTGAATCCAAGAATGCTTTCATAATTATGGAAATTATGCTGTACTCAAGGAACGGCCTGCTTACTTCTTTTGTCGCCTCCTTTAATATAAGTGAGTAGATCCCATCCGCCCCAGGTATCTTTCTTATGTTTAACTTCAACAATTTCTCCTCCACTTTGCTCTCAGTTATTACAAAACCATTTAGCTCCCTGTTAGAGTTTGATAAGCCTCAGTCCTCAACGTCCCTACAGAATTCCTCCTGTTAATGTAGATGAAAAATACTCATTCAGTTTGTCAGCTACCTGAGCTGGATCATGAACAGTCGAACCATCGATATCAAGTGGACCAATGTGATTCATCCCCTGCCTTCTAGAGCTCACATAAGTAAAGAAGTCTTTGTTTCTCTTAGCATCTTTTGTCAAAGATTTCTCGTAATCTGCCTTCGCTCGCCTAACCTCCTTTGTTACTTCATTACAGACTAGCTTATATCTACCACAGGCTTCTGAGTCGCCTGATAATTTATACGCATCCAACGCATTTTTCTTCTCTTTCACGAGTCTCATTAGTTCATCTGACATCCATTTAGGCCTAAACCTTGAACAGTATTTCTTAGTTGGTATGAAAAGCCTAGTAACTTCTAAGATTAATTTTTTGAATGCTTCCCATTTAAAATTCCCATTTAGAATTAGATTTAATGTGTTTCTTAACTAACAGCATCCTTTCTGTACACATTGTTCTGTGTGACACCAAGTCTCCGATATCTCAACAATATCTGCCTTTGATCAGCACTTCAAATTCATCAAATTTATTTACTATACTCCTAGCATTGCTGCACATGCAAGTATACACGCACCTGTTCTTACTCTTAGTTATTCTAACACAGCCCATGTATTTAATTGTTTCATGATGACCTCCAGCAACTTGCCTTCCAGGCTGCTGCTCATTCCAATAGAAGCAGTGCAAGAATCACTTTCACCTCTGCCAGCGGCTACTGTTAATCTATTAGTCGTGTATCCCTCCAATCTAGCAGTTTTTCGACCCACCTAACACTGCCTCGATAGCATCAGCAAATATTCTTGCTCCCTTTCTATTTAAGTGTATCCCATCGCTGTAGAACAAGTCTCTCCTGTTAACAAGCACAGACCACGTTGTGAAAAATTACACCCCTTGAGCCTTGCACAATCTCTCCAGGGCGGAATTGATTGACAAGGCTCTCATCTTGTAATCCCTCCCATCTTAGTTCAAAGAAAGAAAGAAAAAAAACATCCCGCGTCCACTAGTGGAGTGCAAGACCAGTGTATGCCAGCACAACAAAATTCCGCATCAAGAAGAGGACAAAAGGCCAACAAAAAAACTAATAAAAATAAAACAAAAGTAAAATAAAGAATAAATTTAAAAAAATAGATAAAAATAATGTAAAAGGGGGGGGGTGAATGATTGTATAGAGAATGAAAAAGAAAAGGGAGAAAAAGAGCATAATTCGATGGAGACGTCAATATATAGTTGGAAGTCTTAGTTTGGAGAGATTAAAGTGGCGAATCCCACACAGCCCTGCAGTGTCAGCAATGACGTCTTTGTTAGGAAGACAAAGTAGCAGTCACTGGAGAAGCCAGAACACGTCGTCGGCGCTCAAAGGATTGCCAGGTGTAATCCAGGAGGAGCTGTAAGTTTCACTGGAGCTTAGGAGAAGAGTCTCCGTTCCGAGAAGAGCTGCATCGATGAAAGGGAAGTGACGAAGATCCTGATAAAGTTCGAAGTGAAGGAGGACGTACTCCTAATCCTCTCGATGGCCACAAATACAAAGCGAAGACTGTGAAAGATTAAAGGTAGCTAGTTTGCATTAAGGGAGCCATAATGCCAAAATGTAGAGTACATGGGTTTCGATGAAACCATTTCAATGTGGATTCACGGGTGGTGAAAGATACCTGCAAAATAAATTTTTGGGTGATCCGTCCTTTTGTGGAGACCTCCCATCTGTCTTGTTAGCGTTGCTAAAGGTTGTTCCACCAGCAGCTCTTTAAAGCCTTTGGTTCAGATGTACACTTATGGATATATCACGGAATTGAAGAGATATCCCATGCCGGATGCGATAACATATTCACCTATGTAACAAAACGAGGTCAAGCAGGAGGCATCCAGTTAGAACCTTCATTTCATTCATTTATTAATTCTCAAGATTATGTACATCAAAGTATATGGATGATTTATTTACATATATTTAGATGCTCTGTACACTCGTGTGTGTAAGTGTTCTTTAATCAGGGTGGCTTCAAGGCATAAGCCCAACTCCACCTTGAAAACTTGTGAATTTGTAGGGTCTACACAAAGCGGGTCTGGAAAAGTATGTTGAATTACCTGGGTCTGGTTTTACTGTAGCGCAATTCGCGCATTAAATCCCGTACCCATCAGAGGTAGGGCAATACGAGTGGGTGCTAGAGTAGAGCCTACATGGCAGAAGTAGATACGCTCTTGCAGGTCATTGCGAGAAGCATAGATCGCTAAACTGATTTAACTTTCCAAAACTAGGCGCCAGCACCGTAAGTTAAATAGGCAGAAACAGTCTTGTAGAGTAGTCGTAAGAGGCGATGGTTTAATCCTTAGGGGTATTCAGAGAGACGGAGAAATAAGAACGTATAGGCCTTGACTTTAACCAAAATATGATCAAAGTTTTCTTAAAAGTAATTTTAGTCAATTACGTGAGCCAAGTATTCGTTAAAAGTGATTTGTCTTGTAGTTCATTGACGGCTTATATCAAAGGAACCTTTTTAATAGCATAATTTTAGTCTTTGTAGGTGATACGGATAGTTTTTAGCAGATAAAGGTATAAGATCACCCATAATAATATTTGCAAATACCTCTAGAGACAAGCGAGCTTTCCTGTGAGTCAGAATGGTTAAGTCATCGGCATAAGCCAGTTTTGTAGAGCTCGGAAAGGATTTAAGGAACCATTCGTCCAGGACGCGGTTCCAGTCGAGTTTACCTAAAACAGATCCTTGTGAATATCCACAAGAGAGACAATGCGAGTGATAGTTTGAGCCTGAAAGAACAACAAGAGTGCGGTTGTCGATATAACGTTAAGTAAGGTTATATAGGGGTGGAGGACAGACCAAGAAAAAAATTATTGGAAAGAAGGCACGAAGATATAGAGAAGGATGGATCAGAATGCATGGATAGAAAAGGTAGTAGGCCACAGAGGAGGCTCACTAAAGGTATAGGATGAAAAGGAGAGGTAGGGGAAGGGGGAATGGCCCCAAAGGAGAAAGGTCATGAGAGACAGGTGCTCCCATATGGGCGCCATTTAAGGTCCAAATTGCAACAATGTCCCACAGGGCAGTGTCTGCAATGGTTCCTACCCCAAGAGGAGGTTTAAAAGAAGAGGTAGTCCCGCACTGTGGAATAGTGCCTGCAGTAAATCCTACCCCACAAGAGGCCCCTGAAAAAGTGACAATCCCGCACAATGAAATAGTGCCAGTAGAGAATCCTACACTGGCTGAGGTTTTCCACAATAATTTATAGTCATGTATACTCAATGGGCCTGCCCCAGCTGGGGTTTGCATGACAAGGAACGATCCCATCACTGGAGCAGAGGTGGGAGGAAGTGGTGACCTCACTAGAGATTTGCATGAGGCATGGAGGTGGTATTTCAATTGTAGTCTTCAGAAATCAGCTCAGAGTAAGTCATGAGGTTTCGTTTCCTAATTTGCTTATCCGCTGGGAATTTATTCAGTGGTTGGATCTTCTAATCTCGAAGACTGAAAGCGCGAACTCAGAAAAGGTAACATAGTTGCGCCTGATTATTATACAGGTAGATTAACTGTATAGTTCACCTGTCTGTATAATAATCCTAGTCTTGTAACTGCTGGAGATTTTGTCCAATTCACTGGATCTTTCCATGTACATATGTCCTCTGTTTAATTATTAAAGTACTCTAGAGGAAGGTGCAAATGTAACTTTGGTCGTTATCTTTCTTTCTTACTTTTATGAAAATTATAGAACCAAATTTGTTAGCAATATTTAAGCATAAGAAACTCCTTTTGAAACTTAGTTTTTTTTTATTTACTGGTAAGAAAGCTTTGGTTGCAGAGATCCGTTTTTTTTTCATGCTGTTGACGGTAAATAATTTTGTATTGTTGTTTTCTCAAAATCTCCCTTTTTTAAAACAAAGCTAAAAATATTTGCTTCCTTGAAGTAATCATCATCGGGCTAAAATAAAGGTTGGTATTAACAGCCCCTTAGCGTACGTTCATAACCGTATTTTGTTTTCAGAAGTGCGTGTTGGCGGCCAATTTCCGTGCTGTGAGGCCCGGAATAACTCAGGGGACCCCTCCAATCGATATCGGCTACCTAAAACCTGGAATGAATCAAAGGATTTTATAAATCCAATCAATTTTCGGCTGGAATGGAACCTCAGACCTTTCTAAGCTATCGGCAAACGGCGATGTCTCCTACTGATTAGGGACTAACACAGAGGACTACCATCATCGGACTGTAGAAATCACTATTGAAGCATACATTGAAAAGTATTAAGACTATGCAACTGACACCATTCAATGGCTGTTCAGGGGTGAATACTTTATAGGTTAATAAACTGATAGCAGCAATAATAATAAAGTATCCTGGGATTAGATTGTGGTGTTAGGGTCGAATATTTCCAGGATAAAATGTAATAGGCTAAATTAATGTTCTCAGCTCTAGGGAAAATTTTTTTACTGAATAAATATGAAAAGAACCCTTTAATTTCAATAAAACTCTGCCTACGTCAGGGTAGACAGCAACTCGCGGTTTAGAAGTCACTGACTAAACATTTAATAGGCTCAATGAAATCTTCACGCAACGTGTTAATTTTAATCTACTTTCGACCAAAAAGACAGATCTAAGATTCACAGTATAGTTCGTGTTGTCAACTGAAAGCTGAAGCTACTGCACACTTTTGAAAATCTTTCAGAATTGTCTCATTCACTCTGCAATAACTGCGCTAACACACGGTGCAATGTTGTATTCAGCTACGAGTAACTGGAGTAGCTGATCTGACACAAAGCGAAAGGGGAGTTGAGCAGTATCTGGTAAGAGGATTATGAATTCAGCCTAGGGACTCTAATAACCCACGGAGGAGTTGGCGTCGCAGCACCCTGTTATCTGAGCGCAACAAAGAAAGAAAGAAAAGCTAAATGAACGAGGGAATGCATTTAGAGAGCGGCCGTTGAAAATTGAGCTCTCCGTGAAATCCTTCGGGAAGGTCTCTGGAAAGAAATTTTTATTGAAGTTAAGAATTTAGATTTCCTAATAATATTTTCTTTTCACGCATGATAAAACGGGGATGCTGCTGCCACAGAACTTGCGTTGAAATGATGCGGACATCTTTTATGATTTTCACATTGTTTCGCCTTCGTGAACTCAATATGCTCGTGGTCCTTCCATCTAGAGTGCTTACCACGACTTTGTAATAACTGGAACTGATATCTGTCGTTAGGAATTTGCGTATGTAACATTTAGATAAAAGGCATATAAATAATGTGCCTTTATAGAATTACGTTTTGCTGGGAGAAATGCGACTTTCCGAACATCCTGTGTGTGTGCAGGGTGATCCATAACTAAGGAAAACACTTCGCATAATTGTTAATTTAAATACGTATGGATTATATGAAAACAGTTTATAATCTTTTTGTTGTTTCTGAATAATTTAAACATGGGAAAAGTATCACGAGTCTTACAATGGAGGAGAGGATCGAAATTGTAGAGTAGCGTGCAAAATACGAAAATGCAGAAGTGGTTTATGTCCGAAAAACTTCAAGAAGTTTTTCGGACATAAACCACCAACAATAACGACCATAAAGCAAATTATGAAGAAGTTTAATGAAGTGTGAACAGTGGTAGATTCTATCATAACCTAGTAGGCCTTGTATATCAAAGGCATTTGCTTATCTGAAACTTTTAGGACAAAAGAAAAGAAAGACAAATCAAAAGAAATATAAGACAATCTCAAAGAAAGCAAAGTTTGGAACTTAATACTAAAAACAAGCTTAAATCGGCTCTCTATGCAAAAATTGTCAGTGAATTCTTAAGTCAATGGATAAGACTACCGGACTCCCCAAATTTAACCCTTTTACTTTTTGTGGGGATCCTTAAAAGATAAAGTATTTAGTAATAATCCCAGGCTTTTTTATCAAGTTATTTATTTATTTAAATATAAACTAACAACAAAGCTGTTAATGGCAATTCACTTGGATTAAAAATGGTTTTTATTCAGATTATTAAAGTATAAAATTTCATAAGGGATTTGTAAATCTTTTACAAAGATTTTACTATATTACCCATTTTAAAACCACAATTTTAATCTAATAAGTGTATTAAGAGGACCAAATGCGTAATGAGAACTCCATGGCAAATATGCAAAGTCTTGCTGTTACTCTTAGTATTGATATCGTGGCATTGTGATTCGCAATCTCTCTCAGCATAGGCGAAACTATAAATTGACTCCGCGAAATTTCATGATTACCTCTCATGTGGTCACACTAAACCAGCTATTCGGTGTTGCTATTAATTGCACTTCCCTTCCCTCCTCTGCGGTTGCAGACTTGGTAGTGTGGTAATTTGCAAGGTCTGTCAGAAACAGAAAAATTTATTTTCGCTTTCTGATATTGAATGATATGCTTATTGTTTGAACTAGCTGGATTAATTTTGTTTGGTATTTTCATTTAGAAGAAATTAATAAAAAAATACTAACCTTTTCAAACTGTACAGTAATGAATCTTAATTTAGATGTTTTTTTTATTATTTTTTTTCCAAGCTAATCAATAAAACAGGATTTTAATTACAGATTCTTACATATACGACACTTGATCTTTGTGGGAGCTTGCTGATCAATAAGCCCTGTAGTTTCTAGGGTACTGGGACGGAATCTACTTACTACAAAGCGGCAGTTGTTTAAAACAGAGAAAAACGGATGAAATATAATCCAACGAAGGTAATTGGAAAACAGCTTGTTATCTTCTGTTATATTAAAATCTTCTCCCAAGTCGTGTGTTCCCTCATCTCTCCAGCGCAGGAGATTTGCTGGAATACGCCTCTTTATTCCTATGCATGGAACTCGTGTAACGGTAGTTGCACTACAAAAGGACACCGCTGAAATTACCATATTAGGTACATAAATCTTGCGCAAGACAGAAATTAAAGGTTGAAAATAATACATAGAATTTACTTGAATAAATAAATTTTATATTGCCTACATATAATAATATTTACTTACTTATTTATCCATTGTCATTCCAGCTTCTGTCCAGATCGATAAGAACACCAGTCTTCTCCACTTAGCTATACCTTCCCGCCATTCCTCTCCCTCCAGCTTCCCCCAGCAAGCCTCTTCTAGCCATCTTCTTGTCGGCCTGGTTCTTCGTCTTTTACTTTCCATTTCTAACATCTTCTGTGTTTGTCTGTTATCCTCTGTTCTCTTTATCAGAAAGTTCATTGCTATCGCTTGCATTCTGAAACCCTCCATTTGAATTCTAACATCCTCTTTGGTAGTCTGTTAAAGACTCGTAATATCCATCTCTCGCATTGTTCACGATTTTCTCTATAGGTTATTGTTGGTACATAATAAGCTCTATAGAGCACCACCTTGCAATTCTCAAGTACCTCCTTTCTCCAAACTAGATCTTTTACATAGTTATAAAACATTCTTTCTTGGTCCTCCCTTCTACATATTTCCTTATCAACTCTTTCTTTTTCATCTACTGTACTCCCTAAATATCTGAAACTCAGTTCTTCATTCCTCTTTCCTTCAATAAAAATATTAATCCCCTCCTTCCCTGTCATTCTCATTGCATTACTCTTAGCATCACTAAACTTTAAATTGTATCTCTATCCTTCCTCCACCCAGCTTTCCACCTGCTCTTGCACCTCCTCCCCATCCCCATAAATCAATAAATCATCACTTTCATTTTTTCTGTCCCAATCCTTTTTTCCGCAGCATTTTCTATATCATCCATTACATGTATGACTAGTAGAGGTGAGTGCACTACTGTCTCAGTCCAACCAAAAAATTTTCAAACCAGCCTGTGTTTCCAACCATTGTTTTCACACAGCTTTCAGTCCCTCTTCAGTAAACTTTTAATACTCTCTATCAACGATTTTCCTACCCCGCGTTTCCTTCCCATGCTATCATACGCCTTTTCAATATCCAAAAAGGTCATGCACAGATCCCTTCCATATTCAATTTTTTTCCCATCACTTGTCTCACAGAAAAAACGAATATGTGGACAATCTACCTTTTCTGAAGCCACTCTGCTCTTCCCTCATCTTATTAGTCCTAATAATAACATTTAATCTTGTAAATTTTAACTTTATTTTGAAAATTTTCCCCATAGTTTAAGAAAATAAACATCCAGACTTCCTCAAACACAAGTAAAATAATTAAAAGCCAAGAGTAGGTTTTGGGACAAATATGCTGAAATTTGAACTGTACACGAAAATATTTTAGCAGTCAGGATCCGAGGCACAAACTGAGTAGATTGGGGTTCCTTGTCAGAATCTACTCATGGATCCTTTGAGAGTGGAATCCCAGCTAGTTACCTTATGCGTCTGTACCTAGCTCTGCCCTTGGACGAAAAGTTTCAGTGCCAATGCTCGAGCATTGGCGCTTTCCCCCTCCTTTCAATTTCCAGTACAAACTAACCATAGTTCGTTCGTCTTGAGCTCTCTTCAATCGCAGTTTCCTCTTCCTTAAATTCATATCTATTGTATTATGTTTTTCATTTCTATTGCAGGAAAGATCGAGACAAACTGTTAGACTGCAATTTTTGGAAAATGTTTTAATTTTTCTTCTGTATCGAAGGATGCAAAAGAGAATAGAAAAAGAAGGGAAAATTACCACCTAAAGTTATTACTGTTCATGTACATTCTTAACTTAATTTATTAATTTGACCTGTTACTAAACTTCAAGAGAAATGGTTATTTACGCTTACGTCCATTTGCTTTACCTTTGCAAAGCCTCTACTCTAGAGGTTGTCATGCACGTTTTGTGCATGCAAAATGAAAGAAAGGTTAAATAAATTTTGAATAGTAAATTAAAAATATGGAATCTTGGGGAATAGAAGACTTAAACTCTGGATTAACACTCCCTTGCAATGAAGATGGCAAAAATAATATTAACTTGACTGTGTTTATAACAGTAGAAGATAAGATTACATGCACCGTCTTGTGAAAATTCCTAAGAAACTGTATAAAGCAGCATCGGTCGACTTTTATTTAATTTTCGCAAAAGGTAAAATTTCATTGGTACGCTTCCAAATAATACATTTCAAAAAGCGCCTATTTCCGCAGGGATGAGCTTTTGTCCTCAGCGTTTTCTGAATCAGTGGCAAAGGTTTGAAGGTTACAAGACTTTCAGTGGAGAACATCAGCTTCTTGCTTGCCAATTTCTTAACTTAGCTTAGACGAGGAAGCAAAGAATTACCCGAGCTCCATTAAGAGGAACCATCGCAACATGGAAATCCACTGCAGCGAGCTGACCGTCTACGCACTGGGAATCTAGTTTCTACTAATACTCTGCAGTTTCATGGTGTCACTAGCAGATTTCAAGAACCATTTCGCTAGCAAATTTGTTGGGGAAATGGCTTTTGAAATAGTGTTGAATTTCTCGCTACCCGTTTGAGCCACTTACGAATCCAGCCATTTTTACATCTCTCCAACAGCACAGGATATCTTCAGAAACAGTTTTTTAATCACAATGGCGCACCCCGCTGTATATATAATGATTAGGGACTCTTTGGGGACGATCTACGCTAATGTTAGAATCATCGGGGTTATAATCTTTAGGTTATATGAAGTATCAAGTCCGGTGTGCTGATATTCACCAGATTTATATCGACCTAAACCAAACGACTCAAATCTTGATGCGGGATTTTGAACAAAATACGCGCTTTAGAGAGATAGTAGATCCAGGTCCAGCTCCTCGTGCCTAGGGACGAGCACCAGACAGCAGCTGCCCAAGTGTTAGCTGCTCCCTTGGTGGCAAAGTGGCCTGACACACAACAGAACACACACACGCACACTCAGACTTCCAAGTTTTATTTTAATATACTTTTCCAGGCCGGCTATGTAGAGTTTCTACACCATCACAGGCTTTCAAGGTGGAGATGGGCACATTCTTTAGAATTTCGTTTGACGGCACTATCTGGGTGTTGGTGGTTCAGAATTTTCTGATTCTAAATTTGATACTGTTTTGTGGAAAATTTGAAAGTCATTTAATCATACTCTGCATGAAAACTCGGGAACTTTGACTGTGATAATGTGGTCTGGTTTTCATTCACAAAACGGGGGAAAAATCATAGAATACGCAATTTATAGACAATACATTGACGCCTTATAGGCTTAACTTCTTTGGTGTAAAAAAAAAAAATAACCGAAAAAATGATTTAACTTTCATTGGTACGCTTCCAAATAATACATTTCGAGAAGCGCATGTCTCGCCAAGGATGACCAGCTATTTTCCTCGACGTTTTCTGCACAAGTGGCAAGATTTAGTCTGCAAGTGCCCTGAATAGAACTTTAATTAAAGATACTTGACAAAAATTATAGATTTATATCATTAAATGAAAAATAAAAAAGTTTAATCAACCGAAATAAATAGCATTTACTATAAATTAACTCAATGAATTGTACGAAACATTTAGGATCAGAAATGGTGCTGATATTTCTAATACCGTAGGTGGAGAAATATCCTAAGTTGATGCGTTTTAACATTGCAGTTTCAACCCGCCCCCCTCAGTCCATAAATGGGTTTTTCATCCAGCAAAACGGCCAATAATACTCAGTTTAGACTTATTGCAGCTAGGAATGGGTTCAGTCCTTTCTGTTCGGGAGGAAAATCAGTCGGTGGGAAGTATTGACAAATTGTTCTATTTTAATTCTCATTAATGTGATTAGGCTTATTTCAGGGGAGGAGGAGAACATCTCCAAGAACAAAGTTCTTGGAGATGTTCTTCTCAAGCTGGGTAATGTTATTATACTCTACTTATGTGAACATTCTTTTTATTTTTGTCTGTGTAAATTAGAATTGGAATTCCGCAACTTCTGAGGTACCCTTCGTTGGTGATGACCGAGTACAGAATATATAAAGCGTGGTAGTTATAGTCTCAATCCACACACACATTACATTATATTCTTGGCAATTTTTTAAAATAGAATTTTTTGTCAGCTTTATGTCAACGTAACCACATCTGCAGTTGGATTAAAGTTGCCCAAGGAAACTGAGTAGATTTGGGCTACCTTTGGGCAGTTTAATTAAGCTATTTTGAAACGTTATATTACGTGGTATTTTCGCAGTGGAGTCCGTCCGACTTCGTTCTTAGCAGATCACGTGTCTGCAAACCTATTTCCCCTCTTAAAGTGCGCAGTACTGGTTTGCCGTGTGCCCATTCTTCCTCTCAAAGTTCGTATTTTTTTTTTATACATTCTTTACTTTAAAGTTGGCATAAAAGGATAAATAACCCGAAGCTCCCAGGCATTCATCTTCTGAAGACGTGTTTGAAGTCTTTTTGCATATCGAGAATCTCACGTAAAGAACTGACTTATTTCTTTTAGAACTCTTTCACCTTCTTGATTCAGGCACGCATAAGGTAGAAGAAGTGCGAAGAATGCTTGAGAGCCGAAGGGTTATCCCTTTTCAACGTAGGCCTTCGTTAAAATAAGATTTAATTGGCAAAACATATTTGCAGTTTAAAGTTACAGAGGCGTAGATACTTTTCAACGCACCTGCCTTTCCTTAATTACGAAGTTAAATTCAAAACAAATTAGGTAATAAAAGCGTGACTTTTCAGGCGTATTTGAGTGTTTTTATTAAATAATGTTTGCGACCGTAATTACTTTTATTTAATAATTTTTGTAGGATTTAAAATAGATTCGTTATGAAATACATCATTAAAAATTGTTAATTTGTATGTTATTAGATTTAATGAACGAGAAATGTTCTCGAGAAATGTTTCAAAACGTTCCAAATACAAAATTTGTGAAAATCTGTTCATCGAGAGGTATTGAATATGAACAGATAGTTAATAGAATTTCTTTTTTTGTTTCTGTAATAGACGAGGTTTTTTATTCTATATTTTATTCGCTTTCCATATGGGTATTAATTATTACCATTGATCTACCAAAATCAGCGCCATTCAGGTAGGTAAAGCCTTTTTGTGTTTGATAAATCCATCTTCTTTTTAAAAAGATTCAACATATCAAATATGAGAACATTGAAGTATCTCTTCTGCACTGAATCCTCGCAAGCGAGATGCATATCGCAGGTTCACAGATTACGCTTGGCGAAAATAACGGCTGTGCAACTCCCTTCCCCACTGGGGAAGAGAAGTTAAAAGTAAAAATGACAAAAGTACGATAGTTTTCACAGAAGAAATTTGACATGGAAATGCATGTGATGGCACAACAGACATTCGTGGAAAACCAATGGATGCAATCCTACAGAGATGCAAATTATCATATCGCTATCCAGCAAACAAGGTTATAAACCTTAATATGAATCGTGATTATCCATATCAGCCAGTTAACATCCCCGGGAGGTGGGGGCTTTCGTTTTGTTATGGCGAGAGCTGAAATTTTGATATTGAAGCCAATATTTTCGGGAGAGCAGTTCTAAGTCTGAAGTTCTGGCGAGGGGGAGTTGCGTGTCTGGATCCCATTATGTCTGAGACATGCATAATGGGATCTAGCCTCAGTAGCCAGGAAGCCACAATCTCTTGGAGAGTGGCTTCCCGGCTCCGTCCTTAATCAATTACTCCACCAGTTTCACCCTGTGAAAGTACGAAGAGCATTATCATCCGTCATAGGATGATAGCATTATCATCCGTCAGAGGCATACTGCACCCGCGAAAAGTGATCAAGGATGCAAGGAATCCGTTCTTATACATCTCAGAGGAATAAAATTTCAGTGAGCTGCCCCCCCAATCCAAACTAATAGGTATGGAATCAGCTGTTACCCTTCTATACTTTGGCGTACTTGAGGCAACTCATTGAGAGTTTACAAGGACGGAGCCGGGAAGCCACCCTCCAAGAGATTGTGGCTTCCTGGCTGCTAAGAGGCCAGTCGAACGCGCGCGCACACGCACACACAGCATAAGTTACACAAAACTACAATACCTACAAAAACCATTCGATTGGTTTGGCAGCGATTGCCTCTCCCAAAGCCCTCGTGGGTAGCGCAGTACGTAGGATCGTCTTTCTTCCCAAACCGTGTGGAGTAAACCTCAGCTCGAATCCCATCGATAGGAGAATTTTTATGGGCCTGTTTCACAACGTGACTGAATTAGTCGCCCTCAGGCGATGGTAGTATGTATTTTTATCCCGGAAACTCGGGTTTTTCGTCCATAAAACAGAAAATCGACCTCAGAACACATGCGATTTACAGACAATATACACCGAACAACATAACCTTAGTTTTCGATGCTCTTAAAACCCAATAAGAACCTTTCTGAAAGATGATTGGTGGATATGAGGGAGATCTTTGGATTGCCTCTGACAAAGACGCGCATGCATAGCAGTTTCGGTCTCCTTACCGAAGATGTGCAGCTCCGTGCAGTACAATACATTGCATATCAATGTTTGCTCTGACCATCAGGCCTAAGGGCCCCTTTCCCTTATTTTTATGGGTTTATTTCAGACTCCTTATCTCAAGATACGAATACAACGAGATGTCTACTCCTTTGACGTCCACCAGTGAATTCTGACTCTGAATTCATTGGTGAACATCACAAATGAGCATTTCTCTTTAGCCAAATTTATGTGGTTATCGATGGCAGTTGAAACTGACTTTCCCTCTCCTTCAGTCTGTGGGATACTGTTCAGTTGGAAATATTTCTTTCTGTGGCGACCAGTCAAAATAGCTTTGCGCTATCACGTCTACAGGATGGTGTAGTTGGTAATTATCGGTAAACTGCTAGTGTTGTAGTTGTCGGTCAGCCTTTGGACATCTCTCCCATTTCCCCTAAAACTATCGGAAATCAGAACGTGTGGACATTCAGGATCTTCGCTACCACCGCTTGTGATTGGCTCACTTTAATTCTGCCGTCACTCTCCACAGCAGTAAATCAACCAAACGGTTTATATGATATTGGACTAATTTAGGGATGGTAAGTACGATAAGAAATCTCGGCTACCTTAACTTTTGTCCATTATTGTATTAATGAGCTTGTAAAAACTTTTGCACATCTAGTTGCTCACTAAAAACTAAGGAGGAAAAAAATATGTAAGCTATAAACGAAACACTTCGCAATGGGAGTTTTCTGTTGTGAATTAATGAATTGTTTTTTTGTGCTTGCCGTCCAAGGATGAATTGCGTACAAGTCAGATGTTATGCAAGAGCATTTCTGGCGATGTACAATCAGCTACTTTCACTCAGCTCTATTATTTTTCACAGAAAACAAAGCCCTGTCTGCTTTGTCATCGCTCCATTTTGCGATGTGTGTGTGGGCGATTCTGGTGTTCCTATTTTTGACGAGAACGTTGCAATTAAGTGACATCGTACGTGCGTGGAACAGAAGACACGATGCAAGTGTAACATCCTCTTTTAACTCCCGTTCTATTGTTTCCTTCGTTAATGGAGTTCGCCAAACAGAATGGCTACTAAAAGCTTCGCTGCGAAAGGTCTTCCTTTGTATGTACGGAAGGTAAATGAGTAGTCCGAAGGAAGGAACACACACTGATCCTCGTTGCCATAGTTACTAATAGAGTTTTAATGGATGTAGCTGTAGGGAGACTCCGGTGTGATTGTAATACGACGTAATCTGCCGACTACAAAAGGTTAGTAATATGTCAATTAATTGTGAGTCCGAATAACGGGCATGCGAATGTCGCGCGCATATAATTGGAAAGTTTTTGTTGTTTTTTTTTCTCTTCCTGAAGCAGTAATGAAATGATCGATGTAACAGAAAACCACACACCCTACAGAGGAAGTTGATTGGACATATGGTTAACACATTGCTAGGGTCCAAGCAGCGACCAAACATACATCTGGGTGGCGGCAAGAGTTGACAAAGAAGAAACAAAACAAAACAGAACTTTTAAATCCAAACTTGAAAGAAACATGAAGTAAAACGTTGCTTTATAGTGCTAGAGTAGATAGAAACAGATGGCGCTACCACCACAAAATACAAAGCATTTCGTAACTGCTTTTTTTTAATATTCATGGCATCTATTTAGATTACGTCGATATTAAAAATAAAACAGTTACGAAATGCTTCGTGAGGAGGCTACGAATTTTGGCATTTCGTGAGGAATTAATTAATTTCATTAATTTTATTTTTAATAATCAAAAACGTGCGAAGACCTGTACGACTGCGTTTAACGCGAGAGCCGTGAGATCAGAGGCCCAAGAATGAATCGTTGATCCCAAGAAGGAATATTTTCCTTCTTGGGAAGGAAAATATCAATGTGCGCGCGCGCGCATACGAAAGGCCTCGCGAGTAATGGGATTTACTGTATATAATCACTGTCCTGCCCTACACTGGGTGGAAAATGCACAGGTTCGAATCCCGTCAATAACGCGAGGAACTTCTATGGTTTTTTCTTTATTATTTTTATTTTTTATTATTTTTTTACTTCGTGGTCTGAGTTGGTAGGTCTCAGATGAGGATAGAAAGATTTTCGATTCCGGAAACTGGGTTTTTTGTACGAGTATATCAAAAAAGACAAACCGACCAGAGAACGATTTATGGACGTAATACTCATGAGTGGATGAGGTTGTTCTCGGGTAACTCTCCAAAAACTCAATCCTGTCTTTCTCAAAAACGAGTCTACTGTTCCTGTGCTCATCTTCGATGACACTCAGATTTCTAGATATATCGCTATTAGGGATTACCCTGATTTGGCATAAAGACATCACAAATATTGCTTTCTGTGCATTGAACTGGGTTTTCTCTTTTAATCTCGGGGTTACTTTTCTTTTAAACAACCAGGCACTCTGTACGAATCCCAAATCCGTTATACCAGGGAATAGTGTTCCTACAGCTGGGAAGGCGTCCCTAAAACTTCACTCCAACTCCCTGACTATTCAAAAAATGGCAGTCAGTTTAATTAATCACCTATCTCTCAGGTCTTTATACTCTGTCTCCTAATTTCTGCTGCATGCCTTTTTCTATAGATATTTCCACGGGTGTTGTTCTAAATTGGCATCTGTGATTCCTCCCACTCGCTTTTAAACCAGTCCCATCATGTGCTGTAATTAGTCACCATCCATTCACTGTCCAAATTCATAGAACCAACTTTTCTTTATTTATTACTTCTGTGCTCTGGATAACCTTTCCCGAAAATTAAAATCTACAAAAATTCAGTTATCTGCCATTCTATGACTCGCAGCCATTACAACAAAAAGGACAAAAAAAAAAAAACAAAAACCGAATGCACCATTAAACCAGAAGATTCGAGTCTTGATAAAGTTCCTAGTGAACGGCCAAACGTTGGCCGTTCACTGGGAACTTTATATTGTTCTTTTATATTATTTCTCCATCTTCTGAACTCCTTTGATCCTGTGGGCCATCCCCGAGTATAAGTGGAAAATCTATTTATTTTATCAATGTGGAGTTTACATTTCTTTTCAAAATCTTCTTCAATTTGTTTGATTATCATAATGCCGATGTCAGAACCGATCCTAGAGTTCAGGACCCCTAGTGTAAGAATACATGTTGGATAAGTTTGGCGGAAAGGAGAACTCCACCTGGATCGAGGGGTCTCCTTTGTTGGGATTTGGGACCCGGATGCATTGATTGAGCAGCATCTGTCTAAGAACCAGTTCTGGCCTTTATAACCAAACTAATAAAAATTAAAATACTGTACTCGTATGCCTTTGTTCTGCTGTTCTTTAAGTTCCTGTCGGAGCGACCCTTCGTATCGTAAAGGATAAATATGGTTAAGTTAACTTGAAAACAAAAATTTCATTAATATTCATTTAAACAGGATGTGCCGATATGTTAAAATGCTGGCGTAGAGAAATCTAGTAGACATTTCCTTCAAGATTCCTTTACTTCCTCTCAGCCACATAATTCCATCGAATAACGAAAGGGAGTAGCAGTTCTAAGCTTCTACCCAAGAATGTACACGACTGCCCTAATTCTCCCTCCCATTTCATGACTGCAAACGGGTGGGCAGTCACATTTAGTAGATCGAATGGGAGAAATGTAGATTGATGGAACTGTAAGCGCAGATGTTGACATTGATGGCCCCTCCGCCCCCTCGTAACGATGCACGTACGTACGATTCTTGTCTGCTGGCAGGCAACGCTGATTATAATTTCCTCATTGCTGAAAGCAATGGTACAAAGATATCGGGAAGTTGCGCTAACTAATAAACGGAACTACGATTATTGTAGCTTGTTATTCTGTACATCAACAACACTTACTGTCTATTTAATGATTCTTGTCTCTTCGTTTTTGCAGTTAATCGTCAATGGCCTTTGATTTATGGATGGAAGAAGAGTAGAACACAATGCTGAAGAACAGAAGTGTTGAAGGTAAGTGGGCATTTATTTTATTATTAGTAAAACTTCCACGAGCGTAATGTTTTTTGGCTGCAAAACATTATGCAGTTCGTAAATGATGAAATGGCACTTGCTCGTTAAGGATTTTTCAAACCCGAGCAAAAATATTTTGCATGACCTTTTACTTAAATTAAAATATTTATAACATAGGACTTCAGTATATTTTATTTTAAATATTTTTATTTTCAAGACATCGTATGCGTTATAAAAATATTTATCGCTAAACTAAATCGTAATTACAAAAATTAAATAAATAAAAATACAGAAATAAAGAAGTAACTTTTGTATTTGTATTCCAAATTTTCTATGACATCGGAGAAATGAATTTATTTTGACAATTAATTTAGTCTGGAATTTGAACTTTGTTTATCTCATGCGTTTGAGCAAACATACCGTAGTAACGTTTTCAAATGGACATAGTAACTGCGTGTTCGGACGTACTTATTTACTAATTAACCTATTATAAATCTCCAGAATTTCAGAGAATTGTGATGTCTTGAATTTCGGGAAACTGAGGTTTCGTAAATCTAAGTCTAATCAGAATTAATTTAGAGAAATACGTTTGCAGATTACTACAACAGTTGTATTGTTATGGGCCATTTTCAAAACATGGCCGAGTTACTTGGTCACAGAGGATAGTAGCATGGTTTTTTCTCCCGGAAACTCTGGTTTTTAGTCCAGAAAATAGACCTCGGAACACACGCAATTTACAGAGTATACACCGAGCAATATGTCCGTAGTCGCTAATGCTCCTGGAACCCGATAACAACAACAACCATTATAAATTTAGTAACACGTTCTCCATTCGATTAGAACAAATTGCTTTTAAACGCTTTTGGACTCCACAGTTGTAAATAAAAATTCCAGTTCTTCCAATAGGTTATTTCCATCAATATGAGAAAAATGGCAGTCTTAAACTGTATGAATATTTTTGCATCATCCATATTTTCAAAATCACTTTTTACTTCTGTAAAAATCCGAAAATATCAACTTTAATATTCGTACAATTTAAACTTCTTCTTTTTTGAATGGCACAAGAGCACTTTGTTTCCTTTGATCTCTTTATATTAAATAATTGAAGTCTTTATAAATCTGAGGCTGTATTGTAGGGTCATTTCGACATCCTTTTGAACAATATTCGCTGAAAGAGAAACAAATATGAAGTGTAATCAAAACGTTTGGGAACTGACTGAAATGTATGAAGCTTACCAGCGGTTCGGAGAGTTCTTCTTCGAAGTAGTCTCCTTGACATTGAATATATTCAGATTCCAATGCTTCTGCAACATCTGGACACGTTTCTGATAGGCTTCATTTGGACTTTTAATAGTTTGTCGCGTTCGAATAATTTCCTGTCATTTCAATTCTGTAGCCTTTTATGGGGTTTTAGACTCGGGAAAAAAACACACACACACAGGAAACTAAATAGGAAGAGTAAAGCGCGAGTGTGCAGGGGTTACCACGACGTAAAATCCAAATCCTTGAAACCCACTTTTCACTCGTTTTCTCCGAATGACAATGCATAATCGCCAAAGAAACGTGGTTCTATTTTGACCATGCGAGACAAATTCATCATGAACAATACCCTGTTAGTCGAAAAAATATAAAAGCACGATTTTGCATTTGGCGAGATGTTCTTCTTTCTGAACAGTGGAGAAGACGGGATGTTCCATTGCGAAGACTGTACATGCGAGGACTCGCTGCTTTCTGATCTGACACGCGTCCCATTCCCAAATTTTGTGCTAAAATTGATTGACATGTCCCATAAGCAATACTAATGTTGCTAGTAACCTTGTGGATAGTTAAACGTCGATGATTCCTGGTCAGATTAGGAACACACAGTTGAATCCTTGTTCTGGTGGAGAGAACAAGGATTATCTTCGATAGACGAGCGGTCCTCTATAAACTTTGCCATTTATATAAACCATTTTCAGCAGTTCGCAGTGTTCTCCGAAAGCAGTTTAACATTTCATGTGTTGGTTGCACGTCTGCCTAATCTTAAACAAAATTTAATGCGAATTCCCTGCTAAAGGCACTGACTTTGTATCTTGATCATGCTAGATATACGCGAGATATATCAATTCGTTATATTCTCCACTTATAATATCCCAAACACAGTTATATGCTTAAGGAAAACTCAAAAGGTATTCACTTTATTTACTGTCTGTTTGCAAACATGCCGCAGTAGCATTTCAAATGGACTTAGTAACTGTGTTTAGAGATATTTATTTATTAACCTATTATTAACAGGTAATTAACAGTTAATAACCTATTATTAACAGTGACATTCCGTACCAGGTATCTTTCGAGTATCCCACATGTCTTAAGAACGAAACCCTTCAATTTACGCTGTATCTTCTCTGTATCGAAATCAACATCTGCTCTTGTCGGACACCTGCAAAAACAATGCTGAAGCGGATTCCTTCCTTCTCAATCGCAAATGACAGATAACTATACATTTGTAGTTCCTGTTGTTAGACAAGACGTTCCTGTTTCCTTAAGCACTCAAGGTTACGACTATAAAGATTATTCTCAGAATTTTTTCCCATAATTTAGCGAATTAAATTATATAACCTGCTTAAGTATCTTCTTGTTCCCAATTCTACATTTACAATCACTTAAGAAACGTTTACTTCTAGAAATGGGATACAAATCACGAGCGACAGCTGAAGAATACGTTTGAGTAAGCCATCAGTTTTAATTTTGGGCAAAACTTCGAGAATCTTACAAAATGATTTGCTTCCATCTGAACACCACAAATCCTGACCGGTTAGGGTACAGGTACAGCGCCTTGTGAGCAAATACCTCTAAGCATCCACGCACAGTTTGTTTCGAGAACACTGTACACAGTTGGGAACGTATATGGGGGTGAATTTTTTAATTCCTTTATGCTGGTTGCGCCGCATTTGTATTGACAGATCGAGAATAAACAACAAAATTGGCTTCCAAGTAGTTGAGCGGCGGTGATTGACCTCGCAGGCACACCGCTTACGGGGGAACACGTGGTGATATTTGCTGTCTGTCAGCAGGTAGCGCCGTAAAGAGGAAATGATAGACCACGTGCACTTATCGTGTACTCGAGTTAATAGAAGCCTCCAGGGACGAGATGGGCAAAGAAAGAACGAAGTCAGGAAGCGAATGCGGATCTGGCGATACGGGCGATTCGAAGCGCTGCCAGTAAAATGCGATTTCTGTTTAGATACGTTTATGAATAACAGGCAGTCCCCGGGGGATGCTTTTATTTTCCCGACAGGTGTTCTCTTCTCCATAATGCTTTCCTCCTTGTATTGCAAAGTCAAATGCGAGTTTACGTCATTCTTTGCTTCTTTCGTTGTGTATGCACAACAGATTGCGTTTTTTATAAAATCCGATTTCCTGCAGATTAGTTCTCCTGATTGTAACTGCTGTTGTCTCTCCAAAAGATCTACAAATAATTTGTTTCTGTGTACCCAAGTCTAATAGCAGCAGTATACTTTGCAATCTTTTGCGTGCGAGACGCACAAAACACAGACACGCGTGGTTACAACATACTTATTTTGCAGGTGGATCTTCAATCGAGAATATACTGGTTATTAAAGATTTAGGAGTTCATCTTCAATCCGGCGTTTATCCTTCTCCTGACCCCTTATACCTCAGGAGAAAAGGCTGTTTGTCCCGAGAATCGTTCCGGCTCTCCGTGCACTTGCTCTTAGGCAACCAAAGCGTTCTAGATTAAAATTAATAACGCATTTACCAATTGCTAAACTTTTTTATATTTTTTTTATGGTACTCGTGTTCCCAGCAAACTGGTAGTCAGTTTAACAATGGCTCCTGAGGAAATCAGCGCGGACTTGGCCAATTTTCCGGAGACATATTTAAAACATGTGGATACTGCGAGTGAAGAATTGCCCACAAAGACCAATATGAAATGTAAATAAAGGAGGAGACATTGATCGGGTACTGACTCCTCTGCCCTCAAAGAAGCCAATGAATCCTCTAGTGATTCTGAATGTGAGGATGCCAAAAATCAGGATTCCCCTTTGTCGGGAAATCCCATCGAAAAAATTCTAACTGTACGAGGTTCCCTTGAGACGTTTATGGCTAAAAAGTCAAATCGGATCACTGCAGCCACAAGGGCTGATGTCATTGCCCTATTTAGCAAAATGGAGTCAGTGGTGCTGCACCTCCATATTGAAAATGAAAGAATGCAAGCAAAGCTTGACGTCCTTTCTCAGGAACGGGAAAATCAAATGCCACAACGCCCCCGTTCCTTTGCGGAGGCGTTGAGGAGTGGCGGGGGGCAGCCCTTCACTGACCAGCCAAGTAAAGTCCCTACAATCAAGGCAACAAAGAAAAATCTGGCGTCTCACGTAATACTGGTGAAGTCAACAGAGGACGCCCAGCGTTTTGCGCTGGGCGTCCTCTAACAGAGTGAAGCTGTTAAGGCGGCTCTCATCAAAAACATGAAGGAGCAAATTAAGATGATTAGAATAAGAAACATAAGGAAGACCAGGAACCCCGGTATAATAATAGAAACCGATACCAGGGAGGAGGCAATAAAAATCCTTAAGAAATCAGATATCACCAAATAAAGGTTAAAAGAGAAGCCTCAAAACGGAAAGGGCTGTCGATCGTGTTGTTTGATGTTCACCAGAGTGAGCTTAAAGAAGAGATATATCTTAATAACCTGAGTAACTTCCTACCAGAAGAACTAACGACAGAGGATGTCATTCCCAAATATAAAACCAGGGCAAAATCGCCAACCAATGGCAATTGGGTGGTGGAATTATCACCTAGAGCATGGCAAATAATAGCATCTCAAAATAGGATCTTTGTGGGTTGGGGCAGCCACAGGTTCAGAGAGTTTATTTCTGTTCCGAAGTGCTACAGGTGGTGTCTCCGCTTTGAACATATGTCCCACGCGTGTAACCGGCGCGAATCCTGCTGTGTGCCCAAAAGGGCATAAATTTAAAGATTACCCGTCTAAGGAACAGCCACCAGCATATGCTAATTGTAAAGCAGCTAAGGTACCGCACGATCACTCAATAAGAGATATTAATTGCCCTGTCTACAAAATAATCAAGAGTATATACCAAACTAGGATTAATTATGAACAACCAACAGAAGATAAACATCTTGCAGCTAAATGCATAAAGAGCGAGAGTGGTCCCAGACCAACTAAAAATCAAGGCAGAGGAGCAACACATCGATGCCTTACTTGCACAGGAACCTTACGTCCACATGGGGAACGTGGTGGGATACCCTACCTCATACAAGATTATTCACAGCACCGATAACCACCCATGGGCAGCAGTCATTATTAAAAGCTCAGAGATCACCTCTGTTAAGATCACACCTCTGTGTACTGCCATCAGTGCCTGCGCACAAATCCTAACTCCTCTTGGATCCCTGTACCTTCTCTCGCTCTACAGTCATCCCGGTGAGGACATTACCACTGCAATTTCGCTAATAGAAGCAGCATTATACCATCTCCCTGGTGGGCAGTTGGTAATAGGTATAGATGCAAACTGTCGCTCTGCTCTCTGGTATAGTACAACATCTGACAGAACATCAACGAGAAATGGCCTTCGACTGGAGGACTTCATCCTTTCATCTGGCTTAAGAGTATTAAATCGCCCAGGTCAGCTGTCCATCTTCAAGAGCACCCATTGGGAAAGTACGATGGCCATTACCTGCTGGACTGTGCAGGAATTCTGGACAACGTCGAACCACAGAGCAATTATATGTTCCAATTACAATAAGATACATACCTGAAGACAACCAACTTCCCGGTACCTCCTCACCTGAGGACTGCGTAAATAAGATAACTAAGATTATAAGGAGAGCCCCTGATGTATCGATTCCCCGAAGGAAGTCATATCGATATACTGGCCCTTGGTGGAATGCAGATCTCTGTGACCTGAGAAAACGAGTCCACCTTGCCTGGAAGACATTTCAGCGTGCCCGCACCCATCTCTCTCCTCGAGAAGTTGAAGCTGCATGAGCAGCTTTAACTTCTATAATTCATGAAAATGGAGGGCGTATTTCATTTCAAGCTCTATACAATTAGGTCTGTAACAACAATTTACATAAATATAACCTCTTCTCGCCCAAATTTCATGCAGACTACGACTAAAACTAGTCTTCTCCCTAGCACACTATCTCTCATCGACAAATACAATTTTGACCCGTTTCCTGACTCGACGAATTTCATTACACGAGCAAAGAAAAAAAAAAAAAAAAAAAACAGATCTGCTAACTTGTAACTAGTTGCTGATTGATATTTAAAAGTTACTTCATTGTTATTTTATGTTTATAATATATACTGACCTCCACCTAAAGTATTAGGACGCTCCTTCCAGTGTAGCATATACGAATATATGCAAAGTAGATTTAAAAGTGTTCAGGTCATAGACATCTCAAAAAAGCAGAATGAAGACTCTTATGGAGTTTCAAAATGCTTAACCTTCGGATGCCATATCAGCAACTTGTTATTGAGTTGCGAAGCCACATGTTGCAGTACAGCAAGTTCATGAAAAAGTTGCAACGTAGTCGTAAAATCTCCTGGCTGCGGTGGCCGTTCAAAGTACATATAAGTAGAATCCTCTTTTATTTCAACAAAAAGTTTTGCTCGACTGCTGAGACTCAAATTTAGTTACTAAACCTGATTATTCAGATCCTTCATATTTATAAAGGAGAAGAGGGGGGGGGGAGAACTCAAGCAGCTGATCGCCTTCCACCACAAGTGACGCCTGTGTAAAGATTTATTTACTGATCAACGTGATGTAAGTCAAATGGTGATCGAGGTAAATACACCTGAATACGTTTCATGGATAAGAAATTTATTAGTATCGTTGAGGCATACTTCGTTCTCGTATTAAGGGGAGTCTCTCTGGCCGAGTGTATCTACCACAGTCCACCTTTTGGATCGGTTCAGGTGCAGATATGCGAAGACACTTGTTGGAGCCTTCCCAAGCAGGAATGAGTTGCGATGAGGTGGAGATTTTTCATCTTACAAATAGAAAAATCGACGACAGACCATAGCTCTAAGACATTTTAGGATGCCTCTGGCCTGAACTGCCTTAGCGTTAATTCTAAAAGCCGAACTTGCAGAAACCATTGGAGAACTTTTCAAGGAGCCAGAAACTTGCCTCTCATATCGATGCGTCGTTCCGGTTCGTAATACGCATCGATAACGTCACGTATACGTGTTACCCGCTTTTTGCACGTATTATCCTGAAGAACGTTCCGCTTCGTAAGATTTTCCATTTCGAGCACGGTGTTTAATGCAAAATACAAAGTTGAGCACGCTTCTGCTTTTTAAATTTGCCTGTAAATCGAGTTCTTCGCGTCGATTAACTTACTTTTTTTATGTAGCATTGATAACAAATGCGTAGTTAATATTATGTCGATTTGTGACTGGAAATGTTCCTTGAATTTCATTTTTATTTTACTAATATTGTTACTTGGCAGTTAAAATATTGATAAAACTACAATTATTTATTGGTTAAACTAAAATAATATCAAATGATACACACCCGAACGCTGGATGAGGGGGTAGTCCAAATCATGAGTTGAGTTGCGGTTGCTTAGTTTGCGCTGAAGCATCGCAAGCCCTGCTGCATCAGTATAATTGTGTCTATAAATTGGAATTTCCGAGACGACCCTAACTAATCTGGCCACGCTGTAAAAACTTATTAATTCCTTTAGTCTCTACAAAAGAATGTCCCTCGCCTTCGGCTGGTGGCAATCGAACCTCGTTGATGCTGTGAAACAATCTTTTGGCATCCAAAAGTTTCCTGATTTATCAGATACGGGCTGGCAACTACAAAGATTGCCAACGACTATAACGGAGCATATCGAAGGGAATGATGAAATTCCATCATGAGAAGAGGGCTCTCCTCTACGAACCGCCCTCTTGGGCAGCGCAGTTGGTAGGATGCTGTCCCCCCAACACCGGGTGGAAAATACACGAGTACGAGTCCCATCGATGACGGGAGGAATTTTTATGGGCTTAATTGACAACATGGCTGAATAGTTGGTCTCAGGCGAGGGTAGCATGCGTTTTTCGTCCAGCAAACAGAAAATCGACTTCAGAATACGCTAAATTTAGTCAATATACACGAGCAACATGCAATTTCGCCTCCCACTCTTGAATGATATCTCAGTTTACTTCATACGATATAATTTTTTTATATTTATTAGGATTAACCTGACTTTTGATCTCTCTTGGCATAATCACATCACAAATATTGCTTCCTCCACATTAAAAACACAGGGTTTTCTTCTGAACTCGCTCTGTACAATTCTCAAACCCGCCCAACCATGGAATATTGTTCCCACATCTCGGATGATGGCCCCAAAAGCTTCTAGACTTCTAGACCCCATCCAAAAGAAGGCTGTCTAGGTAATTATTGACTCGTCTGTTACAAAGTCTGCCCACTATCTGTTTCATAGACGTTCAGTTTCGGCTGCATACCTTTTCTATAGACGTTTCCATGGGCACCCTTCTTCTGAATTGGCGTCTGTGATTTCTTCACTCTTTACGAAACCGTCTGAACACGTGCAGAAACCAAAATGAAGTTTTTGTTTTTTGTGATCTTGTCGTCGTCTTCAAGAAGATAACTTCGACTTGCCTTAGTTTGGGACAAAGCAGTTAGCTTCCAATCTCCACTTGTCCATACCAGGAAAAATAATAATACAGCGGCAGTGCGATGTGGGCCATAAGAGAAGAAATGGTGAGGGATATGAAACCTAATGCTATTGAAGAAGTACACCAATAAGTGCCTCGTCTTCATCACTACGAAAGTGCTGAGCACCAGTGTTGAACATCAAGAAGTTTCTCAACTTGGAAAATTGAGTTTTTGTTCGCTAAATATTCTTTGAAACCCATTACCATTTCTAAATCCGTCTTATATACAACCTTAGAGACAACTCCCCAGATTCACATCATATAATCGAGAACCTGTTAGAGAGTAGATACACAATATATACACTAGCGATAGACTATAAATTTTATTTGAAATATAGTCCATGGCATGTTCTCTGAAGCAGACATAACGAGACTAGACAATTATCAGTGTACTCAGTATATGATTATGACCATCATTGGGGCCATCATAGAAATAGTCTATGACAACCAAATTCGTTGCAATAGATCCGTAACCTTTGGTAGTTTTGCAGTAGCGGGATCACCTTGGAAAGTCGAATAAAATTATATATAGAAGTAATGCAACACCACGACCTACTTATACAGCTATCTCCTTCACTCATGCTTTTTTTTCTTTTGTTCTCCATCAGAAAGCTCAGGTGATCCCTGATGGAGAGCAGCCAGAGTACTGTGGACAGCTTGGCTCACTCCCATTGGTGGTGGGCAACGTGGAGTCCCACTAGGGGCCCCTGCCGCCAAGAAGCCAGCACAAACAACAGAACCCAACACTAAACTACATATGCAATGCACAACACTTTTCTGGCTTTTACAGCGGTTCTGTATTCATCGCAAGGGTACCGATGGCACACATGTGGGAAAGCACAAGTGGCACCTTTACTCAAACTACTATGATCGATTTCTAATCAGGAAATGACCTATGTACGTAAATGTAATTATTTACCTGTGCATTTGAAGTGACATAATTTCCCTGCCCACTTGTACCACGTGACCTGCATCCCTCTTCTCCCATTGGCTACTACACTCCCACCACGCGGCATTCTCAAGGTCGAATAAATATCACTATGTAATTATTTACCTGCGTTTACATAGGTCACTTAGGAAAAGACCCTTTGCTTCCGGTTCCATAATGCATGAGGAATATTGTTGCATCCCAAAAAGCAGGACTAAAATATTTACAAACTATACAAATATTTATAAAATTAACTATTTACAAATATACCAAACTATATTGGGTCCTTTCATTAGCTGACATTACAATGGAACATCAAATGATGCCGTGCGTGTTCATGTATTACAGCGTAAAGCACGTGCAAAAGGTTGGTGGACGTTATGGAGGCCGTTGTCTTTCAATGGACAACAACAATTATTTACCTACACATTTGTAGTGACGTAATTGCCCACCCTTTTCTTCCATTGGCTCGAATAATATCACTAGGAGGAAAACTGTTGGGGCGTCTAACCCGGGAGGCTAGATGTTCGAACTACCGTAGTTCTACTCAATGCGCTCTCTGTCGGTGAAAATAAAGAATACGTCTGTTAACCAATGCTTTAATTTCTCTGAGCACAACCTCTGCGTATAAAAACAGAAAGCACGTGATTATGTTAATGAACATTACATTACATTGCCTGTTGGTTCCTGTTTTTTGTTGTCAGAAATCTTTAAAGAAAGCGTCGCTAGTTGTGCTGGCGTTGGGATACATTCCTCAGTGAAAAATCGTGATCCTTAATTACATACAAAATTCATGTTTTAGCCTTAATTATATTGTAATGATCCTTGCCATTGGGACGAAAGAACAGGGCAGTGCCCCGAAACGGGTTCTTTGCTTTTTATTGCATTCGGTATTTACGAGTTAGCTTATTTTTAGCGACATTACAGTTGAAGGAAGGAAAGGAGAATAAATTCTGCTGCACAACTGTGAAGAGTATAGCGTTATCTTCTAGTAAATGGGCAGACATACCTAAAGGATTATGACGATAAAGTATTTTGCCCACAGGCAGGTCAGTAACCCTGAGGATTTTGTACAGGCTATATTGCTGTGGACTTTCAATCGCCTTCTGCACTTTGTTCGAAGCGTGTTTGGCTGTCTGTGGGGATGAAAAACCTCGGAATAACTCACATGGGAAAACCCAAAACTCCGCTTGAGACTGGCTAACTCAGACCACCAAGTGAAAAGGCCATCAGAAATTTCTCCGAACTAAATCAGAACTCGAATCTCCATCCACCAAGAAACTTTCAAACAGTTGCCAAATGGCTAAGCCACTAGAAGATTACTGAAGCTTGCTTATCTTTGCTGTGTTTTTAGAAAAATATGAAGGAAAGGAGAAATAATTTTGCTTTAAAGGTAAAATAATAATAAATTACACGAATTGTTTTATAAACGTGCTTTCAGTATATCTAACGTCGTATATAAAACAATTTAAAGTGCTATAGTCTTAAAACCAAAGGAATGAAAGTGTTTGAACTGATCAAATTATACCATTAGAAACTGTGACACGACCCAATTTTTTTTTTCAATAATTCTTCGTAATCGAAGACTTACAACAGGTGTACTGTAGTGTCACACGTTATTTTGCAATTCATAGTTTGCTAAGGCAGAAATAACAAACGGTGACAAGCGACAGAAGAGGAAAGTTGTTTTCCACACTTGTCAGCTAATGATCGCCAGACATCACGCGATCTCCAAAGCATGCTGTAGGTTGGGACTAATGGAAAAGTTGGTACGCGCATATCTGAAAACATCTTCTGGAGTAGAACTAATATTGGATAATCACGTTAATAAATCGCAACTTTCTTTTCAGACTCTTCGTTACTGTCAAGTAACAAATGTACGCCAATTAGCTCGCAAACTTCAAGCTGGAATTCAATGCGTTTATTTAGAATTGCCAGTTCATAATTCCAATCTATTCCATTTCTTCTTCCAATTTACAGAGCACAGTTTATAGTAGAGAAATTCGAGTTACAAAATATTTCCAGTTCGAAATAGGGCTAAAATATTCTGTCCTTCAAACTCGGATGTCGATGATGCTCAGTGGGGGGTAGAAACTCGCCACCGGCGCACCAAAGTCAAGTGGTATTTATATATCCGAACTCTGTTCACTCTAACTTTAATCCGCCATAAAAAAAAACAACAAAAAACGCCCATCGAAATTGGATGTATTGGAGTAACGCTCTCATTGGGTAATTTCTAAACAATACAGTGGTACTTCGTCAATTTACCAATGAGAATTCTACTCGATGTGTATTTGTTTTTGTCAAGGTTTACGTGTATTTATTTATATCAGGATTAACGTTAGAGTGAACAGAGTTAAAAGATATTTTGTAATTATGGATGGTGGGGAGGGGATTTCTGCACCATGCACAAATTGTTTAATATTTTGCGCATGGAGCAGAAATAGCTAGTTCCGGTGTTACTCGTACTCAACAATTCAACCTGTCCATGTCACGAACATTAATTACAACTAAAAGTTTTCTGAAAGAAAAAAAGAAAGGAGCGTAATGCAGCATCAAACACGCATGATCACAAAGAAACTGGCTTCGTGCTTCTAACTTACACGCGGCTTAATATTGTTAAAGGTCATGGTGTTTGTTGCGCGGGACACGTCTTCTTTTTGCAGTTCTTAAGATTCTCTTCTTGTTCGTTTAATGGATTTCCTCATTTGATTTGCAGAGATAGAGGTAACATATGACACTCGTATCGATGTAACTGTGTTTCCTTGACAACCACCTAATAAATCACCACTCTGAAAAACCGTACCAGAACACGTTGTATGGATTTTGTATTTCTTTTCTGAGCTCGGAAAGAAAGATGATCGTCACATTTGCGTTGAATATCTACTGTCCATTAACTGTATTCAAACCGCGTGACATCACGGAAGATTAATTTGTACAACGAAGTAATCAAACCATAAAGATTGCGCGGTGTAAAGTATAACCTCGGATAACCTTTTTTAAAGTTGACAATGGCTTCATTTTATAGATGACACCGCGCTCTTCGATCACAATAAACTTGCACTTTTGGAATCTGCGATTTCCTCAATAAATGCAAATTGTTCCCTTTAGCACCATATCGAGGACTGTGATATATAAAAAGGATCGATACTCGCAGACTTATGCGAAAACCTGTCCGGGATATTTAAAAGAAACGGTGACTAGTTTAAGGATTGAAATACTGGACTGAGATTCCAAATGTCATCGTATCGATATAGGCTTGTAGATTTAGGCCTACATAATAAGAAATTCATGTAAAAAAAAACTGTTATATAATGAAAGCAATCATTTTTAGGTTTTTTTTTTTTTTCCGTATTTTCTATAATTTATATCTCATATACGCACATGAGCGGTTGCAAGACACGTTTATTAGGAATAGAATACTGTGGCACTCTTATGCTTTTTGTATCGGTTTATTATCCTTTGAAAAGTCCGGTCCAGGAGGAAGAGAATTTGACAAATTTCGATGACCAGTCCGTCCTTGTTTTATGCATTATACTCTGGTAATATTATATAATTGGTACCAGTTCGGAGTATTCGTAACCAGGCAAATGTCAAGACAGTCAATCACGGTCATGATTGATTATAGCAAACCTAAATGGCAATCTCAATGTCATGACTGCAAAGTCCAGTTATTTCAGTAACTGGAATGAACATAAAAAAAACGATCATATAGTACTCCTTGTCGATTTATTAGAAAACATTCTCCCGCTGGAAGATCACATTGACTAAGGGTTTCAATTATAAAAAAGGCATGGATTATAAATCTCTTATATTGCGATAGATACAGGCCCGGACATGTGGACACGTTGGTTCTCCTGCCTGATTAACAGCAATGTACTAAATATGACAATACTCAAAGTCCAGCAGGTTATGAGAAGCATACCTTAATAGCGAAGAGACATTTCAGGGCCATTTAGCTTAACATCAGGCACCCTATCGTCCAAACTCAGGTTTCCTGAGTGCTGGCTACGTTCACTACTGATCGTCATCAAAATCACTCAACTCATCACTCAAGAAAAGGGCAAATAACGCGAAAATTCCTCCCAACTGTCTCGGCCGTATACCCAAAATACCCAAGCTGGCTCTCCCCAGGATTGCTGGCCACGGCGCCATCAGATTCAAACTGATGATCTTTGGACTGAGCAACACTGCCCTCTGTCATTGTGTCTTAGTGGAAACGTGGGAGCATTTAATGTACCACTGCAATCTTTATGAAGACTTCCGATGCCGACTAATTACAGAATTACATTATGTACCAGAGAATCAAGAGGTACGCTTACTGGAGGAGGAGCACAGCTACAAAGCACTGGCAAACCTTGCACAAGATCTTTTTGACAGAAGGCATACTCTTCTGCCCCCACAGCCACAATATAGCGATTCTCAGGCCCACAATATATGACTTTGCAAACAACCATATAAGGTGCACGGACAGTCACCATCAAGACAATCCACAAAGGGATTTCATCCCAGGAAGAAACAACAAATGACCATGACTCCAGACAGAGACATAAGTAACCACAGACTGGACTAAATACCCACAACTACGGACCTGACTAAGGCACCTGTCCTGCTGCCAAGTGACAACCACAGACAGGAACCTACACCCGGATTGGACAACTAGGACCCAACCAAAGACCTGACTCAAGCAGACATGCAGCTGCCAGGCGACCTGTGCCCGCTCCCTTGCCGGGCACACTTTCCTCCCTCCCCTGGCAGAGGGGGAGGCGACAGCCTTCTCGTTGCCTCCCCCCTGCCATCCCACATCTTTCTTTCTCATCTTTCTAGTGGGGCATGCTGGGGTCGTCTACTCTATTGACCCCAGTCTTTCCCAGCTATTCCCCCCTAGCATTCAGTCTCCTCCCCTCTCTCTATCTCAATGCCAGCGCAAGACCCACACCAAAATTCTAGCTTCTTTAAATTATTTCGCCCTCTCCTCGGCCATTCAATTTTCAAACGCAACCCCTTCAAACCGGGAAACATGTATCTGATCAACATACAACGTGCAAATTTTTTTTTTTTTTTTAGGTCTTTGCCATTGAAATCTCAGGAAAATAGGTGGCAGGACCTGCCAGAATAAATGCAAATTACTAGGTACCTGGTCTGCCTCCACGGGGCGAAAGTGGGGCAACGTCGGGCCTCAGCAGGGGCCTGGCGGCTAAATGGCCAGAAGAACAACGGTACATGACACCACACATTTCAAGATCCATAAACTTTTAAATCTCTGGCCTTTACAGTGAACTGTATCACCACACAAAGTAAACTACGCGGAGATGGGGGAAACCCCTGGTACCGTTTGACCCTAGATACACTTTACACTTTACTGATCATCATCTTGAAAGCCGGGGTGGTTACGTGTATCCGTCTCCTTATCCTGGCTAAAGGAGCCCATGTGTAGTGTCCACAGTGCATTTACCTGTTTCTATTAGTGTGTTTAAAGTTTCTATTAGTGTGTTTAAAGTTTAAACCCGTGTTTTTTCCAGTTGGAGAATGCAGCTTTTCAACAAACCATTTATGATTGAAATTGACTGTAGTTACACTAGTCAGAATGAATTTCAAACCAATATTTCACATGCTCAATTTACTGTTCTCGGGTGTGAGTTTCCCTTTTCCCTATACTGTTTTGAATTTTGGCAGCATCTTATTACAGAATATCTTTTAATTTTTGTCTCTTTAGTTTTGCATTTTTGGACCCACTGTAATTAGGAACTGTTATTATTCTACTCAGATCCACTAGTTGGCATTTTAATAGTTTAATTATTTATTAAATCCGTTTATTAAAGTAGCAAATGTTTGCTTTCACATACATAGACAATCGGCTAGAAGGGTGTACAAAAATGCACAATTACAATTATTTACGATATTTACACAAGTGCGTATATTTACAATATTGTTCACAAAATTCAATTATTGACAAGATTACAGTTGAAGTAAGCCGTGCGCTTCAGAAATATTCTTCACTCTGTACTGCTTGCTTTCGGAGTATTTCACCGAGTCTATTGCCAGTGAATTTAAAAAGGTTGATGAGTTGTTTGGGAAGAAATTCTTCAGACAGCACAGGTTGCACAGTATAGAATGCAACGGTAGGTAGGAGTTGTCATTACTGCGTCCAGAACGTGGAGTAGAGATAAGTCCTCGAAGACTGGGGGCGTCAATCACACCAGTAAGCATCTGAGAAAGAAGAAGAATATTCCTGGATGCAATGTGAACTCTCCAGGGAGTGATATTTAAGTTGGTATATAAAATCGCCCTGGAGATGGTGAATGCGTTGCCCGTGACCCTATTCATCCATCGCATTACCGAGTACTCGACTGCCAGGAATCTGTTTATGTACGACGTCGGGGCAGAAGACCGTATTGGTGATGCATATGGTGCGATAGGTTGTAGGAACCGCTGGACGTATCCTCCGACTACATCGACGTTCAGTAACCCCGTCAGCTCCTGTCGAATTGTCCACATCGCCGAGAAAGTCTTCGATTTCATGGTCGAAAAATGGTTCTGAAAAGTGAGGCCCTCGTCCCAAGTCATGCCGAGGTCGGTGTGAGACTTCACTTTCCTTATCTGTAATCCGTTGTGATAGGCTGTGATGTCATTTTTGATTCTCCTTTTTTGTAAAGGTAAGTTGAGCTGATTTTGATACGTTTAGTTACAGACCTGTTTGCAGTAGATAGGCTACAAGGCTGTCGATCAGGACGGAGACTCGCTCACTTGTCAGGTGAGTTTGTTCAGCGTCTTTAGATGTTATGTATAATTTTAGGTCGTCTGCATATGATGAGAAATCAGTGTACCTTGCGAGGAAAGGTTCAAGGGCAGCGGCGAACAGTAGACCGGACAGGACACCTCCCCGCGGTACTCCTCTCGTTATATGCACTCCTGTTGGAAGTATTTATAGCTGATGATGAATTGTCTTGGTGTAAGGATGAGGTTGGTGGTTTTTAGTTGGCGAGCAGTTAGAATTTTAAATAGGGTGTCCAGTAGGTTTGTATATGTAGATCTTTTGGGGATCACAGTATGCAGATGTTTGGGTCTTTGAGAAAAGCATTGGTCGATCAGTGCTGATAAGATAGTTTTCTCAAACACTTTTAATAGAGAGCAGCCCACTGAGATCGGTCTGACGTCCTTAAGTTCCTTAGGGTTTCTTCTTTTGGGTATAGGTTGTACCCTGTAGTGATTCCACATTGTCGGACTTCATCCAGAATTAAATATGCGATTAAAGGTTACAAGAAGGGGCTCCACAGTGAAGGCACTACACACTTTAACCATGAATAGAGGGAAGCCGTCAGGACCAATTGTAGATTTATTGGGAAGTCTATTGATGGTATTTATAAGGTGTTGTTTTGAGATTGTTATAGTTGAAAGGGGCTGTCTGGAATGCATGACGAAATCACTTAGGTTTGGGGTTTTTGGATCTGATGGCACCTCTTTTAAAGTAAAAGATACCCGTTCCTGAAATACCTTCTCATCGATATGGAAATCTTTGTTGCATTTGGATGTAATACGTTTGGAGTGGTTTATTCTTTTGAGTACCAGCTCCGGATTGCTTTTCGTTTACATTTGAAGAAGGTTGCCCACTGTTTCTTGTACATCTGGTAGTCAGCTGAGTTATTGTACTTTTTCCATATTCTGGAAGCTTTTTGTTTCCTCTTGAATGCTTCTCGGACTTCAGCATTGAACCATGTATTGGATATCTATCAGATGATCAGAAGGGAAGTTGTGGTGTTCAGTGGTCAGACCAAGGTGTGGGGAGGTTGTGTAATTATAGATCCAGCATCTGGTTTCCCCTGGTAGGAGATATAGTTTGGTGAACTCAGCCAAATGTGCCAATGACTGATATGAGATCTTCAGTGGCCTCATGTCTAGGCGTAGGCATGTTAAAATCGCCTATAATGAAGGTGGGGATATTGGGAGCTAGGTTGACTACTATCCATGCTATCAGTTCACTTCGTGAAGCTTCTGTGTGGTCGGAGGGTAGATATACAAGATAAATTTGAAGTTGTATGGCATACTTTCTTAATGTGGCACAATAGGGTTCGAAGTTATCTGATTTGGTCACCTGAAATCTGGACTGCTTGAAACTGGATGAATACAGTAATGCAACACCTCCACCGCGTCTCCTGTCCTTGGAATTATGGAGGCTGGGGTAATCGAGAGGCTGACCTATGACATCCAATTGCCTTCCATGAGATAACCAGGTTTCGCTCAAACAGGTGAACTAATATTCAGCTAGTAACATGATGGTCTGTAGAGGGTGCAGCTTATTTATGATACTGCACATTTTTGGTAGAAGCATTTAAGGGGAGATATTGAGACAGATTGGCATGAAGCTGACGTTGGTTGCTATCCCTGTGTTACTGTCGATTTCATGCGGCAGGATGTGGAAGAGATCCGTTCTTTGTACATTTTTATTAGAGTTCCTTGAGGCCAGGTGCTGGTATCTAGCACTTTTAGTTCATCCTGTTTTATTTAAAATATAATTCCATCGACACCTTAAATATAATTCCATTATATTTTAAGAAGAAATTAAAGAAGAATTTAAGAAGAAAGAAAGCTTGTTTATATTGGTGTTCTATGGATATCCTGCGAAGGTCGTAAGCACACATGGGCGTCGCAGGGAGTGTAAAATATTTGCATTACTCTTTCACCTTAAGATTTCTAATCTGGAATCAGTTTAACTTTTCCCCAGAGGATATGAAAATTCCTAGAGTTTGCAGCTGCCGGCACAGCTGGTTATTCAAAGGGGGGAAAATACGGCTCTCTCTTCCAATATGTGTTTATTCACCCCCTTTCCCTCACATATTCATGGCCTGCAAGAACTGCAATATTTCAACAGAGAAAAAAAACGTCGACAGCTGGAAAAAAAGCATTACTGTACCCATAAAAAAAAACATTTATTTCTGAAGCCGGAGTTTCACAGCAGACAACGCCCTGCTCAAATGGAGCTGGTCGCTCGGTAGGTTAAGAGTTACTATTTACGGATCTCTTGTCAACAGGAACTTTACGACTACTGTGTCGATGTATGGAAAGGATTGGATGTCGAACTATTCATAAACATCCATTGCCTGTTCGTCATATCTAACAGCTAGCCAGACTTAAGGGTCGCTATTTATGGTTGGTCTCTACTCAAGCTAGAAGTACTCTGCCTTTCCCGTTACTGTACTGAACCACAGGAAAAATTTTTACTAAACACCATTTCTTCCGACATATTACCAAATTCGAAAGATATTTTGAAGGCAACATTGAACATATGGTCAATGTTGCCTTCAAATTCTTCAACAATCTTCATTATACTATGTTTGTGTGTCCAATGACCTCACCAATTCTATCTGTTCTGGGTTACTTTTTCCTTAGCGTTCATCTGCAATTCTGGTCGGCAAAAAAACATTTTTTTTTCGCTCCCTGTTAAAATTCATAGTGATTCTTGTAGGTTTGATGTTGCTGAATTCAAATATGGCAACCATTTTGCTGTAACACCCACCAATTTTAAGGGAGAAGGGATTAAAGTTAACAACTAAGTTTGTAGCAAAAAAAGATTTTATATCTTTTAAGAAAAGTTACATACAGTACTAAATATTGAACAATGGGTCTATTAAGCTTATTCTATTTAAAAAATGCTTATCTAACAACAAAACACTTATTTTGTCGTTTTTTTTGCCTTTTATAATCGTCCATTGATGTCTTCCGTTCGAGATTCCAACAGTAGTATGCCACCACATTTGGACTCCATTTTTCCTGGTATCTTTTTTCCATTTCAGAAATATCTTGGTGAAACCTTTATCATATTCATCGGAGACCGCACCAAAGTTTTCAGGAAAAAAAATCTAAATGGAAACGTAGGAAATGAAGCTTTAACAATATGTTGCATCCCAACTCTATAATTTTGCGATTTCTCATTGCCTAGAAAGGTTCGGCAGACGTTTTCGAATGCCTTCCAGTCTCTTATTTCTGTAGCATTTTAATTTTTTAGTGAATTCCTCATCTTGGAATAGCAGTTTGATTTGAGGACCCAAAAAATTTTTCTCTGATTCGAGGAAACTTTTGCCTCAAACAGGAAAATCCTTTTTTGTCCATCACTTTCACAAATAATTTTATCAAAACTGGCTTGATTCGCAATGGAGGTAATTGGATTTTTGACTTATCCACTAAAGGAGGATGCGCTACATTTTTCAGGCTTTGTGTAGTTTCTGAAAGGTCTTCCCTTTCAGAAACTACACCAGTCCTTTCTAGAACATTCGGTTGCACCTAATGTTCTAGAAACCAGGTCTTGGTTTTCGGTCATTAACCTACGAAATTTGAAAACTGAGGGTGATAAGAACTTTTTAAGCGCTAAACCGAGTTATTGGACACATTTAATACGAGAATCTGTCGAAATTATTTCATCGAGGAAATTGATGCCGATCAATGTATTTGTCATTAAGCAATTCTATCAATATAATACGAGTGCAGTTCTATTAATAAACACAATAGCTCTCATCTATTGGCAGTTGTGCAAGAAACAGAGATCTATATCAATTAAATGTTTGTGTGCTAGCTGTTCTGTCCGTTGGCAATAATGGTCAACACCAAGGATTGTCCACGGCCTTCAGTGGCCGGCTTATTGTTGGTATGATGTTACCATTCACGACAGTCCAGAAATTGATATATCGTTTTTGCAAAAAAATTTTTTTCTCATCGAACTTATAGCCAACAAAGAGTCCGTCTGATTACCGCTTGAGAGGGGTAATTAGACCTTAAAATTCCGATGACCAGTCCGTCCTTGTTTATGCATTATATAGCATAGTGCAAGGAAGCGAGAGGCTTTTGCTGCAATGGCCAAAAAAAAAAAAAAAAAAAACGAGTAGATTAGAAAATACAAATTATTTGCTTCCATCCTCACATCGGACTTTGAATTTATTCAAACTGCCGTCTCAACTTCCCGTGAAGACAACCTGTTCCAGCGATCGACTCGCTGACTAAAAGAAAACTTCCTTCAAAACGTCTTCCTCTGTAATTTGAATTTATGCCACGAGTTCTGGAATTCTCTATAACAGTGAAATTCCGCCTTCATTCATTTTACTCACCCCTCTCAGAACCTTATAAAACTCAATCAGGTCACCTCTGAGGTGCCTGGTTACCAAGCTCTTTGGCCCACATATACGGAGTCTTTCTTCGTATGGTGGCTCTTTTGCCGATCTCACCATGCAAGTTGCCCTTCTTTGGACCCTTTCAAGAAGTTCAATGTCTTTTTCAGATGCGGTCTCCACACTTGAACGCAGTGTTCCAATTGTAGTCTTACAATTGCCTTCTACAGTGGAACTATGACCTCCATATCTCTACAGGATAAAGTTCGATAAATCATCGATAAGACACCATGCGTTTTCCTGGCTGCTTGTTTCCACTGCTCAGATTTTCATATCTGCCCGTATTATAACTCTAAGATCCCTTTCTTCGTACACTGCTTTTAATTCATCCCCACCGTGTGAAATTTATTTTGGGGTTGCTATTCCAAAAGTGTAAGACCTTGCATTTTGCTGCATCCAAACATATGCCACTTTTCTGATCATTCTTGTAGCGGCTGTTCAAGTCCTTCTAAAGGAGCGCTGCATGGTACTGATCATTAACTACGCTACAAATCTTTACATCGTCCGAAAAATTTTCGGACGATGTAAAGATCTTCTATCCTCTCGTCAGTCTTTTATGGAAATCAGAAACAACAGTGGTTCAAGAACCGATTCCTGGGTTTCCCTGTTTCAGTTTCCCTGAACCCTTAAGGTATCGTCAATGATAGTGTTAAAAATCCTTGCACCACATTTGTTCAAATGAATACCATCTCTACAAAATCGAATCCTTCTATCTACAAGTGCGTGCCATGCTGATAAAAAAAAAAAAAAAATTCTCTCCCTAGAGCCTTGCAGATGCTCTTAAGTCTTGAGTTAATCCACAAAGCTTTCAGCATTTAATTCCTCCTATTGTGTGTGGGCACAATTGTAGACAAATACACATTCTGACCTAACTCGCGGCATTTTTTCAGCATGGTCCTATATTTATCCAACAAATGGTCTTGTACCTTTATTATCGTTAGTCTCCATATGAAGAATAATTCTCTCTTTACCTCCTTTAAAGTCTGACACTGTTTGTAACATCATCAGTTGTTGCTCTTGGCAAACACACTCTGGTTCTGGACCATCTATCTTTATTACAAAAAATGTTACCCGTTTTCGTGACAAGTCTCCCAATAAAAGCAGATCACCTTCAATCAGAGCAGTCTTCACTTGACTATTCTTTTCTGGGACCCAAATTTGGGGTGCATCATTGGCATGTCATGAGGTACTTGAATCCCTGACGGGCTCTCAGTTACATTTTGTTTCTAGGGCAACCACTCGTTTCTTCAGTGACTAAGGTTCTTCTCGTAACGCACCAAGTTCTAATTTGAGATCGGTACACTCTTTACATCGAGTGCAAAGAAAAGAATCGTCAGTTGAGCTAAGTTTGTCCACTAGACCAATCTTAAATACATGCTGAAGGTTATACAAATGACCTCATGACTCACGCCATGCCGGAAATGCCCGCATGCATTTCCGTCTGGGTTACGATCTCCTTGGACTTTGTATTGTAAGTACATTACGTAGTAATCATTACTAAGGTAAAATCTGAACTTTAGAAAGATTACAAAAATTTAAATTTACAATATATTACAGAATTTATTTCACAAAAATAAACCAGCCTAAGTGACTACATGGATTTAAACTATATATTAACTACAGTTGATTATATTAAATTAAAAAATAACACAATGATTCCGAAAATTAGCCTCTCATGAATTTCCGAAACGCACATTCGCTGTATACAATCAAGTACAGATTATACGTGTCAAACCAACAAATAGATATATTCTAGAAACAATATAATTATTGCCAATACAGAATATTCGTAGCCCAGCAAATCACGGGCACAATTGACTACAGTAAACCCAAGGGGGCAGTCTAATTGTAATTTGTAATGTCCACAATGCATTTAATTTTTCCTTAATAGGTCATGATTTGATCTATATTTTTGATCCTTTCCGTACAATCTTAGATGCCCTACTTCAACCTCTTGAGCTTGTTTCAGCAGGTGGTTTCTCTTGTCTGAAATTCTTGCAGGTTATGTATTGTGTTGCCCAAATTATAGTATAGAGATCCTACATTGGCAAGTTTTTCAAAAAAAGTTACGTTAATAAAAGGTAGTCTGCAGCCAATCTCAATCCACTGCAGGATGGAAGCCTCCTCAACAATTCATGTTGAGTGATATCGACCTTAATATGCCACACTGGTCCAGTGAGGGTTGGCAGATCGACCGTGTTTAGGTCAACGATTCACGATCGACAATCATGAATCGTCAGGCGAATCACATTCCCAGTCAGCTGCGGTGACATTTGTCTAGGTCTGATTTCATGTGAGAAACGTGTGGGCAGATTTATGATGATTAATGCAAAGTGCTCGAGATATGAGACTTAAGAAGGCGTATGATCCTTCAGTAGTGTTTACTAGACATTTGTTTGTCGCAGCAGTCTCGCTGATATTAGAATATACTGTCCCTATATGGTTCAGAGCAGCACAACTTCGATCAAGAATTGGAAAATATTCAAAAATAATAATAAATAAATAAATCAGTGAGATTACTACTCAAATTAGACGCTAAATCAAAGATTTTTGTTATCTTATTTAATTAAACAGTGGAACTCTGATCAAACTTAAATTAGTCTGTAAACTTTTACATCATTAAAACTTTAGATACACATTGCCTAGAAAATACAACTTATGTTCCTTTCTTCCACTATCGGTCTACTTCAATCTCTCTTTTTTTTTTCTTTCTTTTTTTTTTTTTTTAAGCCAAATATAGGACTGACTACGTGAAAAACAGTATTTTACTGACGGTTTTTATTTTACTGAACAACATGCAACTAGATCCTTTCTTAAATTTCATTCCGTCTATAAAACTTCGACTTAATAGTTAATTTTTTCCTAAATGAAATAACTGACATTGTTTGCCATGTTTGGTCATCCACTATACGCTTTCATTAATTGTTCATTTGTGTTTTTATATACAAATTTATGTATTATTCCTTTAAACGTACTACGTTATTTAAATTTTCTGCTAAACTGTACGTATACATTGCTATTGAAGTTTATTCTGTAATGTACTTTTATTTTTTAATTAAAAAAATAATGATTTAAGTATTTTTAGGAAGAATAGGAGGCTTAGAGCATTCCTTGAATGTTATATTAGTCTTAATAGAAAGATCGTATCTCGTCACAGATTGTAGATCTTCATTTGAAATTCTCAGAAGCTTCTTCGACCCCTATCCAGCCTCCTTTATGCCTCTGCGCTATAACACGACACCGCAATATTTGCATAACCAGTGCTTTGCATAAAATGTTTTTATTCGTTAGTATTGTAGACATTTTAATTCGAGTCTTCTGTACTTTATAGATCAGTTCTAAATTAGAGTTAAATGATTATATGTCAAGCTCTTGAGAGTGACAAGGACAGTATTTATCAGAGTCCGAGAGACAGGATATTAACACTACTTCAAATCAAACATGTCCGCTTCCTAAACATTTAAGTGTTTCTAAAATAGACTGAATTCTGTTGCTATGTGTGTTTTCCTTTCTGGTACCAGTGTCCCCACAGTCTGCATGTTTTCGATTTCCCTGAAAGACCTAGAGGGCGCAATAGGAAACCCTATTTTTCATAATAGTAAGCTACGCCAATGCCGTTTCCTATTACGCCCTGGTTCTTGTCCCACACGAATTAAAATTAATGATGACATAACGACGTTTACAGAAAGGACAAATCTACACTAATTTCAGTCATGTTTTTTCGAGCGAAATAATGTATTTTCACTTGATGAATTGGGCCACAGATGTACCTTTTCTATTACTAAACACCGAAGAGGGTAATTTTTATTAGTCTTTTCTTTCATTTTTCTTTTTTAATTCATTCTCTCGTGTTGCGAACCCTTTCTCTTTGCCGGCGACCTCCTAGTGTAGGAAAGAGGTGGCAGGTCATTGGAACGGTCCTTCCTCGCCCCCCCTCTTAATCCCACTTTAATGTTTTACTCAGAACGCTAGGAACGCGGTAGGAGGGGCTTATTAGAATCTTCGTGTGGTGACAGAAAATTGGCGACAAGGTCAATGGACAGGCGTCTCTGCAGCATATCCTACAGTATCTTGTAACCAGTTTTTTTAGGAAGGCAACATCAGTTTCAGGTTTTCTTTGCCAACGAATTTAAGACGATGAAATTATTTTGTCTACAAACACGTGGAAAATTAATAAGATTATTAAAACAAGCAATTAATAATATAATTTTGAATTCACAAGGACAGAATGTTTGTATTATGTTTATAATGATAATTATTATAAAAAAAATAAGAGCCCATACTTAAATGCAGTAATTAAAAGCGCATATAAACAACTACAAAATAAATGACAGACATCAACAAAAAAAACTGAGTTTAAACATAAACTAGAAAAAGAACTCTTGAATAGGAATCGTTGATATTTGGGGGAGGGGATTAACGACAGCGAACAGAGCGACATCTATCGAAAACGTTACGTTAGAACTCCAACATCCACAAGCATGGGTTTTGAACATCAGATGTAATTTTGTAATGGTGTCCAGCCCATTTTTGGATCATGGACCGTTAGAAACAGGTCTTTGTAGAAACGGGTCGCATTACGCAGTCTTGTGATATCAGACTGTTGAGTGTAGAAAATGGTTGAGGAAAGTCATCTACTGTCGTGTATGCCCACGATGACGTTCAGAGGAATCAACGTCAGTGTTGGTCTGCTTCTTGTAGTGCGACAATCATAAGTTATTTCTATTGTACTGTAAACAGTTATTAGCAAAATAGTGCTTCACAAAATGGTTAATTATGCATAATATCGTGCTACTTTTGTTCTTGTTTAGCGTTAGTTTTCTGATGCATGTTATTTGTCATTAAAGTTTTGGCGCAGAATGTTTTGCATATCACCAAGCAAAGGAACTCAACCGCAGTTCTACGAAAATTAATCTTGCACCGTTGTCCCATTCTTTTCCATGCTCAGTTACCTTTTTTTCATGGAACTGTTGTTCCAATTTTCCATTCATAAACGCATTCTTTTATGTTTGCTGCTTCATCGAAGCACTTTTCCATCTAGTCGACAAACTTCTTCCATAATTAATACGCCGTTAATAATACATATAAAAGAGTCCACTGAATTTAAATTTTAGATTGCAATTTTGAACATTTATTTTCGAACGTTGCATCCTTTACTTGTGTCGAAGCTAGTCAATTCAGTCAATTCAGCTGAAAGTAAATTAAATACTTCACATGTATTTTTGGACTAAATATTAAATTTCATCTGGATTCCGGATTTGAAAATATCTTATCTTATATACATGGTGTATCATAACATGTGGGACCCACTTCAGGGATGGATTTAGGACCTAAAAAGCAATTTAAAAGAAGTTCATTTAAACATAGGTCTCATCTTGCTTGTTTCCTGGTTACAGCCATTTTTGTGTTTTCCAGCAGTTCTCTCCACAAGCTGAGTTAGCATAGCTGACCCCATTCAACTGTTTATAAACAATGTTCGATATCTCAGAGGGTCTTGTTGTGGTTATGCCAACAGGAGTCCTATTCATATCGAAAGATGGCAGATATGTATAGAGTTATCAAAACTAAAATTACTGTAACACAGAGCGAAAACGGATACAAAAATAGATTGTGACAAGTTTAATAATAGGAAATATACATATATTAGATTAGATACATACAAACAAAAAGCTTTCGGTTGTTTTGTCAACCTTCCTCAGTTAAACTGACAGTTAAGAATGGAGCATGAGGGCGTGTACTGCCAATCTTGTACGTGAAGTGCGTGATTAATTGTTGGATGTTGAAGCCTGTGACTGTGATGCATGCGGACGTTTCCAGCGTTTATCAATAGTCAGGATTGCTGTTTCGATGATAGGGTGGATTTGACATCCACTCTTCCTGTTGACTGAGGTATTGGAACATTTGATGTTCAACGACTCCAACCAGGCGCGTCGTCGATAGTGGCGGGACTTATCCACAATCACGACATCGCGTTGTGGGTCAATGTTGGTGGGTTGCCCAAACGTGTTCGGCAATAGCTGAGTGCTCCACATCAGCTAAGCAGATTGCTCTTTTGTGTTCGGAAAGGCGTTTTTCGAGCCGTCTCCCAGTTTCCCCGATGTAGCAGCTAGTGCAGTCACGGCAAGAGATGCGGTAGACCAATCCGCTTTGTAGTAAGGCGAGGACCGGTGTTTTTACTTTAGAGATGAGAGATCGTAATTTTCTGCTTGGGAGTTGTACGCATTTTATGCCATGTGATTTTAAGACTGTACAAACCTGTTGTGATAGGTTTGGGTAGTATGGGATAAAGGCGCTCGCGGCTGAGTCATTACCTTGGCTGTTTCTGTTGGTTGCTACGTGGCCATGTGTCTGTAGGTCACACCTGTCAAGGGTATTGATAGGATAGCCACACCTCGTAAGATCCGCCTTGACTTTAGCAATTTCGGTGCGCCTCTCATTTACAGAGCTAAAGTGTGTCCAGGCATGAGTTAGCAAGTTTCGGCTATGCGCGTGAGCTGCGGAAGTTGGTAAATTGGTCAGCACACATTGGTTTACGATGGACAGTTGTCTTCAAGCTCAATGGTGTGGCTATCCCATCAATACCCTTGACAGGTGTGACCTACAGACAGATGGCCACGTAGCGACCAACAGAAACATCAAACTCAGCCGCGAGCGCATTTATTCCCATACTGCCCAAACCTATCAGAACAGGTTTGTAGAGTCTTAAAATCACACGGGATAAAATGCGTACAACCCCCAGGCAGAAAATTACGATCCCTCTTCAATAAAGTAAAAACACCGGTCCCCACCTTACTACAAAGCGGATTGGTTTACCGCATCTCTTGCCGTGACTGCACCAGTTGCTACATCGGGGAAACTGGGAGACGGCTCGAAAAACGCCTTTCCAAACACAAAAAAGCAATCCGCTTAGCTGATGTGGAGCACTCAGCTATTGCCGAACACGTTTGGGCAACCCACCACGACATTGACCCACACCGCGATGTCGTGATTGTGGATAAGTCCCGCCACTATCGACGACGCGCCTGGTTGGAGTCGTTGAACATCAAATGCTCCAATACCTCAGTCAACAGGAAGAGTGGATGTCAAATCCACCCTATCATCGAAACAGCAATCCTGACTATTGATAAACGCTGGAAACGTCCGCATGCATCACAGCCACAGGCTTCAACATCCAACGATTAATCGCGCACTTCACGTACAAGATTGGCAGTACACGCCCTCATGCTCCATTCTTAACTGTCAGTTTAACTGAGGAAGGTTGAAAAAACAACCGAAAGCTTTTTGTTTGTATGTATCTAATCTAATATATGTATATTTCCTATTATTATACTTGTCACAATGTATTTTTGTATCCGTTTTCGCTCTGTGTTACAGTAATTTTAGTTTTGATAATAATGAATCCAGAGCGCACAGGCCTCTTTAATCATATATTCAGGAATCTCTACAGGTATAGACTTGCTAGATGCAATGCAGCCGAGGCAAGACGTCTGTATGCAGAAAACTGTCCTAATTGTCATGTGGCCAAATAAGACCTTTCTGAGAATACATAAACGCCTTGCGGAAGCTGGTTCATTTAGAAAACGTGTTTCATATGATGGTAGATCCATCACCACCACAACAGCAAATCCGACAAACACCTGGAACTTTTGAGCAGGTGAGGAGGTCTATGATGAGGCGTTTGCAGGCCTGTGTTCAGGCGCACGTGGTCATTTTAAGCATTTCCTGTAAACGTAAGCAGATAGTTGCTGGAACACAAAAATGGCTGTAACTCGGACACAAGGAAAAATCAGACCTATACAGTATTTACATAAACTTTTTTTATTGTTTTTAGGTCATAAATGCATCCCTGAAGTGGGCCTTACATGTTATGATACACCTGTATATTGCAAGTGGGATAATTAACAATGATAATCGATATTCGTTCCCCCAATTAAACGTTGCCGAAACACAAGCGTTGTATGTGTTTTGTCTATAGAAATGTGTGTTCACGAGATCATTTTCATATCGTGCGCTGAAACCCCTACGACTGAGATCGGCGTAGAATTAAGAGACTTTTAGCGAAATTTCTCTAGTCGTAGATGGGAATTGAACCTTCCATTCCAAACGAGAGGAAGATGGCAATGCATCGTGCGGACTAAGCGACCGCGGAGTATCGTGGCTTCTAATTAGATAATTTTTCGTTTTGCATTGAATGTTTGGAGATCGAGATATATCAGTTTCGACCAGAAAACCCACAATTTTATGGACATAATTCATATGAGCGGGAAAGGTTGTTCTCGTGTAACTCTCGTGAGTTTTTTTTTTTTTTTTGTTGTCCCCCCCCCCCATGGTATTCAGTGAATTCACGTCTGGGCTTTGTTGCTGGAAATGGCAGGTTTGGCCTTATTTTCCTCAAACCACTGACAGTGCTTTGACATAGTGCATTTTCAAGCTGATAAAAGTACAGTCTCCCCCCCGCCTTCAAAAGACCTGTCACGATGCATATAAGGCAGAAATGTTCGGAATGTCACAACAGATTAGCGGTATTCATGGGTTCATTGATGATAACCAGCGATCCACGTCCAAGCCCTGTAAAACAGGCCCATACCAGCTGACTAATACCATTTATCTCCATTGTTGGTGCAATACAGTCTGAGTGAAACCGTTCATTGGGCATAAGCCACACCTGAGTACGTACTTCCATCTGATGACAGGATTGTGTTCAAGCATGAATGACAATCCCTGCATTTTTCAGATATTCAGGAATCTCTACAGGAAATAATGTCTACAAATAATTCATCTTTCTCTTCATCCAACCAGAATTTGAATGACGCTAACTCTTGTGAAAACATCTTTCTACCCTGTCACTTACCAAATATTATGCCAAACAACTTATGCTTTACTGCAGCATCAAAAGATGCAATTACTGTATTCTATATGAATGCGCGCAGTCTTGTAAAACATAATGATGAAATCCTCGCTCAACTGACATCATGGAATCTGCATCCAGACCTGATGGTTTTTACTGACACCTGGTTCTCTCCTGAGATTTCAATCCAAATTCCAGACTACTCTCTTTCAAAGTTGCAGAGGTGATTCAAAAGGTGGTGGACTTGCTATTTATGTTCACAATCATCTGCGATGCTCTGCATTTCCTACCCAATCTCAAATCTGCCTGATCAAGCTTGTGAACTCACTTTTATCCACATTGCCTCTTTGGTGATCGGGCGTCTATACCGACCTCCCTCAGCTTCAGTTAACAGCTTTCTTGTAACTCTTGACAATACTCTATCTCACTTCACAAGCAAATCCCTAAGCCTTCTACTGATTGGAGACTAATATTAACATTCTTCAAAGCTCTTCCTCTCAAGTGCAAGACCTCCTAGATGTCATTACTTCAAATGGTTTCTCTCGTCTTACTGATGGAGATATTTCAACTAGAATCGGCGAGTCCCACAATAAATACCCTTCTTGACTTCGCAATTGGGGAATGCTCTCTCACGTATGCAATACTGATACAAATATTTTGGATCATCGTCCCATCTTAATGGTAACTGAAAGTGAAAAATAAAGCAGAGATCATGCGCACTTTCAAATCTGTCACTCCAGACTCTCTTAATAAGCTTTGTTACCAGCTCCAGCAGCCTACGTGGGATGGATGCTTGCCACAAGTGATCTTGAAATTGCGACTAACTGCTTTTTTAAGCATATCCTAAATAGTTATGAAAAATACGTGTCATATATTAGGAGCCGAGGGAATAAAAAGATCACCAGGCCAAGAGGAAAAATATGCTCGTTCATCTCAAACAAGATTCGTAACATGTTAAAGAAAAGGGACAACCTTGGAGGAATTGCTAGTGCTAGAGCAACAGGAATAGAGGCAGATAAAATTAAATACACAATGTACAGAAACAAACCCACTGACTGCATTCGGTCAGAGAAAAAAAAAATACTATAGTTCTCAACTTACAGGTATCATAAAAAGCAAGAAAATATAGACAGTTTTGAACAAGCTGTTACCGGGAAGGAAACTGAAATCACGGAGCTACGTTGGAGATGTGGTTGAAAACGAGGTACTCATTTCAATGCCCAGCTAAAAGCTACTGCCTTCTGCAACCACTTTATCTCAAGTGTGAATAACCTCTTTCAAGACGAACTTAACTCCAGAGACAATGAAATGAGAGAATCTGCCAAGTACTAATCAGAAACATATTTTTTCGCTCCCCTCTCGGATCAAGAGATTTTAGAAGAAGGACATCAATTGAAAGAAAAGGGAGCCCCTGGCTTTGATGAAATGCTCCCCTCTCTGCTGAAAAAGGTCCTTAGCTCAATTTTTACACCATTGAAGTATACATTGTATACATTCAGTCTCTCCTTTCAATCTGGTAAATTCCCTTCTCAATTCAAAAAAGCAATAATCGTCCCTGTTCCAAAGGGAAGCCGTTGTAACTCTATCAACAACTTTCACCCAATAACGCTACTCTCAGTTTTTGCAAAATTATTCGAAAAAATACTTCATAGCAGACTCATGGGTTTCCTTGAAGTAAATCAGCTCATCCATCAACAGCGGTATGCCTTTCGCTCAAAAAGATCCACCAATCTTGCAATTGTTGACTTCTGCTCAAGGACCATTGATAGTCTTGAAAAGGGTCCCTGTGCTATAGCACTGTTTTTTGACTTATCTAAAGCATTAGATTGCATAAATCATAATATTCTACTTAAACTCAATAACCTTGGCTTGAAAGGGAAAATTAGCCTTCTCCTTGAAGACTACCTTACTGATAAGCAGTCACACTCCGACATCTTATTTTTCCAGGATAGTACCTCAAGGCTCACTTCTTGGACTTATCCTATTTGTTCTTTACATCGATGAATTTCTCTCTCTTCTTCCATCTTCTCACCTAGTAGCGTATGCCGATGATATTTCCATCCTGATTACAGATAAAGACCCTAATGAGCTTCAACTCAAAATCTCCGCCTTGCTCTCTGTGATGCATAGTTGGCTTAAAAAGAATCAGCTTATACTAAATCCAGAAAAATCAAAATATATGGTGTTTAGAACGAAAAACAAACCACTAAATATTGATTTCGACATAACATACAAAGAAAAATAACTTGAAAGGGTGAATCAAAAAACCAAGTTTCTCGGAATCTGGCTAGATGATAAGCTAAGTTGGGTAAAAAAAATAACCCTACGAAAGAAAACTTCGTCACTAGCGGGAATACTCGCCAGGGCCTCTGCCTGGGTGACTCCTTCCCTTCTCAGGCTAGTATTCCTTTCTTTAATTCAGCCGCACCTCAGCTATCGAACTATCACATGAGGTACCAAAAGCCAAGAAAACCTTGCGATAATGAACTCCATTCTCAATCGATACGTTCGTTCAATTTTGAGCCTTCCCTGGAACGCATCGGTTAGTTCGAGATGCAAGGAAGTGAGACTCCTCAACATCTATCAACTGCTACATAAAGCCAAGGCGGTCTTTGTTTACAATGCTTTGAAGATGCCGGACTTTCCCCCTCTCTTCAGATCCTTTTTTCATAACCATAAAGAAGAAATATCGTGAGATCTAAGAAATGAAGCCAACCTGAAGGTTCCGCTTTTCAGAAAACCATAGGTCAGAAAAATATAAAATACAGAAGCGCTAAAACATGAAACGAACTTCCTGCAAAAATCAGAAATGTCGTTTCACCAAGAAACTACTAATTGAACACATGACCAGGGTTGTCTGATTCAAATTACCTTCCACTCAACTCTTGGATTTTAAAAACAACGGAGGAAATCTTTACCAATATGGAAATAATGTACAAATGCTAAAGGAAGCAGTTGGCAAATAGTTTGTAAATTTCTGCGCATATATCTCATCGTTTTTATTTTCTCTCATTTAATTGTAAAAAATGTTCACAATGCTATTTCAAGTAGTGATGGGTCACGAAGTCTTCTGCAAAGACAAGTACAGAAAAACCCAATTTATTTATGTCTTTTCTGTTGAATTACCTGTACAATTTCAGAACTCTATATTTTTAATGTTATTCGTAGGGGTTTCTAATGGAACATTCCTAAAAAGCCATTGGCTTATGTGCTCTTCCTCCCTTTTTGCTCTTATGTCCCCCAAAAAAGTTTAACATAAAATTATTATTATTAGTTCTCGGAATCGTCTATAAAAGGGGATCATTATGAACATATTTTTAAGAATGTGACGAGGTATTATACAACGTAGAACTATTTTGAGACCGTTTCCGGTGTAAATCTTTAAACTGGAAACTGCCCATAATACCACTGGATATACGTTGAACTCCATTCATAGCAATCGTTTTAAAGCTGGAAACTGCGCGCATTTTTATTCAAGCAGTAACTACATGTAGCAGCCTTGAGCACGTGATAAAGCCTAATGAAAATCCTGGTTGTACCCTGGAAGAGGGGACTTTCTTTCAATGTATTTTAATGGAAAGGCCCATTTGACCTGCCTCCTGCTGAGGTTTTCTTTCCCTCTTTTTTATTTATTTATTATTTTTTTCTTTTTTTTTCCCCTTTTTGTTTTTGTAATCAGCCGGATCCAGTTCCTCAAACTAGTTTTTCTTACTCCTGTAGTCACTCACTTCAGGCTATGCTTATGTGCATTTTCTCACTAATGATTCACGACTTGCCAAATACCTTCAAAATGTTTGGTGCCAATTTACAGATTTGATTAAGTGAAATGCATGTTTTGCATTAAGATATCTATCTCTCTTGCAGAGAGTAAGAAATGATTTCTTCTTTTTTTTTTTTCGGTTCAAATAAAATGAGATGAAAACAAACGTTGTTCAGAAGTTTCACGAAGAAAGATACGATCCAAACTTTCTCTCTCTCTCTCTCTCTCTCTCTCTCTCTCTCTCTCTCTCTCTCTCTCTCTCTCAGTGACAAGCAAGTTGCTGTACCTCAGTAGTGAAAGGCTATAATTAACTATATGAAATTACCCAACACGCCATTGCGATGGTCCATATCTTCGATGTCCGCTTGAATCATGAAAATAATGTAAATTTTCTTAAGTTACAAACAGGATATTTTTATATTTTAAACTATCAACGATGGTTTGCGTTCTCTCTAATACGATTTATTTATTTCTGTAAAATGTCACTCAGATCTTATCACAACAGAAAAACCCGTTGGAAAATTCGATGGAAGCATTTTAAACTGCTAATAATAATTTTTACTTATATTGCATGCACACCGTCGAGGGCCCACAACAGACCCATAATCTTTACGATCAGAAGAGCAAGCAGTCTGAAAATTAATCCTTCGACTTCGCTGTAAATGTTTTGTAGTACATTTGATGGCTTGGAGTTGTCAGGTGTTTCCGGTAGATAATGAGAGAGAGAGAGAGAGAGAGAGAGAGACGAGTAGGATAAAGGCAAGACAGGTATAATGGTTGTGAAGATGCGTCATATAATTCATGTACGAGGTGAGGGAATTATCTGGGTTGCCTTTTACTTCTTTCTTCTATCTCTTAAGACCCACAGAGTCACAAAGATGTGAAGATACGCTTTGATAAGTAAAGCTACGGATTCAGGACTCCAAGAGTGTGCAGAACATTTTCTGCGAAAAAGGACGTACTAAGGTCACTTGTCAGTTACTTTAAACTTGCAGAGTCTAAAGAGATGAGTTTGTTTAAAAGTTTCCATCTTTTCACGAAGTCAGACCACTCCGCTTGTTACAGCCTCGTGCAAGAGCATCATTGTTCTGCCCCAAGCCTTCTTTCTGACTTGCACTTAATAAATCTTCTTGGTATTCTCTCCAGGTGTTCAGTCCGTTTTCTTCCATATTTCTTGACGTGATCCGTCGATAGCAGTTGTTTCGTGATGTCGTCATTTTTCTTCTGTCCCCACCCTGTAATCCAGCTGTTCTTTCCAAGTTATTGCTGCTCTATTAATTCATATTTAGCCTCTAGAGAGAGGAACATTAAACATTCAAATGCAACCTAATTTCTTCTATTCTTTCCTTTTTATTATAGTTAATAAATAACATTTAAAAAAAAAAACATTAGCCTTTTTCTTCTCTTTTGTTTCCCTAGCATAATTTTAATTCTAACTTCACTCTCTTAATTGCCTATTTTTATTTTATTTCTCTGAAATTATATTTTTATTATTCTGATTATGTGTTTAAGTGCGTGCCTATATTTATATATTCGCATTTTGCAAACGATAATTTCATCAACGAATAGTTTCGTATCTAAAATATATTTGGATGAAATTATTCCAACTGTTTTATTAACACCACATATAAATTAAAAATGTATCGGTATTTTTAATTTAGCAACGTGCGCTACAGATCATATTTTTATTGGGTCTGCTCTACCATTTCCATTTATTTCCTCTACATATTTTTGTTTGAATATTGATCGCTTTTATCATCGAGCAAGATTGAAGAATTTGTGTTGTTAACCTTATGAAAATGCATTTTCATAATCAATCCAAACGAAGTGTTTCTAATTTATATTCTCCGTATTTTTTAAATAGAACTGATCGAAGTAAATATTGGGTCTGTACATGGTCTTCCGTTGTAAAATGCATTTTATTTTTCATTCAGTGTTGGATACAATTAATGGATTTAATCGATTTTCCAAGGTTATTTGTTGTATATATTTGGTTGCCACTTAGGTCTCAAACTCTTCCCGATTGGGAAAATGAAGGAAAATCGTTTATTGCTAGACATAACTAAAGTAGTTTAGAACAGTGGTGGGCAAAGTAATTTCATGCAGCAAGCGAAACTATCTTTTTTTTTTTCAATATTTATTTAATGATATTTTTCCTGTCTTTAATATTTACCAGTTTTGTGAATATTTTACACACACACAAATATAATTTTGTGTTCGGAAGATGAAAGTAATGAGGGATTATATATATATATATTCGTAATTTAAGAATAGGTTCTAGCGGTAGCACAGCGGTTATAATCGCTATTCTTTCTAGGTTGAAATCCTGTCAATGAAGCGAGGAACTTTCATGGACTTTTTCATACTGTGGCTGAGTTAGTCGGCCTCGGGCGAGGACAGCAAGTTTGTTTTTCGTCCAGCAAAACAGACAAATTGACCGGAGAACATATAAATTTAACCATGATTAATATTCTCAAAATTTGCCTTTACTTTACAATTGCCTCTAAATCAATGTCTTCCAATTTATATCAAACCTTGTACATTTAAATTTTTCTACCTTTTATTTTCCCAAGTTCTTATGAAACTCCGATACACAATACCAATGATTAATTCAACTTAATTACTGTATCTCTCCTATCTGAATTATTTCCATCATTAAACGAAACAACAATATTGATTTTCAATTATCTTTACTTTCGGTATTTATCATTTACAGTATTTATTTTCTACCTTGAAGTTTCTACTCCTTTTCTCTCTTTAGGGAGAACAGAAGTAGAAACGTCAAGAACCAAAGAAATAAAATATGACGGTCTAGCCAACAAATAACTATCCATTTTCACCTCCTCAGTTTCAGTCTTAATCGTGTTTTAAAATTAAAAATTACTACTTCAGATACATTCTGCAAACTTTAATAAGTAAGTTGGCAAACAAAAGATCAAAATATAGAAGTTTTAGTGCGAACTTTTGAGTAATCCTAAAGTCCGTTGCTCAAAACCACTTCAGTATGAATCTTATACATCCTTTATAAATCAAATTATCATTGGCGATTGTAGTTGCAGTGCGGTTTAAGTGACTTAGCCACATTCAGCTATATATAATGTCTAAAAACTGCGTTGTTCTGCGGTCGATTTTCTGTTTGCTGGATGAAAATCCAGTTTCTGGGAGGGAAAACCATCTGAGACTGACGCTGAATTAGTCTGAGAAAATGACGAATAAAAATTCCTTTGACGGGATTTGAACTCTGGTCTTTTCCATCTGGTGTTGGGAGGACGGTGATAATACCAACTGTGCTACCCACGAGGGCAATTATCGTTGGATGCCAGGTGTTACACTGATTGGTTGTATCTCACTGATGAAAAAACTAGAGAAAAATGGTCTTCTGGGAGGTGTTACTATATTACTCTTACGACGTCTCTTTTTATTACCTGATTCTAACATTGAAACTGTACAATTTATCTTTTTCGTTCTAAAGACTGTTCATATAAATTCAAGGAAACTGCCTCTTGTGTTACCTTTGAAGGAAGAGAAATTATATTAGGCCAATCTCTCGGCCAAGGCCGTCCTAGCTATACGAGCAATGGCTGAAATCTTATATCTATTTGAACTTTTGCTATGACGTAATTCGCATCCCTGCACCTTCCTCCCCCCCTTCATTTTGACATTAATATTGTTATGATAGTTATCTTCAGTTGTAACAACTGGATCAGGTTGGAACGAACAAAATATTTCTTCAGATTATAACACCACCTCCATTACCTTTTAATAATTAGAACGGTGTTTCGCGAACTGCTTTGGTTTCCACCAGAATCATCCCCTATCATTAGAGGGATGTGCTCATCGCCCGAGCAAATGATTTTCCGCATTCCCAGTCCCGATTACTCCCATCTGCATTACTTAGCAAAGCTACGATAGGCGTTCACTGTGCTGATAAGTGCAGGTAAACAGCATTTCCCTTAGCTCAGCCTCACTCTGTCTGCGAACTACATTTTTGTAGTAATATATCACGCTGTGTTGTGAGAGACTGAAAGGGGAAGAATCCTTAACTAAGTAATAAATTCTCGGTTTATTTTCAGCCATGATCCTAGTCTCAAAGGATTAGCGATATTTATGGAATGATGCGCACACCGTGCTGAGGATTCTGCCCATCTTACAGCACCCCTAATGCATAATAGATTTTCATATAAAACGAAATTTTCTTCCCAACACGATTTGCACATTTTCTGATAAATTAAAAAGAGGAAATTTGTGCGAGTAACGGAAGCAGAATCATGTTTATGTCTGCACCTTCGTCTGCTGGTACAGCGCAGTCGCAACACGCGAAAGCATATGTGCTACAGTTCGCGAGAGGTGTTGGATAAACAAAAATATTATTTAAAAAATAAACTATGGATATCTTACATAAGTGAATTAAAATTTACGGTATCCATATATGTACTAGATACTACTTAAAAGTTAAGGAATGTATTTAAAAATGTTTAACTTAATTAATTTTGAACTCATAATGAGGTTAATCAAAATACTCTTCGAGACTTAGTGAGTCCCAGCATAATACCATCACTGGAATCGTGTCTACATCTATAAGTTAAATTTTAACCTAATTTCCTTTTAAATTTAAAATGTACGCGTAAAAGGCAGCTATGTATTCTGTCACCAGGAGGCAATAAGGAGATGCTGTACAAGTATATAAATATAGATAAGAAAAATACCAGGATTCACGAGGTTGGTGTTAAAGGTGGGCGAACAGGGTAGTCGTCCGGGGCGCCGAAGTGTCAGGGCACCAGCTGGGAACTATTTAGAAGAACTTCTTGCTACTGGCGCCACTAAGGAAACGTCTCGCTCGCCCTTGAAAAATCCATGCAAGCGTCATCAGTGCTGATAAACATTCTCACAAATAACTTTTCTCCGGTATATTTATATTACAGAGAGATAATAAAAATATAACTTCTTTGTAGAAAAATATACTCGTATATAAAGAAAGATACATGAAGCAAACTCACTTGCAACATTAAAATGTGTGTAATGTTGTTTTCCCTCAATTTTTTGTATAATTATTTAAGTACAACTAGAGGAACAGTGGAGGCTCCAAGCTTTGAGAAGCCAAGAAAGTACTAATACTTTTTTGTTGTCACTAGTGAACATATGAACCAAAAAAGAAAAATTATTATTTCGATAACTTTTTTATAACTTTTGATTCATTTATATGCTCGGTAACAATCGTGATGTACAAAATGAAACATATGTAGATAACTTAATATTAAAAAAAAAAAAAAACCCTTATTCATTAAAATTTATTTTTATCTCTCTATACATTAAAGTTTTCTTCCTAGTGATATTTATTCGAGCCAATGGGAGAAGAGGGTGGGCAATTACGTCACTACAAATGTGCAGGTAAATAATTACATTGCTGTCGTCCATTGAAAGACAATGGCCTCCATAGCGTTCACCAACCTTGTGCACGTGCTTCACTCTGTAATACATGACCACGCATGGCATCATTTGATGTTCCATTGTAATGTCACCTGATGAAGGGACCCGACATAGTTTGGTATATTTTGTAAATAGTTTAGTATTTTATATATTTTTTAAATATTTGTATAGTTCGTAAATATTTCAATTTTAAATGTTTTAGTCCTGCTCTTTCGGATGCAACAATATCGAACACTAAGCAAAAGACACTTTTCCTAAGTGACCTATGTAATCGTAGGTAGATATTTATTAAACCTTGAATGCTGCGTGCTGGGGGTTTGGTAGCCAATGGGAGAAGAGGGATGCGGGTTACGTGGTACAAGTGGGCAGGCAATTACGTCACTACAAATGCACAGGTAAATAATTAGATAGGTCATTTCCTGATTAGATATCGATCATAGTGTTTGCGTAAGGCACCACCTGTGGTTTCTCATATCTGTACCATCAGTACTCTTGTGATGAATACAGAACCGCTGTAAAGCCAGAAAAGTGTTGTGCACGTGTAGTTTAGTGTTGGGTTTTGTTGTTTGTGCTGGCTTCTTGGCTGCAGGGGCCCCTTGTGGGACTCCACATTGCCTGCGAGTGGTGGTCTCCACGTGACTCCGCCAGTCGGAGTGGAGCCACGCTGTCCACAGTACTCTGGCTGCTCTCCATCAGGGGTCGCCAGAGCTTCCTGACGGAGAACAAAAGAAAAACAAAAGCATGAATCAGGGAAATAGCTGAAGGATGGGAGTAAAAGGAAGAGGAAGAACATTAGTGCGTTTCAACAGTTGTCTTTTACGTAGAAAAGATTTGACTTATTCCGTCATACCTCTACATTTTACGTAGAAAAATGTGCGCGGGGGTTGGCGAGCAGGGAACGTATCCCCCTAGTTATTATTATTATTATTTATTTATTTTTATTTTATTTTATTTATTTATTTTTTTAATTTTTTTTTTGCAATTAAGATTCGACTAGTAGCTGTTATTATTATTATACTGCCGAGAGAAAAAATAAAAACAAAGAATAAATTTCTAGCAAAACTGTTTCCTATAGGAAACAGTTTTTTATTTATTCTTTGCTTTTCAAAACACTTAACAATATTTTGCCTATTGACTCACCTAAAAACTCTTCCAATGAATATACAGTATTATAGTTTCTGTAGTGGTGCAGCAGAAAGTCTGGATTTCTTCCCTCTTGCAAAATCGAATAGCCCCTCGTATGCAAAACTTAGAAGGAAACCCCTCTCCGGAAAAATCAATTTATAGCCTTATCTTAGAGGGAAATGCAATGTATTTTATACTGTATTCCAATATAAATGAATGATTTTTTTAAGATGTTCTTTTTTATTTTCTATGCTACTTATGAATACCTGGAAATGAATATCTGTTCCTGGAAAATTAATGGAGGCACTGGTTAAAGAAGCACTGCAGGATCATCTAGAGAAGACTTCAGTTATAGCTCGGACACAGCATGGTTTTGTTAAGGGGAAGTCTTGCCTGACCAATTTGATTGGATACTATGATGCAGTCACAAAAGAACTGGATGCAGGGAATAACTTTGATATTATATACTTGGATCTTAGAAAGGCTTTTGATACTGCTGCACATGGAAGACTGCTGCACAAATTGGAGCAGTGTGACATTGGAGGCAAATTGCTGCTATGGATAAAAGGGTGGTTGAGGGGGAGAAGACAGAGAGTGGTAATTAATGGACACTGCTCATCGTGGACTAATGTTATTAGTGGAGTCCCTCAGGGTTCAGTATTGGGTCCTTTATTGTTTTCTGTATTGATAAATGATATTGATGATGGTATATCAAGCTTAATGGCCAAGTTTGCAGACGATACGAAGGTAGGCAGGGTTGTCAAGGACACTACTGACACTATGCTGCTGCAACAGGATCTGGAAAGGTTGAGCAGATGGGCTGAGAGGTGGCAAATGAAGTTTAACATTGACAAATGTAAAGTACTACACATGGGAAACAGCAACCCCAGAGCAACGTATCAACTCTGTGGTACTACACTGACAGTGGTAGAGAATGAAAGGGACCTGGGGGTGGTTGTGCAGGCAGATATGAAGTTCTCTGAGCAGTGCAGACGGGCTGCAAGCGTAGCTCATGGTGTATTGTCAATGATATATAGGAATTTTTCTAGCAGGGATAAGGAGGTGATTATTCAGTAATACACAGTACTCTAGGTGTGGCCTGACCATTGCCTTGTATAAGGCAATGGTCAGGCCACACCTAGAGTACTGTATACAGGTCTGGAGGCCTCATTTCAAGAAGGATGTAGAGCTGCTGGAACGAGTACAGAGAAGGGCAACAAGATTAGTGAATGGAACAAAGGGGTGCTCTTACGAAGAAAGGCTTAAGTTTTGCAAATTACAGTGTCTGGAGACTAGGCACCGGCGAGGTGATCTGATAGAGGTGTATAAAGCCTTGAATGGTTTGAGCATGCTCAGTGCTGATGGGATTCTTCCTCTTGCTCAGAATAATCATTTGAGATGGCATAAATTCAAATTGAGGAAAGACAGATGTAGGATAGACGTGCGGAAATTTGCCTTTAGGCAGCGGGTGGTTGGTTGGTGGAACAGACTTCCATCCCTTGTCGTGGAAGTTGATAGCCTAAAAAAGTTTAAGGCTCAGCTGGACAGGTATTTCGAACGAACAGAGGGGTGAAGTGGAAGTGGTTATTTTTTATTTATTTATTTTACTTTATTATTTTTTTTTATTTTTTGGCTGATGCTGCATAAGCTTGCTTTCTTGCATCAAATGCCTCTACTAATGCTAATGCTAATGCCCCACATTGCCAGTGGAGTATTGAATCTATATGGGACTGTTCGTCTCATATAGATTCAATACTCCACTGGCAATGTGGGGTATTCCTCTCTGTCAGTGGCAGGAGTTATTTTCAACTCTTACTGGATGCAACAGATTTTTAACTTATTTGATCCATCATTGAACCGTATTTGCCCATTGTGCCAATAGATGGCAGCACGACATAACTTAACTTAATGTTATTTTTATATTAATTATCTTTAATTGTTGTTCCTTTGAAATCGGTACAAAAAGAATAAAGATAAGTTTGATGAATGGGAATGAAATATCTGAATTAAATTAATATTTAAATGAACATGTTTAAATGAATATTTAAACATGGTTTTTTTTTTTTTTTTAAAGAATATTGTCTGATTCGCTTTACAAGCACGAGTGACATCCATTGTCTCTCGTGGTTTTAAAGGGAAGTGCCATTATCCCTGCTGGAATCAGTAATACTAAGACGCAAACTAAAGTTCTTTGACTTGAAGTTGTGAATATTATATAAATAAATTTAGAGAACTTGCAGTTCGGTGGAAGTAGCTGAAATTTTGCTTGCTCATGAGAGATGAGAATATATCATACAAGCTTCTTGTATTTATACTCAGGATACATAATTATGTTTTTATTTTATTAATTATTATTTTTTTTTTTATGTAGGGCGGCTCCTAAACGTTAACTACACTCTATCATATATAACGATGATAAAGCATACAGTGAATTTAAATAGGATACGTATAAGATTGTCAGATAAAGATGAGCCACCTTCGTAGGGTACTGAACGATCGTACATTCAGTACCGTACGAAGGTGGCTTATCTTTATTTATTTTTTATTTATTTAATTCAGGTTTTTTTTTTTTTATGTAAATTTCCCTTTTGGGCTCCATGAGGACAGGCTTAATTCCATAGTGCAGCTGCACCACCTGCAACATGGGATGATACACCACTGAATGATATCCTTTAATACTGTTCCAGCATTGAGTATGCGCGCGTATGCACACACACGCACAGGATGTGGCGAGAAAGTTCCAGGAATGGCCACAGTAAGGCGCTGTATTCACACCAACGACATGGCTGCAGTGCGTATGTTGTCATTTTTTTTTTTTTTTTTCTTTTTCGTGAGGCATTGCGACGATCATAAGATGTGTGTGTCTCAGAATATTAAATTAAAGTGACTCTTGCTTCAGAAACGCAAAAATATCTGAAAATTTGTGGAGCAGCACGTGAACTTCAAATTTCTGATTAACTCGAGGAAATACCCACCGAACGTTATGAGTCGTTACGAGAATATGTTGAAGTCTGACATGTGGAAGGGACGAGACGAGACTCAATGGTACAAGTGATTTTCTGGAGGTGAGAAAACATCCATGACGGTTTTCGGTCGGGCCCACCAACGACAGCGAAAAAATATTGAAAACTTGAAGTTGTTTTTTACAGTTCCAAGAATAATTATCTGAAAAATAGCAAAAAATTGGGGCGGACAAAGACAATGTTCGTAAAATTAATTTTCACGTGAAGTGTTGGTGTAGAAAAAAAAAAAAAGTAGGAATTCGGGACCCTTTGAGAATTGTGCATGAGCCGCCCTCCGTGCTCGTTAAAAACGACTATCGGGCCCCCTTGACCCTTTTCAGGTCCCTTGCGTTGGTAGACCTGGTTACTTCGGGATCGGATCCCACAGTTTGATTAATTGTTGCAGGTTTGGACTGTTTTCTACAGTTCTTAGAGAACGAGCATTTCCATTCATACAATTTGAGCATGAATTGTGAATTTAAACAGTGTGAAGCAAGATTTAGCATGGATTGTGTCAACGAGCATCGTTAAAATATACTGAAAAGGCACTACTCAGTGCCCTTTTTTTTTTTTTTTTTTTTTTTATTGAGTCTCACGCTGTATTATTTTAGTCAGGTTTCGCAATGCAAGAGTGAATAGCATGATGTAATAAATAGCGTTGAATATGAGTCACTTATTAGTCTCTTATTATTATTTTTTTTTTTTGTTGTTGAGATAAAAAAAAGTAAATTGCAGCCATTATCAACTGCAGGATGGAAGCCTCCTCAACAATTCATGCTGAGGGAAATGGACCATAATCTGCCACGCTGGTCTAGTGCGAGTTGGCAGATCGACCGTATTTAGCAGTCAGGGGCTTGAACCCCGGTCTACTCAAAGAGCGTGTGCCACTGCACTCCCGCTCCTGACCACTCGGCTACGGAGGCCTCTGTTGTTGATATAGGGTATATCAACTAATCTGGTCATAGTACGTCAGCTTATAGGGTTTACTGTGTATGAGACGGTAGTTCATCAGTAGCAAAAACATTATGAACTCTTTATCCTAACTCATAGGAAGAGAGCACTTCAACATAGCTAAAACACTCTGTCTGTACACCCAAATACTCGTAACAGCGAACTTGTTCAGATCAGCATCTTGTTTCCAGCTAAATGCGAGCACTGAAAAGGCAAGGCAAAGAAGCGATTAGAAATACTCAGTTGCGGTGGATGAGGGCCCAGTGTTTGAGCAGTTCCTCAACACCCGGAGAGTATTCTCTAATACCAGATTTCTAAGGCTGGTGACAGCGACAACTGGATTTACAACTAATTTTACGGTGGCAACGATCTTTCGTTCATCTCTAATAGCAGGAAACGAACGTGCAAGTGTTAAGAGAGTTAGCAAGTGCAGTAGTACAGAGCTGTGGTGGAATCTTGTATTCATTGCATGCCCACTTCAGGAGCTAATATTTAGATGTATAGATTGGATTGATCCTGGTGGGGCAAGGATCAAACATCAAACTACACTTCCGCAACCTAAAATGGTAGGAGTTAGACGGTGATCTGATATACTTCGCTATCTGTAAGTGCTGTTTCGCGATTTTCCGGAAATGATTACCATTAATGGGGTCACAAATGAAATGGGACCGCAAAGATGGCAAGCTGAATGCAAGTTTGAGCCAGTTTTAGTGTGAACTTTGATTTGATATTAAGCCCAGACTTATGGAAAGTAAATTGCAACTGTATGCGTGTTCTTGCGAGCATAACCGCTTGTATTATTTCTGTAAATTGCATGTACTCTCTGGTTTTTTTCTCTTTTTTTTTTCTGGGCGAAAAACCATGCAACTCTCGTATGAGACTGACTGACTGACGCAGCCATATTTTGAAAAAGTCCATAAATATTCTTCTCAACATTGATGGGATTCCTACTCAGGCCTTTTCCACTGGGTGTGGGGAGGACGGTGATTATATCCATATTGTCTGCTTAGATAAACAAGGATACATCTCATTGAGATACGCTAGGCCACCTTGTTGTGGACACAAGTGGCCTGTCCCCTTAAAGCCCGATCTATCGCCGCTAGTCACATATGGTACTGAAGCACCTGAAAAACTGCAGGAATCTAAACAGAATCAATGATCGCCTCTATGTCAGGGTATTTTATGACCACCTCCTTCCTCTGATGAAAAGCTGAAAGAATGAAACTGGCGGTAGTGACTTGCGAAAATTGACCTGTTGGAATGAAGTAGTAAATATGGGAAGGAGTACGCGGAAGAAATTGTTTTATGAGTATCAGAAGAGTGGCTTCTCTAATAATTTCACTTATCTTAATACATTGGAAATGGCCATGAAGTTTTTTTTTTTTTTATCCAGGGGCGGAAAAAACTTTCGACAGCGATCATATTTAATTGAAATTCAACCATCGAAGGAAGAAGCAGATAGTGATATTTGGCGTTAAAGATACAAGAGGCTGGAAGATCTAATGGTAGATACAGTTTCTTCAGTGGCAAGGAAAACCTTGGAGGCAATGATTAATTGTACAATCCAGGGACATTTAGATAGAAGTATTCTGAAGAATGCACAACATGGTTTTGTTAGGGGAAAATCATGTTTAACTGATCTTGTAAGCTATTTTGACGCATTTACTGAAAAACTAGATGCAGGGAGCAATTTCGATATAGTTTGTTTTGATTTTAGCAACGTTTGTTTTGATTTTAGCAACGTTTGTTTTGATTTTAAAGAGGTTACTATATATTGGAACATAGTGGAATTACTGGAATGAATCTAAGATGGGTTGCAAGGCAGAAGGCAGAGGGCTGTGATTAATGGATATTCTTAAGATTGGAGTAACGTCAGAAGTGGGCTCCCTAAGGATCAGTTCTTGGACCACTGTTATTTCTGATTTTCATGAACGACATCGACGAAGGAATAAGGGAAGTGATGTCAAAATTTGAAGACGATATAAAGATTTGGAGAGTCGTTAAAGATCAGTGCCACGCAGGGCTTCAGGATGGCTTGAACAGGCTTCAAGAATTGTCAGCAAAATAGCAGCTATGTTTTAATGCTGCAAAATACAAGGTCTGGAGAAAATAACATACGCTTAATGGGATTGAATTAAAAACAGAAGAAGAAGAAAGGGATCTGCGAAGTATGGTACGCGCATATAACAAATTCTCTGGGTTGGCAACAAAGCATGTTAGAATCTTCTAAACCTGATTGAGGTTTACAAGATTCTGAGAGGGGTCAGTAAAATTAATGAAGGCGGAATTTTCACTTTAATAAAGAATTAGAAAAATAGTGGCCATAAATTCAAATCACAAGAGAAGAGTGTTAGACTAGATCAAGGAAATTTTCTTTTAGTCAGCGAGTCATTGATTGGATAGTTAACTACGTAAAAAGGGAGGCGCATGATTTGAATTTTCTTATCTACTTTTTTTTGGACTGTGCAGCAAAAGCCTGTAGATTTCTTGCACTATATGGCTAATTCAAATATTTTATCAAAAACTGGGGATTCTTTCGCGTTGAGCACCTAGCTCTGTCACCTTACATTTTTGTCTACAGTTGTGTCTGTTCATTGAAGTCTTCCAGGCCTTTTCTTTTTCTTCAAAGCATCTAATCGAATGACACTATTCTTTGAATGCACTAGACAAGCGCAGCCGTTCTTTCTCTGATGTTTGTCTTGCGAAATGTTACTGATAACCACAATCCTTTGGCAGTCTGCAAGCTCCCATACATCCCAAGTAACACAAAGTAACGTATCCCAAGCCACATAGACCACCATTAATGGTCCCCAGAGCATGTCAGCAATTGAAACGCATAGCGATTGGGCAATCATAAATGCACCTTTAATGAGTTGACTTGAATATAATTGGTCACCATTGTCACGCAGCTGCTGGTAAACCGAAACAACCTCTCAGCAATACAGATTGTCACATGTAGAAAATGTTCATCTTCAGGCGTTAAAATCTCCATTTCCTCTGAAGGAATTTCTTCTGGGCTGAACTATCAGGATGTCTGGAGTTTCAGAAAAAGAACAGTTAATCCAAAGAATTGACTCAATTTATATACTTGTTCTAGTTGGTATTGGAATAGACAAATGTTGGAAATGAGTTCTTCTGCATTTGCCAAAAAAAAACCCATCATTTTCCATATGCCGAAATGAGTTGCATAGAATAATTACGGAGGTAGTGGGCCACCAGTATATTTGGTCTGTGAAACGTGCATATTCTATCGCCGGATTTCCTGTTTGACTGATCAAAAACTCGAGTTTCTTGGAGATTGCAAACATGCAATAAGTTGCCCAAGACCGACTGACCCGACCATGGTGGTTTGAAAAATTCCATACATTCCACAGGGTATGCGGAAGAACAGCTAGTGGCGAGGGTTTCTCGTTAACAAAGAGCCTTCAGTTCTGGATTTCTGGTGCTCACATTCAAGTATCAAAACTGCATCTTTGCCTTTGCGAAATAATTCGATAAATGTAGAAAGAAAATGTTGCATGAAATGATAATCTACATCTCGTAACACACGTTATGAAGAAAAATGAAAGGGCTGGAGAAATAAAGCAATAAAGAAATATCGGCAAACATCAGAGGCTGCGTATAAATAAATTTTCTGTTTATACTCCGGCACGACAACCAAGTCAGTAGAGTTTACAATAAATCGTCAATACAAATATTTATCGTATTTAGTAGTCACGGGCTTGAACCCCGGTCCACTCAAGTAACGCGTGCTATGCACTCTCGCTCCTGACCACTGGGCTACGTCAGGCCTCTGCATTTCAAATCAACAACATGTAGTGTGGAATGTAAAATAAAATTGGAGGGCAGCACAATGGAAAAGCGCAGAGAAATGGGAACAAGCATAGACAGAAGCAAAAAAAAAAAAAGTTTAAGAGTACAGTAGAAGGAACATGTATCAATAATTTATATAATTTTATTATTATTTAATTATCATTATTATTTAATTTTAATTTTATATAATTTATATATAAAATAATTTATAAATTGCTGTTGTGTAACTGCACATAGCTAAAAGGTTTGATATTTTAGGGATAAACAATTAGCCATAACGTATTGCTCAGAGGCTTTGTTGATTTAAATAACAGCCGTAGTCATATTTTAAAAATAAATTACAAATTCAGTTATTCGGATATTTTTCTTCAGTTCCGTGCCGATAGCTGGGATTCGTCATACTTTAGCTATGTCAATATATTCTGTGGTAATTCAGGCAAAACTGGAAAAACTGTCAATTGGGCTACCCAACTCTGTCGAATTTCCCAATAATGATTCGCTATAAACATTATTCAATAATACGTTGAATAATACATGCCATGCGATTACGTAGAACGAATTTCTATGTACTGTACGCATTAAATAGTGACATCTTGGAGAATAAAGAAAAAACCAAGGCTCACTATTTTCTTCACACATTTCCCGAATTTTCATTTCAAATGCAAAGTTAAATGTAGTTAAGAGAAAATAAAATATGTATTTAATTTCTCTTCGTTGAGTCATAAATATTCCATTTTAGACGTTTCACATGGCGCCATCTATTAGTTAAATTACTTACTTTCTGTTATGGAAGTACGCAATGCGGTGAATTTTAAAATTGTTATAGATACCAGTTTGCTAAAACAGAGGTAGTGTAGAATTGAGGAGGGGGAAGTGCTGTTTTCTGCGAATTTTATATTTAAAAAAATCACTGACAAACCATTATAAATTTATGAAATAAATTGCTGTTAGCTTTCTTCTAATAGACTGCAAATACGAAACTTAAATATATTTTTTAAAATTGCTCACTTCAAGTTATTACATGTTATTTTCAAGACTGGAAATATGGGGGGGGGGGGAGACATTGTTCTCTTAGTTACAGAGTTGTTGCGATTGCCTATACTAATGTCTGGTTTACCTTCTTAGAAATAGTTCAAAAAAGCGCCTTCCTAGTCCTGAATCCACCTAATTCTTCCGAAAAAGACATTCCTGCTTCTAATTATTCGATTGTAAATAATTCTTGATTCTATTTTATTGTTTTTTGAATTTTAATCGATGTTATGTTTATATGCACTTTTAAATCTTTTATCCTCATCATTTAGGTATTTATTAGTTTTGTTGCGTAGAAACTTATTTCTAATAAAGTGTTTCGTACACTGTTGACTATCTTGTAATTTATTATAAATGTAATTTTCAGATGGTCCCAGATGTCTATAATAAAGAGATGAACGAGGAACATTGAAGTCGCCGTGAACTGGGACAGAATTCAAAGAATGTGATCCCACAGCTAGATGCCGCCCGGCAGGCTGATTCCACCTTCCACTGACAATTCATGACCAAAAGAGAAAACACGTGTTTCTTTATGGGACAACCAGAAAGAACTTGCAGTTACTACAATTTCTCGCTGATAAACGGGCATATGGAAAGATGCCTTACGCCCGTGCTACTATATACTTCAATGATCTGTCCTCAAGACCCACTTGATAGCAGAACAAATTCCTAGCCATGGAATATTGGATCCTTCGATGATTAAACTGCAGGTAACCTATTCCCCATTTCGAGGTCCGTATTACACACGGATATGACGTCTGAGGCTTGTTATTCTCACCAAGAATCTTTCCAAGAAATTATTTCTCGCACAAAAACTAGAGAGAGCGAGACTAATAAAAATAGTTCTTTCCTTTGAAGATGATCATTGAACATTCTTCGTCTGTTCACGTTTACAAATAAAACCAATTTCTGTCTGAATATTTCAGTAACCCTTTGTCGAAAATATTTTCTTAGGCGTTTTCTTTATTAAGATGGTTTCCAAATAACTCCGAACACTGTGTATTATGAGATTTTTTTGCGTTAACGACGAACTAATTTCTTGGGAATTATTTTTAGTGATTATGGGTTGCGTGCACATGTGTGTGTGTGTATGTATGTATGTGTACGTCCTCTATTTCTCCTAGAATACTTGAGTTTTGTAAACATCTTAACTTTCCAAACTTCATTGCGATTTATCTGTTCCATCGCTTAAAATCTTAAGTGGTAGGCAGTGTTGGTTATTCTGGGAAACGTGTAATCACAGGGGATGTAACAAGTAAAACCCTGCCATATTGTAAGTTTATAAAGCATTTATACTTCGTACATTCGCACTTATTCATTTACAGTAGCCATTCATTTCATTTTTCATTGAGTACTAATTCCTGTACAAAATTTTCAGGTTGTTATATTTGATTAGGAGTGAAATCACAGACCGGCGAAGCACATATAATTACGGCACGGTAGTACCTTTCAGTTCGTCAGTACGATTCCTGAGAAAGGGAAGGACTTCGTGGAATTTGAACTGGGAATGATTTGCAGCGCTAGGAAGGCGGAGGCCAGCATTTCGGCAATAACAGGCATTGCGGCTGTTCGAGGGCCTCCACAGAGAAGGTGTGGTCGGAATGGTCCGATGAGAAACGCACCCAACGTGCCGGGGCGGAGAGACCACCGCTGGTTGATAATCGGTGAACGGCGGTTGGCATGTGCTATCCAGGACAACACGGCACACTACAACCAAGGCACGCAGAGAAACGTGTCCGAGCACACCAACTAACGGATACTATACACATGTCCACATGTCCACACATGTCCACTCTTGCGAATAGGCAAAATGTTTAAGCGACCTGTTCATGTACCCATGTTGAACGGCCGTTATCGACACCAAGCCCGCAGTGGGCACGGAACACCAATCCTGGACATTGGACGACTGGAAGGGATTTGCATGGTCTGAATCAGGATTCTAGCTTCATGCCGATGAACGGGTGCGTATTCAACGGCGATCACGTGAACAGCTGCAACCAGACTGCATGGTTAGACGAAAACAGGCCGGTAGAGGTGGTATCATGGTTTGGGAGATATTTTCATAAACATCACTGGGGTGGTGAACCAGCGTTAGGGAGCCGCTCCACATAATATTGGACATCGCTGTATCCCCTCATCACCATTGAACGCACTCTCATGGAAAGATCCCATGTCGGCATTGTTTCGACCAACTTTGCAGTGGCATGTGCATCCACATGCCACTGTACTTTCAAACAGACAATGCCCCGTGTCACAAGGTCGGTATTGTACAGAATAGTTCGAGCATTATATCCAAGCATTTCGCGTTCTCCCCTAGCCGCCAAATTCCCCACACTTCAGTCCAATTGAACGTTTGTGGAACGCAGCATTCGCCAGCCACGCCAATGCCTCGCTCCGTTGCCGAATTCCGAGACGTCTCTGTCCAGCTGGTCCAGAATACCTGAGGACACCTTCCACAGTCTCGTGGAGTCGATGCCATTCCCGGTGCAAACTGTTATCACGTCGAAAGGCAGCCCGATACGCTATTAAGTAGGTGGTCACAATATTTTGCCTCATGAGTGTAGTTCTACAACTTATTATTGCAGATTTATTGGAAGCATCCGTTTCGAGTTCACAGTTGATGGCAGGAAGTTGTCAAAATCTACGATTGTCATCGAGGGAGCGATTATAACGAAGCCAACAACTAATGAGTACTTCTATGAAAAAGAAGCATTTATTTCGGACCTTGCATATCACCAAAAAAAACGTGCTTACAATGAAAACGTGATCTCCCTCTCTCTCTCTCAAACACGTAGTAAGTTATCCACTGTGGTAGTATAGTGGTTTCGTCACACGTTTGGAGAGGTCTGTCTGAGTTCAAATCCAGTCGACGACAGGAAAAATTTCTAAACGTCTCTTCAGTCGGGACTGTAGTTAGCCAGTCCCGACTAAAACCTGCTCTTGAACACACACACACAAACACTTGTGCAGACATAATACGGCATAGTGCATATGGTCTAAGTCACTGATGCTGCTTAAAACCATCACCACCAACGACAAACTGAACCTCTGATTTATGGATACCACGCGTTTCTGAAAAGTAGTTCATAAAGCGAAAGTTAGTAAATTTCCCAAGGGCATAAGGAGATAATGCGTTTCTAAAAATAGTGTCCTTAATATTCATGTAAGCTGTATACCCTAACAGCAAAATTTAAAACTTTTTTAACAGTAAGATTTTAAAATAACAATATCTTTTTTGTAATATACAGTAGAGGATTTAATGAGGTACACAAGAATTGGGTTTTTGCAAGCTGAGGCCATATTTTGCCGTTTTTATGATTGTGAAATGATTTCTCCTCCTTTTGAGATTTCCCCGCTTTGACGGGAGCTTCAGAAATTCGTCCAGTCTGTGACAGGACTGGAACTCAGACCCTTCAAACTAGTGACAAGTAGCTAAACATCTGCATTTTTAGTTTTGGCGTATGGTAAGGAAATGTTCGAATTTCTTCAATTTACAAGTTGTGTTGGTGAAATAGGTAGTTTATTATTACTTGAAAGACGAACTAGCTGCTCAAGTAAACAGGTTCAGAAAAACCTAACCCGACTGGTTAGATTTTTCTGAGAGGATATCTTTTCCAATATCGGCTTACTGGCCATTTGGACACGATTCGCCTGTCAGTGAATCGTTTTGATTCAGTTAATTTCATTTCTTGAAATTATAATTTCGCTTCCCGATTTCTTACATTCCCCCTCCTCACATTTGGCTATTCGGGAATATGCTTAGGGCTGACTGTGGCTCGTTTACATGCGTAGCAGGTTGGGTTTTTCTAGTATAATTGTTTATAACTAATTTCTTATATTTTTTATTTGGTTAATCCCCTTCTACAAATCAAATTGCAGCGTTTTATTTGGTTAATCCCCTTCTACAAATCAAATTGCAGCAAATCAAATTGCTGGCCTAGAGGAAACTCTCTGCACTTTTTACAGCTGCTTGTTTATCAATTAGCTTCGAAAAGAACAGCGCTTACCTAGACAATAATTTAATTAAACCATTCTAAACAAATGATTTATCTAACAGGGAAATGTTGGTGATTTCACTTTCATCACGTTTCACGAAAATATCTGCATGTACAGAAAATTTTACACCGTTAAATACACTGCATAGCTGAAAATATTCGATTCTTATCAATATTACTTTTCAAGGGTGATGATTTTTGAAGCCACCGAAAATTTGTAAGATCGAGATTGCGTGTGTGTGATTAAATCAAATTTTCAGTGTCAAGAATATTGTTCACAAGGCTGAAATGTCGTAAATCAGGAATTCACTGTATTCAATTATCTCTCCAACACAGTATATTTAAAAAATATATAACTTGTCATTAAAATATCCAGCTTGGAACACACAATTATTTCATTTTACAATGTTCTTTATGGTGAAAATATGACAGCATAACACGACGTCTCCTTTAATGCAGTAAAGATGTCACGCATCCAATATGCATTGTACTTGGCGCCATCTACCGATTAGATTATTAACTATGATTGACGATACTACAGCGTATTGGTACGCTCCATAATACTGTACTAGTAAATAAGGTAAAAATAAGTTTAAAAAAATACTATATAGAAAATAAGTAAAATTTTCCTGAATGGCAGATAATAAACAGTCCTATTATTTTTATTAATTCTTTTAGAGTGTTTTAATACTTTAAAAAATATATACCGAGTGAAATAAGCAGAAAAAAAATTGAAAAACGAAACAAATTTATATACTGTATAAGAAAAAAAATACAAGTGGTACTTGATTTTCATTCCCATTTTGTCCATCATTCAGAGGAATAAATTTAACGAAAAAAATAATAGCAAATGAAGATAAATTTATTTGCTATTCTCACTGCACTTCATTTTAAAAAGTACTTATGGGCTAATGTGTCGTTCAATCGTATGTAGTTTTTATTTTTTTTATTTTAGATTTATTATAATAATGTTTGGTTCAGCTAACAACTGAAGATTCTATTTATGGCATTTTGACAAACCGGACGGAGTTTTTGCCATATGGTTCTACATGACAGATAATAATAATAATAATAAATGTCTGTTGTTTAATGAATTTGTTTCCTTTAATGGATTTCCATTAAAGGAATTTATATTAAAAACCAAGAGCAGGCGTCTGAATATTTAAAACAAGAAATGTTGTTCTTTATGGAACTTGCAGTGTCAGAAAAGGCGCGTAACCTGAAAGGGAGAGGAGGGGATGCTTATTGCTAGTATCGTAAAATAAAAGTTACAGTCGGTTCCAGGGTTAACAAGATTTTATTTCATTTGCCGACTACTTTCAAGAAATTCTCTAGTTTCTACCGAAGGCTAATAACCCTGACTAGAGAATTTCCAGTCAAGTTTGCTAATTTTCGAAAAAAAAAAAATAATAATAAAAACAATTTTAAGGACATTAACGAATCAGTTTAATGAAAAGGAGATTTCGATTTAAATTACGCATCCCCATGGGCGAAAATTTAGACTAATGCTTCTACTGAATAATAGGAGATGAAGTCAACATAACAATAGAGTTCTGTTGGGTGTTCTATTGGTGAGTGATGAATAGCAGAGACGATATGGTGTTCACATATAGTAACGGGTGTGGTAGTTTCCCTAGCTAAGTTTCCCAATTTCAATTTCTTAAAGTGGAGGGCGTCTCTCAAGCAGAAGTTAACCGGAAGAGGTGTACGTCGAACTGTACGTCAACCCACGAGTGTACTAATTCGGGAAGATAACTCTCTCGCAAGGCAAGCTCGCGCAGTTTTCATAGAACAACATTCTCTTGAAAGATCACTTCATCAGGGTGGATCGATGTACGACAGTTACTGATGTGGTTAGTGAGCTGAATATTAGTCTTTAGTTTGCCTACACCATCATCCATGACAGACTGCAGTACAGGAAAGTCCACGTGAAATCGGTTATCAATTGTCTCAAGGATAAACAAATTTCTGTTCCACGTTGAGGCACAAAACAAGCTCATTGACAACCACAGTACAGTATCTGCGAACTGTACTGTGGTTGTTAATGAGCCCTTCCCAGCAATTAACGAAAGAGCCCTGTCCTCGAGCTCTTTAACAACCATGCCAAACCAGCCATCCGGGTGGTTTGACATGGTTTTTTTTTTTTTTTTTTAAGAGCACGAATTAGACACCTAGATCCCTGGCAATTGGATTTCTTCGGGGCTTTTAACTCCATGGATTACACTGTTCTAAATCTAAAATCATATTCCGGTGGTTTCACTTGCTTATTACCTGTCTGACTTAGCTAGCAGATTACATCCATCGATAATTGATGACACAACATTCTAGAAAGGTAACACATCTAATTAGTGTTGCGCAGTGTTACTCTTTGGATTTCCCCTGCTATTCAATGTCTATGTAAATAATCCACCCTCTCAATTCACGATGGTACCAAATTATTACTTGATGTTGTTTGGTTTTAGGCACATCAGAGACCAAGATCATACTGTTGTGTATTATGTCTGTATAAGAATCTGTTCACTGCCCAATTTGCGTGTCGTGCAGGCCAAAAACGGAATAACACAAGGGTCGGAACCTCACTTAATTTGCCTGAGATTGGCTTACTACTGCCCAGCTCCGATTGGTGAAGCATTTAGAAATTATTTGCCGAAGACTATTCCTTTATGCTGACAGTTATTTTTATGGTATGTAAGAATAATAACCCATATATCGTTAAGTTTAACGCTTCATCCTTGAACACTTTAAATCCTGTTAAATATTTAATAAACTGTACTTCCCACATTTTATTACCTGTCTTGGAATTTTCAATTACCAGATGTCTCTCTGCCAAAACTGAAATATTAATCCAAACTCGAATAATAAAGCATTCTTCGAGTTTGTGCCACTTATGTTTAGCTATAAAATATGAAAAGAACTTCTTTCATTCAGATTTAATCGCCTCTAATCAACCTGCATTGCTGGAACATTTTTTTGAATGTGCCCGATCGATTTATTAGTAATCATAAAATATTTTAACTAAAGTTTAAAACTTTACAACTATACTGTAGTCCGCTTAATGCTTTACTTACACATTTGATCATTATAATCTTGACCCCTTCAAAACAAGTTGCTTTCATGAATCAGGTCAAGGGCATACAAGTATATTAGATTCATGTATATTAAGCTTTTATTTATAACTGTCATGAACTGCAAAGAAATTAAGTGTAACCGAAGTGACGAATATTTAACCTGATTAAATTTCTGCTCAATTTGTTATTACGGTTTAATGTCTTATTTATACTGAAATTGTACTTTAGGGAAATATCTAGTAACACTGGGAGCTGCACAAAATGGTCTCCTCTAGTGTGGGTCCTGGATTTGTTAGACTGATACAAGCTGGAATAATAATTGATCACGCGTAGCAAATTCTGTTATTTTATTTTAGTAATTCAAGGCAGCGTTATTGACATCTAAGAGATTATTACATTCCATACCAGCGTTGCTGGTATGGAATGATCAATACGCTTGGAGAAGTGAAAGTTCATACGTGTCTAATATTGCAGAGAAAGCGCGTTACATTTAATTCTCTTCAATCTTCGCTTTTGGTTTTATTTCATCAATTTAATGATTGGCCACGCATTTAGCAGCACGCGACATTTTGGTGCATTCCTGCGCGAACATAATGTCTGTGAACGATTTGCCTCGCATTTAAACAAAGATTTGATCAGAATTAGGTCTCGCGGTATTTACGACCCATTTATTTATATATTTTTAGATTACATATACAGTGTATTGAATTAAGTGCACTATAAGGTTTAAATCAGTTCGGTAAAACGTCCTGCTCGTTGCAAATCCTAAAAAAAAACTTAGTGAAAATAGATGCATCGAGCTGAATATCGCGAAAACAAAACAGACAGAATCTTTTGCAAAGTTCAGTTGTCACGTGACGCTATTACAACTAACGCAAGTATATCATATATACTTGCGTGTCATATAAGTATATGATTGATGTAATGATAATGATAAAGGCGGCGCTGCGAAGATGTCGAAATTGGGAAAAATAGTGACAGAATTTCCCTTCAGGAAGGACAACTTTCCAATTCGAATAAAAGCTCGAAATAAATATATTAAAGTTGTTATTTGTGTACAAATAAATCCCGCATTTTGGTGCGAAGCGAAAACATCTGCAATAATTTCACAAACGCATTGCTATTTCCAGGGGAAGAGGACAAAACGCAGGTTCTCCTCTCTCAGTTCCCTTCCCCCCACACTTTAATCAGATATGGCAGCATAATTAGGGATAGAAGGACCAGTGACAGATTTCTTCTTCCCACCTCCTTCCTCATACGTTCAAAGTTAGTGGTTCGGAGGGAGGGGAAGTTTAGCTTCTACAGCTGGTACAACTAAACGTGTCTCAGCTACTGCGACCTGTGTGCGCCACTACAGGAGTACGTACGTAATGCGTCATTACAGTGCCTCCGAGTGTGTGTTACCTCACTGATAAAATTTCATTCAAACATGTACAAAACTCCAGAAAAATTGTGAAACGGATGGTGGGGGGGTCCGAACTGAGCCTGCGAAATGGAGACAGGCGGAAAGCGGCGGCATAAAATAAAAGTAATGAATTGTCCTTATCCGGTACAGTGGCAGAAAGGATCAGGATCATTTCTGCTTAGGGAGGAAGGAGATGGAGACATCGTGGATAGCCAACTTAAGCGACCACTAAAAATAGCCACAACGCAATCCTCCCTATGATATAATAATGATGAGATGCATGTCCGTTCCGATACTGTCAAAACAGCTACAAATCCGCCACCATAGAGTACGCATAATTCTTCCATAGGCAACTGCCTAAGGTGACAGCTTTTGTAGGCGCCAAATCAGCACACGATTTCCATCAGCTGTTACTTTAGGATTGGAAACTCGTGATAAAAGAGGGAATAACAATCGTCTTAAGAATATACTACATAATATGTATGGGGGGGGGGGACTTCTGAATTTAATACCAACGAGTGCCGAAATTTTATTATTATTATTATCCGTTTATTTCCATAAGGAAACCACCCCGAGACGGCAAAGTGCCAGTAGGGTGCTAAGTACATATCAGGGTACGAGATACTACGTGCAGTGGGTTACATATACTGAACACGTAGTCTCGTCCCGAAATATTATATACACATTTTATGTTTAATATATACAGTATTTACACATTGATGATTCTGTACATACATTATACAACTGATATATTTACAATTCACTAATAATTCCATCTATAAATTACATATTTACATAACTGTTACAGAAGGTATATTTTTACAGTCAACAAATTATTATTGTTCTGAAAGCAGAAAGTTTCTCTTTTACTCTAAATTCTTTGGTACTTTGCAGCCGATTCATATTTTGGTAAGTCTATACGAATCCTGGAAGATCTCTTTCCGGTATGTTGCATCCTCACACAGTTTTTCCGCATCTATGTGTAGTGAGTTAAATATTCTCGCTGCATTTGATGGGAAGAATCTTTGCAGGCTACTAAGATTGTTCAGGACTGGACGCAGTGGATTATTTACTTCCCCGCAACGTCTAGCAGTGGCACGCGGTTTGTCTAGAATATTATCCAGGACTGGAGCATCCACTCTGCCTGTGAGCATTTGTGCGAGAGTGTGTATGTTCCTGTTAATTGTCCGCTGCATCCAGGGTGTGATGTTAAGGTTTGAGTAGAGAATGGCCCTTGAGATAGTAAAAGGGTGGCCAGCAATTCTGTTAAGCCATCGCAAGAACCAGTACTCGATCCCAAGGACGGACTTATAATGTGAATCTGGAGCTGAAGACCAGATTTGCGAGGCATACATTGCAATTGGCAGGACACACATTAAAATGTACTTGGTCGCTAGCTGAGGATCCCTAATTCCTACAAGTTCCTGTCTAGTAGCCCATAAAGCGGCGAATATTTTTGTCTTCATATGGGCGAAGTGTTGAGCAAAGGTGAGTCTGTCATCCCACTTAAGACCCAGGTCCAGGTGAGAGTGCACTTTTACCACATTAGACCCGTTCACAGAGATCGAAATGTCATTTTTATTCTGCTTGCAAGTTATGGTCATTTGGGCAGACTTCTGCGCATTAATACGGAGCCCGATGCAATCCAGGTAGCTCTCAAATTCTCTGATTGTGCTATTTGCCATCTGACAAATACCTTCTGCTGATTCATGGTCTTTGGAAGTGATGAAGAATTTTACATCGTCAGCATATGTTATAAAATTGTAGTACCGTGCAAGAAACGGCTCCAGGGCGGCCGCGAAGAGAGTAGCCGAAAGAACTCCCCCTTGTGGCACTCCTCGCGAGATGGTAAAGCAAGATTGTAGCTTTTGGTGCTTAACAATAAGTTTTCTATGTTCTAGCAGGCTGGTTATTATAGTTAACAAATTTCCTCTTACATTAAAATAATTCTTTAAAATCGCAATGAGCGCTGGAATTGAGACGTTGTCGTAGGCTGCGGAGATATCCAAAAAAATAATATCAATTTGCTTTTTCTCATTTAGTGCTTTCTGCACGCGAAAAAGGGTTTCCAGTAAGTTTGTTATTGTTGATCTACCCGAAATAACTGAGTGCAAATGTGGTGGTCTATGGCTGAAGCAGTGTTGATTGATGGTGGGAAGCAGTGCTTTTTCGAATACCTTCTGTAGGGTGCAGCTGACAGAAATTGGTCTGTAATCCTTAGCCAATTTTGGGTGTTTAATCTTTGGTATTGGGGTTACAATGTAATTTTTCCAGGCTTGCGGGAAAGCTCCTGACCTGATGATTTCCTGATAGATGTGCAGTAATAGATCTATTATAAATGGGCTACTTATCTTAAGGATGAACATTGGAAATTTGTCTGGTCCAACAGTGGCCTTATTGGGCAGATCGTTGATTGCTTTCATTACGCTCTCTTTGGTGATTTGTATTTCACTCAAAGGAGGTCTTGTTGGTTCCTCTATTGCCGAATGGTTTCGCTTGTTTAAATCTTTCAGGAATTCCAAAATTTTGTTACCATTATCAGTGTTCTCAATTTGATTCAGTCCATGCAGGTTACTAAAAGTGTTATTAGCCCATTCCTTGAAAATGCATTCGGTCATATTCTCTGTGCTATTTCTATTGCTAGTAATTCTTTTTGCTCGTTTTAGTTTGTTACGAACAACACTGCAGTGTGCCTGTCTTTTTGCTTTGATGAAATGTGCTCTTTCTTTCTTATAACGAATGTGATCGGCAGGATGACCCGTTCTTTGCCATTTTCTATACAATTTTTGCTTCCTGAGGAAACTTGCTTTCAGTTGTGGGTTAAACCATTCTTTTGTTCTCTCAGATATTTTGATTTCTTTTGCTGCTCCTTCCAATGCTGTTTGGTATAGCTTTTTAGTGATCATTTCTAAAGCTTCGTCTACTGGCTTTTCTTGCAGGTCATTCCAGTTGTAACTAGTCAGGTGACTGAGAATGACCTCTGATTTAATATACTTCACGGAGAAAAGATACTTACTTTGCTTTTCCCAGTTCGTGTGGTTACCCTGCATGTATTTGTGTATCTTCAGTGCTGCTTCTATTTCAATGGGATTGTGGTCCGACTTAAATTTTATGCAGTTTTGCGCTAGCCTTATGTCTAAGGAACTATGATACAACAGGTCAAGTTGCTGCATTCCCCTTGTCACTGGTGTCGGAAGCTGCGTTAAGTGCAATGCACCCAATGTAGCATCCAGCTCTTTCTTGGCCTCCCTGTGTTTCGGAAAAGGCAAATTAAAATCTCCCGCTATTATTGTGTCGACTGATGGCTTTAGATTTGCAGCAAGCCAAGCATAGAGTTCGTTTCTTGTCTCCTTTGAGTGCTCAGGTGGGAGGTATATGATGCATAACTGTATTTTCACGTGCTCTTTTGAAAAGGTAACGCAAATCCCTTCAAAATTATTTGAATTGGTTTTTCGTTCTCTTATAGGCTGGTATTTATTTTGATAGCAAATTATAACTCCCCCTCCTCGCCTATCTGTTCTTCCGGTTCCCACACATTTGCAGTTTGCTGCCGCAGTTAGCCGATCTAACTGTTTTCCATTTCCCAACCAGGTTTCGATTAGGCAAATGAAATCCAGGTCCTCGTACATCATCATCGTTTGTAGGGTGTGGAGCTTATTTGAGATGCTCCTCACGTTTTGTACAAACAGGTGGATGTGATGTTCTGCATTCCCAGCTGGGGGCAGTTTTCTTGATTGCTATTGAGCCCGATTCCTTGCATCATTTTTAACCAGTGGTTTGGCCCATCTGTCTCTGTAGGGCTTGACTAAGGTACCTACTGGCCAGGCGCTTACGTCTTGTAGGCGAGTTGCTTTATCTGGTGGACAAGAGATTATAAAGGAGGAGTAAGCTGGGTGTCGTGTTTTCACCTGCTTTACTTCCACAGTTATCCCATGTTCGCCCTCACACATGGCTTTAATGTTTCTGGGCTGTGTTGTGGGTCCCAGCCTTGATACAAAAATTTGCTCTCTGGTTGCAACGGAAGTAATGTTGTACATTTCAGAAAACCGTTTGTTTGTTTCAGGTGTGTTACAGGAAGACACGTTAATACTTTCTCTGTGAACTGGATTACGTCGTCGGCTGTCCTCGGCGAGAGTAGGCATGAAATTTTGGGATGGGCTGGTTTTTCTACCCTCAAAAGTGTTATGCTTTTTAGGTAGCATAGTGATGTGCGCATAAGTGAGTGGGTTTGCAGGAACATGATTTGAGGGGGAAGATGTAACTCTGGAGTTCGTACTCTTGGAATACATGCATGCTCCAATCATTTCAGTTGATTCCTGTTGTCCTAATATTTCTGAGGCTTCTTTATTTTGGTTTCGACTTTTCCTAGTGGAATGTGTGGAGCCATTTCCTTGTGCTGCCCCTAAAGTTTCACTGGGTTTGGTGCTATTGCTTGCGAGGTCTTGCTGCAAACAGACAGTTCGCGGCTGGGCTTGAGATTCACATATTATTTGGCTGTCTTGTAGTTTTGCAATTCTTTCTGATATGTTTTCCTCCGAATTCAATTCTTTTCTTGTCTTCTGTTTGTGATTTTCAATGCTTTCTGTCCTCCTGTACAATCCATGCATATCACTTCTACTTTTCTTTGGGTAGCTCTGCCTCGCATAGCAAGTTTCGTCGGTTACGGGAGCCGTTGAGCCACCTTGTGCAACGAGGACGGATTCGAAGCATCCTAGCTTTTCCTCCAGTCGTTTAAGGGTGTGCAATATTTTACTGTTTTGTTCTTTGAGAAGAAAATTCTCTTCCTGCAGTTCCTGTAGCATTTTATGTACAGGGATGAAATTGCTCGCGAGGTTTTCAGCGTATTCCACAGCCTGCATCGAAAAGGGGCTGATGCAGTCTGCAAGGATATCCTTTAATTCCGTACGCGAGACATATTCTTTACGGTTCTCTTCCTGCCTTTCATCCGGGCTATGATTGCTCCTCTTTCTAGCGAAACCCCCTTCAGAGTGCTCGCAGTCTTCCGGGCAAATATCGCATCCCAAGGTTTCAAAAATTGATCCTTCAGGATGGCCCAAGATGCCATTTCCAAGGTCAGTCTGCGAGAGGATTTCTCTTGTTGCTTGTTCAAGGTCATTAATCTGTTCTGTGCAAGAATCTTCACAAATGACTTCATTGGGTAATTCTTCATTATTTTTCCCTGTTTGTTGCCTACAGGCGTTACATTCAAACTTGCGTTTTCTAGTTTTGTTTAATTTCTTAATATCTACAGAAGTACAATCAGGCTTATTGCAATAGTTTTTGTGACAAGTAACGCATTTAATTATGAAGTCATCATTGGTCAGACATATACAGCAAGTAAGCGGCACGGCTGATGCGCTGAAATCTGTCATTCTGAAATGCAAATGGGGGCTGGAATTTCAGTAATTTCGAGGAAGGTAGTCTTTAGTACAACAAGATAGGGCACTTCTATCGTTCGATGACTAGCCTACGAAATATGCAGGTGGAAATGGGGGAGGTTTTAATCCCTAACTTTGTCACCGTTTGACCTTGTTCAGAGCTTAAGTGCCGTATTGCCTTAAGCAGAATATTGCTATGTTCCGCTGCACTGAATCGCTATAAACCAACCGTTCCTTTCAACTATTACGCGAAGTATGAATGCTTAAAATCAAGATTAGACATATTACCTGTTCAGGATTCCATTAGTAGACACTATATCCAGATTCCACTTCTCATAAGCTCTCTGTCAATATGCAGTTCATTTATGATCCTTTCAGGTTAACTTAGGTATTTGAGTATTTTTAGGAGCACATAATTCAGTAACTCACTGACCTTCGCCAATAGAATTGGTGAAAATAAATCTGGCCGTGCATCACGAATAAATGCCAATAACCGTCCTTTCACATTATCGACTCCACAAGCCCGAAATAAAGTTTGTTAACACTCTGGGCCAATCACACACGTCAGCGGAACTTACAACAGCCATATTTTTCGTATCGCGTGTATCAGAGCGTACTCGGTGCGTGCAATTGTGTACTTCGAGCAGACCAGTCGTGTCTCTGAACAAATAAATCTGTTAGACACGCCGCGTGTTCATCTTCCGCCGTGAAACTCTGTTAGTCCTCGTTGAACTTTGCTTCGCCGCTTCCAGCGCATGTTTTTGTTTTAGCTGAGTGTACACATTCGTGCCCTTGACATTGGTTGGCACGATTTACGCCACTCGAGTGTGCCAAAAGTACGTCAGTGGAATTATCGCGGGATTTTGTGTAAGTTGGGGACTCTTATCTCGCCACAGGAAGACGCCGATAGCATTTTGTACGCTGCACTTCACCAAAGGCGGGAATGTGCTTTTCCAGACGTTACTCGCGTTATTGCTGGTAGACTCAATTCCGTCTTTTTCGCTTCGTGTATGCGACCTTTCCGGTAGGTCATTACGCCTACGATTCTCTAGCAAGTGTCATCCGGGACTTCTGAAGATGAACGTGAGGAAGAAGAGTTGCTACGTGAGGTAGGTTCCTGCTGTTTTCGCTGTAGCGCGCCGCAGTGCACTATGGGTAATACTCCACTCAATTTGTCTGGCGAATTCGATACAGAGATGTAGGCTTATACTCCTACTACCGCGCTACTTAGTGAGCGCGTGTCATGGCCACTAATTAGATTGCAGTGGCACGATGCTGCTGATTAAGCTTTCACATTGAAAAGACAAAACTGCTTCTTCTGTCTCTTAACGAGTTATCTTTGAAATGCTGTAAGAGAGACAATTCTGCAGGGGCGGCAACTGCAGGCATGAGTTAACGCTTGTGTGAAGGGATATCGGAAGAAATGAAGCGAGGTATTTTTATTAATCGAAAGGCGACAAATTCTGTTTGAAAAGGAACTGAGAACTGGCGCCCTAATCGAGTAATTCTGCAGTCACCCACGCGAAGCCACACAAAGTGCGATCTGTCCAGACATTATTGCAACCTAAGCGAACTAATGGCTCTAAAGCCATCTTAAGATTATTAAATAACATACCAGAATCATTTAATATCGTGAATACAAAAGACACCTTTTGGGGACTGTTTTATTCTCACGTTGTTATGAAGAATCTTTCCCAATTGGACCTCTTGAAATGTCTGGTTTGTGTTTCGATGCATTCAACGGCAACAGGCTTGTGTGTTTGCTCTATTTTAATGAATAATAGATGCGCGTATGTTTCGCAAAACTCTGCAGTCCATAATTACCAATATCTTAATTATTCTAATTCTAAATGACAGTATTCATGGAATTTGTTCTTGTTTTTAATCAAAGTTTGTTTGAAATTGGCAGATTTACAGTGCAATAATAATACAGACAGTTGTAACTAACGCTTTTTAACTATTTTAGTACGTGAAGCTATTTGGTACAAGATCTTGAAAGATCTTGATCTCGAAAAAATGACTTTAGTGAATCTTCTAGTATTTAAAAAAAAAAAAAAATTTCCAAATTAATAAAAACAAGAACGCTAGTTTAATTGGAAAAGTGACCTGGGGAGAAAATAGTAAATATAAAACTGGAACTGTAATGACAGGGAAATCGAGATCTCGAAGACAGACGCAGCCAGATTTTCCGGTTACCGGAAACTAGGAGCTTGACTGCCTTCGTGTGATTTGAGTCCAAACATTAAAAAAAAAAAAAAAAAAAAAGGAGGAATGGCCATCAGCCAAATGGAGGCAAAGCTGTAATCCTAAGATTTGTACTTTAGAATTGTACAAGCTATCCGAAACACTTTGTCTATTAATACCCAATAATCCCGCCCTCTTCAGAGATAATTTAGCCAGGATTACCCACTACCATAACTATTAAACGCCTCAGATACAACGTAGAATATACTGTTCGAACAGAACATAAATATTTTTAGAAGTGAACCGTTTGCGCAAAGAACAGGAAAAGAACAAAATGCCTTATATTTTAAGATTCAAGCTCTAAGGAGCAATCGAAAAACCATTTGAAGACAATGTTTTACTCACAGATTTCTCCTGCCGTCTTCATAAGACAGAAAAAATAACGGAAAGACATTACAGCTGTATTTTTTAAATCCCCAAAGTGAGAGGATCATTTAATTTAGAAAAGAACAGATGAATACAAAATGAAAATAACGCAGTTGATTTCTTGTGTTTATTTGAAATCAATGCGAAAATGATAAGACCGGCGAATCACGGTATTATTATCATTAGGTGGGGGAGGGCAGAACTTTGCTGCTGACACCAATTAAGCTGGATGAGAAGGAAGAAAAAGGCAGACATTTGCAAACTTTAGAAACTTATAACACGTACGGATGTACTCTTTGGAAACTATTCGCATACGAGACCATGAACGCAGTAGCGCCTAGTACCGTGATTATAATCGCTTCCATCTGGAAAAAGCCTGGGTTCGAATTTCGTCTCGACGGTAGTAACTTATGGTGGTTTTTTGTCTGGCCATGGCAGAGTTAGTCACCTCTGGCGAAGGTCACGTGGTTTTCCCCCACGAAAACTCTGGTTTTTCATCCCGAAAAGCAAGAACTCGGCCATCACGAAATAATCAGGGCTCATAACCACCAATGCCATCTGTGGGCTACCGATTAGTGCTGCGATCCACTGATTACCAAAGAGGGACGAAACATGAAAAACAGCATGAAACCTGTCTGGAAAATCCAGAAATACTAGAAAAGAGAACGTAGTATTAGCGGAAAAATTATCTAAAAGAAACAGACCAAACAAGAGGCTGACAAAAAAAAAAATACCAAGCAAGAACAATTAACTGACGCGTTTTCAAGCAAAAGGAAAACAGAAGAATGAACACTGACAGACAGAAGAAAGAACATTCAGTTAATGTAACAAGAGAAAGAAAAGCAAAGGACAGCTAACTAGATTTAAGAAATACAAATGGCACGTAGGAGTCAAGTGAGAAAGCAGCAGAAACGCCTTTGAGGGAAGAACAAAGGCAAGTCAAATACAATAAAACATAGTAACGGAAGGAGGGGAAGGGGTGTAGTATTTAGTTGGAAAACTTAGGCAAGGGAGTGGGAAGATAACTTTCAACTTTTTATTCTTTTAATATTTTCCTTCGTTTCAGATTTAATTTGAATTAATTGGATCCCTTCACAATCTCAATTTGACAGGATTATTAAGAGTTATTCTTCTGTATTTTCATTTCTTCATAGAGGACTAAGTTGAGGTCGCCCCCGTAAAAGTTGCTTCGATGTAAACTTAAAAATAGTGCGCAAAAAGACCACTCCTTTTCCGTTACTTGTATGAGCTACAACTGACAAGCAATCAGCGAACCCATTATTGCAAATACATTTGAGATGGACGTGTTCTTCTTCAGCTAGTAGCCAATTCTAAGTCCAAAGAAAAATTTGAACAACTGGTTGGATCATCCTTGACTTCTGGCCTAGAAGAGGACTTTTCTGGATCAAAAAAGATGGATAATCGTTACGGGTGTATTGGGTGCGTTTCAGACTTCCAGGGCCCTGCCACTGTGAGGGGCAAAGCCGTGAAAGTGGCTTCATCCAGGCGTCATTTCATATTTAGAGGAGGGGGAGGGACCTAGAATGACATTTGGTCGTTTGTACACAAGTTTATTTTATAAAAACAAGACTGTTATAGTGAGGTTGCGGTAGCGATGCAATTAGTTTTAAGTTGTGCAGTGAAGTAATCTGTACATGATACGCTTTGCAGATAATGTGGGGTCATCTGATCCGCTTGCACCCAGCAGCAACGTGTTGCAATTAAAACGAGATTCAAACACAACCGTGGTAGCTTGTTGTTTTTTTTTTTTTTTTTTTACAACTGCGCTGGAACAGATATTCGCAACACGAAATACAACTCTCTGCAGATACTTGCGGCGAAATGCAGTATTTAATAGACCGTGACGAAACACAATACGCCATCTTTATTTGGAGCACGACAGCATAACATTGTCGGTACATTGCAGGGAGCGGACGGATACAGATAATGACAGAGAGAGAGAGAGAGAGAGAGTGGATATAGGATTACTTGGTGTGATCACATCTTGATGAGTGTGTTGTAAGCAGGAGCCGAAGGGTGACCTAATGTGCGCAGAAGAAAACATTCTTTTAAAAGAAGAGTTAACATACCACAGAAACGTGACTCATTAGAAATATGACATCGTCGTATTCGTTAACAGCCAGTAGTAGCTAGTTATTACAGTTTGTTTCTTTTATGCTAAAGAAACAACGCAAAAAAGGTGAGTGGGCATTATAATTGACCCCCAGCTTCGAGTTTGTCATCCTCATCATGTGTATGTAAATATTTGGTTAAAGAAAATAATCAAAAAATATATATACTTTTGTCAAATAACAACAGGAGTTAACGTATGTGGAAATCTAATAAAGTACTGTACAGTATTATCAGGCTTGTTAGCGTATATGCGTAAGTGCCTATCGTCTTCCCCATGTCCGTCTGTCTGTCCGCATGTAACAACTCGACTCCCAGTGGACGGATTTTCATGAAATGTTATGTGTGGTTCATACAGAAATATTTGTTGAGCCATCCCAAATTTCATTAAAATCGGAAAAACAGAAGACTGTGGTATCTTCGATTAAAGTATATAAAATAAGTGATAAATACCTTCCTAGTTGTAGGGGTGTGGAGGAGGCTACAGTATCACCAGATATCTTTCCACCTGCTGTAAACACTTTTGTAAATGGCGGTGACAGTTTGTGCACGTGTCCTTAGCTTTAAATTCGAGAGGGTTCGGTAGTGGCGTAACTAGGGTTGATGGCGCCCAGGGCAAATAAAAAAAAATGGCGACCCCTGAAAACCTTTTGGAATTTTTGCATATTTTAACCATGAAAAAGCGTCCCCCAAATTTTGCGCCCTGGGCATGTGCCCCATCTGCCTCACCCTAATTAAGCCACTAGGGTTCAGTAGTGTGAGAACGTTGGAGGCGGTCGATTGTGTTGTTCCTTCAAGTGGCTTTCGAAGTCAGTCTCCTTACATCCCCAAAAATGGAGTATAAATTTTCTCCCTATTTTAAAAATGGTGGCTGTTTTCAATGAATTTTCTGTTTATACTCCGGTATAAACAAGAATTTAGCGACGAATGTTAGAAGAAAGTTAGATGTGGCATTATTCAGTGGATACAAAAATCTTGTTTTCTTATACGCATAAAAATATTCCTTTTTAATGGAATCTATCTGTTTTAATGACATCAAAAATATACGGAAAACCTTCTTAATTCATTCTCAGCATGTCCTAATTTTCGGCACTGGTTTTTTTATCCAATTAATAAGCATTTTTATCCTGTAAGATTGCAATTCGTAAAGATAAAAGCATTGGGAAAGGGGTTATGACGCTACATGCATTCTACCAATTGAGCTATTAGCACACAGCGAATGAATACATTAGAATTATGGACTATTTTTAAAGTAGTAGTTACAAAAGCCACGAATGCGTGTATACAATTAAGAAAAGTATAGCACGAGGAGGATGAAAGCAGAGCTGGTCAAATTAATTGGAGCAGAAAAAGATGGCATGGGGAAAGACACAGAGTATTAAAGATTATAACAGATAGAAGTTGATCAGTAAAAGTAATACAGAGATGGTTAGGCTGAGTATATGATGATGATTCGCATCAACAAGAATAAACTAGTTATACATTTTCTCAGGAGCAAGGAACTACCCTCTCCCGGCGGGGGTAGCTCCCGTAGGAGAACCTTGAAAGTTCAATACCCCAAAACGGGGCATTGAAATTTCAAGAAACGCGAAGTGTAGTGGTCTGTAACTTCGTGTGTGACCGACTGTCGATTTTAGGTCTGTGAGGGGAAACCGGAGTACCCGGGGAAAACCTCACTCCACGGCCCGAGATCGACTAACTCAGCGCAGAGAGGAAGAAGGCAGGAAAACTTCCTGAATACCTTCTGCTGGATTCGAACCCAGGCCCTTCCACTCTGCGAACAAGCACGTTACAACTGTGCTACCGTGAACCGTGCGAGCACGAGTCAACTTATATGTTTTGTAGTTCTCCGTAATAGTGGGGTTGTTATAGGTAAGCGAATCATTCATCTTGAGATGCTACAAGCAGCAGAAGCTATTTACAATTGCAAAACTCAAAATATCATTAATTAAAATGCGTTAATTCTTTCACTTTTAGATTATTTAATTATAAAAATTTATAATAAACACTAAAATGTCAAACTTCTTGAATTCGTGCACGGAATCTTTTCATCATATTCGGTTGATATCTTTTGTATAATTTTTTTTTTTTTTTTTTTTTTTTGTGCGAGTCATGAACTGTAATCTATTTTACGAAAATTGGTTAATTATTGATTTGTTCGGTTCCAGTGAATCTTGATATTTGCATTTTTATTTATGCAATTTTGGATGAGTTTGTGTAAGTGTAACCTCACACCACCGCTCTGCATGCGCAGATATACAGCGTTGCCAAAGACGTGATTTTGGACGAATTGTGTACGATTATTAAGATGAGACAAACAGATTGTTCGTGAATGTCCTTGGTTCTTTTATATCAAATTGTTGCGAATTCACAGATTTCTGCAAGGTTGCACAACCGGACTTCAAATACCGCATACAGGTTCAGCTGAAATATTTCGGGGAGTGATAATAATCGTAAACCTGATTATGATAGGTAATTGAGGAGGGAGGGACAGACTGAAAATAAAATATTATTACTTCTCAAGCTGAAAAAAAAAAATATCATCACACCTTTTGTAGGATAGGGGATGTATTCCCAATATGCCCTTGTTTAAAAATCGGAAAAGTGGATGAATCTTTAATGCGAAACATTTTGTAAAAAAAAAATATTTGCGTTATTTCTTCCCTTTTCGGGGTGGTATTGGTGTTTAGGGTCTAACGGTACCAGGGGTTCCCCCATCTCCGCGCAGTGCACATTGTCGTGTGATACAGAACACTGTAGAGGCCAGAGATTTAAAGATGTATGGATATTGTAGAATGTACCATTGTTCTTTTGACCTTTTAGCCGTTGGGCCCCTGGTGAGGCCACCGTTGTCCACACTATGCCCCGAGGAGGCAGATCAGATACCCAGTAATTTTTTATAGTACTCTAGCAGGTCCTGATACCTAGTTTCCTGAGATTTCAGTGACTAGGACCTAAAAAAACAGTAGTGGCAAATGGTGAAGGGAAGCAACCTTTCACTCATGAGCCAAAATATTATGACTACCTGCCTAAAAGTGTTAGGCCACCTTTCGCCCTGATAACCGCTTGCACCCGGCGTGGCAAGACTCTACGAGAACGCAGAAGATGGTCTCAGCTATCCTGGATCAGCTGGACAGAAGGAGGTCGGCCAGATCGGGGCACTGGCGTAGCGGGCCTCAATGCTTTGAACAAGATTTTTGATATTCTACTGAACCTTGCTCTGGTGGATTTATTGCGCTGATACTGTTGCCCAAGATGAAAATGAACTGCAATCGAGTTCGCTTTTGTTATGGTAGAAAATAAAATGCAATTTGGATTTAAAACACAGCAAAATATAAATTGGATATACAGTATATTGAAAAGCACTTCCATAAAAAAAAAAGAAAATATTACGTATGCACTTCCATATAAAGTACATAATCCACATTTGTATCAAACTCTTAACCATCTAAAATGACCTATGCGAAAACATTTTGTTTCGTTGGGTGATAATAAATAACATGATGGAACATTACCCGAAAGCACTGAAGGATGTTAGAGATAGTCTGATGTCTCTTTAAGCATGCGTTATTTGGACCATCCATATAGATAAGGTATCTCTGTTTTTACTTCCTTGTTTGGTGTGTACAAAGGACCATATTGTCACTGAAACGCAGATTAACTTTGAAATATACTGGTTCATACAGAGATTACATTTTTCAAAGGGGCAGCAACTTGAAAAATGTTGCTGCCGCTTTTGTTCCACAAAAGAAAAAAAGTTTCGCTTTGAACCACCGCATGTGTAATATCTCCTGCAAGATAGTGCAGGATGATCATCCCATGATTTTGATGCTTTAGATTGTACGAGTGCATTGTTACCTCTTGAAGGCCCCTTTTGATGACACGTGCATGAATGCACGTGACAGTTCAATTCGCAGATGTAAGTAGGAGGATTTACCTCTTTAAACTGCATCGAGGATTTTTCGATGGTTTGACATAGGGACGTGCATTCATGTAGAATAATCAATACGTGGTTTCTGCAAGTCGTTTCTGCAGTCAGCAGAAACGACTTAGTGTTCTAAGTCGTTTCTGCTGACTGCAGCCTTTCCAGTGATATGCAATATCCTTCAACTCCGCACCGAATTTCGGAATGATACACTTGTTGTCCACTTTTTCTGCCGAGGAACTTTTTGTGTGGATAAGCTTCCGTATTATTATTGATGCCAGCTTTATTTCTGGAATTTGTTCCAGAAATAAAGCTATGATTGGATGCACTACTTTAGTGATGCATCCGAGTCCCAGTTCATTGAAGAATCAGTTGAACAAACTTGCAATTTGTCCAGACATGCACTCTTCATTGTCCCGTCTGTCACACATGAATTTTTCGGGGATCTGTCTTGCTGACGCTCTCTTGTACCGCAATTTTTCGTGGATAACGTGAAATATCAGTATCTGCAATGTGGTTCAGAGTTATTAATCGGTCTCATTTTACTGTTGTCAAAAAATTCAATATTCATCACTAATAATATTTTGAGGCGGGCTCTTCAGTTGTCTATTTTAAATTGGTCGTGGCTCTTATACAACGCTAATACTCCATGGGTTCTCAACTCCTGAACAGAGAGCAGTTTCAAGAGAATATTCTCGAGAAATTTTTTTATTTTTTTATGGATATTAGAAATAAAACAACACTCGCATCTGCTCCTCTTACGTATTGTAAGCCACATCACCATTTTAAACTATTATAGCAAAGGCATGTCAGCTGACACAGAAATGTACGCAGTGCGTAACATTTCAGGCGCATTCGATTTTTTTTTTTTTTTCTGTGATGAATAGAAGTGAAAAGCAAATACAGTTATCTCCTTATCAAGTAATTACTAATATTATAACTTTATAGAACACTTAATAAAACTCTATAGGTTTACGTTCTCGAAACTTGCCCTTTCAGTTTAATTATAACTGTTATTCTCCTCGCCATATACTCTTTTTTTTATTTTTTTTTTCTCTATTTATATGCGTCTCTTCACAAGCAATATCACATTCACGAGTATTGCTTCACAATACACGCGAGGCATGCACGGACTGTCTCAAGCTAACAATATTGCATCGAAACTATATTTAATCCACGAATTTCTTTTTTCCATACAACTTTTATGGAAAAAAAAATTAATTGCTGGATTTTTATTTGTTCGATTTTAATGAAATTTGCTTTGACTGGGAAAATGAGTCCAAATACGAAATTTCATGAAAATCCATCCACTAGGAGTCCCTCTTTTACATGCGGACAAACGGATGGACATGGCGAAGACAACAGGCCCTTAGCATATAGATGCGCCTAAAAATTAAAAGAGTGCAGACTGATATGATTGAATTCCTCCTCGTTCACCTTTCATTGGCTTAGAGAGAGAAGTTAACACTACGTAGTCAGTTGCGCCCCGGTTTAAATTTTAAAGTGGGGAGGAATGCGGTGCATTTGTTTCTGGTAAAAACAGGACCATAAACGAGAGCAGCATTAGAGGGAAACCGGTATCCACGGCATTGTATTTTCCCAGGATATAATGTTAAAATACAATTTAATCTAAAATTTTAAAGAAAGATTCAGTGATTTTTGCCTTTTCAACAATTAATTTAATTTTACAGATGGCACGAATTGTGAGCTTCTGGGCGAAGTCTCCTTGATATAAATAAAAATTAATGCATTCATTTACATCGTAAACAGGACTGAATACTGCTACTTTTATCATTTCATTCTGCTTCATCATAGCGTTATTTAATAAGTTTCAATCAAAGTACGCAGCCAAGAGAAATCGTTGGGTGAGGATGGCAATGTATACGGTGCAGCAGTTAATTTTACATTTTTAGACTCATAGAAATGGTGGTGGTATATTTGGGTCTAACGGCTCCTGGGATTTCTCCCATCTCCGCATATGTACACTGTATCGGACAAGCCAGTGATTTAAAAGTATATGGGTCATGTGGTATGTAGCATGTTGTGCCCTTGTTCATCCGGCCTGTTAGCCGCCGGGGCCCCTAAGGGAACCCGCCGTTACCATACCTCGCAACGGGTGGCGAGGTATGGTAACGGCGTTACCTATATAGTACTCTGGCGGGTCCTGCCACCTACTTTCCTGGGATTTCAGTGGCTAGAACTTAAGAAAAAAAAAAAAAAAATGCTGCTCGCGATTAGTTATTAGCGTTTGTTAGAATAATTTAGAAGCTTGCGAGGGACTATACGCTGAAATCATATTTTCTATATGCCTAAATGTGTCGGGCAGGAAATTTTGATATACTGTAGTTAAATTTCGACGCTGTGAAAGTTAACAGTAAAGGGGGTGTGAAGACTGGAGGGAAGAAAAGGAAGTAAGGGGCCGATAGAGAGGATGGATGGCCTCGCGATTGCAGTGGAGCAGGCCCGTGCTCCACCAGAGGGAAGAGAAGAAGTGTGAGCAAAGCCCCCTCTCCCCACGGGAAGGGAAAGAAAGTACCGTTCAAGAGAGAAACAGTGTATATTGAGTCATATGACAACCTTGGATGTTCTTTAGTCCAGGTGCCCAACAGGGCAAGATGGGGGTTCTTCTGTGGTGTCTTTGAACAAGTTGAGTCAGTCTTAGTTGTATTTGCATTACTCTGGGCCATTGAGGGATGGCTGATGTCTCGTGATTGATATTGTCCTATTCATGGATTTGTGAACTTTTGGGATACCTCCACTCAAGGGGAGGGTAGGGTCCGTTGTCTTGTGAACAGATTTTGCGCAAAAAGTGTGAATGCTTTGTAGGTCTCTTCCTCTTGTAGAACGATGTCCTCCTTGTTTCGAAGAAGCGAGTGAATCTTGGTGTATAGTTGACATCTGAGGTCCTCGTATTGATCACACGCGTAGACCAGGTGCTCCCAGGACTTCTCCTGTCCACAGGAGCACCGCGGAGTAGCTGAGATTCTAAAGTCATATAGCCTCTTTCTAAACGAGCCATGTCCGGTAAATAGGTAGGTAGGTAGTTTGGAGTACGGGCGAAAACCAGGCTGGGGAGAGTGGATAAACTTGTCCGACATCCAGTATAAACTTCTTAGTAATGGAGCCTTTGTTAGTGAGGTTCCAGCGATTTTGCCATAGTGATTTCACGTGTTGCAAAATCCGTCTGATCACGGTTTTGGAGTTTGTTGGGTCTGTGGTGAATCCTATATGAGAGACTATTTTTCCTTTGGAATGTTGGTACAGCAACCCCCAGCACGCAATCTCCAAGTCCAGGGGAAGGCATCCCGCCAGGACCTGGAGCGCGTGGTTGCTCACAGTGCAGCAAGTTCTTGTCATTATGAGTAATATCGATCGGTGTGTCATCTCCAGTTTTTTCTTGTTGACAGCTGTGCTAGTCTTTGTGTACCAGGCCCCAGCTGCATAGGCTAGTGCTGGGATAAAGAATGCCTTATAGGGAACGCCAAGGGCCCTCTTCCTCAGGTCCCAGTCTTTCCTAGTGACTCTGTCCAGTAGGCTCGCATATCTTCTTATTTTTGTTCTCAGGTAGCAGAGATGTGGTGTGAAGCTAAGGTTTCTGTCAAGTATCACTCCGAGGTATTTTATTTCTGTTAGCAACTTTATGGTTTTCCCGTTTATCTTAATCTGCGGTGGTCTTCTAGGGTCAAGGTGGTGGTGGACAAGAGTTTTTGTAAAGGGCGGCACCTAGAACATCTGTTCAACTCCGCCTCGTATCTCTGTGAAGAACAGTATCACTACAAATGGGCCAGATATGTGTGTGACGTAGGTTTGCGTGTATTATGTGTGTGCATCAACTCTCTCTCCAGAACGCAGAGGTAGAAACATCTGTTGTTATTACGATTTCGTGGAGCAAGGTCATGAGGCGGAAGAGGTTTAAGGAAAGGCTAATACATCGTGGATTTTTAATGTCTGCGTACGAATTTTTGTCTCGCAATGTGCGTAGGAGTATGAACATGGCTCTGTTATTCCAGATCAACAGTCTGTGAGTAGCGTCGATATGGTACTGCTACCTGAGGAAGTCGTCTTTCCAAATCACTCCAAGCAACGGCCCTTGTGTCTTTCCAAGACTCAAGGACCGTTGCGTGGGATGATTTTCAATATGCGTTCTGTCAAACGATTTAAGATTAAATGCGATTATTGTTTATGTATATCGTTGATTTAAAGCATGGTGATTACATTGTGGTAAATGTATAATAATGTTAACATGCCTACTTTTTAAGCCCTTTTTCTAAAATTCCAGCAACGAAATTACAAATTTTGCCCTCCACTCCTACCTCAAAATTCTCGATCGAATACTCTTGTGTTCGTTTTTTGACAGCTATAGATACCAACAGTTTGTTCTCCTGACTCTTTTTGATCCTACTCTTGCTGTGAATCTCTGCTATCAATAACAGGGTGTTGTCGAGTGGCTAAGAAATTAAACACTACCCAAGGGTCATTACGCAAAGTTGTTTATTGTGAAAGCGGAAACAAGTATCAGTGTCCGTAGATCTTCCGGACTCTAAAACTCGTCTACTCTTCTGACCTTTCATTGTCAGTGCCAAAAAAAAAAAAAAAAAAAAAAAACAGAAGGAACTCGAGCTGCCCCTCACTAAAGGTGAGGTCAGCTAGTGAAAGGTAGCGTTGATCATATCCTTTTCCTTGGTTGGGGAACAGCCAGAATTTGTCATATCCTTTCTCATGTCGTCTTTTTCCTACATCACTAAATAACCAATCCTAGATTCGTGTAGTCTTTTCCGTTTAGTGTGAACATGAATGATATTTAATGTGTGGAAGCAGTGGTGGAACTACGACGAGCATCCTGGACAGTACCCCGAAAGCCTATATCTCGCTGGGAGGATCTATGAAGTGGACAAAAATATTGTGGGAGTGAGGAATAAAAAGAACCACTGTGCTGAAATGATTAATTTTCCATCTCGCTGAGTATTAGAAAATTTTAGATTCGTAGGTCTCCATCCTTCGAATCTGAAACTCCATCTGCACAGTAAATTTGGATCAAATTGTAAAACACAAATGCTGTTAGGAATATGTTGATCTCATAGATCTCTTTCAGTATGGAAAAATAGACTAAAAATAAATGGTAAACTTCAGAGCGCGATCAACCACGTTTAAAGGTACTGTACTTAATTTAAAAGAAAAAAAATCTGATAATTTCTGACATTCTCCCAGGGATTCTTCCATGCATGGTGACATTTCGGCATTCGCCTTTATCTCCGGTTGTTCCAGCTACAGACAAATCATTTTGCTTTGTCGCATCTTGTCGAAGACACAGTGGGCGGATGTCTGTTTTGTCTGGGAGTTTGGGAAAAATAAAAGAAACGCGCCACTCTTTTCAAGTATCATTGAACTCTTTCCCTGTCTGGAAGGTGTGTTGCAAATGCTAACGAGATAACCATTGTAACCATAAAAGGACAGCCTTGAAGAGTTTGCTTCTTCGAAGGTCAGCGTATCGCGTATTCAAAACAATTCGCAACCCCAGAAAAAATGCACGATGTCCCGTTGTTAAGAAAGCACTCTGTGGCTGCCATGACGATGGAATTGTTAATGCTCCTCTTGTTGTTTTGCACAGCCAAACAGCAAAAGTTATCGGGTTAATTAAGTCGCAGGTGATTGCCCCAAGCAATACCACATTACGCGAGAGAAAGCGGTAACAATTTCATATGTCACTGCTTTAACTACCCTTCCAGTCATTCGAATTTTCAGCACGCGCTGACCTTTTCGTCGCTGGCTTAAGAGAATCGCTATTTTAAACGTTGATATTGATGAGGTAATTTGCATGTCAATGCCGGAAATAAAAAGCTGCAGAGGATAGCGATAGTGGCTCTACTCTTGCGTAGCGATAGCAGATCTACGTTTCGATTCGTCATGCCCCATACTACACAATTCACATAATCAATGATGTAGATTAACAACTTGACATAACCAGCGTACCACCGGGTAAGATTTAAAGTACTGCATTGTGACGATTAATTTAGTAATAAATATTTTTGAAAAGTTGACTGTGAACAGAGATATTTGAGAATAAGTATTATGAGTTAAATACTGATTGCACGTGTAATATTCATCTACGTCACATACGCGAGTTGCCATTTTATTATTACACGGAGGTATTTCGGATTCTGTGTTAGACTCGTCAGTGATGTTTTTGATCCAAGTGGATCGTAGAATGCTGTGGAAGGTTTCTTACAGTGGGTCAAAAATAAGGTTCCATTTTAACGTTCAGTGGCCAGTTTATTTAATAAGTTCCTTTCAACATGATACTCTTTTTATTTATATCGTCCATTTATGAGTCTGTGGACCCATCTTGCCAGGTGGAAATAGTGCAGACTGATGGTGGAAGTGTAACGGTGTCGGGAGTGTTTTCACGTTGCACATTGGGCCCCTTGATATCACTGGGGCAACATTAGAATGCCACAGGTCATCTGAAAATTTTTTACAACCAAGTGAATCCCTATATGGCACATGGCAGCCCTCGCAGCCGTGTGCCATGTTATGAAGAAATGCATTTTTTTCATAACGTGATTGAATTAGTCCGCTGAGGAGAGAATTGCATAGTTTTTCATCCAGCAAACTGGCCAAAGAATACACACAATTACAGGCACAAAATGCTGAAACTTCATAGCTTTAGTTTCTTTGGCGCTTCAGTGCAGCTAATGTATTCTTTGGTAAAGGACACAAAGCTGCACTGTACCCATTTGCTAATGGGTTCTTCCAAAGCCGTCACACGGTGCCAGATAATGGATGATGCCGTGTCATAAGGCCAGAAATATACATAATTACTAAATTCTGTACATTTTTGTCTACTGTGGTGGCTTCCCAGTCTCCAGATCTTATTCCAATTGAGCACCCGTGGAATGCAATGAAACGAACTCTTTGGAGGAGGAGAAAGATTGAAAACCATCCAATTTGCAACAGTTGTGGAATAAATTTCGTAAACGTGGACCAGCTCTCCTGTGAAACGCTTTCGATACCTCGTTTTGTCCATGCCACAACGAATCTACGCTGTTCTAAAGGCTAAACAGTGGGGATGATCTACTCGCAATATCAGGCAGGTGTATGATATAATAAATAAAGATCCACTCAGCGTATTCAAGGACTGTTTTAATAACGTATAATAGATTGTGTGTGTCATTTGCCTCTCCTCGAATGCTTTCCCCTTTCTGAGAAATGCTTCTTTAGTACGCACCGAATTACCACTTCGTTTCAGATGTGATGCAGCACTTGAGCATGCAGTGTGTTGTAATTGGTCTTCCAATATGGAAGCAGTTTCGGGCCAGATTTTTTGACTTAGAGGTCCTGAGAGTCTAAGAGAATGATCTGATGGTTAATAAACTTAACAGGAAAAAAAAACACATTTTGGCTTTCAGTCGTGTTATTTACCCCTAAAGAAGTGAGAATATTAATAGGCATAATGCGGAATTGAGAGTAGAGAGGTTGGCGATCAGAGCTCAGTGCTAATTGCTGTAGTTCAATTTGTGTGAGGGTATTAAAACTAAGGTGGGGGCTGCTGGTCACCCCTTGTTGCGGATGGGGGCTAAGAAGAAAGCGACCATACGCTGTTAACATAGTTTAAGGAAAGTTCTGGCATTCGCGCGTGTGGAGGAAGTGGTACATCTGTCGAAGTCTTCTGTTGAAACGTAACTTAAGACATATTTGTATCTGTTTTTTTTTTTTTTTTTTATTCTTTATCGTGCAGATTGTCTCAAAGTTATCCGAGAAACTTTTATTTCGATGGACTTAAATCCACTGAACTAAAAGTTGATGATGCAGTTCAGTGCGCGCGCACACACTAAATGGGCATTTCTCAATAAACAAAAAGCATACAAGTGGCAAAGAACAGGTACAAACGGTAATCACGTGCAAAATTATATATATATACTTAGCCCAGTATATATATATATATATATATATATACTGGGCTAAGTTGTTAATTCTGTAAAAATATAATCTTTGAGCAAGATTCAAGTTGGAGGAGATCGCCGAGCCAAAGAAGGCTTAACTGCTGTTCCAATGAAGTCCACGGCCAGTCCAGACAAATTACTGATTTTCACGTTGAAAGTGCGTTTAAAATGTTTGTCACAGATTCGTTCTTGGCCATCTTCAACGAAGTCTTTCACTAGAACTCTTCCCAATATGCTGTCCCAAATAAAATCTTATTTTATACAATTTATTTAAAATGAAATAAGTGTTATGGTTTATTTATGCAATGAGCCAGTATTATGACGTACGTGGGACTTAGTCACTGTTGTTAGGGAAAAGGTTTTATTTAATAAAACCCTTTTCTCATCCTCTGTCATCTTTGTCTCATAACAGTCAAAATAAAACGGGTCCAAGTCTTTTCAAATGCGTGGCTGAGTTAAAACCCTGCTACTCTCAGGCGAGGGTAGCAGAATTTTTTCTCCCAGAAACTCGGGTTTTTCGTCCAGAAAACAGAAAAGCAACCACAGAATACATAAAAACAATTTAAAGATGTGCAATATGGCCTTAGTCGCTGATGCTTCTAAAAACCCTACTCCAACAACAACTTTTCGAATGTTTGCTGCTTCTTTCGCCAACATAAGCTGTATTAGGCTCCGCGACCCCGATATGCTAGTTTCTCTGATAGTTATTGGAGTACAGTAGGATTTATGTAATCAGAGATTAGCATGAAAAGCTTATGTTGTCATTCTAATCGAGTATTCTGTCCAGTTATGGCATCATTAGATCAGCAGGGGTCTTTAGATAACGAGATATCACATTTATTAAATTTTTGTTGACGTAGTGTGACACGAGATTTGCATCTGTGAACTACTACATCGTGGGCCACAAGAGAGCAAATATTCTGATTGCAACGTTTATTTGTATTATCTTAACTAGATAATTTCTCGAACTCACCTTGGATACGGAATACTTCTAGTGTACAGTAGGTTGCAAAACTTCTTAGATGTTCGAATGTGCCAAATTGATTATGTCGTCTATTGTTTTGTTTGTGCGCGAGGCTAGCAAAACTATTAGGAGTCAGTGTATCGTGTGGTCAGTTTGCCTGTTTTTCTGAATGAAAAATCAGTTTACTGCGGTGGATTTCTCACTTCCTGACGGGATTCGAACCTAGGCCTTTTCTACAAAATTTGGAAAGAGGGCGATTGGAACATGCAGGGGCTAGCAAGCAAGGTGTCGGGGATTTTAAACCCTGTTGGGGTCGTCACAGAGCAAGAATTAGAGGGACTAAGAGTTAGAACAGGTGCATCTACACTAATGCTAAGAGCATAGTAAACACATTTGATGAATTTGAAGTACAGATTAAGTTATCAAATGCGGGCATTTTATCGAAGACGCGGTGTCGCTCAAACATAAGCAATGCTGAAATTGAATATGGGGAGTACAATGTATACAGAAAGGACAGGATGGAGGGAGGGATTTGCTCTTAGTTAAGAGACATATTAAATCTAAAGCAGTGCATCCGGTTGACATGGGTGAACGGTGCAACATAAGCACTGGGAAAACAAAAATAAGAGTGGGGTTGTGTTATTGGTCTAATGACCGTGATGAGTACAACGAAAAACTATACAGAGAAATAGTGGGCCAGTCAATCAGAATGTCTTGTATTGGGGGATTTTAAATTTCCAGATATTGACTGGAACTTGTCGATTGGTCATTCTCATGCTAGCAAGAATTTTGTAGATTTATTGGATGATTGTTTTCTACAGCAGCATGTTTGAAAGGCAACAAGAGGAAGCAATACTCTTGATCGGTTATCAGTAGCGATTATACATTAAACATCTGCAGATAAAAGACCCGCTGAAAATTCTAAATTGGAAGCATTCAGGGAAATAATCACAGAAGGTATTAGACTTTTCGTACTAACTAAGAAATACTGTCCAAGGCTTAGACCTAAATGGATGTCAGATGAACTGATGAGACTTGTGGCAAAGAAGAAAAGTGCGTAGGACACAAAAATTATCAGGTGATACAGAAGCCTATGGTAAGTTCAAACTAGTCTCTAATAAAGTCACAAAGGATGTTAGGCAAGCGAAGCAGATTACGAGCAGTCTCAGGCAAAGAATTCAAAGAAGAGCAGCAAAGACTTCTTTACTTATATTAACAGTAGAAGGAAGGGATTGAATCACATTGGTCCACTTGATATTAATGGTTTAATTGATGAACCTGCTCAGATTGCTGTCAAACTAAATAGGTATTTTGCATGTACACATGAGGAATTCTGTAAAGAAGGGGATGCCAGACGCTTATCAAACTCTAACAGAGAGGCTAAATAATTTTGTGATGACTAAAAGGAAATCTGAAGAGAAGTTGTTAAAGCTGTACATTAAAAAATGCGTCTAGGGTGGATCCAATTATATGAAAGGAGGCAGCAAGGAAGGTAAGAAAACCCTTAGCCATAATTATGGGGGCCTCCTTGGATTCAGGGAAGGTCCCTATGGACTGGAGATGTGCGGATATATCCCCAATTCAGAAAGGGGGATCAAAAGGTGACGCGAGTAATTACGACCTGTTAGCTTTCCATTCCATGCGAAATAATGGAGTCGCTGGTTAAAGATGTAATGTAGGATCATCTAGACAGGAATGGAATTATACTGCATTCAAAGCATGGATTTGTTAAGGGGCGGTCTTATCTGACCAATCTGATTTGTTCCTATGCTGCAGTAACACAGGAACATCTAAAGATTAAAGGAACGGGATGCAAAAAATAATTTTGATATCATAAACTTGGATTTCAGAAACGCTTTTGATACTGTTGCGCATAAAAGACTGCTATACAAACTGGAGCAATGTGGTATTAAGGGTATGTTACAGCTATGGATAAAGGGATGGTTGAATGGGAGAAGACGGGGTGGTTATCAATGACCACTGCTCTTCGTGGGCTAATTAATGTTCAGTGCTGGGCCCATTATTGTTTTCAATATTTATTAACGATATTGATCAAGGTATTTGAGGGTTAATGTCTAAATTTGCAGATGATACAAAGGTTGGCAGGGTTGTTAATGACAGTATGGTACTGTAATGAGATCTAGAAAAATTAGGCAGATGGGCTGAGAAATGGCAGTTTAAAATGGACAAATACAAGATACTGAATGTGGGTAGCAGTAAATCCAGATTAACGTACCGAGTCTGTGAACATGTCCTACACTTAGCACATGTTCATGTTAATAAAACTGATAATTTTGTGGTGCCACCTGGACCGTAACCCGTATGTACCATTGCGCCTGAAATTTTTTTTCTTTCAAAACTTTATTCTTTTTTATATAAATTGCTTTAAACACAAAGCCAAAAGAGAAACTATTAACAAAACTTTACAAAACAAACTAATTAACATAAAATTATATTTAGCCACTCAGCCTGTCACCAGTGAATAGCGAATTATCACTATCCAATGGCTCCAGTTTTCGTCCCTTCCACTAGGAGGCTGGCGCCACTACCCAGCCAAACCAGCCATCAAACCTCCACGCCTCCTAAACACTTTATCCACATATTCCACAAACCGGAGAAAATAACTTTTATTGTATTTTCCCGTAAACCTATAGTGGCCAATTCTAGTCTTAGGTCCATATAACAAGCACATTGGAGCATGACATGAGTACCCGCCTCCATTGCCCCACAGGAACATGAACCAGATTAAACTCACTCAGCCTAGATCTCAGACCATGTCCAATAAGCAGGAAACCAGCCAAGGCCTCGCCTTTCTATCCACAAGTTTGACCGAGGGCAGAAAGACTGTCTGTCTGTCTACCCTTCTCAGAGGCTTCCCACCTCCGCTGCCACTATATGTTTACCTCATCATTGATACGTGCAACCTCTGTCAAAAACTTCAGCCGGCTGGGCACCGCTCCACCCACCGGGCACGACCTGATATCTAAAATCTCTATGGAGATGCCTCTCTTGCACCAATACTTAAGCCCTGCAAGAATAACCAGCAAATCAGCCGGTAACTTCCCGGCTATAATGTATTGCATCAGTGGATAGATACAGTTCTACACACCCTGGTCAAACTTAGATCTGTTGTCGTGGGAGTGGGTAGTTTCAATAAATTCAAGGAAGAATTAGATAAATTCGTGGAGGGGAGGGACGCACGAGGTGGATAAATGTTTTTTTTTTCCTTCGGCTGATGCTGCTCGATAAGCTTGCTTTCTTGCATCATTTGCCACAACTAATACTATTATATAATTTTTAAAAAAATCAAAATAAATGTAAGATTAGCATTCCAATTTACCTGAGCAACTCAAGGCCTGATGTTCATCATTCATATTGTATTAGGAAGAACATTTAGTTACCTTCACCCCACACCAACGAAAGCACATTCTTCATAAGAGAATCACTTTCTACGGTCATTGTCAGCTTCTTAGAAGATAAACGTGCTTCACTAGTGAATTCCAACAATGACACCCAACATTCAGGGTGACCCAGTCGCATGGAGTGAGGTAGATAAGCGTATTACATACTTGAAAAAACAAACAGTATTTCGAGTTTTAATTTTTAATCCTATTTTACAAATCGGAAAGCGGACGAGGAAGCTTTGCAAGATAATCATGTCGCCCTCGTGGGCAGCACAGTTGGATGAATCGCCGTCCTTTTCCACCCACACTAGTGGAAAAGACCTGAGTTCCTCCCGTCGACGACGGGAGGAATTTTTATGGGCGTTTTTCACAACGTGGCTGAGTTAGTCGATCTAAGGAGAGGGTAGCATGGTTTTTCCTCCCGGAAACTCGGGTTTTTCGTCCAGCAAACAGAAGCGACCACAGAACACACGAAGCAATATGGTCCTAGTTGCCGATGCTCTTAAAACACTATTAGAACAACACAACCATGTCTCTGTGAGTATATCTCCATCTAATAATTTTTGCGCTAATAGCCTGATAACAAATTTTCAGTATCCGTGGTGGGGGAGTTCAAGAGAATGTTTGTTTTTTTTATCAATTGATTTTGAAACAAGTAACAGACTTCACAATCCACCGTATTGAAAGAAGGTTCCATTTGTTATCCTTTATAACTTGTTTAAAATCTTTTTATTGTATTCATTAGTAATTTTTTGTTCGTTGCTGTTTCATATTTCGAATGTTGATGCTAGGAGGCATCATCCATTTGTTCGGTGACTAATTGAAGAGAGTTATTTTGAACTAGAGCTGAGTTCATGGAGTCTTTTCTAGATCTGACTACAGTATACATTTTAAGATAGCAAAGATATGTCCAATTTTTATTGTTGTTATAGGGTTTTAATTCGACTAAGGCCGTATTATTCCATGTAAATTGCGTGTGTTCTGTGGATTTTCTGTTTGCTGGACGAAAAATCCGAGTTTCCAGAAGAGAAAAAACCATGCTACCCCCCGCCTGAGACCAGCCAACTCAACCACGTTGTGAAAAAGACCCCTAAAAATTCTTCACATAATCGACAGGACAGGACTCGAACTAAGGTCTTTTCCACGCGGTGTGGGGAGCACGGCGATCCTACCAACTGTGCTCACGAGGCCCAGTTTTTATGGAAACACTAGGCAGGTCAAGATTGACCATCGTAGAAGACATCCAGGACTCTTGCGTAAAGGGGTGATTCTGAAACACGTTCAAATAACAGTTAAAAAATGCAATGGTGGCTATACTTGTCTGTGGTTAAAATTATGAAAGTTCTACATCTATTCCTTAACTCTGGCTTAGCGTTTTGAAACTAATTCCTCTGAAGAAAGACGTTGCTGGACATGAGATTTGCTGCTGATGCGAAGCAGTCCTTGGATATTTAACTCTTAGGAAAAAATGAATTTCTACAACATTTGAAACACTTCCTCGTCCCCATGTATTTTCATAGTTTTTGGAATAAAAGTCTTTTCATAATAAACTGTCATTTTACTTATCAAACGGCCATTGTATACGCGCTGGCGCACATACATAGACAGATAGAAATGTTTGAAAAGGATACAGATTTGCTGATATCAGTTACGAAATTTGCTTACGTTGGCAAGTGCAAAGGTTACTGTAACCGAAAAATGTTTCTATCTCTCGCGCTAATCAATCTAGCAATTCTGTATCCTTTCCAATACTGTATTTTATTTTGCAATAACTTCGTTCACTTTTAACGGATATATTAAGAAAAGTCGTCTTGCGCTGGACCGTGTCAAGACTTTTAGGCGCTTGGATGAAAACAAGGAAATGTCACTCCCAAAATACGAAAATGTCCCACTGTCCCTTTTATGCCCCTAAATATGAAATCCTGTGTTTATTTTGACACCCCTTCCCCCGAAATTTGCAATCCGATATTGCCGCTACCGTGTTAACAGAGCTCTTAATTCATCCCAACGCTTGTCTTGGGAGTATTCTTAGTTTGCTATAAGACGACTTGATCCTTACCGATAATTTGGTGATAGGATCAAAAGTCGACAACGTCCATACAATTTTTTAAATAACGGGAGGGGGTTGAGGTACATTTTCTGGGGGATCGTTTGAAATTGAATTGGAGCGTGAGCTTGTTTGTCTTTCCAGTGAGTTTCATGGCCTGAACCTTGAAAATATTAAATGGAACAGTCTCGTGGAGCCGTTCGCGCCAGTGCAATAGACAGACTGCCTTTCTCTTGATATGAGCATTAACTGACATCGTCTTTAACAAAAATATAAGTAGGCCTATTCCATGCGTTAAAATATTATGAAATAATATTTTAATACATGACTGGGATGGATCTGACGAGGGATATTCAAATATGTACGTTTCATGGCGCTTGGCCTATTCGTTTGACCTCGAACAAATCTCAACTCTCAATTGTGATGCTGGGTTGCTATCGTTGCAATACAGGATCCTTCAAGTCCCTGGGAGGCCCCAACTTTATACTTTTAATTACAGCACGGACCGAGGTTCATTTGTGTAGTCGGTTAATTACTACATTCCTCAGTGAATCTGGGATGGCAGGAGTTTCCTTTTCAAAGTGGGCACCAGTTCTTAGATTACAAAGACAATAGGTCACCATTGTCCCGATTTTCAGTCTGTCGCGTCTTAGTAATTCAAAAGGATCTTCGGACCACGAGTCTTCGTGATTTTTTCCCCTCCATCAAGGACTGCAGGCGAACATAAGGTATAAGGTATAAGGTATGTTAGTGTCTAACGGCTCCTGGGATTTCTCCCATCTCCGCGGGTGTACATTGTATCGGGGCCAGAGATTTGAAGTGTGTGGGGGTCATGTGCTGTATATTGTGTTGTGCCCTTTGTTCCTCCGGTCTATTAGCCGCCGAGCCCCTAGTGGGACCCGACGTTACCACACCATGCCACGGGGAGGCTGACCGGGTGTACCACTGTAGCTAGAGTACTCTGGCGGGTCCTGCCACCTACTTTCCTGGGATTTCAGTGGCTAGGACCAGATTTGAGAATGAGCTGATCGCTGTTTCTTGAGCAACGGTTGTAATTTTAACAGAGCGTAGGGTTGTTCGCTGATAACTTGTTCTAGGGCCAAATAGGTCGGGCAGTAATTTTGATGTTTTTAGATTTAGACCTGTGGGGAATGCGTGTATGTGTATATATAAATATATGTATATACACACACACACGCACACATATATATATATATATATATATATATATATAAACTAAATAAAAAAAAAAAAAAAAAAAAAAAAACGTTGTGCAAGAGAAAAGTAAGGGAGGAAGGCAGAAGACTGGAGGGTAGGAAACAGAAGAAAGGGTCCAATAGGGAAGATGGCCCCTGATGACAGTGTGGCATGCCCAGTGCCTCACCAGAGAGAGGAGTGGGGTGGCGGGTGGACGAAAACCACAACCCCACAAAAAAAAAAAATAAAATAAAATAAATAAAAAAATAAATATAAAAAAAAAAAAAAAAATCATTCTGTAAGAGAAAAATAGGGGGGGGGGATAAAAGAACGGATGGCAGGAAACAGAAGAAAGAAGCCGAAAAAAAAAAAAAAAAAAAAAAAAAGGAGAGAGAGATATACTCCGCAAGTTCAGGGTAGGTACAGCTAGCACGGCCAGTCAGTTGGAGCCGACAACTTGCTGGAAATCCAGCAGTGTGAGTGCTGCTATGGTGGATGGGTCATGTTCAGTAAGGTCTAGTTCAGGTGCCGTCATTGGGGCTCCATTTGGTGAGTCTGTGTCGCATCCAGACTGAAGGCTGGTCCAGTAGTCCATCAGAACGAACAGTGGGGGGGGGTCAAAACCGGGAGTCCAAGATTGATGGTCAAGTCCAGGGATCGATGCTAGGCCTCTTCTTGATGAAATGTGTCACATCTGGGCGAGAGAAGTTTGTCCAGAAATCAATGATGAGGAATTTGTCAAGGTATGTGCGGACCCTGTCTTTTATTGCACTGCTAGTCAAGTCTTGTGCAAGTTGGTCCAAGGCGTTAGCATCCATGGCTCAATGATGCGTAGCAACAATTGGCAGTCATGGTTGTTATGACCTATTGATTCGGATACTAAGGTGGTGGTAGCGCTTTCTGCCTGGTAAATAAGTCCATTGCAAATTGAGTCAGAGCTCGGTAAGTTTCTTCATTCTGTAGGGTGAGGTGTTCTTGATTTTGGTAGTTGAAGCGTAGTTTTGTTATTAGGATCCTCCTGAAGTCCTCGTAGATTTCACAGCTGTGGGCAAGGTGAACATAGTGAGTCGATCCAAGAAGTGGTACGCGCAAGTTTATTAGACGATGCATCACGAGCACATTGGAATGGCAATTGAAGCAGTGTGCGCGGGGAGAGAGGGGCAAAACTGTTATCACGCTGCCATAAATATTAATTGACGCATTTCGATCAGGATGGTGTCTTCGTCCGTGTGTCGTTTCTATGGCAACAACTGCGAAACTACGATGGTATTTCTGCGTGTACCCGTCCTTTTCCCGCGATGACGTCATTAGTCTAATTCCTAGCTAAACAGGAACGTGCGACACAGTTTGGCGCTGTGCCAGAGGCCAGCTTACACGAGCGAGTGTGAGTATACCTGCCGCTGTCATTTGGGCCACTGACTGGCGGAGGGCAAAGCTCGTTTTTCTCGGTGTTGGCTGTATATTCCGACGTGGTGTCTTTTGCCAGGTAAGTCCCATCTATTGCTTCTTCTTCGTGCCTACTCGTTTCGTTATTACCATTCGAGCGGATGTCCGCGCTCTCTCGCGTACTTTCGGATCACGTGCATTACGCTACCACCTGTATAAAATTCCTGCGAAACGCATCAAGTGATCCGTAACTGCTCAAATACTAGTACCTGACTGACTGCATACTTGTATGCAGCTCGCTCTAGTTACAGGCTCGCGATGTTTTCATTTTGCCTCTAACCTGTGTATGCGCTTTCATACGCAACTCTGTTGCTTCTCTCGTGCAAATGAATCTCCCGAGAGGGTTATGTAAGCTGCTCAGCACCCTCCCATTTTGGTCGTACTACAGTAGTAGGGAAAAGGGCCCCCAGTGAGATGAAACGTTCCTCCCGATCTATTCGCAGTATATCATTAGAGTCGGTACTTGGTATATAAAGCCAGATAGGGGTTAGTAGCCCCCGATGAGCTGCTGAACTTTTACTGCTTCATTACCAAGTAGAAAACAATCGTGGCTCTCATCTCGCAACGTGTTCGCTCTTTGATATCTTCTTCAGTTACAGTACTAAAAAAAGGGAAGATTACTTCTTAATCTCCCCTCTCCGCAATCATTCACGCCTAGACAGAAGTTCGTACTATCTCTTGCGAGACACGTGAAACCGAAATTCGGCTGATCTTTAGAATAGGGCCCCCCCCTCCAGACTGCTCCAGTCTTAGGGTGTTTACTCCCCCTTGCAGCTATTTTAAAATATTAATCGAGTTTGTGATTTTAAAACAGCGGCAAGGGGGGGGGGTAATACCCTGACTAACACTAACCATAGCGGGTTAGGCATGTCAATTTGCAAGGGGAACCCTGTTCTAAAGTTTTACCCAAAATTCCTTTCCAACTTGGGTCGTATGCATCCTTATATCAATTAAGAAATGGCATCTATCAATTGAAGAAAGCTGCAGGGAACCTGTGAAATAGCTGGCGCGAAGAAGATTTAAAAAAAAAAAAAAATGCACGCGCACGGCGAGAATTACATAATCAGTAATGTAAAGTTCAGAACTGATCACTAAAGCAAAATTTATCCTTTGATTTTACGTTTTAAAATTGTTCAATATGCGTATATCGATCCTGCATCCGTACTTCCAGCAGCCGCTATCAGCGAAGAAATGACGCATTCAAGCTTCTTATGCATTCTTCTTTCCCTCGTTTGAATATTTCAGACTTGAAATTTCTTTCAACATTGAACCTTCATTAGTGAAACTACACACAGCTGGGCTCGTGGCATTGGTCGCTGCCACGAGGGGGGGGGACAACAGCCGAGTTATGCAGAGGATGCTGAGACTTTATTTTATTTGTTTAGCTTATGTAAACCAGGCGACTAACTCCAGCAGCACGTACTACAAGTCCAAAAGTAGGCTATGAATTTTAGACTATTTTTGTGTCTCAATGAGTATTAATGTCCCATCAGGGATTCGTTTTCCTCGCATAACACCAGAAGAATAGTTTTTTCTTTTTCCACAGAAAACAAAACAAATTGATTAAAATCGTAGTTGCACAAGTTAGTAATCGCCCCCCTTATTTTAATACATGGGCGCCCCACCATCGAACTCTCAATCAAAATGACTTCTGTGTGTTGTACTATCCAATCGGATTTTTCATTATTTGTAATCTTCTGTTAAGAAATCAGGACTTAAGGGTTTACATAAATCATCTGTAATTGGGGGAGGAGGAATAAATTGCACGTGCTCATTCCAGTTATACTGTCGTGCACGTAAATTCTCACTGCTGCTTGAAATATTCCCAGAGATTGCTACGCATCAGCTCAGTGAAGGACTAAAATCCTTCCGCTTTCTGCCCTCACCGATTGTAAATTGGCTCCACTCGTCATTAGTGCCTGACACTCGCCAGGAGATATTTGAGTCCGAATCCCATTGGAGACTGGAAGAATTATTAAATGCCTCTTAAATCGGGACTAACCCGGGTACTCAAATTTGTACAGACGTCGTAGACTGGTCCAATATTGCCTTGAAAATCCACCAACAAGAGCACCTCTCGCCCACTCATTCTGCTTTCTCAATATAACGTCACTCCTGATTCGTATGGTTTGGTTATCATTAGAATAACAAAGAATTACCTTCAGCAACCTAAGATTGTTTCGAGACTTTAATGTGTGGATAAAAAGAAGAAAATGTCGCTTTCTTCATCTACACGAAGGTTCCTTATTGGAGGGTGGACTGATGCATTATGCCCATATTGCACTGTACACCCTCCAATAAGGAAATTGTTAAATGAATAATCGTTTCACTGTATGGAATATAATCAGGGAAATATGTTCCGGTCCCTCCATGATAATAAAGATGGGAATCGCCCATTTTTTTTCCGGAAAAAGTCAGTTTAGAGAGGTCAGTGAGAGCACCACTCCATTCAAAGCAATTAAGTTGTTTTTACTGACAATTTAAGGACAATAGTTTAATTTCGTCCTTGTGGTAGAATCACGAGCGTAAAGGCAGCTGATGGGCGACTCTTACTAGCCAAAAAAAAAAAAGTAATTTTTCTCTCCTCCGTAACTCGACATTAACCACCCTTCCGTTGTTCTTGTTAAGCGACGGGTGTAACTTGTCGTAGAATGTTGCCTTCCTCTAGGGGCTGCTGGGAGTTGTTGATTCTTATCGTTTTTGAAAGGAAAAGTAACAAAAAATATATAAAGTGGCAACTTGATATCTTTGACTGGATCCAGCTGTAAAAAGGGAGGCACGAAAAAAGGGAATTAAAAAGAAACATTGGATAGCGAGGTAAAAAAAGGTAAAGGGAAGGACCAAAAATCAGTCGCTTGGACATTTAATCATTGCAATTATTCAGAACAACGGAATTCCAGCACTTCAGCGGTTGCCAAGTTTTCTGCACTTTACCTGTTCTCCTTGATCACCTTTCGCCACATTCCTTCGTTCGTTGACTTGGAAAGCCACCCTTCAATGTCCTTGTTCTACATCGTGTCTGGTTCTACTTCCGTCCTTGCTGTACGGGCAACTTGTTACAAACGGCACTTCTCGCAGTCGACACACGACACTGGCTAAATGGGGTTTCTGGGGGAGGGGGGGTTTGGTGATGCAGTTAGCTGCGAATGCCAGGGATATACTGCACGAGTACAAATAAAGAAACCGATAAAGTTGCCGATTCCAAAGATAAACAGCTCGGGAAGGCTGTAGATAAAAACTTCGGGCTCTTCGTGTGCAAGGTCACAACCATCCAATGTCGCCAGGAAAAGTACCTTTTCATGCTGTTTGCGAATAACATTAAAGACACTTTTAGAGATCTATTCCATTAACAGAAATAGCCCTGATTTGTTCGAGGAGAGAGAATTTGTGATTGCTAGGTTAGTTATTCATTCTTTATCTCTTGACAAGGATAACCCTATTTCTTTGTTCTTTCCTGAACCCAGATGTATTCCGTTCTTCATTATTTAAAGAACTTGCACGACAGGGTCAAAATCAGCGTATGTAATATATTGACAAAAAATGCAATTAAAGTCTAAAAACAGTTAAAACATTAATTAATATAAATTTATATTCAACCGACTTCAACAGTTCATGCTATTTAGTTTATCTTATCGAAATTAAAATCATTCATAAAATATTTTCGTTAGATGATTCAAGAATTGTGAACCTTTCATTGGCTATAAGGATGACAGACTCCAAACCTCCATATTGCTGTCCTCAACTTCCGATAAAAAAAAAATCAAAGTATGGTTTTTAAAGATTTATTGTAAAATTTACGTAATTATTGGAATTCGCTGTGGTCTGGAAACCCTTCCTTCCGCAAACTTAAAGCCTGGCCTCAGTGCCCAATTCATCCAACATGCCAACCGTAGTATCTAGAAATTAGATAATTATTTCTCTCATGAGATTTCCTTGACAGTTATCAATAACAAGCAAGAACAATATTCCTGTTTATGTCAGAGGTTATGCAGTAGCGAATGTAGCCGCCTATAAAGACCACAGCCTCGCCTTCGTCCCACACTTGCCTCGGAAAAACCACAACCTTATTGCGCTTTGTGGTCCTGAATGCAAAAGTTGCTTGGTATGCGAAACCAGGAACTGTTGAAGCTGTAAACATTGAAGTGTCTCTCTCTCTTAATGCATGCTTCAGCAGTCTGGTCATTTACCATTCCCGATCATTAATAATTTCAGAGTTACTGGTTAACTGATAACAGACAACCCCTTTACCATCTTAAGAGCCGAACCCTACCCCAACTTCTGGCCCTCTCCCTAATACGCGGTTAACAACCTACTCATGTTTCTCTCATCCCCCTTGCCGCGGATAACATGGTTTTTTCTCCCGGAAACTTTTTTTTTTGTTGTTTTGTCCAGCAAACAGCAAATCGACCACAGACCACACACAATTTACAGCCATATTATATACGGCGCAGTATGTCCTAAGTTGTTGATGCTCTTAAAATCCAACAAATAAATAGCTTCTACTTCTTGATCCGCGTGATGAACTGTATTAGTCAAACACTAATGCAGTTCACAACAATTTTCATAAATTGCGTAGCCATTGCGTAGATGTCATTTTGGTTTCCTTGTGGTAGTCACAACCTTCTTCTGTGGCAGACCAGATTTATCCAATTGGGTGGAACTTGCTGTCATTCCTCTAAGTATGCGAAATCCATTTTACTCACAAAAACATTATTGCAGCGAAAATCGGAGAAAATTCACCAGACAGGTCGTAGCCGAGTGTAAGAACGGTTTCGCATGTCGCGCATTCGAATCCAGACTATACTTCAAATTACGATATCCATGGTTAACAGTGGGCCTCTCTGGCAGTTAAATTCCTCTATCCTCGTGCTCTTGTAAAACAGTAAATTTTAACTGTCGTTGTCTTTCAGATCGTCTGCCATGGACGTTGAAAAGCTGCGTGAAGAACTCCGCAACTACGGACAAGAACACCTCTTGCAGTTCTGGCCGAAGCTAACAGCGGACGAAAGGAATCAACTATTCAACGATCTCAGCACCATCGACCTGGCACAGGTCACCGACGCTTTCACGCAATGCATGAAGCCTACCAACACGGAAAAGCTAGACGACCTTCTCCAGCCCATCCCAGCTGACCTTCATGGCAGCGTCGCTCGATGCTCCCCAGATGAGCTGAAGGAATATAGGGAAGAAGGTAGGAACGTCTTTCTTTCTGTCTATAATGAGTATTTAGCAATGCATTATTTAGGTCAGCTTTGCTGAACGCTATTGAGGCCAAGGTCGATCGACATTTGGATGCTCACGTTGTCATTCGATTTTGTTGGTTTCCTTGTGGTAGTCACAACCAGTCAAGTGAAAAATACTTGTTGACCTAAGTGTCCTGTCGGATAAGATTTAAGGTGCTATCTTGCGATGAATTTTTAGTAATAAATGTTTTTGAAAAGTCGACTGCATTCAAAGATATTTTGAGATATTATAAATGTTTAGAATTAGTCCTAAGATTCACATAGTAGTCATTTTTTGTTACTCAGAGGGATGCTGGATTCTATGATCTCTACATGCACGAAACTGCTTTATCCATACACTACTGATTCAACTGTTTCGATGGTGCTTAATTTAAATAAATTAATTTTGTATTTGAAAGTTAACTCATTAAATTTTGACTAATATCATAAACTCGATTTCAGGCGGAACGAATTATCTTTGTAGATACAAAACTGGATTCAACAACGCTTGATTACGTATAATAGCTTAGTCTTACTAAAATTGAGTATTAGACATATTTTAGAAAATTATCGATATTAAAACTATGAGTAATCATATTTTATTGATGAGGATAGAAGCAATTTCAATGCTTAATTTCTGTTGAATCTGTAACCTCAAAGTTGTACACTCGCGGCTGTCATTTTGAGAGAGTGCTGTCAACCTTATTTTGAATCTTTACCGATTCATTTGTATTTAAGAACTGCAAGACTTGTTTCTGAATGGATAAATCGATTTTGAAAAAAGACTCGCGATGTACGTATGCTTTATTTCTGACCCATCTTGGTCATATGACACAAATACATGCCATAAGAAATATAAATACCCAAGGAATACGTCTGGAAGAATAGATTGGACTTTACAGCGCCCATTTTATTTATTATTATAAATTTTTTAATATTTCCAGATGCGCAAGATTCAATCCGGTCATTTCTAATTGCAATTCGTAGGAACTTTAAAATATTCTCGTATTCCAATAAGAGTGGTGACTGTAGTTTCTGTTATTTTAAAGCACATGTACCTCATGTTTTCAACCTTCGGGTGCGGTTAATTGGTCAAACCCAGTGCTTGATTGGACACGTGCCGGCTAGTAGAAGAGCCCTGCCTTCTGTCTGCATAAAAAATGGCAACCCTGAACTCTGTGGGGTTTATGATCTATCTGTTTTCCATTGAAGCAGAATAAAACTTCTTCTTTTCAAATGTGCCTGATCCCCCTCTTCCCCCTCCACTACGTCTTATGAGCGAGAAGTCAGTCATTCCTACCCGCCTCCTATTTTACAGCTGCGCCATATCTTTAATCTTCTCTGGAGAGAGCAGATATTTGGAGTGAATGAACAAGGCCATAGCAGTTCACGTATCGTAAATCATGTCTTTTCTTTTTGCGGATTATTTTGCTGATATAAGTTGGAATAATTACTACAAAGTCTTGTTATTTTCTTTCTTTTTGAGAAAACCTTAAACCGACACTCGTCCATCGTGTTTATTTGAAATTAAATACTGCGATTAATGCAGTTATCACGAAAGATATCACGTGAAGAATGTTTCTTTAACGTTTAAGATCACAGAACTTTTAGAAATCGTGTGTCCAATTTAATTGAGTTAAAAGAAGAATCTGTTCAGACACCCATTCCAACCAGGATTGAAAAACAGCTATCATAATTGAACTATCTTTACGCATAACTGTTGAGAGTACCATCTATTTCAGGTAACAAAAGGACACGCCTGGATGCCATCTAGGCGTGTCGTTTCGTTACCTGAAATAGATGGTATTGCCAAAAAACATTTGTACAGAAGTCACCATCAGAGACAATTTCTGATTTAGTAGACGAGAAATTGTTCAATATGACTGCTGCTGTTCATCTTGGAATGAAATCTTTGGATGTTGATTTCACAACGCAATCTCTTAAGTCATATTGCGCCAGTGCATTATGAGTCTGTACAAGGGCGTTGTTCGGGCTGAAGAACACTGATAACCCATTGGAAACACTGTACTACCACAGCACCAATTGGAGATCTTTTAGAATTTCCTCCTCCACTTTGATAGAACTCGAAACTCTGTAAAAGAGTGATAAGTAGCAAAAACCATTATACTAGTATAGAGGATGCCCTTATTCATGTAGCCGTGATTTCCGCAACAGAGGATAGCATGCTCAGCGCCATTATTCACTTAGCTCGTTTTCAGATCTGTGAGATGGTAATGTAGTTCATGTGAACATTGTCCTTCACACAATGTCGGAACCTGCGGATTCGCGTTATTTTGAGCTACGAGAATAAGTGAAAGTTATTGTTAATTTATTTCTCTGTTGAGGAGACATCCCTTGGACAGCCATTGGCTAGAATGGCGTGAATTACATTCATTCTGAAGTGCGAAGCGGACCCCAAGAGCAAAAGGTTACAAAGTCTATGGAAACGTTCACCCTGAAAGGTTGAATACAGAATTTTGAAATACACGAGTAATTATGATTTTATAATAGAATATTTAAAATTTTGGCATTGTTGGCACAGTTGTTGATTCCCAGTGGATTTCAATGTCCACATATCGGTTGCACTCCACTTTAGAAGTGGCCGAGTTCGTAAGGCTGTGTGCACGTGATATCGCTTTCTCCCTTCTCTGGCAGGCATTCATTTTAAATATATGCATAAATTGTTACTTTCGCCCCCTTCACCCACCCAATTTCTCGGCCTCATCTTCCTCCGCAAAGCTTTCGCCCAAGACAAGTCTGGAGCTCACTGTGCCTTCTAGTTTGACCTACTGACGAGATCTGTCCACTTCGAGTCGCTAACCGTGAGTGACCGGTCTGAACAACATTCCTCGATTGCTCTATGACCTTCTGTCTGTAGCGACGTTCTGCGGTTTTCCTGTTAGACCTGCTTTTCTGGCTTCGCTGCCAATTTCACACAAAGTGCATAGGCTGTGTCGCTTGAGTTTAGATAATCAAGTTAAGCTGATAGGCCTTTTTAAACCGTTCTTACGAGGTAATCACGAAAGAATAAGAAAAAATTCTTCGGTAGATTAAGCTGCAAATTACACTCCACTTTTTATCGGTATGACCTCCTTTTATATATGCTGAGAACCAATCGCTGATTTTTTTTTTTTTTTTTTTTTTTCAAAAAGTAGACAACTTTGTTCTTAATATATCTATATACGCTGGTATCCCAAAGTTAAGTTACAGTCGCAAAATCTAAGATGGCAACAAATATGTACTTCATGAGATCCTCAAATCTTTTGTAGAAGGGATATTTTTATTATAAGACATATTTATTACAAATAGAAATGTGTCTACTTTTCATCACTTATGATCATGAGATAATAAGTAGTCGAAGTTGTGGTATTCTGGGTTTCTTTTATCCCACAAGCATGGAAAATACGAGGGGTATCAAAAAGTTCCTATCTTTATCTAGAAATAATAGCCTAAGAAAGGTGAAACTTCACAGGAATTCGAATCCTTTTCTATATACCCTCCATGTATAATAACACATTTCTCCAATCTATGGTTCAGTTGTTTAATGCCTTGATCATAGAAGTCCGCATTTTTTGCCTGAAACTGTAACATGTTTTTAGTCTCCGGATCATACTGATACACCCAGCATTTGTCACCAACCGATCAAAAGAGTTTTCAACATCTGCATTACACAAATCCAACAGTTGGCGAGAACATTGCATTCGACATTGCTTCTGCAAAGGCGTCGGCAATCTTGGAACCCATCGTGCGGATACCTTAGATTATCTGGGCAGACCCTTAACTAATTCCCATTGCGTGTCAGGTTGAACAGCTGGTGCTCAACCTTTACAACCGTCTCACTGTCTGTGGATGTTGGTGGCCTTCTTTTTCTTGGCTCTTCAAAGACATTTGTACGATCGCACTGGAACTCCCGTTTCTACTTTTTTACAGTATCATAGGATGGACAATTCTGCCCATACACAGCTTTCATTTCCTCTTCAATGTCCTGAGCTTTCCTTTTCTCCAAATGCAGGAACTTGATCACTGCTCGATACTCCAATTTGTCAACCATAGCGTTCTTCCTCAGATTCCGGGCTCCACCTCTGGTGTACTATCACCTACGGCAATTAAATTTCTCATGTTAGTTATTGAATAAAAAACGGAATCTTTCTACTGGTGTTTTATCTATATGATAAAGACCATATGAACTAGCAGACCTACACTTCTGTGTGGAGATTTGGCTCTCATTCCACAACAAATCACCTTTCGTTCTCCGATGGACATTTGCAATGCCACTGAACTGTGTCAAATCGTCACCTGTGCCTGTAACATTTGGTTTCTGACCTTCTACATAAAGGAGTACTACTGTATGTACGCTTACCCTTTCTCTACAGTTTACTGGGCAGCGTAATGGCATGTCACAATTTCGCTTTCAGAAGAAAGCGAAGAAATAATTGAATTAAAAAATAGCCGGTAGATGTGGTTCTTAATATTTTATTGTAGCACGCCAAGAGATGCGACAGATAACTTAGAAATGGATGTGTCTACACTTATATTGGCAATTCTGATTTTGTATTATTGTTCGTAGCAGGTGGCGTGCGAATTTTGATTAATTTCAGTCCCTATCTACAAGGTCGTAATGGGCTTGTCTGCATTTTTGGCAGTAAATGATTATTTATTTAAAGAGGGTTATCCATTATAAGCTTAATTTAATCTAAATGTATGCTTTTCCCATTTTCCCCATCTCGCGTTATATAGGGGTGCCGCAGCATCCATTTAGGAACCTCTGCATCGGCGATTACGAATAATAGATGGTGTGGCGTGAGACGACTGCAGTGTCAGACGATAATAATGTTCCTTGGCGGGATACTTACACGAAGAAAGTAGACTGCAGTAAAAGGATTAATGCAATGCAGAGAAAAACCTCGTGTATTTAAAAATGATTGATTCGCTGTAAAAGAAAGGCAAGAAAATCTTGGGTTGAAGATTAATTTCGTCTGCTTGTGAAACACAAGCAGACGAAGCTTTTTACTAAGTTTAAAGTCCGGAATGCGCCAAGGACTATACAATTACGAGGAGATTTTCATACTTAACCACAAATAGGTCGTTAAGATACCGATAGTCGGGGCTGCAAATCCCTTGATTAGAGCTAATGATATTTAAGTGCTTTCTGAATATCTGGCAATGGGGTGTTGCGTGTAAGCTGTCTTAACTTTGATTTACAAGATTAGCATTTGTCCTCCTTACCATAAGGATTTATTAGTATGGGCACACGCACCTTCATGCACACCAATCCTAGGAATTTAAGGTTTTTCAGTTTCTGCCGTCTATTTGATCCAAAAGTTTCCAATGAAACTTCACGTTCAAGGACGAGTCCCTACTTCTATAGATTTAAGAATCTAGTGGGACATTCCATTTGATGTTTTTGTTGTTTATTTTTGAAACACGAATAACTTTTGTATTTTGACAACATCATAAAGTGTACAACTAAATTTCATTGTCATTGCGAGCAATTTCTTGCAAAGTGATCACCCCTTCTTTAATAAAAGTTATTTACTTCATTTCGATTTAAATATAGAAAACTCTGTTAACTTCAGTAGTTTTAAATATGACTTCTCAAAGAGGAGTTTGAAGCTCCTATTCAAAATCTGGACAAGATCATCTATCTCTATTAGGGATTACTGCGACTCTCTCTTGGCAATAAGCACATCACAAATATTGCTTTTGAATTAGCATTTGAAATTACACTCTTTTCCAAACAAGTCCAAAACCATTCGTCCATTCACTGTCTAACTCAACAATTAATTTGATCTCTTCCTCATTTATCCCTTCACATGTATTTCCCGATATACAGAAATTCAAATCTAATATCATCAAGTAATCTTCTGTATTCTCGATCTTCAACCCACGTACGGTACTTTAACTACTATAAGTTATTTTAGCAACCAGATGGAGTTGAATGATCGGTTCTCGTATGGGTTACTAATGGCGGATCTATCAATGGTGGTCATTTGCTGCAAAGGCTTTTTTTTCTCCCTTTGCTGGGCGAGTTTTGGAGCATTTTGTTTTCTTACAACATGCTATGTTAGTTATTGGGGCTAGAGGTATGCAACTTTAACGAGATTCAATTGTCTATTAAGAGTTTTCCGCGTAGTGACTGGAAGATGACCAATTATAAATGCATCGTACTATACACGAGTTTTAGTTTATTTTTATCACTCAAGAGTTTGTTCACACACAAATTTATAAAAGGTTCGTATAATTATAGTATAACGAACCCATAATCATGGCCATATGAACTTTTATGCGACTTCATAAAGCATCACCATCTTGAAAGTAAAAAGTGGGCAGTAATGAAATAACCTTTTTGTACTGTAAAGCATATAGTGCATATATATGTAGCACATTATTTGAAGTATATATTTTGGTGAAACACTGTCAAGCACATGTGATGGAAGGTGCAAATTACCAACAGCATGTTTTATAAAAGTGGTTAATGTTTTGGTAGTTCTGCTGGTCATTTCGCTGATAAATAAGAATTTTTGATCATTTTATTGCAGCTGTGGAATGTACGAAGAGTTCGTTTTAGTCACACTGCAAACGACTTTTAGAAATGGGTTGAGCTTGCGCAACTGTAAGCATACACTTATAGTAAAAGAAAAACAATAGGTGGCTCGAGGTCATTAGGCTTCCAGCGCCTCACTTGTGCCATAGTGTGAGTACATAGTGGGTTGGCCAAAGCGAATGAACTTGAACCGCCTATTCGTAAATTTCCACGGTCTGACTGCAATTTACTGATTGAGAATACTTCCATGGTGTGGAATTCGGTTTTCCGGATTATATTTCATTTATTAAAAAGACTTTTTCCCAAACTGGACATCGCATTCAGATTGTACGAACTGACTGCAATTTCTTACAAGGACTTGAAATTCACATTACATGAACTGCAGGGTTTCAATGTCTTATAATAGGGCGGGTACATGAGGTGTAGAACTTTGGACTGTAATTATCTGTACAGTATTGTAAATAGTGGTGTGGATACCAGGAAAGCTAACTGGGACTGCCCAGTACAATAAATTATTATATTCGTTTTCTTCTTACTACAGATCGCATTACTTTTGCGATTGTTTATTTCTGTCTAAATTATTCAGTAATATAAGAATCTGTGTATATTCATCCCAGCTGACATGTATTTTTGGAATAACCATTTTTATATTTTTGGAACAAATCCTCTCGTTATACCATTATATCCATGGAAAATTTGCTCTTGCTTACAAACTACTTTGAGGACGAATGGTGTTCCTAAATCAGAAGGTTATTGTACCACACAGAAGAGGCCCACAAGACATAGATACCACTATGATGACTGCCTATTGCAACGAAAAACCATTAATGTTACATCTTTTAATGCAATTAACCTATGAAATCGATTAAAAAGTAATTACCATAACACGCCTTCAGCATCGCTTATGCTTCGGTCCACGGTCTTGGATACTCAACATTATTTTTTAAAGAAAATAATGTTCAATTAATCATTGGGGTAAGCCAAACAGTCATTAAGTGGGATTGTCATCTCGCCTTCGATGCGTGATGAATATTCGGTAAATGGGTTGGTGCGTAGCTGTAAAATACGTAAGAAAGATTGCAAAAAGTTAACTGAATGCAGCTGATGACTTTCAAAAGTACTGTAGAATGGAATGTTTCATTTTTAGCCTTCTAGTGGAAGATGTTATCATTGTGTGTGGCCCGGAAGTTTAGTAAGCACACTAAAAGTTCATTATAATGAAAGCAGAGAAATATAGGAACATTTTTTAATAATAGATTGCAGTTACGTATTATCTAGATTAGGAAAAGCGCATAAATGCCGAAGAAAAATTTAAAAAAAATCTTCAACTTATCAATGATAATAACCTCTGTTGAAATCAAACAATTGGACAAAAAAATGCAGCGGATGCCATAGAAATCTTCCAATGTTAAGGAACTTCGACGGAATTGTAGACGTCAGTATGGATCCGTATGGCTGTAGGCCTACGAAATTAGAAGCAGATATGCAAGTAAAATTCGGCATTATTGACGCTTGACTCATCACGTGTATGGACATGTGTATATGTAAAGGGCGGCTCCTAGAACGTCAGTTCAACTCCGTCTCGTATCTCTGTGAAGAATAGTACCACTATAAAAGGGCCAGAAATGTGATTGGTGTGTGTTTGGTTGTTCTGTTCTGGCCGCTTGGCTACCTAGAAACATCAATCACCTGGAGAGATGATTCTCGGTACTCTTCCACACCACAGGAAGGTGGGCCAGTCCATGTAAAGCACCTACTGTCTCAAAAGAGACTCCGACCCACCTGGTATTGCCAGGTGGGCCAGGATCCTCTTGGGGGGCCCATTACAAAGGGGGGGGGAAAAGACTCGTCAGGGTCGAAGTTAAGTATTTTGATGTAGGCTGTCTCAATATCTAATGGATCGATCTGTTCCGCGAGTTTTCGATTAAGAGTTGAGTACCTGGAGAGGAACGAAGTCGTCTTTCTACAAACTGACTCGTGTCTTAAATTTATGAGTAGCACATGGCTGTAGCTAAAAAAATAATACGAAATACTCTATATACATATACGTGTGTTTTTTTTTTTTTTTTTTTTTACCGTATTTATTGTTATTAAACCGTGGTACTTTAGTTAATTTTATTCGAAAACAGACTACTTAAACTTGCAAAAAAAAAAAGCCAATTCCAAATTTTAACGTGTTTTTATCTTCTTGGGCAAAGGGTGAAATGCGAGGGCCTAAATTCGCAACTAATTCATTCGTTAAATTGTAGTGCGTAGTTGACTAGTCGTAGACGGTTGAGAATTTTAAAAGAACATCAGGCTTATAAGTGTTCTCTTTTCGATATTAGGAAGGATTATGCAACTGTGACAACATCACGATCGACACAACGATCGTGATGATCATTCGCTTGAAAAACGAGCCCTGAGAATACTTCGCTTCAATATTTGGATAAAATTACAAATCATACCCCGGGCCGAAAGTCTCTATTGACAGAGCACAGTTAGTCTTCCAATTACAGGATTCAATACTCGTAACTCATTATCGATAGTTGCCTGGTCGACCATTAGTTCGCTAAGCGGAGAGGAAGCCGTTCTGTAATTGCAGGATTTCTAGTCATAAGCAAGTTAATCCATTGTAGGTATAATAATCAGATCCCCTTTAAACCTTCCCTTTTAATGCAAATTAACTTAATTTTTCAGTGAACGTGTTTTCTCAACTGAAATATTTGCTTTTCTTTCGATCTCCAAAGATGAAAGAAGAGTGGAGTGAAAAGATCTTCCAATTGTAACTGGTCGGCACGGCTGCATGCATTTTATAATCTTAAATTCTATTTCTAGCTTTCTGAAGGACTCGCCCGCTCATTAATGCTGATCACGACGCTTTGTCCTCCAAACCCCACGAAATGAATGAGAAATTAATGCAGTGGTTGGGGAAGAAATCTTTTAAATCGCAGGAAGCATGGAGCGAAATGTGATCATCACTAAGAGGATGAATTTAAACTCTCGTCAGTCCATAAATACAAGTTGACGAGGAAATGGAGAAATTTTAATACATTTTAGCAAATTCTTCTATAATAAATGTCCCTTATATTCATTAGCTTTATAAAATGGAAAGCGCGTAAGATTTAGAAACAGCAAATTTCGCTTTGGAAATCTCCAAACGAAATTTAAATCAATTGCAACAAGAAGCAATTGATCCGCGCGTTAAAAATAAGGAGAACTCTTTGTACGAAATATCGCATTATTTTTTGATGTAAAACAGCTTGGCTGAATACAAAATAACGTTTTCAGCTGTGGGACGTGTTGTGCTTACTGACCCGGAACTACTCGCTAATTAAAATAGTCCGAAAGGAAATCTGTTTAAAGTTGGAGAGGCCAGTAGGAAGTGTTTCAAGATAACGGGTATAGAAACAACCGAAACGAGCATTCGCTGCAAACTATCGATGCTCACAAAGTGAATCCAAGTCAAGTGGCAAAAAGGAAAAAAAGAACTTATGTGGAGAAGGACTTTAAATTGGAAGTCGGACTCTTTCGGGACGTATTTGAAACTACAAATCCTATTTAAAGCAGTCCTTAATTAAGCAGTAGCTTAATGTAAACTCTGTAGTTCGTTCGCTTAGCGTTGAACAAAAAAAGGAACTCTGCAAGAGTTGCCCATAATGTTCATGCTAGTATACTTTTAAACTCTGCTCTCTTTAAACACTAAACTACATCCTCGACTGCTTTTTGACACAGCACGTATGCAAGCATAACGCCTGTTGTAGTGGGATCAGTCACAGCGGGTCTGCACTTCATTTAGCCTAAAAAGCGTTTATCGTTAGGCCTTGCTTGGTGGAATTAGTTATTATGTAGATGATTTGCTCTACTTACGTTCAAAGACATCTTGAGCCAAGTAATTTCATGGAGATTAACTGATTATGAGCTACGTGTTGTGGTTGAGTTATTTTCCGAAAGTGTAAACGTGGCAACTTGACCACAACTCACCTGAAAGACCACATTCTTCCTTGAAGAGATAATTAAGAGAATTTGAGATGGATTTCTCCCAGTTACCAATGTAGAATGTGAAAATCATCTTTGCTAAGTTAGAGGAAGTTTATTTTACAATTGGGATGGGGGAGGAAGTTAAAATCTTTTGAATTCGCAGTTCGGAACATCAGCCAGTCGTATTTGTTAGCTAAAAGTAAAAATGGAATCAATTAACGATAGATACTTCGAACGGTTACCACGGAAATTTTGTTACTATGGAGACGTTGACGAAATAGGAGTAAGCAGCACGTCCAGCTATTCTGGGGATGCCGAGAAATCAGATTAACGCTATTTAAGTACAGTTGAGCGATGGAGCTGAACCAGATAAGGTCAGAAAAGCAAAGACGTTACATTTGGACAAAAGTCATGAATATTCTGACTAGTATTAAAAGAAGAATATGGCGAGCCAACGAAGTATTTTGATCAAGTTTTAGTATAAAATTTCAATAAACAACGTGATGCCTTCATCAACCTTATTGCAATTGTCTGATAGCCCCATTGTTATCAGTTTCAGTATCTTCTCTTAAAGAATCGAAACCTTCCAAAATGGTAACGCGTTTCTCTGCGTGGTTCAGATGGAGATAAGCCAACTGGCGACAGGGTCATCGTTTCACTCTTCGTTGAACAAGCCATCTGTAGATAACTATTACTTTCTCTCTGTGCATGTTACCGAAGAAGGTTAGGCTCGTGCAATGACTCGTAGTCAAAGTTTCAAAGGAGATTTTGTTTGTTTTTCACTCCTATTGGTCACTCACCTGTGGCGATCTGAGATGTCAGAGCACGCGCATGTAATTATCGTGCTGTTCTGGCTCCAATCAGAGAGTTAGTGGGACACTGAAACTACCAGCTATTGTGTAGATGTATGTGTCCCCATTGAGGAGCATGAGTGTCCCCTCCCTTCCTCTGATGGGAAAGGAGGGGACATTCATTTATCAAATGCAGAAAAGCCTGCTTCTTGCATCATTTACCTATTATTATAATACTAATATTAATCCTTTTTACACATCTATCACTAACCATCAACATCTCTATCACACGGCGAGTAATTTTACGAAATATTCAGAAGATAAATGCTTGACAGACATTGAATTATTCTCATCGATGATGTCACAGTTGTCAGAAGTGTTATTACCACTCGTGCGTATTCATACATGAAAACTCGTTCACGTTCTCTAATTTTGTGCTACGCGTGAAGTCTAATGAATTTTAGAATAGTTTAATTGCATGCTGGGACTGTTTTGAATTGGTATTGCTTAAAAAAATACCCGAAAGCATTTCAAAGGTGTGCCGCGAAAAGTTACACATTATTCAACCCGTTTTAGAATACATTTGTTCACCATCAGTATTAGATCATTCGAACAGTCTTCACCAGAAATCAAGTTTGGTATTACGTGCAATTAAATAAATTGATATTTAATTACGGAATTTTATAATTGCATCGCTTTTGGCAGCAAGTTGAGCGGCTCAGCTACTGTTTTAACATGGCAGTAGACTTTTATGGATATTATAAGTCAGTTATTAATGTGATTGTCCGATACGATTGTTTTTGTGTGCGTGTACATAATCAAATACAACAGTGAAAATTAATCCCCCCTACCTATTTGATTCTTTGGTAAAAAAAAAATATTAATAATAATTAAAATAGAAATAAGCAAGGTGATACAAACCAGGAACAGAATTCGCTAAAAAAATAGTTTTTTTTTTTTTTCAAGCTAATAGCCAATCTTCCCGGAAGAATCTGGGAATTTGTGTTCGACTTCTCTGCTCCTGCAATCACCTTCCTCAGTTTAAATTTATGCGTCCTCATGTATGTTATCTGAGCAAGAGTAAGGATACCATCAGTATTTAGCTTACTCAATCCATTCAAAGTCTTAAATACCTCAACCAGACCTCGCAAGTGATACTGATGAACTCTCGTAAGAGTATCCCTTTTCTTCCCCTCACTAATCTGGTTGGTCCGTTCTGGTTGGTTTCAGCTGATTCACTTCCTTCCTAAAATGAGACCTCCAGACCTGTATGCAGTACTCAACGTGTGGCTTAACCATCGCCTTATAGGATGGGATAATCACCTCCTTATCCTGATTACAAAATTCACGTATATCATTGAGAAAACCCCATGACCTGTCCTAGCTATAGTCTGCTCTGCTCAGAGAACTTCATGCTTGAGTGCACAATTGTCCCCAGATCTTTCTTTCTCCACTACCCTGAGTGTGTATGTTATTCTTGGATTACAACCATATTCAATACCTTGCACTGCCAAGGTTAAACTTCAAATATTACTTCTCGGCACATATGCCTAATTTTTCTAGATCTTGCTACAGTAGCGTACCCTGATTACTGTCATAAACCACCCTGCCAATCTTCGTATCATCCGAAAACTTAGACATTAACTTGATATGCCATCATTAATAGATATTGAAAAACAACAATAGATCCAGCACTAAGTACTGGAGGACTCCACTAACAACATTAGTTCAAAAAGGAACAGTGCCCATTAATAACCAACTCTTTACCATAACAATGATTTGCCCCTAATCTCACTGTGTCAATTTGTATAGTAGTCTTTCATGTGGAATGTATCAAAATCTTTTCCGAAATATAAGCATATGACATCAAAATTAATTTTTACTTCCAGTTCCTTCGTTACTGCATCAAAGTATCTAATCAGATTGGTCAGACAAGATCGCTTCTTGAAATCCATGTTGAGATTGCAATATAATTAGATTCCTGTCTAGGTGGTCCTACATTACTTCTTTAACCAGTGACTCCATTATTTTCTCCTGGAACAGAAGTCAAGCTAACAGGTCTGCAATTACTCATGTCACCCTTTGTGAATGGGCATTTGCACATCTCCAGTTCATGGGAATCTTCCTGAATCTGAAGATGCTCTCATGATTTTGTCTAAAACTTTGCATACCTCTTTTGCTGTCTCTCTTAAAATAATTAGATATATCCCATCCACCCCAAGAGACTTCAGTAATTTCTCATCCACTTTCCTCAAAATTATTCAGCCCCTTGTTAGAATTTGATATACTTCTGGCATCCACATGAATACACTTTATGGTGAACGTAGATGCACAATATCTATTCAATTTTAACAGTAACACATGATCATCAACTGTGCCGGACTAATCCATTCCCTTCTTTCTAGTATTTACATAAGTAAAGAATTTATTGCTGCTTTTCTTTGCCAGAGACTTCTTGTAATCTGCACTAGCTTGAGTAATCCCATTTGTGATGAGTGCAGGACCAGTTTATATCTACTGTAGGCATCTATATCACCTGATAGTTGATTTGCATCTCATCCATTTTTCTTCTCTGCCACGAGTTTCGTCTATACATCTAATATCCATTTAGGTCTAACCCTTGAACAGTATCTAAGAGATAGCATATTTAAAATTTGCTGTTGGTACCAAAGCCCTTAATAGAATTTATAACTTTTACGTTAAGTCCCACATCAATGCACTGCAATCACAGCCGCCTAGTGGTTCTTTCATCTACAGATTCTTCACCACATAATAGAGAATAAATGTACGAAATTTTGTCAAATATTTCAACCTTGTTTCCCTAAAATGAGAAAGCCTATTTAGCACCAATTAATGCACGCTTGATATTATACACAAGATTGTATATTTTTTTAAATATTGTGTCAAATAACTTTTTCAAAAACCAACCGAAACCTTACACGAAGTGTTAGCTTTTAAGTTCGATAATGTATTTACTGCCTGTTCTGTTACTTTAAAAAGAAAAGTTTTTTATTTTATCTATTTATTGATTTAATTTGCACTGACAATCTGCTTGCCATATGGGAAAATATTTTTGCGTCTTAGGATCATAATGAATACGTAAAATGCTTGTAAGCTGTGTACAGTTTTTACAGCAAGTTGGTTTATTTTGAAACTACGCTCTACTTGGTACAGGTTTTTTCCTGAGCAAAACTAGGGCACACAAAACGATTTTTCACCTAAAACATTAATGCTTTAGTTGAAAATGCTTTGATTTATCTCTTAGGTGAGACCTCATTTGAGCACGGCGAGCATCTTTAGGCCTAAAGGTAGCAACACTAACCGGAAAAGAAGTAACAAAAGAAATCGAATGTGTAAAAGAAACTTTGCGTGGGGGGTGGGCACAGAAAGCTTGTTTGTTAAGAAAGTTATAAGCATCTGTATAGCGAGATGTCCGTGGACAGCTGGCCTTCCGGGTTGTGTTGCAGACTCGTGGCGACCAGAACTGGGTTACCAAAAGCGGGTCATAGCGTTTTTTTTCCCGCTCGTTCGACAGGTTTTGGGTGGGGGTTCTATCAAACTGGATGCTTAAGCGAGGGCCACAAGGACAGCTTTCTCTAATCCACTCCATCTTGCCCTTCTGACGCTACATAATTTGTGTGCTTGCATGACTGGAAAAACGACAGTAATGGATTGTCAGTTTCTTTAGTTTCCTCTGTAAATCTTCTACCCACGCTGGTTCCATGCCAAACTCAAAATACTGTGACTTTAAAAAAAAAAAGCGAATAATGAAAGTGGACTATGGAAATTCTTGGCTTATATACTGCTCGGTTTTACTTCAAATAAATAAAAAAATATATTTATTGGGGTGATAAGAAGAGAAATGTCAATATGATGCAGAGATGGATTGGAGTCTCATAAGGTATTGGTAGAGCTCAGTTGTGGCGTAAACTACTGTTATCCATCTGTAAATGGATCTTATTGGAGAATCTAAGAGGCGGATAGTTGTTTGTGTTTTCCGTTACGACTGAGCTCACAAAAAAAAAAAAACCATCTGACACAAATTTACAATATGTATACAGTGTAACTCCAGTCCAGGACGAATGCAAGCAATGGCCCAAACACAAACGGTGCTTAAGTAGAAGAAAAACTCATCTTTTTACGCATCAATGCCAAAGATAAGTTTTGTTTCCCTTACTTTCGCACTTCTGGTATTGCTTCAAGTACGTGCTTCTTCAATCCATTATCTGAATACACAACAGTGTTACGAAGATTAACGGCAAACTGGTCTGGAAATCATCAAATCCAAGATTCCATGAGATGATCTGCTACTTATGTTAGGGGTCCGAATAGTAAGAATTTATTCTTAAGCTAAGGCATTTCCTGCTCACTGCTCAATATGAATATATCCGTTAGATTATGCTTTGGATTTTTGTAGATCTTTTTCATTTCTACAAACATACGAAGCAGTCTTAGAACACTAACCTGCATCCACCACAAAACGACACCCTTGATGGAGCTCGTCTGTAACTACAAAACTCAAGACGTGGCATCTTCGAAATGTCCCGAAGTAACCAAGCATAATTGATTTTTCTATTTTACTGTTTCGGGGTGACTGTGTAATTACATATGAACTGAAATAAATAAATAAATAAAATAAATTCGTTAATCCGCATGCCAGTTGCATCCTTTCTGTGAGGCTTGAACCAAACTTTAAAGCAGCCTTAGAAATCGGCTGCTTTGCTCTCCCAACGAAGTTCTCTTTTGATTGCAAATTCAGAGAAAATTTCAAGAACCTATCTTGAAGGAATTCTTATAAAATGTTGTGAAAAAGAATATTTTGGATGGAGCATCTTTTTTTTATTTTTTTAAATATAGCTAGTAATAATGAAAACGGGTTTCTTAGTTTAAACCTCCTTTTAAATGTCCAAGTTCAATTTCCGGACAGTTTCTTACTTGTGACAAGTTTCTGGAAAGAAGAAAGGTCATATTAATTTATATTCTAAGTGAAAGTTATCGATTACTTTTAGATTATGCGCATGGAAGCGGGCGCCACCACACAGACTAACCCAGTTGTTTCGGGAATTAGTGAAAGGAGTTCCTTGCTGGTGTTTAATCCTGAAAACAAGCTTGCATTATGACAATTCTCTGCCCTCATTCGCCGCTCTCAACATACTGCGATTATAATCAGAATTGTCTCGGCAGTGATTCAAAAACAAACAAAACAAAACCTGGTTGTTATCTGAGAATACTCGTAGGTTGTAGTAGCTAATCCCCATTCGATAAAGCCTACAAAAAAAATGAAACGATTGTTAGTGAAATACGATTCTTTTCTAGTTCTGTTTCTCACGAATAGCATGGCTTGTATCCCAATGATTCGACTCTGAAGAATTTGATGGTTGTACAGAAATATTAAGTTTTATTGAGGAAGGCAACATTTTCCCTTCTAGAATGAAAGGAAGATGTTCAAGATGCTGGATGAATCTGTCTAGCTGACAAAAGCCTCTGCTAATGTGGCATGGTAGGATTAAACGTAATGGACGACCATAAGGACAAATTATTCCTTTGTGTCAACAAAATAATATTTATTGCGACATCTCTCAATAGTGGTGAGGTGGCACTCTTTGAATAATATTTATTCTGTTTTACACTGCAGATCCTGTTTTTATTGAAATAAGAGCTCGGGATGGACCGTAACGCCCGTTTCTTAAAATTTTCCAATTTCTGTCCCTAATTGGAGTAGTGTTTAATGTTGATTTTTACAGAAGAATCAATATTAAATTTTAATGAATTTGGTAGAGAACTGCTCCGGATGTTGGCGAAATGTAGAGCTTCTGAAACGAGTAGATTGGTAAGGGGAACAAAGGATTACTCTTTACGAAGACGGGCTGAAGTTCTGCAAATTGCAGCGTCTGGAGACTAGGCTCCTGGGAGGTGATCTGATTGAGGCGTATAAGGTCTTGAATGGTTTTAGCAAGCTCAGTGCTGAAGGGATCTTTCCCCCTGCTCAGGTTACGCACTTGAGGGGGCATAAATCTGGTAGATTTGAGGCAAGACAACTGTAGAATAGATTTGCGAAAGTTTGCCTTTCAATCTGATACAGTGTATGTACACTGTATCAGAGGGTGTTTGATTGCCGGAACAAACTTCTATCTGAAGTTCTGCAAATTGTGGACGTTTATAGTTTAAATAAATTCGAGAAAGAACTTGTCAACATTTTGGAGCGAGTGGACGGGTGAAATCGGAAGGTTTTTTTCGCTGATGCCGTATAAGCTTGCTTTCTTGCATCATATGCCTCTACTAATGCTAATCCTGAAAAGTTTTTCAACAAATTTTTCGGCAGGTTGTTGTGTGAGTTAGATTTCTAGAATGAAGGGTAGATGCTGAAAATGACGGATGACCCTGCCGTCCGGCATCCATCTTCAAGGAGTCAATTTGAGTCACCTTAGACAATTGAAATGGGAGCTCACTGACTGACTGTCCGAAAGTTGGTGGAAGAATTGCATTAATTGCTGTTTCTTTCTGCTTTTTCTTATTGAAACGTTACTAGACAAGAACAAGACTGTGATGATCATTTTTTTTTGTCTCCCAAGTGTAGGCAGCTTGGGAGCAGGGGGTTGGCACCCACGGTATTGCACTACATTTGGTGGGTGCGGTGATTTGTGCACAATGCACTGACAGGAAAGTATACTCAGGCCTAGCCCCTCGTGCCAGGGACAGGCACCACGAAGAAGACTCCTTGGTAGTGGTTTCTGCTCCCTGGTGGCAAAGTGGCCTGTTTTTATATATATATATATATTCATACTACATACACACTTGCACTCACTTACACTGCTGGCCCTTTCGTAGAGTATTCTACTTGAATACAGAGGACACTGGTGGAGATGGACCACCTTAGACACATATATATACAACCACAATACTCCAATTTCTCTAGTACGTCTAAATGAGTGTCTCCTAACATCTCAGTAGGTAATCCAGCTTGTTCATTTTAAAGAGATGTTTTAGAAACAAACAAAATGCGTGTCAGCATGACTTTTATACACTTCATCAATAGGTTTATGGGAATGTTTGTGTGGTCCGTTCTTATAACAAAAATTGCGCGATTTTGCGTATTAAACCCAGCCACATCTCAACTTGATTACACGTAGTCTAAATGTTCAAGAGTTCCCAAAGTCTTTTGCAATTCTAGAAATTACTTGATTGTATTTATATTTATTTTCAGGCCTACGCCAAATTTCCGAAGGTCGAGTAGCAGCCCTTCTACTAGCCGGTGGCCAAGGGACTAGACTAGGAGTTCCATATCCTAAAGGAATGTACGATGTAGGTCTTCCGTCTCACAAAACCCTCTATCAGTTGCAAGGTGAACGATTGCTGCGTCTGGAAGAGCTGGCCTTCAAACTGACGGGGAAGAGAGGTCATATTACATGGTGAGTTGGAAAATCTTCAACTAAAATTTCTGTAACTTTACTCTTTTTTTTTAATTTTTCACTGTGATGCTAACGAGTTCTGGAGAAAAGTGGCGATATTATATCAAACTCTACTCAATAAAATAATATCACGGAGCTAATAACTAAATATACAATGAATACGCTCTTTCTGAGTTTAATCCATATGGAATTACATTCCATATTGAAGTTTAATATTGCCAAATAACATTTGTCAGTCTTAAACTTCAATTGCCACTTCTCAGACCATCTGCCTAATTTGTCTAGATCTTGTTGCAGTAGCCTATCCTGATTACTGTGTTTAACCACCCTACCAACACCTTCATATCATCTGCGAACTTAGACATTAAGCCTGATATACATTCATCAGTATCATTAATAAATACAGAAAACAACAGTGAGCCCAGCGCTGAACCCTAGGTGATTTTGCTAATAAAATTAGTCAGAGAAGAGCCAGTGCCATTGATAACCACTTTCTGTCTTCTCCCACTCAACCATCCCTTTATTGACAACAGTAGCATTGCCCTTAATGCCATACCGCTCCAATTTGTACAGCAGTAGCAAAAGCTTTTGTCAATGTATATATATATATATATATTTTTTAAATCCAGTTTCTTTGTTACTGTGTCATTCTTGTTTGACCAGACAAAGAAATGTCTGGTCAAACAAGAATGACACAAAGAAAACGCGTGTTTATATCTACTGAAGGCATCTATATCACCTGATAATTTATAGGTTCATGACTGAAACGTATTACGTATGAACTTGTCACTTATTTACAATAGGTATATTTGGGTCTCCGTAGCCGGGTGGGCAGGAGCGGGAGTGCAGTAGCACACGCTCTTTGAGTAGACCGGGGTTCAAGCCCCTGACTGCTGAATACGGTCGATCTGGCAACCCGCACTGGACCAGCGTGGCAGATTATGGTCCATTTCCCTCAGCATGAATTGTTGAGGAGGCTTCCATCCTGCAGTGGGTTGATAATGGCTGCACTTTACCTTTTTTTTATTTGGGTCTAACGGCTTCTGGGATTTCTCCCATCTCTGCGTATGTACACTGTATCAGACAAACTAGGAATTTAAAAGTATATGGGTCATATGGTTATGTAGCATGTTGTGCCCTTTGTTCATCTGGCTTGTTAGCCGCGGTGTCCCTAATGGGACCCGACGTTACCATACCGTGCCACAGGGAGGCCGGCCGAGTGTTACTTGTAATATATAGTACTTTGGCGGGTCCTGCCACCTACTTTCTTGGGATTTCAGTGGCTAGGACCTAAAAAAAAAAAAAAAAAAAGGTTCGCAGTTAGTCATTAGTTTGTTAGGATAATTTAGAAGAAGCTTGCGAGGGACTATACGCCGAAATATTTTCTATATGCCTAAACGGGTCGGGCAAGAAATTGATGCAGTTAAATTTGGACGAGTAGGGCTGTAAAAGTCAAGAGTAAAGGGGTGGGGAGGCTGAAGATTGGAGGGAAGAAAAGGAAGTAAGGGCCGATAGAGAGGATGGCCCCGCGTTTGCAGTGGAGCAGGCCCGTGCTCCACCAGAGGGAAGAGATTTAGGGAAGGGAGGAGTGGGGGGCAAAGCCCCCTCTCCCCACGGAAGGGAGAAACAGTGTATGATGAGTTATATTGACCACCTTGGATGTCCTTTAGTCCAGGTGCCCAACACCTTATTCACAATATGAATTTATTCGCATATTTCATCTAAAAGTAAAAGTAAAGTAAAGTGCAGCCATTATCAACCCACTGCAGGATGGAAGCCTCCTCAACAATTCATGCTGAGGGAAATGGACCATAATCTGCCACGCTGGTCCAGTGCGGGTTGGCAGATCGACCGTATTCAGCAGTCAGGGGCTTGAACCCCGATCTACTCAAAGAGCGTGTGCTACTGCACTCCCGCTCCTGCCCACTCGGCTACGGAGGCCGATCCATATTTCATCTAGCAGTCTCCTTAATCCATTTTTTTTAAAAGGCTCCAGAAATAGGTACGTAGTTTCATCAATTGATCTGACATCCATTTAACTCTGTACATCCATTTAGCAATTGTATCCCTTAGTTGGTGTTAAAAAAAAAAAAAAAAAAAAAACCTAGTAGCTTCTACGGTAACATCCTTGAATGCTTCCCAATTAGAATTTGATATCGGTAGGTCCCACTGCATAGAACTTAAGAACTGTCTGAGACTAGTGTAGTCATCCAATAAATTCGAAAAAGTCTTGCTATTGTGCATTACCAACTCACAAGTCTCAGTCAATACAGTATCTGGAAGTTAAAGTACCCCATTATTAGACATTGATTTACAGGACCATTCTACAGAATATACTTATCACAATCATTAGGCCTGTAACACACTCCTACCCTCATTTTTGTTTTCCCAGTGCTTACACCAAACTGACTCAATATTACAGTGGACACTCATGTCATCTGGATGCACAATCTTTGATTTTTTTTTTTTTTTTTTTGTGCTTCTTAACTAAGAGCAATGTCCCCTTTGTACACCTTCTAGTCATAATTTCAAATTCTGCATATTTCTGCAATGTCTGCTTTTGATGACTTAATCAATACTTCAAATTCATCAAGTGTATTTACTATGCTCTTAGTTACCTTTAACACAGCCCATGTATTTGTACGTTTTATGAGGACCCCCATCATGCCTTAATCTCCGCCTTCTTTTCAGGCTGCTGCATGTTCCAATAGAAGCACATTCGCCTGTCCTTTGTGGTTTAACTGCATTTGATAAGCGATGATGACCCTTCTCTTGATATCAATTCACTGAACCGAATAGTGAATTTAATTGTACATGTATGTTTATTTATAAATAAATGAAAGGAATATAAAGAAGAGGCACTGCATCGTCACTCACTCTTGGATATCTAAACAGTTTCAAAGGATGAAGAAAATTCCAGAAAAGATAACGAGAGAAGTAATAGTACAGGTTTAGTTGGTGGCACCAAATTCTGTAAATCGGAGTGTTCATTGCATAAATGCTTTTTGGTTCAGTATTTTATATTTCCTGATTTTAATTTCACCTTATATTAAGATTCATAATTTTGATTTTATTATTCTTTTGAAATTGTTATTTAATCTTTAAATGGTATCAACATTTCATTTAGAGAGGAATTCGAATTTTTATTCCTATTCATACAATTTTATGTGGAAATCCCGTTGTGGTTATTTTACCCAGGTACGTACATTCTTCACTTTTGGTGTTATTTTAATTTTATACACCAAAGTCTTGTTTAGCTCATTTGAAGAAGAATTTTGAGTTTACAATTTTAATTTACTGGATTTTTCTGTTCTCATACCTTATATGTGTGATTCAGTCCATATTTTGTATGATGAATAATAATAAATAATAGTGCTCAACTACATTCCCGGATTTTGATTGGTCACGCAAAAACTGATCTTGAACTTGCCTGAATGCGAATGCTACCAATTCAGCACTAAGCAGAATCTTTCAATTTCTGATTAGTTCATCGATAATAAGGTCATTACCCACGTTGTTGACTTCGGTACATGTCTTACATTTGATCTTTGATTCCCTTTAGTCTCGTGTGCTTTTAAAGTCCTTGGTCTAATCAAGCGCAAATGCAATGCATTTTCTTTTGAGGCTCCATCTCTTGGCCTCTACAAACAACTAGTCTTTCCCATCCCTGGCTGTTGTGACATCATCTGGTTTCTCCATCTCAACTATTTAACAAAACAAATTAGAAAATTTTTAGCATAAATTACAGTTTCACCCTAAGCTTAACACATCCCCACGCAGATATCTTAATTTCAAAATTCCGGTCTGTCTTTCGAAACTTTTGCTGGAGAATTACTTCATCAACATTGAAGTAATTAATATTGACACATTTATCGCTTTAAATCTTTCGAAAACGTACAATCAAAATGTATTTCAATCATTTGTTTTTTCTATCATAAGTACCCAGTGAAATACCCGTGCAATCTTTCTCTTCTCTTGTGCTGATTAAACCGATTTGTAAATTTCCTAATATTTTTACTGCACTTCTCATTGCTGCATTTTCTGTTCCCTGCTTGTATTATCAAGTAAAATGATTGGCATAATTAGATTCTCTCCGGTTCACTTGACGAAAATTGAGGCGTACAGCAACGAGAAAGACGTGTTTATGTTAAGGAATATTATTGAAGTGGGAATTCAATCGTTTCTACTCAAAGACGACACGACAACACTTCGGCTTGCGCGGTGGACCAACAAATTAAACAGTGTTTAGGTCAGTGGATCAGTCTTTTAGACAAAAGGAAACGCTATCTAAGCCGACCGTCACTGAGGACAGATGAGGCCCCTAGAAATCTGCTGCTAAGGCCAAGCAAGAATTTGCGTAAACTTTCACAACTGATGAGAATATCGTACAGCCTTCTAAGGAAGATTTATTGGAGTGACTTCTGCATATCCTTAAATTCCAGCTCAGCCAGCCACCAAGACCAATTGAGAATAAAAATAAGAACTTGTTCAGTTTGCCACGAAAACCAGTGCATTCTTAGAGCGAGAACCTGACATTATAAATAAAATCTGTTGGTTTTCTGATGATAAAGAGCACCTTCATTTAGACCAGCGGTTCCCGACCTTTTTTGACTCGCGAACCCCTTTCAATGTAATATTTTTAATACGAATCACTAAGCCTATATTCTCTGAAGTCGTAAAATATTTATGAATTTTTATTATAAAATATTTCCAGTGCTATGTTTTTATTAGCGGCATTGCATAATAATAAAAATTATTAATACCAGTGGTTTTCAACCTTTTTTTTTTTTTAATAACGGCACCCCTAAGTAATTTATTTTATTTTGCGGTACCCCTACTCAATCTAATACATTTTTTGCCTGTTAGATCTCTTTCTCTCTGTCTGTCTGTGTAATATTTTATATATATATATATATATATATATATATATATATAAATGTGTGTGTTATATGATAGTTATTACAATAATATAATTATAAAAATTACATTTCGTAATACAAATTATAGTATATAATTTTATTCTTTATATAAAAGTACTAAGTTATAGATCACCACAATATTAAAAAGATACTGTACATGTTTTATAATGAAATAAACATATCAATTTAAAAAATAATAAGATTATGTAACTTAAATCCAAATTACGTGGCACCCCGGTTGAAAACCACTGATTTATACTTTGTAAAGCAGTTATCAATCAGTCCAAACTAGATTTTTAACAGGCTAAGAATAGAAAACTTTCTTCTTGCCCTAATGGTAGCCGAGCATTCTGGTCTCTTGCCAAAGCTATTGGCCGCAATTTGGCCCACCTCGGACAAAACCAGATGATTCTGTTGCCACATCAGCCAAAGATAAAAGCTGACCCGCTAGCTTCCTATTTTTCTTCCAACTCATGTATTGATGATCTTGGTAAATCACCTCAAACCATTCCCAGTACACTCCATTCAATGCCTCCTGTGGGCTTCCGTCAAAAGGATTTTGATGAATCTAATGCTAAGAAAACTCCAGGCCCTGATGGTATTTCTCCACTTGTTCTCTAAACCTGCACTCATGTGCTTACTCTGTGCTTACTCGTTTTTCATTTTCTTATTCCAAAGGTGTTTTTTTTCTTCTGCTTGAAAATTTGCTCATATCCAGCCAGTTCCCAAAAAGGGTAAAAAATCCCTCCCATCCAATTATCGTCACATTGCGATTACTTCTCCTCTTTCTAAAGTAACGGAGAAATCAATTAACCGCCAACTCTTAAAACTCCCTGGAAATCTTTCATCTGATCAACGATCGCCAGTATGGATTCCGTCAGTGTCGATCCACCGGTGATATTCTGCCTTGTGTTTACCCACCTATAGACAAATTCAATGAAAAAGTTGGGTGAAACTCAAGCTATTTCTCTTGATATTTCAAAGACTTTTGGTCGTGTTTGGCATAAAGGTCTTCTAAATAAGCTTCCATCCTATGATTTGCCAGCTGTTCTTTGTAACAGGGTATATCCAGTTTTCTCTCTAACCGCTCACTGCAGGTGAGGGTAGACGGCTCTATCTTCTAACTTGTCCGCTAATACTGGTGTTCCCCACGGTTAAGTTCTTTCTCCCACTCTTTTGCTCTTGTATATTAATGACCTTCTTCCATTGAACGGAAATCCTATCCATAGTTTTGCTGACGATAGCACATTGCATTCCACCTTCCAGTTTGAGAAACCTGCTCAAACAGCTTAAACTTCTCGAGTATCCACTGCGAAATCCTTAAATGCTGATCTCCAGATAATTTTCCAGTGGGGCAAAGATAACTTAATTTCAATCCTTCTAAAACTCAGTCCTGTCTTATATCTCGAAAAGAAGATTCTTCTGCTCCTATGCTTATCTTCGATGATGCTCCGATTTCTAGGAAAGATCTTGGGGATTACCCTGACTTCTAATCTCTCTTGGCATAAAGCACATTACAAATATTGCTTCTCTGCATTTAATAAACTTAGTTTTCTCTTTCGCTCTCGGCGTAATTTTTCTTCCAAACAGCTGTTCACTCTGTACAAATCGCAAATCCGCCCTACCATGGAATACTGTTCCCAAAACTGTCCTCAGGCTTCTAGATTCCCATTCAAACCTAACTGCCCATTCAAAAGAGGGCAGTTAGGCTAATTGATGTCTCATCTCTAACAGAGTCTCTGCACTCTCTGTCTCATAGACTTTGTTTCTGTTGCATGCCTTTTCTATAGATAATTGCCATGGCACTGTTTTTCTGAATTGGCTTCTATAATTCCTGCTCTCCCTTTCAAAGCAGTCCGAATACGTGCCACAACCAGTCAACATCATTTTGCTGTCCAACTTCGAACTCAGAACCAACTTTTCATCTTCCTCGTTTATTCATTCAACTGCCGTTTTCTGGAACAACCTTCCTTCGCACGTATTTCCTGGGGATTAGAATGGATAGAATCCCAAGTTATAAGATATACCACGTGCGTGTTCACTACTTAGGATCTCTGACAATTGTGCAGATTATTGTGCATATAAAACGTATTTTTTGAGATCAGTTTTTAAAATTTCGCTTTTCTCCATTTCAATTATGAATCTAAAATCTTATCTGTGAGCAGTGTGGGTTTAGATTTCATCACTTTTCGGTGTTTGAGTGTAGGAAATAGTATAGTTACCGATGTTTATGTAGTTGCAGTTGTTTTATAAATACAAATATTTGTTACCTTTTTATTTATCTGATAAGAGGGATAAATCTGTGGGGGATTTTTTATCAAAGCAATTAATAAGGCTTTTTTTTAATTCGAGTTGCTACTACAATATTTCCTTTATTTTTCTTGTTAATCTGAGAAAAATTTTATGCTATTTATATTAGTTTAATTTGTAATTAATAATTATTAAATAATACTAATTAATTATTAATTCTATTTATAATAAAGTACAGTACATCATAATCTTGATCTAGCAATTTCGTAAAATAGATTTTAAAATAAATAAATACGTACCAACTCACAAATCCAGTAACTTGGGACTAGAACTTGCTAGATTTCAGAATGAAAGATTATCAACAATTTATTTCATTTTGTATGGTTGGATAACATAATACTGACTGCATTTTGGTTTTTCTACGTACATATGATGCATAAAGATAAAGCCCAATGTTTTCGATAAATAATTAATGCATCAGTTATTGCATAAAAAGACGAAAAAAATTGACACAATTCTCATTATGGCATTACGTGTACGGGATGGTTGGTATTCATAAATCGGGAGATTAGAGGCCGAAACTGTAAATTCTGACCCTGTTGCCGAACGTCCCCACGTGATGTTAAACATCTATACCAAATGAACCGTAAGGTATCACGACTCCTTCCTCGCTCAGATTAACATACGTGTATGCCTTTTTTCAGTTAGTGAATTATTGAGTTAATCTATTTTGTTGGTTAATGTGTTCCATAAAATTGCAACCTATCAGGCGTTGATGTACCGGATACTCTCTGACGCTACAGTTTAGGTTTTGAAATCGGAGATCTGTGGAGAAAACCACCTGCTGTTCTTTTTTTTTTTTTTTTTTTTACAAAAAGAGACACACACACACAAGGTGGAAGGCTTCATTTTGAAACGAATTTTTGCAGCACTTTTTCGTTGATTGACTCGTGGTGCCTGCCATTAAGGTTGCTTCTAATTCTACATTTGGCATCAGTGTCGTAGTTTACTAATCCCCGGTCGGAAATGTGACATTTAAAATGTTGATTTGTTTATTCATTTAGTGTGTCAATAACTTACTTTTTGAGTGAGTTACTGGACGTTGTTAGATTCCTAATAATTTTTGGAATGGTTATCTCAAGAGAACGATTTTCTCAATTTAAATTATAATCTAAATGTCATAACTATGATTAGTTCATGATTTGATTATTTGGTCTTCTGGGAAAATATTTTGGATTATATTGGCTTATATAATTTCGAAATGTTAAGAAGAATGTAGGACTGTGAAAGGCGTATAATAAAAAGAAATGAATTTCTGATGGGATAAAGATAGAGTTGTCGTTCGCATTACTAGATGGCGCCACATTATAAAGGCATTTAGTTTTTTTTTTTTTTTTTTTTTTTTTGCTTAGGTATGTAGGCTTACGTGATACAAAAAAAAATAACTACATCCGTTTGAAATATCGAAACTAACGGAAATAAATATTTCTTTCTTTTAAACCAATGTTAACCTTAACCAGATTTAAAAAAAAAACACATCACGACGTCAGCGTTAAAAACTTTTTTTTTTTTTGCAGGACTGTAATCCAATTTCTATTAGTTATTTATTTCATCTGTGTTCCTTAGTTTGTGTGGACAAGAGTACTAATACCCACACAGTCTTAGTTCTTGAGTTTACTTAGCCACCTTAAGACTCTTAAATGCCTGAATAAGATCACCCAGGATTTCATTTGTAGAACTGAATTATTTTGAACAGTAACCCATTGCTCTTCACTGTACCCCTTCAAATAGGCCCACAGTCTTCTCAAAAAGTGGCGCACTGTGGCCACAGATTCCGACGCACCTAATAAATCCCAAAACAAACAATCTTCTCAAAAACGCAGTTTCGAAAGCAACCATTTTTCATGATTTTAAAATGTTTTTCAGGAATAGTTTCAAACCCATAACCATCATTAGTGTTCTCTGTCGAAGTTTTATCATTTATGGTATGATGGTGCAAAGTATCCCCGGCTTACTGTATCGAGTTTTTAGAAGAATGTAGATCTCTTGGAAAATTTACAATAAAGAGCGATTGAGCAAATGGTTACTTCTATAAGCAGTTCAGTTTTATAAACGATTTCTTTGTTTTAGCGTTTATGACTCTAAGGCATACAATAAATCACAAAAGTCTTGATTGTGTGTGAATGACCAAGTTCTAATCAATATGTGTAAAGTTTAAGACCCTCATTATAAGAGATTCTGAATTACTGGCCCGCTCTATTTATCTGTTAAGGTGCTCATTACACTCGTAATTTATTTGGCATCTTGCATACTGGTCTTCATTTGTTTTCCCAGTTGTCACACAAAACTAACTCGACATTATACTGTCCATTCATCTCAGCTGAGTGCACCGCCTTAGATTCTATATGCTTCTTTATAAGGTGCATAACTTTCCTTTCCTTTCCCATCCTCTTCTTGCTGTACTCGCGTACCATATTTCCCTGTAATGTCAGCATTTGATGATTTAACCAGTACTTCAGTTTCATCAAATTTATTTGCTGTACTCTTAGCATTAACGTACAAGCAAATGTGCGCCTGTATGTACAATGTGGTTATCAAATAATGATACTGTTGCAATAAAATAAATATAATGAAATATCTCGTACACCTTACAAGTTATTCCCTTCAAAATAATTGCCTTGGGACTTTGCACACACTGTTCCATACGTTTCTTCCAAGCCCAGAAACATTTCTGTAAGTCATCCTCTGTATACTGCTGTCACTTTTTTTTTTTTTTTTTTTTCCCTGAATGGCCCTTTTAATACTACGGTCGTTATATCTTCAATAGACTGGAAATGAGTTCCCTTTAAGTGCACTTTTCAGTTCAGGGAAGAGAAAAAACTTGTACTTTTGCCCAAGTACTTATTTTTGCCCTTAGTAACCACACAGACCCCATATATTTGTCTCAGCTGACCTTGTAATCCCTGGCACCTTTCGTTGCAGGCTACTGCATGATCCAATAGAGGCACAAGAATTAATTTTGCTTGCGGTGCCATTAAACTTTTAGTCCTGTGTATCCTTCTCCACCAAATTCGCAGTTTTCCAACCCATTCAACACTGCCCTCAATAGCATCAGTAAATTTTCTTGCGCCCCTTCTCCTGTTAACAAGCATAGGCCACGCTGAGAAGATCTACCTCATGAGTCTTGTGCAGTCTCTCCAGAATCGAATTGCTTGACAGGGCTCTCATCATGCGCTTCCTCTTATCATATCTGGTCAAATTTCCATACACTTTGTCCTAAATTGTGGTTTTTCCCAACATTTGTTATATCTCTTAAGTAAATCCTCAGATCTATCTATTCTTAATACCATTAGTAACAACGTATAAAACATTATTACCTTTTGTGTCCCTAAAAAAAACTGGTCTACATCATGAACCTTAGCTTTGCAGACATACCTTTTTGTTTTGTTGTACGTATCCTTTTTCACAATATATTTCCATGACGACATGGTCACTGACAAAAACTATTTCCTATGGGACCAGCGCTTTCCGCTCTGTTATCTGATGCACGAATGCGGACTCAATAATTGAGCTAGGCAGATGCATGTTTGAGTCCCTTTTTAATTCCTTCATGAGCATCAACCCTCTTCTTTCGACCCTCATATTCGCCTGTCAGAACTTTTAACAGACTAACAAACCCTATAAGAATGTGTTTCGGCCAAGTACGTTGTTGGTGGCCATTTGTTTTTGTTATCTGTCAACCAAATTTGGCATGATTGTCAAAGGGAGGATTGTCATGCCATTTTATATAAATAGTTTAAAAATTGAACGAAGACCAACTAACTAATTAAGTTATATACTACATACGTTTGTGAATAGCTTATATAAAGCCTAATTTTAGTTAAAAGCAGATAAGGAAAGTCTACTTTGATACCTTTTGCATCAACTAGACCTTAAATGTATCCGTTGTCACTTACATTGCTGATTATGCTTTGTCCTTGCAGGTACATAATGACCAGCGAACACACGATGGAACCTACTCTGGAGTTCTTTTCCAACCATCGGTACTTCGGTCTGAAAAAAGAAAACTTGCTGGTGTTCGAACAGTACATGCACCCATGCTTCACTCTAGATGGAAAGATTATATTAGAGAGTCCTTGCAAAGTTTCCAGAGCTCCCGGTGAGTTCACATTCCATTCTGTGTATGAGAATTACAGAGAATCAATACAAAACAGTATTAATCGACACAAAACTACTATTAAAATATATACAAAATTTGGATTAACAAAACAGTAAAGAGCAGTTTCTTATACATAGATGGTTTAAGTGTAAAATCATATTGTGATTATTCAATATCTGAAGGAAACGAACAGAGGATTACCAAATAAGTGTTGAGTGACAGGCAGTGAGAAATTCGTTTTATAACGACAATTCAAGCGGATATAGTGAAAGGTATTTGTTCAAGAAGAGATGGAGAATCGATGATGGAGTTTATGATATTGTAGACAAAAAGTGACCCATGGAATTGTCGTCTGAAGTGAAGAGGAAAGTATAATAACAAGCAGTTGACAGAACTGGACATACTGCTTAACTGACATTCGTAATGAGTTAATTGAGATAACTTAAAGAATTGAGGTACGTAATTAAAAGAAAATTAACAAAATGAAACGGATATTAACCTCTTATTCTCTCATGTCATTATAAATGTAGTCTTATCTGGGGTATTTATTTTTTAGTTTCTAATGTCTAATTTCTCATTTTCAAATGCGCAATATAACGGCGGACATCCAAATGCTTTTTCTACAGTTCCGTGGAGTACTTTGAAAATTGTCATCATAAATAGCATTAAGATAATTCTTCCTCAAAGTAGATTAATCTTGATGTAATAAAACTGAACTGTGTTAATATACAGGGTGTCCAGAAAATCTTTGTCTACGTAAATGTTATTCCAGTGTTCTATGAGTGCTGTCGTATACTAATAGTATATTATTGTAAAATTATGTGTAACTCCTTCCAGAATGACTCTTCTGGGAGGAGTTTCATATAATTTGACAACGTGGGTACTAGTTTATAGATACTTTATATTATAAACAAGCAATGAGTTTGATAGGTTACTACTTGAAGTCGGTCTTCAAATGGGTGTACAACGTTGGCTGTGGTGTGCTAAATTCAGCAAAATGTTTTCGGGTGGATTTATGGGGTCTGCTGGTTCTGGGTTTGTCTTTAACTGATCTCGTGGCAAAAGCGCTTCTTTTCTCATGCGTGTAGGGTCATTCTGGGAGGAATTTCACGATGAAATATTTCTCTAAATGCTTTGGGTGTTGCTTCTGTATGCATACCTAGTTCGTCTCCTGAACCCATGCAGCATTCTAATAGAATGCCAAATCCACTAATGAATGACTATTATTTTTAATAGTCATATTCGGCCTTTTGTAAGGATATTTTGAGCATGGTTTACACTTTAACTCCAAGAGCACATCCTACAGTTTAATATTTATTTGGATTTACATTCTCCACAAAGAGATATATATACCTTTTTCTAACAGAAATGAAGAGCACTTCTTGTGAACTCGCTAAGTTTCTTATCACTCATTTTTCAAGACGCTTGCAAACCTCTTCCTTCCTTGTATCGTGTGGTCATTAATACTAAAACACAGGTACCTAAATAAATCGATTGGCATAATTTCTCGCCAAAACCTTTGAATATACTTCTAAGAAATCTATAAAAACGTGTATTGAATATTTCCTAGAATTTTAAATTCTAGGCGCATTTTACCAAGATTTCATTTATAGATAAATGAAATCTGTTTTCATTTTGAAAACACAACTGTATATATCCAACACGGAAACTGGCACACAGCACAATAAGGGACATTTTGGAAGGGGGAGGAACCCCTTTTAACTGGTCAATTCCAACTGTGCTTGGTATGCAGAAATAAATAAGAGATAAAGATCTAATCTCATTTATAAAACTGAACGCAATTCAGTGCAGCAGGCAGAGGCTACTGAAACAAAATTCGATTTGATAATAAATTTAATTTCTCTGGTTTAATTTGATAATAAACTGATTTAATTCTGCCCTAATTCTTATTTTCCCCCTCTCAAGAAACCAGCGATAATCTCCTATCATGGGATTATCCCACCGTCCTTGGTACCGCTTTTCCATTGTGGATATATAAGCGCTCCTCATGTTCATCACTTAACTTTCACATTTAAAAAAAAAATTGAGATGGAAATGAAGAAAATTTTCAAAAACATTCGGTAACCCATATCTTTACAACATTGCAATAAAAGTTTACCCAAGAAATTCGTAATTATCTTTCCTTCTTCCAAGAAATACATGCACAGTTGCTTTAAACGATCGCCAAGCTGCTAGTTCAGGATCCTTCCCTGCAGCTTTGTTTAAAATACATCATCTTCAAGGGCTTCTTTATTTCAGGCCAAATTAAAATTTCTTCTTTCAATTTTACATCCATCAGATTGAGAAGCACTTTCGTTAGACAACAAAATCCACTTCCTTCTAAATCCAGAGCCTTCACAAAATTCTTCAGTAATCCAAGCTTTACATGCAAAGGTGGAAGGAAAACCAGTGGAACGTATTTAATGTTACTTCTCCCTGGTAAAAATTCCTCTTTTTCCCCACTGCTACGCATTGTTTTTCTGTTGCACGACTCTCCCACAAACATAGAAAACAACAGAATTTTGGGAACCTTCCTCCTGCAGAGTAATCCGGTTACTTAAGATCACTACAGACATACTTCATATGTTTCTTTCAAGCCAAAATCATAAAAGTAGAGGAACTGAGGAATCCATTTCAATTGTGCAGCAATACTTTTAAGCTTAATTTTTAAGCCATCAATAAATATACGCCATTCATCAGAATTATGATCAATGCCCAGTTTGTTCAGAAGACCACTGATAGAACAAACACATGCCGTTTTCAACAATAACGTATTTTGAAAATACTCTGACACTTTCGATATATTATACTTTTAGTTCTTTCTTCAAGTAACTTCCACTGTTGTAACCTAGAAACAAAGAGTTCTGGTTGTTCTTTAGATAAGTTTAAATCAACTGTTCTTAAGTACAGCGTCCAACAATTGTCTGCTTGGTAACACATCTGTCGAAGAGGATGGTTCTGCAACGCAAGAATCCTCGATATATTCATCACTACTTCCTTTATTCCATGATTTTGAGGAGCAATTATATTTATCAGGCATTTATTGTATGGAACAGGCCTTATTATAAATGGTACGTTAGATATCTGATGCTGATTCCTTCTTCTGGAAATCTCTGATATTTTTGTCATGCAGAAATAGCATTCACCAATGTGGTTGCGCGGTTCTCGCCATTTTGTTGTTACAGCAAAAAGCATACTTTTAACGTTTACAGTTAGCCACATCCTTAGATTTGTGGTGCGCGCAATACAGCTCATGTACTAAGCCCAAGTGTGTCCTGATCGCCAGTCTTTCGACCAAAGTAAAAAAGGTTTTTGTTGTAAACGGACTACACCTAAACAGAAATTGCCAGGGTAATTCAGGCATTTCCTTTGCTTCTGTTTAAACATTTTAAAATACAATTCTAAGCTGACCCAGACAATATGCAATAGATATGCAGATAAACTGTACTCGCACTATAACTATATTTTCGTTACTGAGAGGGAGAGGTAGGAGGTAGGCTGACATGGTTGAACATGTTACCTTCCCTAGCATTACTGCCATCTATGAGCACATGCAAACATTTTGTTTGCATGTGCTCATAGACTAACTATGCTCTTCTGTAGACCAACTCCACGAGGAAGTTGGGAGAAACTGAAAGAGTTGTTGTCCACAGTTCTAGAGCTTTCGATATTTATCTTTATATTAAATTTCGTTGTTGGGAGGGAGGAGAATTCATTATCAGATGAAATACTCCTTTTAGGATTTTAGCCTACAAACTGAAAATGGTACAAATCTTTTCAAAATTTCGGTTCTGATTGGCTCAACATCCCTCTTGCTCATGTTGACCTTACCTATTTTATCTGCAATGAAATTAAAAGCTATCCATGCTGTCCAAATCGTTATTTTCAGACAACACAGTAAGCACAGTACGATGCATAGTATTGTGATGTGTAAGAGATCATAAGTCAATTTCTCTATACTTGTATCTTTATTACTTTTTATCCCTCTATAAAAAATAAGTTTGCTAGCTGACACTCATGAGCCTTGTGATGAAGAACGGATGCTCTGTTACTCACAGTAGTTTAGTGGCTCACGAATATATAAATGGAAAAATTTCATTAGAGTTCTTTAAACGAAGATTGCCCCAAATCCACCCCCCCCCCTTTTTTTTTTTCTTTTCACTACATTTCCTTTAATGGCCAGAGTTGCAAATGGTTCCCTAGATGGGCAGAACGGGTGCAGCGGTTCGAATGGCCGATATTGGGGGGACCCTGGTGCGGCCCATCGAATGCACGGCCAGGCTTCTGAAAACATTCATCTCAAGCCTTTGAGGTTGTTGTAACCGATTCTGAGTGGGAGAATGGGGTCCACTTGACTTATTCGGGGAATTTCTATCTGGCCAGTGGTATTAGGGGCGTCAAGTCGTCCTGTGATTAGTCTGGCCAGTGCAAGAAGCATTGGTAGCCAGTCCGCTAGTTGAGCCATTTAAGGAGCCAGTATTCCAGGCTGAGAAACGTTGAGGTGTGTTGTAGGGGCAGAGGACCAAATAGCTGCTGCATAAAGAGGTATGGGACAGAGACATCGATAATTGTATTGATTGACGAGTTTTTGCCAGTATTATTGAGGATACCTTAAAGATTCAGGGAAACTGCTAGTTTAGGGGGACAAGGGTAACACATTCCTGAATGGTAATCAACCATTTATGTAACACTAAATTCCAAAAGATAGGACCTAAAACTGAGCCCTGTGGACAACCTTTCGATATCTTTTTTTTTTTTTTTTGAAAACTTTATGCTGGGTCTTCAACATTATCTGTCTATTTTCCAAGTTGCATATAAAATACTTGGAAACCAGACACTGTCAAAGGTCCCCCTCAAAGTCAACAAATATGACTAATTTATACTTATGTGAAGATTATTCAATATGTGTTATCAAATCTCAAAATCTCCCTTATTGATCCACAGCAGAAAAACCTTTAGAGAAAGCAAATTGGTTTACAAACTTAAAAATCCTTTTTCATACAACAATGAACTTAATTTCAAAAACAATAATCTTTCATATAACTTGCCCAAATTGGCCTATATCCTCGAGGGTCATGTAATCTTTTCCCAGGTTTCTTTAATAACTTTAACGATGGTAACTTCCAAAAGCCAGGAAAGACACCTTCTAAATAACACTTGTTATACATATTCAGCTTTATCACAGGGTATAGATCTAAATTTTTTAGTATTACATCAAGTCAAGAACAGGACATTTATTAACATTTAAGTTGTGTAGCCACAATTTCCAAATCATAAGTAAATAAAGAATCATCTTCAGGGCCACTATAAGACAAGTTATCCGGTCAAATCTTAGCCTGTTTCTGAGTATTATTTTCAGTGTCATCATTAAGAAACAGCCTACCAGTGACCACATTAATAGTGGTATCTCAATCAAAATATTATCGCTGGCTAATTTATTTGTCATAATCTTATAAATAAGATCCCATGGATCATTATCCCTCAGTTAAAACTAAATCCCTCCAAACCTTAATTTTACTGTCATTTTTTTAACTATATATCCTCTTTTTTTTATTTTATACACTTCTTTAAAATGATCAGCCTCATGTAACGCCTCCCCCCCCCACCTCTTATACCTCTGGTAAGTTTTTCTAGTTGCAAATACGTTCCTGCTTAATACTGAATTCCCCAGTCCACCATGGGGCTTGCTTATTAACTACCCTTTTTTTGAAGCATAACATAAAGAATTTTGTGCATACATTGAATATTCCACTGCATCTAACAAATTTAATGTTTGTATTTTATCACTACTAACTACTAAAGTCATTCTGTAAAGACTTAACTTTAATCCAATTAATCTTCTTAGAGAAAAATCTTTTAAAGTTTTCTGTATGACCATCAGAAATGCCAATATTGTCGTGTAAATTAATAATAAAATAAAGAGCTCTGTGATCACTATTAGTACAAATGTCATCTACATACCAATTTAAAGTTCTCTTAACTGTACTTACCATTTGAGAATCCCTTATTAAATTGTAAATTCTAAAACGCGAAATTCTCTCGACCTAAATTTCTTGGCTGTAACTTAACCTTCAACGTGTCCAATTTTTTTTAGGTCCTTTCTACTGAAGTCTTCGGAAATTAGGTGGCAGGGCCTGCTAGGCAATGGTGGGACCCACCAGGGCCCAACGGATAAGTGGTCAGAGGTACAAAATACTACACGACGCTCCACTCCCCACACACTTTTAATTCTGTGGCCTGTACTGAGTCAAAAAAAAAAAAAAGTATACAACGGTGAGGTGGGGGAAACTGCTGGTGCCGTCAGGAGGCAGTGATCACGGTGTTACTGATGTGCGATTTACTTAAAGATACGACCTCCGTATCCGAGTGATCACTAGCGGGAATAGTCGATTTGCCAACCCGCACTGGACCAGCGTGACAGATTATGGTCCATTTTCCTCAACGTGAATCGTTGAGATGTAAATATAATCCTTCTAAAGGGAAGGATTTTGCTTTCGCAAAAGTGATTCCGGTGGTCTCAGACAGGTTTTAAGTTCTATACGATATTACCATCAGCAAATTCTAAATGGGAAACATTTTAAGGAAGTAATCGCAGAAGCTTTTCATACCAACTAAGAAATACTGTCCAAGGTGTTAAGGCCTAATGACTCAGAGTACAACGAATACAGAGAAATAGTGAGTGGTAAATCAGAATGTCTTATTATGGAGGATTCCTGTACAATACAACGATATCAATGAAATGAATGTCAGATGAATTAATGAGACGCGTGGCAGAAAAGAAAAATGCAGGGGATGGATATATCAGGCGACACAGAAGTCTATGAAACCAGTCTGTAATGAAGTTACAAAGGTGGTTAGGCAGATTACTTGAAATCTTTAGCAAAGGATGCAAAGAAAATCAGCAAAGTTTTTTATTTTATTTAAACTTTTTCTTTCCTTGTTTAAATACTAGAAGGGGTTGATGATCGTTTTCAGGTTGCTCACAAACTGAATGAGTTTTTTTTTTTTTCATCTATCCTAAAAATTCCTCATTCACACGTGATTTTATTTTGATATCATATTGATGCAGGTTAGTGAAAGTAACGACAATATGCTACTGCATCATCTCTGCTTAACTCTAGAAAAGTTAAGCAGATGAAGCAGAAGCTTCCAATTTGTGCGTGTTTCTGAGCGTGCTTCAGAAAGAAATGCATGCATCGGCAGCCAATGCATGGAGCTTTAATCTGTTGTATAGTACTGTCCGGAATACGTTTGATACGATGTACCTTTTTACCAGGTACGGGTCGTTGGTGTGGAGCAGCTGTTGCTTGGCGACCCAGCGTAATATGGTTAATTACATCGTTATCTCCAAGGGTAGCTTAGAGTCGAAAACGACGCCCAGAGGCGTTTGAACACTTGAAACTGAGGCGCCATTGAGTCTTGGATCCTTCTGGACTTCCTTCTGAGTTTTAATTATTCCCATTAGTTCAGAATAAAAAGATAAACATGACTATGAAATGAAGTACCGAATTGTTGGGTGGTGTAGTGTACTGGATCTCTGGGATCCAGATGTATTCTATGATCGCATTTAATCTGTTGTATTCTATTTCGATTTTGAATGGTGATTAAAAACCTTTTTTATTCCTCCAGATGGGAATGGCGGTCTCTTCCGAGCTCTGAAAAGGAGAGGAATATTGGACGATATGCAGAACCGAGGGATTAAATACATCCACGTATACTGTGTAGACAACATCCTGGTGAAGATGGCTGATCCAGCGTTCATAGGCTACTGTATTCAAAAGAGGGCGAATTGTGCGGGGAAGGTAAGATCAAAATTCTGTGCTTTTTTTTTAAATTTTGTTCTTTGAGGGATTCAGAACTTTAAATACATAGACCTGCATAATGGAGGTAAGCTAAGAAAGTTAGGTTTCAGCCCATCGGGTTTTGTTTCTTAATTTCGTGTAATTAGTAAATCTGAATATACTATTGTTCCCAACTAGTTGGGAGCAAAAGGATATTCAGACAGTTAATTATAATAAACATTATTACATTTTATTATAATAAAAATTATGATAATAAACACACGAAGTTCTCTACTACCTTAAGTGTGTTACCACAATACTTGGAGAATGAAACCTTATTTGTCAATATCAAACCTCGTGCCACTTTTCAACCCATCTGCCTTATTTTTTCTAGATATTTCACCTAGACTAATTCCTGAGATTGCACCTAGATTCTAATTCCTAATATTCTTATGATAATTCTACATCATCAGATAGTGATGTAGAATTATCTACATCAGTATATAATTTAATAAATATTAAATTATATATTGATGTGGGGTTTCCATAGGAGTTGAGTACGTTTCTCAACACCACATACTCAACTCCTGTGGAAACCCCATGCATCGCATTTATCTACGAAGAACGGCGGCCATTTATAACCACCTTATATCTTTCCACTTAATCATTGCACTTAATGCCACTTGCCCCAATTTAATCAACCATTTAATTAGTACATGTGATACAACACCAAAGGATTTACTGAAATCTAAGTATCCAAGTGAAAAGTTATTCTTTGCATCCAATTTTAGATTTGTGACCTTCCTTTGACAAATTCGTCTTGATTCCCTTATGGGCCCACCTCTGTCAAGATTTTCTTGCATTACTTCAACTGTCAATTATTCTTTTCCCTGGAACAGAAGCTAATTTTGCAGGCTTGTATTTGCCCTCTGAACCACTTGAAACAGAGGGAGATAATTTGCACGTCTCCAATCTGCAGGTATTTCTTAATTGGAGGGTGCTCTCATTATGGCTAAAGGTTTAACTACCTCGTTTGCAGCTTCTTTTAATATTATTCGATAGATTCCAAACGTCCCAACGCTTTTTTTTTTTTTTTTTTTTTTTGCTGCAGCTGGAAATTATTTTTATTTAATTAATGTTTTTTTGCGCACAATTCTAAGTAGAAGCGCTATGAAATTAAATGAAACTTCATCAAATATAAATCCGAGATATGTATAAAATATTTGGCGTATTTAAATGTATGCTTTTAATGAAATTGGAATGTCTCCAGAATCGGATTTAAATTGTCAGCTTTCGTGAAAAAAAGATTAATTTGAGAAAGCTTTTACATAATTAACAAACATGACAAATAAAATGGGCACTTTCGCATTTGGAATGTGCCAATGCGCCCCTAAATTCATTCAAAGATATTTTCGCCCATAAATTAAAATAAGTGGATTTTAAAATTTGTACGTGAATGAAGCATATCGCAAAACGTATTTTTTATTATTATATGCTCCTTTGAGTTCAGGGAAGCGCATTGGATGCGAGGCACCAGAATCCCCGATCTAGGAGGCCCCAATCGAGGTGGCCCTCAAAGTCTCAACATAAATAAACGAAGCCGTTAACCCCTTTTGTATCTGGATCCTCAAGTACTTTTGCACGGCCCTGCTTGAGTTACCTGTAAATCGGTTTGGTTTTGGATCAAGTAGGCCTTTTGATGTACAAATTCATATGAAAGCTATTTTTTTTTTTTTTTTTTTTTTTCAGTTTGAAGAATAAACTGATGATTATAATTTAATTAATACAAAGGCTTCTAACGGGTAAAATGGGAATTTTTAATTATTTCTCGAATTACTATTATAGCCGACAGATGGCGCCACACCACAGTTATTTTGCACGCAATCATTTTAAAGATAACCTTGACCGTATCGTTTCTTCTGAAATTGTATTATTCGATCGAAGCAATAAAATTTAATTATGGCGACCTTGAAATACACGGAATGGCACTACGAATTATTTAGGATTTTAGTGAAAGATAAACTTAAATTTTAAAAGATTACCGTACTTCCATTTTCTGCTTATCTTATAAACAATAAAACTGTCTCTCGCTTGAGATGTGACTAGTTATGAGAAACAATGCTATTACTTGATTCCAGAATGTGTGTAATGAGTTCAGTCCGGCTAGAATGGACAAATGCACTGTTATCATTGATGGTTTGCCAAATTTTGAATATGTCAGGGGGGGGAATAAAATATACCAGCAAACTGAAACTTTCCTACTTTTATAGAACGCAAATAAAATAGATGACTTCGTTATTCTTTTTCAATAATGCCGATTCTTAATATCTCAATGGGGGAAGGAAAAATCTGAATGTTTAATTAAAAAAAAAAATTTCGTGATGCTGCTCCGCATACTGTTATGTGATCATGATGGTGGAGAGTAGGGTTGTCAGGTTTTCTAAAAAAAAAAAGGATTTTTGTCGATAAAATTTTGTTTTAAAAAATACAAGAAAATTTAAATTGTTTGATATTTTAATTGTACTTATTTTGACATTTTTTTTATCCTGTTTTATATACTGAAGGAACTCTTTACATGTAAAAGAAATTAATTGCAACTACAACTCTGCCTCAATCAATTCTCAGTGACTTCTGTTTCATTAACGAAAACACCCTTTCTACTACAGCATTTGAGCCAGGAAAACTTAACAAATATCCTAATATTCTACAGATATTGGGGACATTTCTTATAGGAACTTTGGGGGAAAAAAATCAAGCCACTTGTGCACTCACTTCCTCTACACAACATTTTCCAGCAACTTCAACCTATTCCCACAAAACTTTACACCTTCTTGGAGTTGAAAAATATCAATTGCCGTTTCAAAATCTTGATACGTAATTTCTTCTGTTTCCAGAGAAAAGTTTATTAACTTAGAACACTTTTCTCACTGAAGTCAGTGTTTTTTCTAGGTATTGCAATAGATCTGAATAAAAATCGCAACATTCATCAATCTTTTTCTGTTTGCATTCGGGTAAGTTTTTCAAAAATTGCTTTGCGGAATTTCCGAAGTATTGATCCTGGATTCTTTGATTTATTTTGTTACTGATCATGATTTGTATGAATCCATAATACTGAGGTCGCATTTCTCAAGAATTTTAGTAGTAACATCTAGCAATTCACCAACGTTGTCAAAAAAGTTAAAAACCACTCGCAGTTTTATTTCTGAATCTGTATCCTCACATCTGGTGTTAAGGACAACCACCTCGTTGGTACATAGCGTTATCAATTCAGACCAGTCCAGCTGCACAAAGTCAAAAAATGATTCTAAGTTTTTCCTTCTTTTAGCTGATACAGAAAAAAAAAATTAAGTTTTCAGTACAATGTTTTCTATATCTACTTCAAAACTGTCACGAGCATATTTCATGGTATTATGCAATATATGGTTAGCACAATTAGTTTTAACAATTTCGGCATTACTTGCTCTTAACAACTGAGAAGCAGAGCTATATTTTCCAAAATTTACATTTGCATTATCAGCACTGCGCAGAAATATTTTAGGTTAAAGTGAAAAGCTTCAAGCTTTTATAACTATGATTATGTTTCACATTGTGGTATATTAACCCTAATTCACACACTGTCCTATTTTTGTTTTTAAAACAAACAAAATAGCTTGATAACTTTACATCCACATTCCCTTTTCTTTTTTCTGATGCCCTTTGTATTGTGCATGCTGCTTAACGTCGAACTGACCACCATGACTGATAGAAAAATTCTTGTTGCACAATTTGCACTAAGCACGATCCACTGAAGACGCTGGAGCCACCCATGCAAAAGTTTCTTCCCACTTCTTTAAGTAGACTTGCTTATACTGCAATTTCTTCTATTTCTTGGGAGGAGACTAATGGACTGAGATTCTTTTACTAATTCTATCAAAAATTATTCAATGGCAATCCGAAAATAATAATAACTAAGGGCTTCAGCTTCCTGCTCGCTTTGCTCGCCAAACCCCGCGCACGCTTTTCTACGTAATATATAGAGGTAGGACGGAGTAAGTCAAATCTTTTCTACGTAAAAGACACCTGTCGAAACACACTAATCTATATACAATCTAATCTAATATATAAAAGAAAATAGAAAGTGTAAGAAAAAACTATTGAAAGTAAAATTGTTTGAGTGAATGAAAGTTATTATTAATTGCATGTTCTATCTTAGCCTCTTCACCGGACAGACTGATGGCTATGCAGGGCCTAATGGTTATCCAAGATGATACCACTCGGCAGCTTTTCCTAGCTGCCATGGTATGGTATGCTGACACTGGCCATTAGGGTAACCCCGAGGCCAGTGTGGGACAGACCTGCAAAAAGCACGCTCCACCATAGGAATCTTTCCCTATGTTCTTTTATTCCTACCACCTGGGGAAGTTGTCCCCTACCCTGTGCGGCCCTCTCCTTTTGCCTGGTGGCTTACTATCACCCAATTTCAACTCCCATCATTTGGATCAGGATGGGTGGGCATCCTGTACCAGGGGTTCCCTTACTGTCTCCCCTTTTAAATCAGGCGAGTGTTTGAACACTGGGCGCCTCCGTAGCCAGGTGGGAAGGAGCAGCAGCAGCAGTGCGTAGCACACGCTTCTTGATTAGACCGGGGTTCGAGCCCCTTCACCACCGAATGCGGAAAGGTCAGGGAATGACCACCGCATATACCGGAGCAATATGGCCTTAGTTGCTAATGCTCCTAAAAACCAAATAACAACAATAACAAGTCTGAACAGTGTCCCCTTTGTTCTCTATCCCTTTTATCCCACCCTCTTATTATCTCCTTTCCAATAAATTTTTTGCGCATCTCCTTGGATGCGTAGGCTACCCCAGGATTCACCCTGCCAGAGCTTTCTTCTCTCTTGATGTGTCCTGGCCCGTCTCCCCGTAACGGTGACGGAAACTGTTAGTGGCTCTCCACAGTCCCCTACAGGCTAAGTGGCCAGAGGAACAACACAACCCACATTAACACTTCACAAAACAGACACCGTGGCCTTATGCAGAGTACTGTATTCTACACTGAGCTGGGGCAGACCCCCCGGTGCCGCCAGACAACAACAACAACAAAAAAAGAACGCTGTCACTGTAATCGATATCTAATCAGGAAATGACCTATGTAATTATTTACTTGTGCTTTTGTAGTGCGCGGCATTGAAATATCACCATGTAATTATCTACATGCGTTCACACAGGTTACTCAGGAAGAGGCCTTTTGCTTCGGGTTCCCATAATGCATGAGGAATATTGTTGCATCCGAAAGAGCAGGACTAAAACATTTAACTAAACTACAAACTATGGGATTCATTTAACTAACTAAACTACATTATTGCATCCGAAAGAGAAGAGGACTAAAATGTTTACAAACTATATAAATTTTAAAATATATACAAAATACTAAACTACAGTATTTACAAATATACAATATTCATCAATATATAAAAAACGTTATATAAAATGGGACATAAAATGTTAGACAGTGAATCACGTGCACGAGGTTGGTGAACGTTATGGAGGCAGTTGTCTATAATTAATTGCATTTGTAGCGACGTAATTGCCTCGCTCTCTTCTCCCATTGGCTCGAATAAATATCACTAGGAGGAAAACATTTTTTTAATGTATAGAGATAAAAAAAAATTAAAAGTTGCACAAATATCAAATATTGTCTGTCAGCTTAACAATGTATCTCAAATGTGGGGAGAATTAAATTAACAGTATATAATAATTTATTAATCTTACCTCATAAACAAATAATCCAAAGCCCACGTCTCTACTAGGATCTTGCTCTCAATTTCAGAAAGAAAGAACAAAGAAGAAATAACGCTCACAAGTGTTTTTATATTTAAAAACACTTGTTCAGACCTTAAGATACCCTTTAAGGTATCTTAAGGTCTGAATGTGTCTACCCTACTCCTGGGGAAAACTTGGTGGTTCAGCTGGGTGTGTTGTGATGCAAGTGAAGTATTCTCTCATGAACCACATATAGCTAATGCAACAAGAAAAAGTAAACATCGCCTATAAGACAGCAGGCAAGTACATGGAGCAGATAAGATTTTAATTCAGGTGACTTCCCATGCATTGAAAGAGAAATTGTTTCTATGTTCTTGGGCACGTATCATGCTTGGGTTTTCTAGGTTCTTCTAATAGAATATGCAGAATTTTAAGTTTGTCGCGATGTCGATAACTTTTCTAAGACATGATAGTCTCGTGAAAGATCCACAAGCACGAAACTGGGACACACCATGTACTGTATACTGCTATCTCATATTGCCGAGATTGTTATGCGCGTGTTCATTTTAATTCCTTCTCACCATCCAGAATAAGAAATATGAGCTAATTTGATTCATCTTGAGTTAGATACCTTAGTAGTGCCATGACACGTCTGAGAATCGGATGAATGTTGGCACGCCCATAAAGTGCGAAAACCCTGAAATCTGAGTCGTACTTTCGAGAAATTCTGCAGGTATAAGCAAAATGAACTAATCATTACTAAACTTTCCATTCATTTCGAAAGTTTGGAGTGCTAAAAAGATGCGTTTGATGACTCGCTGGGTACGTTTCATATTTAATTTGTCCGTAAGGTAATTTTCCCTAACCAATCTGCTTAAAGCGATTCTACAGCCATTATTGTATTTATTACATAAAACACTTAACATAATTCATATCAGGGATGATCAACTTAATAAACTCAAGAACGGCACAAAACGATCTTCAAATACTTGATAAGAGCCCCACTTTACTCATTTTTATGCCTTATTTTTCTAATAAATTTGAGGTGCGAACAAAACACTTTTCGAATGCAGTCATTTCAAAATCACTAGTACCTTAGTTTCCCTTATGTAGCGTATTGGAGTTTATCCCGGCGTACTATAACTCGCAGGGATAAACCCCAAATCCTAAGATTGGCCACTACAATCCCGATTGAAGAGGACCCTTAAGAATTCGTGCAGTCTCCAATGGGGTTCGAATTCGGACCTCTCCAAATGAGTAGTAAGTGACCAACGTACTATATCTCTTACTAAGAGGAGGGGGGGAAAGAGGAATATGATGCAAGAAAGCAAGCTTATACAGCATCAGCCAAAAAAAAAAAAAAAAAAAAATCCCATACCACACAACCATCTGCTCTAAAAGTTTGTCCAGATCCTCCTTGGATTTATTTAAGCTGTCAACTACCCGCTGGCTAAAGGAAAATTTCCGCACATCTATTCTACAACTGTCTTTCCTCAATTTGAATTTATGTCCCCCTTAGGTTCGTAATCTGAGGAAAAATCCCATCAGCATTGAGCCTACTCAACCCATTTAAGGCCTTATACACTTCAATAATTTGCATTTAATTCAGAAATTAAGCCTTTCTTGGTAAGAGGACTCCTTGGTTCCCCTCACCAGTCTTGTTGCCCTTCTCTGTACTCGTTCTAGCAGCTCTACATCCTTCCTAAATTGAGGCTTCCAGACCTGTACGCAGTGCTCAAGGCGTGGCCTGACCACTGCCTTGTTCAACGGGATAATCACCTCCTTGTCCCTGCTAACAAAATTCCTGTATATCATTGACAAAACTCGATGACCTGCTCGGGAAGCCTGTCTGCACTGCTCAGAAAACTTCATATCTGACTACACAATTACATCCAGGTCTTTTTCATTTTCTGCCACTGTCAGTGTAATACCAGAGAGTTGATGCGTTTCTCTGGGGTTACTGCTTCCTATATGCAGTACTTTACATTTGTCAATGTTAAATTTCAGTTGCCACTTCTCAGCGTATCTACTAAACTTTTCTAGATCATGTTGCAGTAGCATACTGTCATTAACTACCCTGCCAACCTGGACATTAAGCCTGATATACCTTCATCAATATCATTGATGAATACACAAAAACAACAATGGGCTCAACACCGAACCCTGGGAGACTCCACTAATAACATTAATCCACGAACAGCAGTGTCCATTGATTACCACTCTGTCTCCATTATCCCACTCAACCATCCTTTTATCCATTCTGGCAACTTGCCCTTAATGCCATTACCGCTTCAATTTGTACAGCAGTTTTCCATGAACAACAGTATCAAAAGCTTTCCTGAAATCCAAGTTTATATATCAAAATTATTTTTGCATCCAGTTCTCTTGTGACCACATCGTAGAATCCAATCAAATTTTCCACACAAGACTTCCCCTTAACAAACCCATGCTGTGTGGATGTTTGTTAAGACATTGCGTGTTCAAGTCTACTTGTTAGACTTGAAACAAAACTATTGTCAGTATTCTAATAAGGAATGACAACTCTCTGTATGCAGAAACAGTGTGCAGATTTTTGAAAATATATCGTCTGTGTATTGAAATCAGTAGACATTCAGTTGCTAAAACTAAACAAACAGCCGGAAACTGCGCTTCCTGATCTTATTTTTAAGAGCTTTCTAGTTGCGCGGGCAGCAGAGTTCATACGACCACTGTTCATTGGAAAGTAAAAGTATTGAATTCAAGAGATCAGCCTTTTTGCTACAACAGAATGAAAGAATTTTGTTGTTGAATTTAGCAAGGTAATTGGTTTGTAATTGTTTGATAGAGATTTCGTGTTTTGAAAGAGGGATATATTCCGGTTTTAAGGAAAGAGTAAAAAGTGCGTAGTGACTACATTACCTTTTTCCAAAAATACAATGAGATGCCATCAGGATCGGGCCCATGACTCTTTGATAGTGACTTCGGTCCCAAATAATAATGGCGTGAAATAAATCAACTGTTTTGAGACGAAATTTTGCATGATTAATGGAGAGTCAGCTTTGATAATTGTCGATAAAAAAAAAAAAACTGCAGCCATTATCAATCCACTGCAGGATGGAAGCTTCCTCAACAATTCATGCTGAGGGAAATGGACCATAATCTGCTACGCTGGTCCACTGCGGGTTGGCAGACTGACCGTATTTAGCAGTCAGGAGCTTGAACCCCTGTCTACCCAAAGAGCGTGTGTTGTGCTACTGCACTCCCGCTCCTGACCACTCGGCTACAGAGGCCTATAATTGTCGATATTCAGCTATAACTGAAGGATGTTAAACTATCTGCAGTGCCGCATTCATATCTGATGGGGAAGAGAGTGGGCAGGTGCCCCGATAGTATAACAGCTCACTCACCAATGAGGGAGCGGGGGGAGGACAAATAGCCCCAAAACGACCGTGGTAGTAGTACTCGCAGAGAATTAGTAACAATAGTCTTCTCTACCGGTGCTTCGAGGTATAATGAGACAGGGAACTCGTTGTGAAGGAATTCAAAATAGAAGTATTGATGCCACTGCACAACTTCGGTTGGTCCCCTTAACATGTCTTACTGAACTAATCAAATTCTTACAAACTGCTTATCAAAATGAGATTCAGGAACAGTAAATAAGTGCGACATTCTTTAAATTTTGCTATAACATCACCCAATGTATAATTGGAATCGGCGTTCCCATCTGTACTCCAAATCGTCTGAAATTCACCCATTTGGTTTAAGATTGGCGATAATAAAGAAGAATCATTGGAATATCCAGATTCTTTGGTTGAACACCTTCGGTATCAGCCAACGGAGGTTCTGCAGGGATTATTCCAGTAGAACACTGGGTGGATTCCACATCTTGAAGATAGGACCCCATCTTTAGAGGGTTCTTAGATCTCTAGAAGATTCACTCTTCTGATGACTCATGGCATGGATTTTACAAACTTCATTAAAATCAAATTTGTTAACGAATAGAACTGAATAGTTAAGCTTAATCAAAGCGACTGTTAAGTCAACGGTTCTAGCAAAGTATTTGATAATAACGTCAAATCTGTTGTTCTTGAGTGAAAGAAAAGTTAGTAGCTTTAATTTTATAACGATTATTTACATTTTTTAAGCGGTTTACTCACTAAAAAGGTTGCTTACAACACAACGGCAAAGTCACTACAACTTCATTAGAGCAGCGACAATTTAAGGCTTAATAAAAGAAAACAAAAAACGAGAAAAAAGTTATCCAGACATTTTACTTGCTTGTCAAGAACATTTCGACAGTTGAAATGTTTTCAAGAACCGAAGAAAGTTTCGGATTTGTTACGACAACGGTGACAACAGCACTACGAATAGCTAAATGATTCACCCAAACCCAATTATTTTCAGTGCATCACGCGCGGAAATGGGATTTCCTTATCGTAAATGGGTTTCGCATCTGAGAGAAAGTTAAAAGCCATCCGCACGGATTCCTTCTTCCTCACGTACTGAGCGATCTTAAGAATTTCTATAGCTTGGGGGAAACTGTTAGTCGACGATGGTCCTGGCTTGGTTCGAATGTTGCTCAATGCTTTCAATTGTGTGTCATTTAGTTAAGCATAGAAAGAGAGGGAAAACACACGCAGCGAAAAAGCAGACACAAACGAAAATTCACAAGGATGGTTTGTATCTGGATGAAAATTTCGGTAGAGTAGTAGCATTTGATTTAATATGACCTTTAGTGACCCTGGTAGCCATCAAAGTCCCTTTTGCTCTCCACTTCTAACAGGCTGTTGTTAGTGGGGGAATGAAAGAGCTCTGTGAAGCACTTGTTCAATTTAATGATGAATCCTATTTCAATTTTTTTGTTTTTAGAGTTCCAGGTGATGTCCTTAGAAGTAGTATACATTAGCGCACATGATTTATAAGGTGATCATATGACATTTTCCTTCTCTACTTAGGAAACTCCTACAGTGGGCAATGCTGTTGCAATATTCGTTGTTTGGCATCAAGTTTTTCTCATTTATGACTGGACTTGAACCATTTAAGTAGACTTTGAAATACGGACTGCAGATTACAAATAATCATTTATTGACAAAAAAAAAAGGAAGCCCGTCACAGCCTCATGGTTAGGGGCAGGAATTTACAAAATTCTCATATGCTATAAACAAAGTCAGAATGATAGATTATAACAAATCTATCATTGAATTTGGCAATGATGAAACCTTCAGCTGTTTAGGGTCAGGTGTGCAATTTCACGTCTGTACGATTTGCTAGAGACAAATTTGTGACAGTCGAGTATGTGTTGATTAATTCGTTGAAGTGGCGAGTTTGAGAAAAGCCTGTATCTTTGTTGGGGACCGATCAATTCAGAGACGTTGAGTTGCCTGGTCTTTGCGGTCTGACTGGATGGGGCTGCAGTACCTGTGGTTGGGATGTTCTGAGCTGCTGTTTCAGTCGCTTCTGAGAGTAATTTGCGCAGGAGAGACCTGTTATATATATGCAAGGGTATCTTGAGGGTATTGTACATTTGTTGTCTTGTTATCGTTCTAGATGTTTGGTAATGATTGCTCTATCGCGTATTTTGATTGTTTCTTGGTTAATCAGCCATTTGCTCAGTACATTGTTTTTTTTTATTTGCCATATGTGCATAGTTGTAGGAATAGGAGATATTTTTATCAAAGATTATGCCCAGACCTTTATAAGACAGATCTTCTGGTACGCTATGATCAGCATTTAAGAGAAGGATCATCTTGGACTGGTAGACTTAATAGGAAACTCAGCGATTAGGTTAAAACTGCTGCGGAAGCCAGAAAGAGCTTTATTTGAATAACAGAACCTGAAAAAAAAAAAAAACTGGGTAAGAAATAGTAAGGCCATATAGTGGGAGGAAGCAAATATTTTTTTTTTCTGCATCAACCAAAATAAATAATTTAAATAAATGAATATTAATATAAATATAATATTCATATTACTCCCACATTCCATTCCCACAAAGAAATCAACAGTTGTAGACGAGATTATAAATATGGTAATACGTGGAAGTTCTAAAAAAATTCTTGTGTGTGAACTCAGAGGAATGAATACCGATTATCCAGAAATAACTTGATTTCTGCGCGTGTATGACGAAGAAACCTTACGAATGCAGCGATGATTCAACTGGCAGAAGCTATAAGCTGGGGTTTTCCTGTGTTTATTAGTCAGTGGATAAGGATACTGACAGATGCTTATTTGGTAATTTGAGCGATAAATTTTAAAGCTAAGGACAAGGACAGCGTAAACTACATCTACGTAAGACTTCAACACGTAAAGTTATCTAATTCATTTGGACCAGGCTAAAATTAATCGGCAAGACACAAAGCTTTAGATTACAGGCCTGATGTAGCTGAGTGGTCAAGTGTGTGGACACGCGTTTGGGTTTTTAAATTAAATTTAAGTTTAAATGCGTTTAAATTTATCCAGCAATTCTTTAATGACCCCAAATGGGTCATTAAAGTATTGGTGGATAAATTTAAAGCCATAACTTATCCAGTTCTTTTGCTGTTGGAATATGGGCATCAGCCGCCGCTATCACACTAAACCTATGTATACAGCAGAGTATTTGCTCTTAAAATAGGCAACTAGAGAGCATAACCTCCCCCCCCCCAGCTTCACACTACAACTGTAGCTCAAGAATTACACATCCAAAGGCTTACAATGCTAATACAACACTGTTCCTCAACAATAACAGTCACTCACTAATGGTATCATCGCTGGACCGTCATTCTGGGAACCCTATGGTTGGCGAATCCTCCATGTTTCCTGCGCTCTGGTTATCACAGAATTGCTTTCATCTAGCGGACAGATTTATTTCCCCACCAAATACTACTGCAAATGTAAAATTTAGACGCTGACTTCAGTGAACTAGTCACTGATAGTTTATCGTAATTCATTCCTGTTACAAGTCTTTCCTTTGCAAAAGGACCTCCTAAAGAATTCCTGTCTGTCCAACTTATTTCATTTCATGCATCGTCATGGATCGCTTTTTCTCACCATGGTAACTTCAGTGAATCGTGCTGGTGACAAACCACAATAGGCATCCCGAAAAGAATGATTCAACGACATAGAAAAAGATGCTCAATACGGACTTGGCAGCTTTTGATCGAATTTCCTTTATATATATTAGCGAATGCCCAATCAACTACATCAATAATCAGTATGTGACTCTAAACTGTATTGAACGGACACTTAACGTGCGTATTTAAATGTTCTTAGGGGTATTTGTCGCAATAATCAAAGTTTCTTTGCAGGTTGTGGAGAAAGTGGTGCCAACAGAATCAGTAGGTGTCGTGTGCAGGGTGAACGGGAAATACCAGGTGGTGGAGTACAGCGAGATCTCTCTGGATACAGCGCGAAGACGGAACCAGGATGGGAAGCTGACCTTCAACGCCGGAAACATCTGTAACCACTTCTTCACTTTGGATTTCTTGCAGTCCATCGGAAAGTAAGTTCACTTAAATAATCATTACAAAAACAGTTTCATAAGCGTGGTGAATGCACTCGGATTTTTTTTTTTAGATGAAGATGAAATTTTTTTTTTAGATGAGGAAGATGCAAAATAATTTTAGCACTACCCTTTACTACCCAAAAACTTCTAACTTTACTTTTACAGTCTTAAGAAACTTATGTATCTAAATTTAAAAAGAAAATTCGTACAGAGCAACAAAAGCTAATTTAAAATCTGTGAAATCATACATTTTGTTTTATTAACAACTTTCGTGTATGAAGGTTCCGTACATATTTCTTCAGAGTTATCCTCTTGCTATAATTTGAAATTCTTGTCCATCAGCATTGACTTTCACACCAGAAAAACAGTTCATTTAAATATCCGCACCAATATAAGAATTCCAGGAGAGATTTTAGACGCGGGTGTTTCTCGATAGATTTGCAGGAGCCTTTGTGTCCAGCGGACAACATGTTGCTTGGCGAGGATAATTTGGCCGGACTGTGGTCTACACAACTTTTTTTTTTCTCTCTCTCTCTCTGAGGGAAAGGGAAATAAAACTGTAAGCACTCATCTGTCCAGATCAGCCAGCGACTTTGACACGAATGTCTTACCTCCTGTAACTCAGAATGAATAGAAAAGCGTCAGTATGTGTGTGTGGAATCTTCTTTGCAATTACTAAAGCCTTGTATTCTATTTATAGGCACCAAATCGAGCTACTCAAACTGAGCGACTGCTCAGTCAGGTGCTTCAGTTCCCCTGACGTTCTGCAGCCATTTGGTGATTGAAGGCCCCTTCGGGCAGAAAACGAGCTGTGTATTTTTATTGTCATCCCCAAATCGAAGAAACCATCACTCTCTCTCCTCCCCACTGAAGGAGGCGCGAGATAACGGCAGGTGCGATATTCATGCACGAGTATTACCGGCTGCAACGAATCAGATCGAGGGAATTCTTTCGTGTCACAATCGGGAAAATTTCCAATCGATCCTGTTGATGAATGGCATCGTCGGTGACCAGCCACAGGGTTGGCAGTTGATAGCGGGATGCTACAATTTATAAACGATGCGAACGAAAGGAGAAAGAACATTCATCAGAGACATCAATTAATTGAAATGTTCACCATGGCCACTGAATCGAAGTCCAAAGGCGATAGGGAAATTTCAGCTTAATTAACAATTGCATATTTGCCTCTGGGCTTACACGCGTAATCAACCAAATTGAATGGGAGTTGCTAAACAGATTGCTTTTACTATAATTTAGGTTCATTATTACCGCCTCCATCCGGAAGGAAGTCATCATTAGATCTGAATTTCACATATTTCAGCTAACAAAATTGAATCATACTGGGCGGATGTAAATCTAATAAGCGAGTTGTGAATATGAATATCGCTAAAATATAGACAACAAAGACTTTCTAAATATTAAGCTGTGGCTTTCCAAATACAAAATAAGCTGACCTACGTGAATATAGGAATTCAAAATATATATTAACTACAGTTTAGTATATTAAAATTAAAAAAAAAAAAAACCTCGATTAATTCAAAAACTAACCTGCTATTTTCTTCGGAAAGACACAGCCACACACTATAGTTTCGATCCCAAATGTGGCGGGAGATTTGACCCTCAGAATGATGGCTGATGATACGAAGATTTAGGGAGAACGAAGGTCTGTGCATAATTTTTGCTGAACAAAGGAGCAGAAGGAACGAAGTGTCAATGTCAAGACAATCTTAATTCCCTCGATTCTATTGTCACTGGAGATGAGTGTTGGGCGTTGCAGTACTACCCATTACCAATGGGTAGTACTGCAACGTACTGGTACATAAAAATCATTACCAATGCCCAAAGAGTTTCCTTTATAGAAGTTCAGGATCAAGACGATTGAGATAATGTTTTTCGATAATAAACCATGATCTGCATCTTGTGTAGTTCAAAAGGAATTTGTATCTGAAGGGGAAGAGAGTTGGTGCTTCAAAGACTATTGAAGCTCTTCTCCTGGGTGAGGCCGTAATTTCGAGGGAAAGATAGTTGGTTTTTTAGATCAACCATTCACCCCACTCTCCCGATCTAGCAACAACAGATTTCTTCCTCGTTCCCAAGGTGAAAACTGCGCTCAAAGGAAATTTCAGGATGTTGAGGATATAGAGAAAAAACGTTAAACTGTGGACACCTTCGCTGAATATTTTTAGAACGGTGTTAATAAGTGCATTCACTCAGGAAGTGATTACTTTGAATAAAAATAAAACCATTTTAGAGTTCTTTAGGTGTTAAAACTGCCGCCTGGGGGTTGACATTGCATTGCAAAAATAGTAAAGCAATCATAGCGACAGCTCATGATATAAGAGGTCGCTATCTTTTGTCAAGCAAATTTTTTTGATTACTTTATTGGAGAGTAAAGTGTGTTTAGGGTCTAACGGCACCAGGGGTTTCCCCCATCTCCGTGTAGTATACATTGTCATGTGTTACGGTACACTGTAAAGGCCAGAGATTTAAAAGTTTATGGATATTGTGGGGTGTAGTGTCGTGTACAGTTGTTCATCTGGCCATTTAACCGCTGGACCTCTGCTGAGGCCCAACGTTGCCCACACGAACTCTCCAATAAAATGTGTTAAAGTCCATTAATTTCTCAGTTACTGGAGATAAACGACAATCTCCTTTCCGCTACCTTTTCAATTTAGGACTATCAACGAACCAATCATTTTTCATTCCAAAACTTCTCGCCTTTGAGATCCATCCAGGATTAGGCACCACGCATTCATAAGTACATACTGCCAAAAGTACTCAGACACCCCGATAATTTGGGGGAAATGAACTGTGTCTGCCGTCTGCGTATAAAAAGCAAAAATAATAACTGTAAATAATCCAAGTAATTTAATATTATAAAGGTTTAATATATATTATATACTAAACCTTTTGTGTTAATAAATATCATCGGCTCACAGTGCTGTTCCTTTGGAATTAAAAATGCGATTTTTCTGAGGATCCTCTAGTTTTTTTTAATTGGCTGGCATTAATTCTGTACGCAAATGAAGCGATTGCCTGAGGGCGCCACTTGTGCGCGACTCAATGTTTAATTATACATAACATAAACAATGGACTCCATTCTCGCCTTAGCCAACAAAATGGCTAGGCCAGTGAAGTAACAGAAGGCAGAATATCGTAGAAAATAAAACATTACAAATATTTTATGAAAATAAAATATTAAAAATATTTTTTGTCTACGATAGCATAGCCAGTTATGATTAAAATATCACACACATTTTGGAGATCCTCGATTTTCTGCTCAACCGTAAGATCAATCATAATTCTAGTTTTTTCAAGCCTGTTTTCTCTCTTATCATCTTAAATTTGTTTCTCTTTAATCGAATCGTGTAGTTTTGTTTCATTTATTTTAAAAACCTCCTTAAAGAATCTGCAGACCTTGGAGTTCTTGCATATGGCAACGATTTAAAATTTTTGTTGAAATCAGAACTTCAGATACAAAAACATTAGTTGTTTTTTTTCATATCTGGTTTTAGATAAGTTTGAATACCTGAAAAATTAAGATAGTTAAGTCACAGCATTACTTTTTGTCGATTCGAGAAAACAGACATTGTAATTTCACATACTCCAAGTGACTTCTGAACCAAATCCTTTATGGGTTCCGCATTAGCCGTTTTGTAGTAATCACTTTTAAAAGCGCATGCTACAAATATGAATTTCAAACAATAACCGCGCACGCGTAGCAGCAAATTCGCACTTTATCCAAATATATATTGATGGATCTAAAACTGACGTTGCTGTGGGTTCAGCATCAGTCTTTCCTACATTTTCCATATATACATCGCTGCTGAATTGTACGCAATTAAATTATCAGCATTTTTCGCACATTCAGGTCATAATTTTCACCGAATCCCTGAGTGCAGTAATTGCCCTGAAATAGAAATGTTCTCTAGGCATCCTGTTATGAAACAAATCAAATCTCGGTTGGTTCAACATAATGCAACTTGACAATATCAGTGAAGTTCTGTTAGATGCTAAAGCGCACACTACAATTCCTGATAATGAATTTGCAGATCAGTCTGCCAAACACCTACTCAGCCAGTATTATATGCAAACATGGGTCCCATAAACATCAGATCATACATCTGTCAACTAACAAGTACGCCACTCTCAGACCAACAATAAACTGTTTCACTTAAATATGAACCACAACTATGTAACCCTAGTTTTCGAAAGAATCGGTATGAAATTGTTCTTATCAGAACACGAATTAGTCACATCCATCAGACGCACCTCCTCTTATGGAGGAAGACCCTTCATATTCACTCTTCCCCCTGTTAACGGTGAAGCACATCCTCTTAGACTGTCTATATTACCAGACTGACAGGACCTGTAGTCTGTATCTTTGTGGAATATATCTGAGCCATCAGCACTCCATACCTCATAAGATATAACGTCAACTTGATTGAATTATTCAGTTACTTGAAAAGAATTCATCTATATGATAGCTTTTAATTAATAGTAACTTTATTACCACAATGTCGCATGCGTTTGTGGACTACTTCAGTCCTGCCAGGTGTAAAACATGAGATCAATAGAAAGAAAACTATAGTGTACAAACAACGTCAGAAATCAATGGGCCCAAAAATGAACTTAGAATATCAGTGCAGAAGAAAATTTGTGTACAATGCTGTAGAATACAACAGCATACACAATTAGATGAGCACTAGGTAGAGAACCCTCCATCCAGATCCCAAATCAACCAAGAATAAGATTGCCAGGCTTTTATCCTCGACCAGAAGTCGACCATCAAGGAACACATCAAACAATTATGAACAAATTGCGTTAAGCATCTAAATATTCTCAGACACCTATCAACAACGGCATGGGGAGCAGACAGGTTCACCTTACTAAACCTATATAAAGCAATAGTCAGATCAAAAATAGGAGCACACGTATGACTTAGCAAAAAAAAAGTTTCCTTAGGTGTTTCGATCCAATTCTACCATAATGCTCTTCTTATAATAACAGGAGCCTTCCACACATTTACATACAGCTTGTATGCACAAGTTAACGAACTACCACTTCCATTAGAACGCTGAAATTTCACTCTGTTAGGCATACGAAGTATGATCTCTTCCAGACGATCCTACTTGGACAACCCATTTTTCTCTTGAAATGGGAACACATACATACATATAGAAGCAATCAGTACTTCATTCAACTATTAAGCACTCGTCTCCAAGAAATTTTTACAACATAGTATCGATAATGTAGCAGAAATACCGAAGAAAATATTACCATGGATAAGCCAAATTTACAACACAAAATCACTTTCATGTACAAATCACTTCCAACAACCACAGAGAACAATTTTCGGATTAAGTACCAATCTATACAGATTTGTCGAAATTAGAGAGAATTCCACTGTTAATTTTTGCTGGATTCCAGGGCATACAATGCCCTGCAAGTTTAAAAATGGGAATATCCCTCACATCCGCGTTTCACAATTGCATCTTTAAAAAATAACGAGTTAAGATGCATCTGAAATGCTGGGAATCATCAAAAGTCTACTCGTGACTTAAGACTTATTAAAGATATCTTTCCTTTCCGACTGAAAGAAGTCAATATACGTCTTTAAGGTTTTGCGTAGTATTTTGTTTGCTTTGAACATTTCTAACAAAATATTCGAAGAACACATGTTTTCCATATTTCTTTAAAATCAAAATGTAAGTTCACACCTTTTTTTTGTTTTTTTATCAATTGCGATTAATGTTTTTAGATCCTTCGATTAATTACCGTACAGTTTTTTTTTTTTTTTTTTTTTCATTTCTTCATAAATTAGCGATCAAGCTAGAAATATGTGAATATATATCTCTTGTGGGTCTTTATTTGAGTTGCCAGTTTTATTTCCAATAGTGTTCAGACACACGCTTTCTGCATCACTGTGTTTATGTTAATGCATACTGGGAATGCTCAGTTGAATTGCTGGGTATATCTCATGAGCAGACAGACTTGTTTTCAGAATTATTTATGCATGAATACCGACTTACATTCCCTCCACCCCTTCCCAATTTCTATCATCCAGTGTCTGTTGTCTGAGACATAACCCGTATATCTTTATCGCCGCGATTATATTTGATGCAGACGTTGGTACATAAGCGGGGTGAGCGAATTGCATCAGACACTCCAAAGGACACACCCTGTGATGCTTTCAAAATAAATTTCCCTAGCGATCAACAGTTGTGAGAGAGAGAGAGAGAGAGAGAGAGAGAGAGAGAGAGAGAGAGAGAGAGAGAGAGCATTACACAAATGAGAATATGAATAAAACAGACTACTGGGACTGGGTGTAAAGGTGGACGAGGAGAGAAAGGTGGGTATCAGATACGAAACTATTTGGTAGCAAAACAGATTGAGTGATACAATATAAGATGCCTTCGCTCTTATATTGCTCACTACACACGATACTGCAATACTGCAGCTGCATTACAGTTTTCAACTAGGTTGAAACTATTCTCCGTGAAAGGATAGTGGTTTCACCATTTGTCACTCGTTTGAAAAAGTATAGGTTCGAAGATTGTACTAATTCTCCAAGGGCTCCTTCAGTTATGGCTGAAGCTGATATCAGGCAGAAGGGACCAGGTTTTCTCATGAATTATTCCAGACTTTTCTACCCGCACAACACTCAAATAAGCTCGTTAATACACACTGGGTTGGTGACACAATACACTGGCAAACCATTCAGGGAATACAAAATTTATTTATTTATTTGACTTGCTTATTTATTCGTAGACATTCGAAACGAAGGCTTTAAATGTGTCAAGGTCAATAAAATCAGGGCCGTGGCAAATGATGCGGCAAGCTTACACAGAATCAGCAAAAAAAAAAAAAAAACAACTCCCATTGCACGTATTCATTCCCTCCAGTAGTTGCTCTAGTTTATTTAAGCTATCAACTTCCACAACAGATGGAAGTTTGTTCCAGCAATCAAATACCCGCTGGCTAAAAGCAAACTTTCACAATTTGAATTTGTGGTGCCCCCTCATATGTATGGTCTGAGTAAGAGGAAGATCCCATAAGCATTGACCTTGCTCAATCCATTCAGTCTTAAACACCTCAATCAGATCATCGGGATAATAGGCACTCTCGCAAGTGCCTAGTATCCGGACGCTGCAATTTGCAAAACTGAAGACTTTCTTGCTAAGAGCACCCCTTTGTTCCCCTCACCAATCTCGTTGCCCTTTTCTGTACTCGTTTCAGCAGCTTTACATCCTTTCTAAAATGAGGCCTCCAGAGTATACAGTACTCAAGGTGTGACCTGATCATTGCCTTATACAATGATATAATCACCTCCTGCTCCCTGCTAGACAAATTCCTGTGTATCATTGACAAGACACAATGAGCTATCCTGGCAGCATGTCTGCATTGCTCAGAGAACTTTATATCTGACTGCACAAATACCCCCACGTCTTTTTCATTTTACACTACTCTGAATGTATTAATCACACAGTTGGTACATTACTCTGGGATTACTGATACCCATATTCATCAATGTTAAACTTCAATTACAACTTTTGTAGATCCTGTTGCTGTAGCTTACTCTCATTATTGTAATTAACCACTCTGCCATCTGCTGTACTCGTATCATCTGAAAACTTAAGACATTAAGCCTGATTGCCTTCATCAATATCATTGATAAATATAGAAAACAACAATGGGCCCAACACCACACCCTGGGGAGACTCCACTAATAGCATTAGTCCACGAAGAGCAGCGTCCATGGATTGTCACTCTGTCATCTCTCACTCAACTATCCATTGTAGCAACTTACCCTTAATGCTACAGTGCTCCAATTTCTACAGCAAGCTTTTGTGTGCGACAGTATCAAAAGCTTTCCTGAAATCAAAGTATATAATATCAAAAATATTTTTTGCATCCAGCTCCTTTGAATGAATTTGATCAAACCCGTGCTGAAGTATAATTGCCACTTTGTCTAGATGATCCTGCAATGCTTCTGTAACCAGTGACTCCATTGTTTTCCCTGGAAAAGAAGTTAAACTTAACAAGTCAGTAATTACTCGTGTCATCCTTTGATTCCTCTTTAGGAATTGGGGATACATTTTTACATCTCCAGTCTGTGGGAAACTCCCCCGAATCCAAGGTTCTCTCATAATTATGGCTAAGGATTTGCTTATTTCCCTTCGCTGCCTCCCTTAATATAACTGGATAGATCCATCCACCCTGGGTGCCTTTCTTATGCTTAACTTCAACAATTTCTCTTCCACTTTACTCAATTTTTACAAAATCATTTAGCTCCCTGTTAGTTTGATAAACTTATGAGAATAGTCGTCTAATAAATGGACAAAAGGCTTGCTAACCTGTGAGTGACCAACCTTCAAGTGTCAGTCGATATCTGGAAAGTTAAAATCCTTCCATTATAAGACATTCTCATCTACTGGCCCACTCTTTCTCTGTACAGCTGTTCGTTGTACTCTTCCTTGGGCCTATAACACAATCCTACTCCCATTTTTGCTTTACTGCTGTAGTCTTAGGCATGATTTTCGTTTAAATTCAGTATATTTCAAAATATGCACCTGTTATGCTATGAAATTTACGTTATTAATTATAAATAATTAAATTTTGAGTGTTCTTATGGATACGCCAGTTACGTAGCAATAATTCTACCAAGTTTGCGTTATCTGTATTAGCCTATACCGTTACGCTTGAAAGTTGTAAGTTAATTATAATATATAACAAAATTATGCAACTAACGCCAACCTAAGTGATTCGAACTTTAGAGCTACCTGTTTACCACAATTAAAAAAATTAAATTTCCCACTATTCACTCTAGAACCATAAGGATGTTGGCGAATTCGAACGATACAAAGCTTCTACTCATAAGCAGTAATTTACAAAATCTCTGGCTAAAATAACCAGCGTGACTGGGACTATAAAGCCACTTATAGAGTACGATTTAATGACCATTAGGTCAATAAAGCACCAAAATTCTTCAAAAACTATCCGTTTCCTGGAGCTGAAAACTCTTTGACTAGCGCACGGATACCCTCATCCTCGAATTGAAATAACACACTTAGAAGTGGAGAGATGAGAACCGGATAAGGGAATATAAACGAAGTTCTTATAAATGACAAAAAAAGCTCTGATGGTTAATATAAATTGAGATACTGCTCAGTTTGATAAACGAACAGTACTATTCATAGTTGAAGTGGCGCTGGTGGCACCAGCTGTATGCTAGCTAAATTAGTGCGCTATTAAAATTAATTAATAAGGTTTTCGGGAGTGTTGCTCAAAAAGAAGTTATATTTTAGATAAAATAAGTGTGGGTGAGTGATAGGTTAAGATTTGGGACCTAAAGGTAGTTTTATTTTGCGGACTGTGAACTTTTTTAAAATGGCTATCATTATGTTCGGACATAGGAAATTTGAAGGTCATTACATTTTTAAGGAACTATAATCAGTCACTGGGAATTCTTAGTAGAATAGTTGTGCTACCTGATAACTTTGATGTTGAGGTTTTCAGGATACCAAATTGTATTTAAAAATACTCGCGTGTTGCTGAGTTATACATTATTGGTATTTTCAAGGTCACAGTAATTCTACAGAGTCAGCCATTTGGATAGTTTCCAGGAGATAAAAGAACTACAGCAGTGCCACCTGCTTGTTCAGTGGTGACTAGAAATTCGGTATAAATTGCGTAAAATTATTAAATTGTGACATTACGAGAAGCTTCATCACTGAATAAGAGCTACTCTATTTATATGGCTGCGGCAGGTTTAGTAGATCGGCAGCTTAAATCCCAAGCCTGGATAAATGGTGAGGGTTGACGTCAGGAAGGGCATCCGGTCGTAAAAATCATGCCAAAACCAATAGATGTGTTCCGGTTAAGAAGTTAATCCAACTAGAGAAGAAGAGGGTGTGAATTGGGAACATATAATGTGGGAAAAGACGAATAAGAAGACTATTCATAGTTGAACTGAGTAGTTCGTTTAGATCAGTTGTTGAAAACTACGTACGTCTAGATATCAGCTATTACCACTCTATTTAAATCTTCTCAACTCAGTATGTAGATGGGCCAATTTGTAATATATTATTAACAGCTGGCCCGATGGCATCAGCAAAACTTCTTTCGGGGACGGGGTGTGGAAATAGTCCAACAAACCATTAAAAATCTAAGAAGTAGCATGACCGAGTACGCGTGTAATCCCAACTTCCTAGAAATGATTTTTGTTTTTTGCGCTGTTATGTTCCATCGTGCTGGATTATTCAGATCTATTGTGAGTGCTGAATACGAATGGAGCATTAATTTTGCTATCACGTCTGGTTTCTGAGAAAAATTAAAGATTTTCTTTTTATATTCCGGCCACACGTCAGAGTAGTTTACAACTAATCATTTTAATAATAAATGCAGTTAATGATTTTATTCGTAAATCCAGTGGGCTTGAATCCCGCAAACGCAACTCCACTAACCACTTTATATTCCTTCTTTTATCTTTGCGTCATTAAGTCCATGAAATGTTTCAAATGTTTGAAAATACGTCGTTCATGGGCAACCGCTTTTAGAACTTTGTTTCACTGATCCTAATTGGATAGAAAGAGGGAAAAATAAATGTTCTTCTCAACTAGTAATGCATGGTTAAGTTTCTTTTGTCCATCCAGGAACGTACGCTGTTCGAGAGTACTGGTTCTTGGCACTATAATGGGCAATTTCTTGGTACTGCCCCCTCCCCCCATTCACACAGCAAAGCAAAATTTTGTGAAACCAAGTTGTAGACCCAATAAAGTGCAACCGCTTTCAGATCGAAATAAAATTACCAGCTATATTTTGTGTAATTTTTTTTTTGAGAAGGAATTTCATATTTTTGTAGGTTTCTCTCTAACCGATGCCTGTCCTGTTGGTATAGTTGGATAGATATTTCATTATGTAACAGCATGACCTTTGAACAATGCAGTGCGTAAAAAAGCCTCCAGAGTTATGCTTGCGCCCCAGTGCATCCATTAAGTTACACTGGTATGCAAAACTTAAAGACCAGTCAGGTTTTCACCTGTAGCTTCTCATAGGAGTGGCCTGGATATGGGAAAAGCATACCAAAGGAACCTCGTGAGGTACAGAAATGAAGGAAACAAAATGGTACAGAGGGACTTTATTCAAAAATAGCAACATAGCACTGGCTGCCATGATACAGATGCATCACTGTCAAAGATGGAACAAAGGGAAGAGGTGGTCCTCAGTAGGAGGTATAGCCACCCCTAATGTCGATGGAGGCTTTGCACCGCCTATCCATAATACTTAGAACAATGTTGTTAAGTTCTTGCGGTAACATCGTCCATTCCTCTGTCAGCGCCATCTTCAGCTGGTGTACATTTTCTGGTGGGTGTGGACGTGCCGCTAGGCGTCTTCGATGCGACTTAGATCGGTTGAACGGGCAGGCCAATCCATACAAACAATGTCCTCACATTTCCAAAGTATATCAACAGCTGCAGTGTGATGGGGTGTGGAGATATCATCCATAAACACGAACTCAGGGCCAATGGCACCTCGGAACAGACGCACGTGGGGAATGATTACCTCAGTAAAGTAGCGTGCACCGGTTACAGTACCGCCTTCCAGTATCTAGAGTTGTGTACGTCCATCCAAGATAACGCCTCCCCAGACGAAAACACCTCGACCGCCATATCGATCCCTTTCAGCGATGTTTGCGAGGTGATACCGTGTGCCAACCTCTCGCCAGATTAGCTGACCTCCAGAATCGACTCTCATCAGTAGAGTATCTTAAGTAAAGATTTTGTGGTTGTAACCTTTAGAAATAGTGTTGGTCCTTAAATTTTGCACACAAGTGTATTAGTATGACTGCAGAAAGTGAGATTTCCCACCATAGAGAAAACTGCATTAAATCCTTTAGGTGGTTACGATATGCAAATATGTTGTTTCAAGTTCCATCCCTAAAATATAGAACTCAAAAGTTAATCTCGAATCAGGTCATTAGTTACACTTGAAGAATTAAATGAGATCTACACTCTGAAGTTGGTATATATTTCTCCCCCTCGTTGGGCACTTTCGTCCCCATGTTTGAGGAGGCTTTCACTTGGCATATCATCCGATGAAACATTGGCCGCATTGGGATTATTGAATCTTCTTACTTTTAGAACAAAGCCAATGGCCTTTGTTAAACAAAAGTAGCAGCTTTCAAAATGGAATGTTATTTTTTTTTTTTTTTGTTCTTGGCATATCGTTGGCATTGAAGATAGTATACATATCATTTTTCCACTTAACTCCATCCCCCCCCCCCTCCTTTAAATTGTCTCGCTACATAACAGGGGCCCAATGTTTATCTTGATTTCCTTTCCTATTTTACAGCCAAAACGCAGATCATAACCTTTCTTGAAAATGGTGCGTTATACCTTCATGGGACCCAAGGCAAAATGGAATTTGGGGGACCCATCTAAAGAAAAAACTAATAAAGAACACTTTTAATTTAATTTTATTGAGAAAAACAAATTATGACATAAGAACTAAATATAAAATTTCATCAAAATCGGTAAAATCATAATCTTCAAGTAAAGTTCATTGATCTTGGCAGGTAGAAAGTTCAGTTTCCGATTAAAATCACTTAAAAAATACAGAGTGAGCATAAAGACTTTCCTTGATTAAGAAAAATTGTAAGTGTTATATGAGTCATAACGAAGGCCAATGCTTAGTGTTTTTTGCACTGTACCAGGTGGACGACTTATGTAGCACTACAATCGATACAATCTCCAGTATCGATTGCGATGTATCCATTGTAGTAATAGCAGCGCTGCCTAGATGGTCCACAGATTGTGCAACTGTACAGTGCAAAAAACTAAGCATTGGCTTCTAAGTTAATTTTTCTTAATCGGAGAAGGACTCTTTATTCTCGCCCTGTATTACTTAAAACAGTGATTTTTGGCCCACCCCTCTGATCGGGACCCCTAGGCAGATGTCTTTTTTTGCCTATAGGATAACGTGCCCCTACTTCTTCATAGAATACTGAAGTTTCAAATGCAAATTTCTTATTATTCTGAATGTACAGCTTTTAATATAAAATAACTAATATTCTTCAAAAATCTGACGTCATAGGAATATTTTAAGTCATTTTTATATTCAGGAAGGAAAAAGTTTTAACTTTACCAGGGGAGGGGACTTCTTTACATTCTGTGCATTTACAGTGCTACTAGTGAATTTGCTAACCTTATATTTTGTTTCTTTTTTTCTCTCTAAGATGTGTTTTAAGCAAAAGTACAATAATTTAACTCTTACTTTTTTCTCGTCATAGCGGCAAAGATCTGAAATATCACATAGCAAAGAAGAAAATCCCATACACGAACAGCGATGGACAGTTCATCATCCCAACCAAACCGAATGGGATAAAACTGGAGAAGTTTGTGTTCGACGTGTTTGAATTTTCGGAGTAAGTACTTTTCAATAACTTCAGTTATGTTTTATATTTGTGTGATACTATAAATTATAGTCTAATAATCACGGATTATTAGACTATAGGACTAAAGATTCCCAAAAGGACCTCCTGTACCACTGATGCATACTATTCATCAGTGGTAGCTTTACATAATAATAATAATAATAATAATCTGTCTTTGAGAAATCTGGGCTGGAATTATCCTCTTGATTTGGGCCTACGCAAATTTCGCGTTGGTAATATTATTTGTGATTCAGGTGTGAGCAGTCGCATTAGCTCCTAGTACTGGGACTAGCGTGAAACGGCCATGAACAATGTGGAATTGATAGGTTTTTTTCGTGCAAATATTCAGCTACTCGAAACCACTCTATTGATCTGTATTTTGTCTTCATTCTTGAAGAGTTTCAAACCCCTAGAGTGCATCACCGTTCCATGTAAGTATTATTGCTCCTACTTCTTCCACTTGAGATTTTAAAGTCAGCGAGGAACGGTTTGAATGAAAAATTCATCTGTTTTTCGATGGGATGCTTCCCCCCCCCTTAAGGAAAGCCGATACTTCTGTGTGTGATAAGATCTCATATTTATCCAAAACGGCAGAGACTGTATTGGAAAGGTAGCTTCAGGACAGAGAAACTTTAAAAGTTTTCCGAAGGATTTGGTGAAGAAAGCTGGAGTCATTGAGTGTACAGAACGTCTCAGACGTGAAACTATCTATGCATGATGCAAAGGGAATACATTTGCATGTGGAAGTTTTTTCTTGGGAAGAATCAAGGCCAATATTTTTTTAATGTGAAGCAAAAATCATCGATTTCCAGAACGTTGTTGTTATTCGTTTATCATAATCCATGGACGTCCATAGAATTTGCATTTTGGAAAGTCTACAGAAATGTTCATTAGTAAAAGCTCCTCCCATAAAATATTCATTTATTGATAATTAATGAACCTATTTTGTGAATACTTTTTGTATTAATGCGCGAAAAAAAAGTTAAAAATTAAAAACACCAATTGACAGATTTGTGGAAAGTTATATTTACAGTACTTATAGGTATTAAAAGTGAAGCGGAATTTATTTGAACAAAATGGTTCATTGTAACGGGGATTTATTGTATTTCATTTTGGTTTTTTATCCAAGCTCTAATAACTTTCCATCACAGGATGCGTGTGCCCACGTGGCAGACTTAATTGTGGTTTATTTTTTCTTAAGGAAATTCGCCGTGTGGGAGGTCCTCCGAGAAGATGAGTTTTCTCCGCTGAAGAACCCTGACAGTGCCGAGAAGGACACTCCGACCACTGCTCGTCACGCGCTGTACAAGCTCCACAGGAGGTACATCGTTAATGCTGGTGGAAAGGTTATCCAAGGAAAAGAAAGGTACGTTTGATAGCACGGAAAGAAAATGTAGTTCTTTACGGTTTCTTTTATGGTTTTCCCAGAAAGGTGAAGGTCACCATAATATAAACTTGGTTATGGATGTCCCACAGTCCAACAAAAAGTCTCAAAAACACTACGGTTGCTTACAAAATGAATTGTCCCTTCTCACTGCGTGAAGTCGTTGGTGTAGCTGGCACCCCGTCTTCCTTTTGTGCACTGAGTAGCATTGCATGAGCGAGAGAGAGATAGAGATAATTACCAAAAGATGTTTGTGTATGCAATTTGGAGCTTATACAAATAGCATATTGTATTTTCTTCTTATTGGAGTCAAGTGATAAGACAACTAATGTAAGGGTATACTTCCTCACGTTGGTTGACTTCCTAATTAACTTTCGTGCACGGATAAGCTGATTACTACTCTTGTTTCGTTTAAGTCTGATCCTGTATTTATTTAACAATGACTTTAATAGTTAAAGCGACTTACACCAGATGTCTCCATAGTTTAGTTATTAGCATAAATTGCAAAATAACGATTTTATATTTAATACTTTCTTAATATTAGTGGGAGGGTGGAAATTACTGTAATTTTATGTCGCCTTAATCCGTTAAATATAAACGGTATTTCGTAGCATTCTTTGCTTTAAAAACCTTTATTTTATTTTTATTTCAGTAAAGTATCTGGCGCACATATCCGCTATCGCACGAAAATGTTCAACTTTCTTTTTAGAAAATCCTAACTGGATTGTAATGATGAAGAGTGGTCATTATGAAACATCCTTTGAGATAAGCCAACGCTATTAAGTAAATTGCGAAATATTTAATGCTTTTAAGTTTACGCACTGAAAGTAGGATTTTATAAATCTGCTTCGCCAACTGTTTTCGGCGAATAAACTTTGTCCACAATAAACCTCTGCGGTTGTCCGATTACAGAAAGGATATCCAACTGATTACCGCATCTTATTTTACTAATGCAAGCTGATGGACTTAGTATATTCTGTTATAGAGGAAAATATCGGTATCTTATTTTATTTTTTGTTAATAATGCCATGCAGGTTCTTGTTATAAAGATAAAGTTCGTTCAATCAGCAAAGAGATCTACTTTCTTGGGTAGCTGGAAAATGCACCTGATGTTGTCTATAAACACCAGAGAGGCGGATAAGATGATGCTATCGTTAAGCAGCTAACAAGACTAATAATGCCCGAATTTTGATGAAAGATCAGATTATACAAAAATAACCGGATTCATGGGCTGTGTCACTCTGTTGGTACATCATAATACTGTATTATAACTTTCGACACCTTCCCGGTGATAGCGAGGGGGAAGAAATCGTGTTAATTTTTAATACAAATGTAATAGCAAAAGGTTTGAGACACGTTCAGCTGCCGAGTTCATTTTTCGAATGAATGAAACTTAACATTTCATGTTCTGCCCTTTGGCTGACTTATAGCAACTTCTCTAATTATTACCAGATATCATTTTGCAACCTTTAGTAAATTAAATTACATAACTGTGCCTGGAAGCTGCCGAAATCAAACTAATTTTTGACTTTATCTGGGAGACAAAATTTGCTATCATATCGCGTCTTAGCGATAACTGCGATTCAAGTTCTCATGCGAATAACAATTTGAGAATCAGTAATCTAAATGCCTAAGAACAATAATTAAAACATCCTTATTGCGATATACAGTTTACAACTGGTTATTTTATTTTTATATATCGAAAAATGGTGACATGGCCCTGGGCACGACGAAGCCATACGAAACATTGGAGATCTGCAGCGGTTGTGAGGCACAAATCGAACCATCTGCTAGCTGCTTATAAAAGTTTCCTCTCAGGATACTTGGCGCTCGAAGGGATCTCATCCAGTAAAACAAATAGAGGCTGAAACGACTCTATCTATTCTGAAACTTTAAATAGGTAAGATGCCCTAACAAAAGGATGAGTGGTACCCAGAGGGTCAATTTTGTTAAGCAGAACTGTATAATGGAAACTCTTCATGCCTTCTATCGTTAAATATAAAATTATTTACCACTGGAAACATGAAACGACTTCGGAAAGCATTGAAAAGTTTTCCCTTTTCATAAGAGATTTCTGTTGATAAATCGCTTTGATCTAACAGTGGATCCTGTTGGTAATTTACATTCGGAAACTTTCATTACAGAATTTGATGATTTAAAAAGTTCTTGAGATCGAGATAAGAGTTCAAAAATTTTGGTTCATAAGCTAGATAAACCAGGAATACACATTATCTTCCTCTAAATACTTCAGATCACAACTTGATGCTTCTATCCTATAGACATTCTCGGCCTCCTTTTTATTTGTTCGAGCTTAATTAGACGAATGCAAAAGTGGATGACCTGTTTAATTTTTTAGGTGGACTACTGTTAAAATCTCCTAACCCCCAAATAATTCAGATGATTTAAATTAGTGTATGGATGAAATCCTTTATTCTTCATATTACTCGACAATGTCGCCCACTATGTAAGCTAGGCGTTTCAAAACTATCAAGAATAAAAACAAATTGTAGTTATGTATCCCAATATCCAGCCTTCAAGTTGGAAAAAGCTTCCAGTGAGTTATAAATCCAAATGTACAAGAAGAAAATTTTTTTTTTTTTTTTTTTTTGCATGATTGGTAGTCAAGCTTCTGCTATTTCTCGAAATCCATTGGCCGCAACTTTCCTATCCATAATTTCTCATCTAAAGAAGAATTGTTAGTTTAGCATCCTACTCCCCCCCCCCCTCTCTCTCTCTTGCAATAATGATTTTTTGTATTCTACTACCCCAGTGGGCATATTCCATCCTACCTTACGTCTTCCGACAAAAAGGCGAGTCCTTAATATCATGATTATTAAGGAGTGTACAGGTCCCGATAGCATTTCTTTATTTGTTTTTAAAACCTGCGCACCACAGTTGTTGCCTTTTTGCGTCCATGTTCCACTGATGTGATTACTATGCTTACATTAATTCCAAAAAAAAAAGAAGACAAATCCCTTCTTCACAACTGTTGCCGAAGTAATGGAGATATTCATCAAACTCCTATCTGATTAATGATATCCAATATGGATTTCATCAGGACGATTCATTGGTGATGTCTTGGCCTATGTTATTCATCTATGGACAAATTTCATGGAAAAGTTTGGAGAAAAACTCGGGCAGTTTCTATCGATCACGTTTAGCAGTTCTCTAAACTTCCATCTTATGGTAGGCCAGCTTCTTCGCTGATCACTTCACGTCATTCATTAGCATTAGTAGAGGCATTTGATGCAAGAAAGCAAGCTTATGCAGCATCAGCCAAAAAAAAAAAAAAAAAAAACCCACTTCCACTTCACCCCTCTGTTCGTTCAAAATACCTGTCCAGCTGAGCCTTAAACTTATTTAGGCTATCAACTTCCACGACAAGGGATGGAAGTCTGTTCCACCAACCAACCACCCGCTGGCTAAAGGCAAATTTCCGCACGTCTATCCTACATCTGTCTTTCTTCAATTTGAATTTATGCCCTCTCAGGTGATTATTCTGAGCTAGAGGAAGAATCCCATTAGCATTGAGCATGCTCAAACCATTCAAGGCTTTATACACCTCGATCAGATCACCTCGCTGGTGCCTAGTCTCCAGACACTGTAATTTACAAAACTTAAGCTCTTTCTTCGTAAGAGCACCCCTTTGTTCCATTCACTAATCTTGTTGCCCTTCTCTGTACTCGTTCCAGCAGCTCTACATCCTTCTTGAAATGAGGCCTCCAGACCTGTATACAGTACTCTAGGTGTGGCCTGACCATTGCCTTATACAAGGGAATAATCACCTCCTTATCCCTGCTGGAAAAATTCCTGTATATCATTGACAATACTCCATGAGCTACTCTTGCAGCCCGTCTGCACTGCTCAGAGAACTTCATATCTGCCTGCACAACCACCCCCAAGTCCCTTTCATTCTCTACCACTGTCAGTGTAGTACCACGGAGTTGATACGTTTCTCTGGGGTTGCTGTTTCCCATGTGTAGTACTTTACATTTGTCAATGTTAAACTTCATTTGCCACCTCTCAGCCCATCTGCTCAACCTTTCCAGATCCTGTTGCAGCAGCATAGTGTCAGTAGTGTCCTTGACAACCCTGCCAACCTTTGTATCGTCTGCAAACTTGGACATTAAGCTTGATATACCATCATCAATATCATTTATAAATACGGAAAACAATAATGGACCCAACACTGAGCCCTGAGGGACTCCACTAATAACATTAGTCCACGATGAGCAGTGTCCATTGATTACCACACTCTGTCTTCTCCCCCTCAACCACCCCTTTATCCATAGCAGCAATTTGCCTCCAATGTCACACTGCTCCAATTTGTGTAGCAGTCTTCCATGTGCAACAGTAGCAAAAGCCTTTCTAAGATCCAAGTATATAATATCAAAGCTATTCCCTGCATCCAGTTCTTTTGTGACTGCATCATAGTATCCAATCAAATTGGTCAGCCAAGACTTCCCCTTAACAAAACCATGCTGTGTCTGAGCTATAACTGAAGTCTTGTCTAAATGATCCTGCAGTGCTTCTTTAACCAGTGCCTCCATTAATTTTCCTGGAACAGAAGTTAAGCTCACAGGTCTATAATTACTTGTGTCAGCCTTTGATCCTCCTTTGTGAATTGGGGTCACATTTGCATATCTCCAGTCTATGGGTACCTCCCCTGAGTCCAAGGAAGCTCTCATAATTATGGCTAAGGGTTTGCTTACTTCCTTTGCTGCCTCCTTTAATATAACTGGATAGATCCCATCCACCCCGGGTGCCTTTCTTGTGTTTATCTTCAACAGTTTCTCCTCCACTTTACTCCCAGTTATTTCAAGATTCTGTAGCTTACTGCTAGAGTTGAATACACCTCTGGCATTCCCCTCGCTGAATAACTCCTCATGTGTGAATGTCGATGCAAAATATTCATTTAGTTTGTTAGCTACCTGAGCAGGATCATCAACAGTTGACCCATCAATATCAAGTGGACCAATCTGATTCATCCCCTTCCTTCTAGAGTTTACATAAGTAAAGAACTCTTTGGTGTTTTTCTTTGCATCCCTTGCCAAGGATTTCTCGTAATCTGCCTTCGCCTGCCTAACCTCCTTTGTAACTTGGTTGCATATCAACTTGTATCTATCATAGGCTTCTGTGTCATGTGTTAATTTTTAAGTATCTCCTGCATTTTTCTTCTCTGCCATATGCCTCATTAGTTCATCTGACATCCATTTTGGCCTAAACCTTGAACAATATTTCTTAGTTGGTATGTAAAGCCTAGTAGCTTCCAAGATAAGTTCTTTGAATGCTTCCCATTTTGAATTTGCTGTTGGTAACACCATCAGTTGGTTCCACTGTATAGAATTTAAATACTGTCTCAGTCCATCGTAGTCGCCTTTACGGAAGCAATAACCCTTCCCTTTACCCCTAATGGTAGTTACCTCTTTGAGTAAATCCCACTTCAGCACACTGTGATCACTGCCACCTAGTGGTTCATTTATCTGCAGATTCTTAATGCATGAAGAATCACTGCTGATAATCAAATCAAGAGTATTCCTCCCTCTAGTTGCCTCCCGAACATGCTGATGTAGAAAACAATCATCCAATAAATCCACAAAAGCCTTGCTAGTGTGTGAGTGACCAGCCCCCAAATTCCAGTCAATATCTGGGAAATTAAAATCTCCCATTATAAGACTCTCTGATTTACTGGCTCACTCTATTTCCCTGTACAGTATCTTATTATACTCATCAGAGTCATTAGGCCTATAGCACACTCCTACTCTCAATTTTGATCTCCCAATGCTTATGTCACACCAAACTGACTCAACACTGCACTGTCCAGCGATGTCGACTGGCTTCACTTCCTTGGTTTTTATGTGTTTTTTAACTAATAGCATAACGCCTCCCCCTTCCTATCCTGTCTATCCTTTCTGTAGACGTTGTACTCCCCAAATTCCAGTTCTGCATTCCTTATATCTGTGTGACACCACGTCTCTGATATCCCAACAATATCTGCCTTTGATGTTTTGAGCAATACCTCAAATTCATCAAATTTATTTACTAAACTCCTAGCATTGGTGTACACGCAAGTATACCTGCACCTGTTTCTATTCTTAGCTACCCTAACACAACCCATGTGTTTACTTGTACCACAATGGCTCCCAGCAGTCTCTGAAATACCATGCATCTTGTTTTTCAGGCTTCTGCTCATTCTAATAGAAGCAGTGCAAGAATCTCTTTCACCTCTGCCAGTGGCTACTGTCAATCTATTGGTCTTTGTCTCCACCCAAGCTAGCAGTTTTCCGACCCACCTAACACTGCCTCGATAGCATCAGCAAATATTCTTGCAACCTTTCTATTTAAGTGTATCCCATCCCTGTAGAAGCAATCTCTCCTGTTAACAAGTACAGTCCAGGCTGAAAAAAATTCTACCCCTTGAGCCTTGCACAATCTTTCCAGGGCCGAATTGATCGACAAGGCTCTCATCATATACTCCCTCCTATCGTGTCTGCGCAGAATTGCAGACACTTTCAAATTCAACCCTAATTCTCGGCTTTTGTTCAACAGTGACCTGTACTTGTTAAGTAATTCTGCCGGTCTCCTACTCTTAATATCATTCGAATACTGTTTATCTAACTTCTCAAGTGGTGTTGGAGGTTCTGTTCTTTAATCCTGTCTATAATAATCTTTTCCCATATATGGGTGATAGATAAATCTATTTGACAATTCAATCCTGTCTTTTTTTTTTTTTTTCTCCTCGAAAAGGAGCATCTTTACTGGGGATCGCCTTAACTTTTCTTGGCGTAATCACAAATATTGTTCTGCGTAACTTTTGTAAAAATTACCCTGTTCATTTCACCATGGAATATGGTGAAATGGAACCAAAATAATCATGCTTTTCTTGAAATTGCCTTGTCCATACCACAAATAATTAGGTTGTGTTCAATGGGCAACGTTCTTCGGAATTAGCATCCGCAATCCCCCACTGACCTGTGTTAATATAACCAGCTTTTCTTCCTCATTTATCTGTTCTGTTTGAACAAAGTTCCTATATTATACAGAAATTCAAGTCAAACGTTAACAAGTATCTTGTCTTCTCATCCCATACACTACGGGAGTACTATGGGTTCTAGTAACTTTTTTGGGGCTGCAATAGATTTTGCAGTATTAGTATTGACTGGTTGAAGCTTCAAACAGTAGTCTCAACACAAAATGTAAGGATCTGTGAATTGGATTAACAATGAGCTGGGTTTATAACGAGACAGACTAATTTTTATCCATTAAATCTGTATGATACTGTACAATATCATCTAATACATCATGCTGATTATTATCCTGCCGCCTAGCACAATAAATAAATGTCCATTTGGCATCCGGATAATCGATTGATGGGAAATGCTACGATTAAGACAAGGAGTTAAATGACATTACAGCTAAAAAAAAAAAAGCATCTTCGTGCTGACTAGTGCTCAAACGACATTGAATTAGAAACGACTAATGTTTTTCATAGTAAGGGGAAGCAACTAACTTCTTTTCTTCATAATTACACTAGTACAAGAAGGAAGCGCGCGCGCGCGCACACACACAGACAACGATGCTACGCTAGAACGTGTGGATACGATGTAACCCTGCTTCTAAAGAATTCAATGCACAGGAGAAAAGGCGAATTTGTCAGGCTCGAAGTGGTTTCTGTTGTTCTCTAAAATGAAGTGAATGCGCCGAAATTGTCCATCTTTGTGCTTCCCCCTCCCCACCTTTCTCAATCACCGCGTAACAAGTCCTCCTGAAGATAACAGTACGCTTATCTCCGTTCGTTCTTTGGCAGTCCCCAGTCACGGATACATGAATCCTTACAACAGCTGTCGCAGAGTCGAAGTTTCCACAAAGTGCACCCAGTCACGGAAACAAGCCATTCCTTTGACGTGGCAGTCCGCGTGACCGTCGACACTGCTTTCGTGTATTCACAAGGCAGTTTAGATTTAGAACCTAAGTCCTCCTCTTCCCCCCACTCCCCACCATCTGTCCGTGCTGTGCCAGCCTTTGCGTGCTGCCACGTGTTGTTACTGTCGACTGACGAGAATGTCTTTTATTAAATGACGTCAGAGATATGGATGGGTAAGCGATTAGAGAGTAGATTCTACCACTAAACTTTCCAAAGGAACGCTCGCATACCCCTTTACATAGTAGTTGAACATTTAAGGTCACGCACGGCTTGCTTTGCCGAACACCCTCAACATACATTGTAGAAACATTTTTCGAAATACTGTATTTTTCGATTTCGCGCATGAGGTTCTCTTTTAACCCAGTACACGTTCCTTAGTGGTAAAATGAAAACGATGCGCAGATATTTTCTATTTACCGAAAGCGGTAGTTTAGTTTAGGTTCGTAATCATCTGCTGACCCTTCTCCAATTTGAGATGTGTTCAGAAAAACATCGACCAACTTACAAGCCTTTCTTTATTTTCAAGTGGATCGCCTACCACATCTACTTCTGGGTGAATACAAATCTTTTTTGTATTCATCCAGAAGTAGACGTAGTAGAAGCACAATTTTTTTTTTTTTTCTTTGCAGCGCTGAATGTAGCTTAGTGTCACAATGGAATACAGATCAGTGATTCAGTTCCTCTTTCTCTAAGGGAATCCACGAAGCAATGGTCGCTGTTGTGGAGAAGACTGCCCAGGTTACAACGTTCTTTCCCATTCGAAAGAACCTCACTGCATGAAGAAATTCCAGGAACCCAGAAACGAGTACAGCACTAATCCTGCAAAGCTCCAAATTAGTGTAGGGAGTGCAGTAGCACACACTCTTTGAGTAGACTGGGGGTTCAAGCCCCTGACTGCTGAATACGGTCGATCTGCCTACCCCAGTGGACCAGCGTGGCAGATTACGGTCCATTTCCCTCAACATGAATTGTTGAGGTGGCTTCCATCAACAGTTGTATAAAGTCTCTGCTAGACTTCTCACCCCTTAGCAGAAGAAGGAAAGGGCACAATGTAGCAGGAAAAACGGAAATATTGCTGCATCCTGCTTATTCTCCCGGATTTTTTCGTGAAAAACACTGCTTTTGATGTCTGCCGAGTCGTGGTTTGAAGAATTTTGCAGAAATATATTGGAGGTGTCATTTTATCTGTTTTAAAAAAAGTATAATTACATGGTGTTTGTTTCACCCTTCTGTCTCAACTATTTCTGGGCGAATACAAATCTTTTTTTATCGCTCCTCGTATATCTTAACGAATAGAATATTTTAAGGGCCCAACTTCTAATAGAAGAAATAAATAGCGGCAGTTAAAATAATCTAATCGTTGTTGAAAATATAGACTGGTTCTCAGCACCTGTTAGGTTGAGTTAATCATATAGGATTTTAAATGCATTGATCCTAATTAATTCTGACGAGCTTCCCTGGCTTCTAGCCGTGGAGGGACAGTTGTCACATTAACTAATCCTGTATTTGACATAAATCAGAATGGTTTGGAAGGCGAGACTTCCTCTCTTAACAAATGCCAACGTTGAATTGTAAGGATTAAAGAAACCATTCTCAGTCAGTAGGTACTGTCGGTTGAGGTTTATTTAATCAATTTGCTGAATTTTTTTAGATACATAATAAAGCAGAAAGTTGAAACATATTAGCAAAGTTTGAAGGGTCCTTGGAGCACTGCAGTGAATGTTATAATGACTCAAGTTTTCCTCTTTCAGATGGTGCTTTTTTTTAATACAGCGAAGTATTATTCAGTCGGTTTCTTCCTGTAACTTCTTGACATGGGATTTTTCAACCAATCCTTGTCACCATTTTGAAGGTTCCGAAGAAAATGAGACGAAACTTCCATTATTTAGATCTGAAGAAGGAATCCCTAAAACGGAAAAAAAAAGAAAAAGAAAACAGTTAAATGGATGCATGAGGAATTTTAAGCAGGCAATTATCTAAAATGAATACAACATATTACTACTAGCTGAGAGAAAAAAAACTTTTGTTTAACATTTAATTTTAAAATAAATTTAGATTTTTAGACGATGACTCCACAGAATAAGTTTTGGTAATGTACGCATCGCAGTAGATTATCAAATAAGTAACTCAGGAAGTTAACCTCTTATACCAGTGGTTCTCAATTTTTGTCACTCGAATAATACCTGGAATTAGGACTATTTCGTGGAACGTAGTTTAGAAACCATGATCCTATACTCAAGCATAGCAGATAGATGGGATTTCTTTGCGTATGAACAGGCTCCTAAAAAGATCACAATTCTTTGGGGAGGGGGGGAAGGTTAAAGAATCAGAACTGGACCAACAAAGCATGCTGAATTCCAGCGCTAGTAGTGCCCGGACAGAAGAAACACTTTTTTATATATACCATTAAAAAAACCTCGAGATATTTATAGGAGGGGAGACTCGCTAAGCATATCTTTCTAACAAATTAAATGGAAGTAGTGAGTTGTTAGCCAGGCACGTGAAAAGCAGCCACATAGGGTCAGAGGAGTTTACAAGAATATCATCGTATTATACAATAGATACAGCTAAGTAATGAAACGGAAATTTGCGCCTCCGGTTTGAGAACACGATCTTCTCTTGGTTCCATTAACTCCTGTTATGTACGTGTTTTTACTGTAATTAGACGAGCCCCACTGTGTACTTACAAAATCGTAGTTCACATTACAGACTTCGGTCTCCAAATGGAACAGCCCTTATTAGATATATAGAGTCAACAAAGTGACTGTGGAAATTAATTTCCTGCTGAGGACTTATGTACATAGTGGAAGGCAAGTTTCAAATGAGCTATTAAGCCTCACCGGACGCACTGTCCGTTTCTGAGTAATTATTTATGGGCGATCCCAGCCTGACTATTATTTACTACCGTATTGATTCCGAACGACAAAGCTCTTAAGTATGATAACCAGGCACCCTGGACCACTTCGGCCTATGCTTATATCTCGAGAAGTTGGAGATGATGACGTTCTCTTTTCCTGAATCCTGTGTGGTTAGGACCGAACATTACTCTTAAGTTATGCTTCAATAAACCCACACCAAATAAGCACAAATCAAAATATTTTACACGTGTGTGATGACAACACTACAGAAATTTGGAAGTCAGCTAGCGCAACGGCACACTGGATTAGCATCAATTCGTTACAGGTTAATATCATCGTATTATACAATAGATACAGCTAAGTAATGAAACGGAAATTTGCGCCTCCGGTTTGAGAACACGATCTTCTCTTGGTTCGATTAACTCCTGTTATGTACGTGTTTTTACTGTAATTAGACGAGCCCCACTGTGTACTTACAAAATCGCCAATTTTGTGGGAATTCACATTTAATACTTTAAATTACTAAACCACGGGTCTGTTCTTCAATGAATGGATTTTTCCCCTCCACTAGCATCACTTTGTATTGAACAGGATGATCAACTTGTAAGACGAAATAGGATTCCAACACGATACTTTAAAACTGAATTAAGTTACATCCCAAAAAAACTAAAGCAGCATGGAAAGAGACCCTAGGCGACGGGAGGATCGCTTTGGTCCTTTGAGATAATCAAAGCGTCTGAGGAACGTGTCAACAGAAATGCTTTTACAGTCTTATTTTAAGCTGCGTTAACTGCAGAAAATTAAAATTGGCTCTTTCTTGGTCTAATGTTCTTGAGAACAGCGCCGGTTCTTTCAAGTGTGGCCTTGTTTTTGTAAATATTATATCTTTAAAAGTGAACTTACTTCTATGGATGTGAATTATCAGAGTTGTAACGTGTATAATTTTTGCTCACCAGGGAAACCAACGGGAACGTTGCCAACGGCTGTCGAAACGGACACGCAAGCGACCTGAATGGGTAAGTATTTCAATATATCTGTCTATTTGATCTATTATTAGCAGCAAGGTGTAGAATTAGTTCGAACATAAGGTTACATACGTGTTGGGATAGATGGATCAGTTTCGCTAAGGAAGTGCGTTTTCATCAACTACGGAAATATTTAGTCTCCTTGAAGGGATCAAAGAGCTCTTCTACTTTCTTTACAAGTCATGATCACGAGCCGCGACAAATCTGTTTCTGCAGATAGAGCGGAGAATGCACTCTAAACAGAAATCCATAATGGACTTACTGGTCCTAAATTCAACCAATCGAAAGTCAGTGAAGACGTGGATTTCACTATGCGACGTCATTATTCCTTGGGGGTTCCTCGTCCAACTCTTTTTTGCAATCGGAAACCAAAGAATGTCACTGACGATGAAGTTAATGAATCTGTACCATAACATGGCAGATGCAAATCTTGCTCCCTGTCAAAGATGGATTGTGGCTTCTGTCTCGTAAAACTTTGCCACGGATCATCCTGATCATTTATTAAAAATAAAACGAATTGCCACTTTGATATTACCTCCACTATCATAATGTGTTAGAGGTTTTGTTGGGTGGGCAGCTTATTTCCATCTAACTGGGAAATTATTCTATTCCATAAGAGTGAATTCATAAAATTCTTAAAAGGAACAATGCGCTAACCACAATAAAGTAATAACCTCGACTATGACATTTAGTGCAATTGCATCATTACTACAAAATCTCATATTGTGAACTCTTCACAACGAGTTCTCTTCTTATTCGACGTAACAATTTCCAATTAGAGATCTACTCGTACTAAATTATATAATGTTAATGTACAAACTTCTTCGGTTCGTCTTTAGCATTAACAAAGGCATATGATGCAAGATATAGCATCAGCCAAAAAAAAAAAAAAACCTCATTTCACCCATCCACTCGCTACAAATGTTTGTCTAGTGATATCTATCAACCACGCGCTGGCTAAAGGTAAACTTCCTCTTCTAAGCTTCCTCAATTTGAATTTATGCCCTCTCAGGCGATTATTTTGAGCATGCTCAAACCATTCAAGGCTTTATACACCTCAATCAGATCACCTCGCTGGTGCCTAGTCTCCAGACACTTCAATTTGCAAAACTTAAGCCTTTCTTCGTAAGAGCAACCCTTTGTTCCAACAGCTCTACATCCTTCTTGAAATGAGGTCTCCAGACCTGTATACAGTACGTACTCAAGGTGTGGCTTGACCATTTCTTTATACAAGGGGATAATCACCTCCTTATCCCTGCTAGAAAAATTCCTGTATTTCATTGACACAACGCCATGAGCTACTCTTGCAGCCCGTCTGCACTGCTCAGAGAACTTCATATCTGCCTGCACAATTACCCCCAGGTACTTTTTATTCTCTACCACTGTCAGTGTAGTACCACAGAGTTGATACGTTGCTCTGGGGTTGCTGTTTCCCATATGCAGTACTTTACATTTGTTAATGTTAAACTTCAGTTGCTACCCCTCTGCTCAACTTCTCTAGATCTTGTTGCAGCGGACTGTCATACCATAATAAATACAGAAAACAACATTGGACTGAACCTGGGGGACTTCAGGAAGAGCAGTGTCCATTGATTACCACTCTATCTTCTCCCACTCAACCATCCCTTTATTCTTTGCAACCACATCATAGTATCCAATCAAATTGGTCAGACGATTTCCCCATGCCTCCATTAGTTTCCCAGGAACAGGTCTGTATTTACTTGTGTCGCCCTTTGATCCTCCTTTGTGAATTGGGGGTCACATGGGTACCTCCTCTAATATAACTGGATAGATCCTATCCACTCCAGGTGCCTTTCTTACATTTATCCTCCACATTGCTCTTAGTTATTACAAAATCATCTAGCTCACTGCCAGATGATTTTAATACATCTCTGGCATTCTCCTCATGTTTGAATGTAGATGCAAAATATTCATTTAGTTTGTTCGCTACCTGAGCAGGATCATCAACAGTTGAACCAATCTGATTCATCCTCTTAGAGTTTACATACGTTAAGAACTCTTTGCATCCTTTCTCCTAATCTGCCTTTACCTGCCTAACCTCCTTTGTAACTTGGTTACAGACCAGCTTATATCTATCATAGGCTTCTGTGTCACGTGTTAATTTGTATGTATCCCATGCATTTTTCTTCTCTGCCACATGTCTCATTAGGTCATCTGACATCCATTTAGGCCTAAACCTTGAACAGTATTTCTTAGTTGGTATGTAAAGCCTAGTAGCTTCCAAGATTAATTTTTTGAATTTGTTGTTGGTAACATCATCAGTTGGTCCCACTGTATAGAATTTAAATACTGTCTCAGACCATCGTAGTCGCCTTCACGAAAGCAATAACCCTTCCCTTTACCCCTAATGGTAGTTACCTCTTTGAGTAAATCCCACTTCAGCACACTGTGATCACTGCACCTAGTGGTTCCTTTATCTGCAGATTCTTAAGGCATGAAGAATCACTATTGATAACCAGATCAAGAGTATTACTCCCTCTAGTTGCCTCCCGAACATGTTAGGTGCCTCCGTGGGCAGGAGCAGCAGTGCGTAGCACACGCTTCTTGATTAGACCGGGGTTCGAGCCCGTCACCACCAAATACGGCCTTAGTGCTAATGCTCCTAAAAACCAAATAACAAACATGTTGCTGTAGAAAACAATTATCCAAAAATTCCAGTCAATATCGGGAAAATTAAAATCTCCTATTCTAAGACACTGATTTACTGGTCCACTCTACTTCTCTGACAGCTGTTTATTATACTCATCAGGCCTATAACACTCAATTTTGCTTTCTCAGTGCTTAACTAATAACATAACCTCTCCTCCCTGTACTCCACAAATTCTAGTTCTGCATTCCTTATATCTGTCTTTGATATCTTGACCAACACCTCAAATTCATCTACCAAACTTCTAGCATTGGAGTACATGCACCTGTTCCTATTCTCAGCTACCCTAACACACTACATGTATTCACTTGTCCCGCAATAACACCCAGCAGTCTCTGGAATCCCCTGCTCATTCCAATAGAAGCAGTGCAAGAATCGCTTCCACCTCTGCCAGCGGTTACTGTTAATCTATTAGTTTGTGTATTTCTCCGACCCACCTAACACTGCCCCGATAGCATCAGCAAACATTCTTGCACCCCATCTCTGCAGACACTTTCAAATTCAACCACCCTAACTCACCTTTTTTTTTTTTTTTTTTCAAACATTGATCTAGGCAGCTGAGAGCTTGATGGGCCCTTCGAGAGCATCCACCCCTCCTATAACAACTGATTTCCTGATTGTTCCACAAACATTTCAAAAGGCTGAAATTCAGAGGACAACTGCCCCTCACAGCACTCCCATTAGCTTGAGCCTTTTGCTGCTCTGGTCTGAGTTATGATTTCGATCCAATTTCAAATAAAATATAACCCTAAACTTATATATCCCAATGCAATTATAACACTCTATATTTCAGTATCATCTCAGAGTTACGTTATATGTATTTAGTTTAAAAAAAAGTACAATTTAATATGATTAACTGATAATACTACTAAGCTTAACAGATTTCTAATACCTTACGTTGTATCGTATAACAATGGCGGCAAGTTACGAACACTAGTTATTTAATTAACTTACAAAATCGCTGTCTAAATTCAAAATAAACCAAGGAGCTTGTGACTAGGTCTATAAGCTTCTTATATTAAATTATTTTCTATAACAATTAAGACAATAAAACGGCTAAATATAATTAAAAACTTAATGTTCGCTGGAAAATCTTTGTCCAACACGTAGATTGGATACCCTTTCAGATACTAAGTAATAACCTACAAAATCGCTGTCTAAGTATCGTTACTAGGGATATAAAGCTACTTTTAGAAATTAATTCGATATTTCTGAGTTGAAATTATTGGGAGGGAGAACACATAAGACAGAGGGCGTTCCCTTTGAAAGAGATAGCAATAAAAACAGATCCATTAGACCTTCGAAAACCGACCACATATGTCACGTGGTTAACAACAGCTTATAATTTCATTGTGTGAAGTACGAAATAGTTGAGTGGATGGTGATGTGTTCAGTTATGAGCTTCTTGAACCGGTTTAGTGAAATGGTATTTTTCTGACCTATGGCTTTTCTAAAAAGCGGAATCTTCAGGTTCGCTTCATTTCTTCTTCTGTTACAAAAAAAGATCTGAAGTGTGGAGGAAAGTTTGGTGTTGTCAAAGCACTGTAGACAAAGACTGCCTCAGCTTTTTGTATCAGTTGGTAGATGCTTAAGAGTCTCGCTTCCTTATATCTCGAAGTCACCGATGCATTCCAGGGAAGGCCTAAAATAGAACGAACACATCGACTCACAATTGAATTGATTCTCGCAAGGTTATCTTGACATTTAGTGACCCATGAGATGATTCTGTAAGAAATCAATCTTACTGTAACATGTGGCGAAACAGGTTCATTGTATGGGTATAAGTAGGTGGGATGGCGTGAGAAGGGGGTCTTGACATAGCCACCTGCAGAAAGAAAAACCCATACGATGGACACAAGTAAGTGACCAGTTTGGTATGGGAATATTGGTACAGAAACTTAAACCTTCTGTGGAAAAGGGGACGAATTTACTGTCTGGACTGTAAAATCTTTTGGAACGGTGGAAAGTTAGTAAGTGAGCGAGAGCTAAAAATAGAGTGAAAAAGACACGCAGTTGAGAAGTCGTGGCGATCAGTCGCAAAAATGTAAGGGTGTGAGACAAAGTGCAGAAAGTGGAAGGGAGTTGAAATGGAGAAGCTAGAGGAAAGACGTTATAGTAAGGGACGAAAGAAGAGCCCTTTGAACACAGCTCTCCAGAGTATAGAAGTAAGTGCTAAGTTGTATTAAACACACGACAGGTTATAGGAAGGACTGTAGAGTGATAAGAGAAAGATCAAATGATAAATATATCCTGATATATAGATGAATTGTGCATTATTTTAGAATAAAGTAATGGATAGAGAAATAGGAGTAGTTAAGTTAAATAAGCAATGAACAAATGTGTTAAATTTAAAGAGATAATTAGGTGTAAGTACTAGCTACTAAGATAGATAATATTTGATTACTGCAGATATAAGAAATGTATAAAAAGGAGTTAAGAGTAATTCCGATATTGTTTATAACATTTAGGAAGATGAAATGCATTGAACGTGCTTTAGTGTCCTTGTTCCGACTAGAATGGGGGGAATTGGTATACATGTAATAACTGAGTTTTTTGTTTAATGCATTATGTATATTGTGTTTATCTTAACCATATAAAGAATTGGATTCAGTCTATAATGGAGTTGTAATTAGTCAATCTGAACTCACAAGCCTAGCCTGAAGGGAGAATTTTGCTTAATGCAATATTCCTCAGGAATCTAACAAGAAGAAATAAATACACGTACGAACCTGAATCTTCTGATGGTACATGAGCCAGATTGCGGGGATAGAAGAAGTTTAATCAAACTATGGGCACTCTCACAGGTTACAAAATAAGGTGATAAGAAAAAAACCCCCTACAATTCCATATGTGAGGTTGATAATTTGTTTATCCCAACTCAGCTTATCATCTTGCCAGATTCCTAGAAACTTGGTATCATTCACCCTTTCGAGATCAATATTTAATGGTTGATTTTTCTGGGTTTAGTATAAGCTGATTAAGGTCTTTATCAGTGATTAGAATGTAGATGTCATCGGATAAGCTACTAGGTAGGAAGGAGAGAGAGAAATTCATTAAAATGTAAAGAACAAATAGGATAGGTCCGAGGAGTGAGCCTTGAGGTACTCACCTAGAGAAGGTTAATTTTTTCCCTCTCAAGCCAAGATTGTTGAGTAGGATTTTATGATTTATGCAGTCAAAAGCTTTGTATAGGTCTAGAAACAGTGCTATACATAGCGACCCTTTTCAGTCCGTGATCCTAGTCTAGTCAACAATTGCCAGGTCAGTTGATCTTTTCGAACAATAAGCGTAAATTAATATGCCAATTTAAGAAAAACTTCGCCCGCATGCAGCTAGTCTCGTTCCCACTCCCCCAAATTTTGCATCTGAGAGGTTATGCTTTTAGTTAAGAAGCAAATCCAGTTGACATAAATGAACAGTACAACGTTGAGTCAGTTTGGTGTGACAGAAGCACTGGGAAAGCAAAAATTAAGAGGAGGAGGAGTGTGTTATGGGCCTAATAATTCTGATGAGTAGAATGAACAACTGTACAGAGAAATAGTGGACCAGTAAATCAGATTGTCTTATAATGGGAGATTTTAACTGGAACTTGTGGGTTGGTTACTCACATACTAGGAAGACTATTGTGATTTATTGGAGAGGCAACAAAAGAAAGCAAAACTCTTAATCTGATTATCATCTGTGATCACAGTGTATTGATATAACTGCCATCAAGGGAAGGGTTTTTTGCTTTCGTAAAGCAGATAAGTGGAACAGAATAAAAATGCATATAAATTATCAGGCGACACAGAAGCCTGTAGTGAATGCAATCAAGCCAAATCAGATGAGTATTTTGCATCTACCTTCACACACGAGGAATTGTTAAGGGAAATGGATGGCAGAAGTTTATCAAACTATAACAGAGCTGAAAATAATTTAGTATCAGCCAAAAAAAAAAAACACCTCCCATTTCATCCATCCATGCCTTAAATATGTTCAAGTTGTTAACCTCCACTACAACAGATGGATGTTTGTTCCAACTATCAACCACATGCTGGCTAAAGGCAAATTTCCGCCCCCTCAGGTGAATAATCTGAGCAAGAGGAAGAATCCCATCAGCATTGAGCTTGCTCAAACCATTCAAGGCCTTATACACCTTGCAGGTGCTGCAATTTGCAGAACTTAAGCCTTTCTTGGTAACAGCAACCCCTTGTTCTACTCACCAATCTCATGGCCCTTCTCTGTACTCGTTCCATCAGCTCTATATCATTTCCTAAAATGAGGCCTGACCATTGCGTTATACTAGGGAACAATCACCCTCTTATCCCTGTATATCATTGACAAGACACCATGTGCTACTCTTGCAGCCCGTCTACACAATTATCCCCCACTACCCAGTTGATTTTGAAATAATTTTGATAAATATGAATAATGCGCATGATGGAATCTATGCAAAAGAGGTAAGAAAACCACCGTTAATCCATAATTATGAGATCATCTTTAGATTCGGGGGAGGTCCGTGTGGACTGCAGATATGTGAATGTATTGCCAATTCACAAAGGGAAAATAATGGAGTTACTAGTTAAAAAAGTTATGCAGAGCCATCTAGACTGAAGTATAGTTATACTTCAGTCCAATTTGGTTGGATATCATGATGCAGGGGCAAAGGAAATGGATCCAAAAAATAATTTTTATACCATATACTTGTATCTTAGGAAAGCTTCTGATACTGTTGCACATAAAAGACTGCTGTACAAATTAGATCACTATGGCATTAAGGGCAAGTTACTGCAGAGTAACATACCAAATGAAAGGGACCTGGGATAACTTTGCAGACAGGACGGCTCATGGGGTGCTCTTACCAAGAAAGCCTCTAGCGTCTGGGCTTCTTTCCCTTGCTCAGACTATGAATTTGTCCCCTCATGTGCAAAGATGGTTGCAGAATAGATGTGTGGAAGCTTGCCTTTAGCCAAGGGGTAGTTGACAGTTTGAATAAATTCAAGGAAGGGATGGATAGGTGAAATGGGATTATTTATTTTTTGGCTGATGCTGTATAAGCTTCCTTTCCTGCATCAATACTAACATTTTAAGATTCACCGGAGCACATCAACGCAAGCCTTTTTATTAATTTTCAAATAAACTTATAGGGTGTATTATATGTGAACAAAACACAGTGCTTTAATAAAAAAATATTAACAACCGGAACTTTAGAAAACGAGGTAAAATTAATTTGAGCCTAATTCTCATAAAAGTCGAAACAGCCGTTCTCATCCTATCAAGATGGCCTTGATGCCTCCCAGACTGATTTGAAAGAAAAATTCTTTCCATTTGTGGATATTCAGGCCTCTTGAATAGAACTGCTCACTTTGAGCAGAAAACCAAGCTGCTGCTTCTTCTTCTTCCTAATCAGTCTGAAACCTGCAGCCTCATAGTGGGTGCTGTTTCCATCTGGAAGGTAATCATGAGTCCCCGACGACTGATACCATGACCTTATTGAAGGTCCGACTTCAACCATAATGGCAGTGTCTGAAATGGGTCATCGTGTACTATGCTTTGCCGACGCACCCGAATTGTCTTTTCCACAGACTCACTCGCATGATGGGCAATCCTCCCCCCATATACAGCTTTCATCTGCTTCTTCGCCTTATAAATGAAGAAATTTTATAACGGATCGGACCTCGATCTTCTTTAGCCACTTAATGGCAACCCCTTGTATCAACAAGAGTTCACCTTTATTAAAAACAAAGTGATACTTAAACATCGGATCAGGTCTGATACCTTTTGTCGCGAAGGTTGCTGGGGCAAAGATAAACAGAGAAAAAACCTTTGGATGGGAAGTGAGATCACAGGATTCATTAATACAAGCAGCCACAGTATGGGCAATTAGTTATGAGGTTAAATAATAACGGGAAAGAAGATTGAAAGATCTATGAATCTTTTCGCAGTTGCAGAGATTTCTCTGCCAGGGAGCCTACAGCGAACCCAACTTAAGTGGAAAAGTTTAGTAACAGTCTTGCGCAAGAATGAAAGCTGAAGTAAGCGTATTCCAATTTTATTTCAGACATGAGAACAATAAAAGTGCATATAATTTTTATATGTAACCAGAAATGGGATAAAGTCTGTATGTTATTGGCTGATACAGCTATACTTCTTTATATGTCGAAGTTTACGAGCCTGGTCAGCTATTTTTTTGTCCGATGTGATATTGATATAACCATGAAAAGTGAAAGTGCCAATAACAAAAATTGCGTAGAACTGTCAGGAAACAAATTTCGATGATTCAATGGGGGAAAGTAAAATGCGACAACTAAGGTGAGAGATATTTGAATAGCAGTGTGGTATATTTGCAACTGATATATCAATATATTAATATTTACTTTTGGTATCATTAATTATTTTAATGTTCTTTTAGCTAGCCATTTCACACACCCTAAAGCTCTGACTTCTATGAAGCAAGCAGTCAGAACTGTGTTGGGTTTTAGGCCGTATATAATGTCTGTAAATTGCGTGTGTTCTGTGGTACCCTCGCCTGAGGCCACGTTGTGACAAAAGCCCTTAAAAAGTTCCTTAAGTCATTGATAGGATTCGAGCTCGGGTTTTTTTTTTTTTTTTTTTTTTTCCTCCACCGGTGATTAAAGAACTGTGCAATAGTTGACCAGGCCCCTTTCTCCAAGAATTATGAACGTATGCAGTTACAACTTTCATATGTTACCCACCTTTGGACTAAAAGCTTTTCCACTTAAGTTGGCCTGGATATGCACTATTTCTTCATGGGTTCCTTGGATACCGAGATTTTCTGCAAACTTCTTGACTTATTTAATTTCTACAACTCGTTTTAGAAATAGTGGAAATTAAATTAATCCGACTCGCCTTGGTTTAATCAAGGCGAGTCGGATCCTTAAGGTTAAAGTTTCAGAACTGTGTAAAATATTTTATTTAGAATGCAAGATCGAAACCAGCCAAATATTCCAGGCATATATTTGCTTTGCGTGATCGCCACTCTACCTTTGCCTCCAGCAACCGATCCATATTGTTTCCATCGACAAAAACACCACACTTCAAGTAGGGAAGGGTCGCCTCTCCTGCTTTCACTTAAAGGCATTGCTATCCCTTTTGTTTTAAACAACGTCGAAAAGAATTACCAGTTAACATTAGAAAGCCAGGAGAGCTGAAATCAAATAATTGTGTGGTGAAGTTCGAAGTAGCAAAATCCTTTTTGGAAAACATCGAGACATTCGAAATAGTTTGCTGTGATTGCCTGTAATTACATCAGGATCTCAAAATGAAAATGGAGGAACGATTCTGTTGCACAATCTTGAAGAACAGCCTTTGGAACGCTAATCAATTTGTCTGCTTGGGAAATTTGCAAAACATTAATGTGATTGTCCGTAGTAAATAACCCTAATTAAACTTGAATTTTATTGCATAATTACGATAAAATCCATATTGAATTCAACTATCAGATAGTCTTCTGCCTGATGTCTCTTGTAAAGGTAGGAACAGCCACCACTACCGAATCCTTCACTCGATCGGCTTGATTCAATATGAAATCCCCAATTATTAAGTACTTTGTGGTTGGAGTTTATCTTAACTTAATGTAATACTTTTCACGAGTTTTGATTAGTGTCAATGCGTATTTAGTTAATGGTTTATAAGACTAATATTCTCGTGATAATATCCTGTTAACTACGTTGCCATCAGTAAAAATAAAATTAATGCAATAATCGACTGCTTAATTCCGGGTTGTCAGGGCCCCAAACACAGAGATTGTTCAACTAAGAAAATATGTATATGATTTATAACACAGACAAAGGAATGAACCCCGTGACATCCAACATTTAAATCAAGCAAATCAGCACCATTTATTAACTTTGGTTTTTAAAATTTATCCTGGAAGTTTGTTCAATAGACAAAAGTTATAGCTTTTAAGTAAACTGAGGGGAACATGTGGAGTTATTCTCATGATTTACGATAGTTATTGGACTATTTCGGTGCATGCGCTGAAGGGAAGGAAAAAAAGACAGTGATATTCTGCTTGAGAGTTCGTTAGGTCCTGTTAACGCCTCAATTTTTTTCGAAAGATAATGACGTACTTTATGCACCACTAAAAATAAATACAATTTTATTTATTTCTACTAAGATTTGTATAACAGTCATTGAAGTAGTAACATTAGGTGTATAATGAACAGTGGTTACCACCAATGTTCTGCTTAACATCACTGTCCAGTGATGAGCACATGAGAAAAACTCCACAATCAATCATTAAGAAACATTCTAAGCAAGAACCTGCTGCCACTAATCAATACTTCTTTTACAGACTCCCTGAAGGAACGGATGCGCCGATCGTCTGCGAGATATCTCCGTTAATAAGCTACGATGGCGAGGTAAGGAAACATTTATTGCGGGTTCAAATACAATGCATTAAGTACATCTTGGCCGTCAACGTTCGCATGATTCTATTCATGATAATTAAGGAGACTTATATCGCTGACCATATTGGAGTTATGTCTTAGTTTCAATCAATGAAATTTTGTAAAAGACTTGTCATTCAATAACCAATTCTTGCACGAGGAAAAAGACACGACAATCACTGGGCTTCGTAGATTGCCCAACGACACTTCTCATTTTGACAGCTTTCATCTCAGATTTCACTTTTCGCATCCTTGTTCGGATTAGAGCAAATCGATTACCCTCTTATCTCGGCGTGAAGTGTGTGAAATAGGACTCCACACCAAACTTCGGTCGTTTTTTTGACACAATTTCCACAGAGCCGTTAAAGATTAACTGAGCATCACAATAGTCTGCTATTAAGAAATCGCTCCAAGTATATATACGATAACTAATGATTTTCATTAGACCTTTGCAGGAGATAAACTCGCAATTTAGAGTACTGCTGCGATTCTCCACCAAGATTCTCAGGTTTCTAAACAGCTCTGATAGATGTCGCTGGAGAAAGGAATCTATAATTTCTTATCTACATTATTGTTGGTGTTGTGATTCCAGAAGCGTAGTCAAACTAGTTTTAGTATAAACCTTAAGACGTGAGGGGATTACGCTGCTTCGGCAAAAAAAAACGCCTTTTATCTTTTAACATTCTACCCATGCCAGAAGGTACCTCACTAGATTGCTGGTCTAAACCACACAGGAAGTTAGTTTTATTCTAGAAGCTGACTAAGGTCCCCTCTAATAGTTTATATTTGTCCCATTTAATTGACAGTCAATTTTTTTTTAGTTTCCAAGATTTGTAATCCTCACATGGACCCCCCCTTTCGCTTGTCTTTGGATTCCTTGAAGAAACTCTACCTCCAAACCTCAACACAGTATTCTAAATGCAGTCCTACCATTTACTCGAATAATAGAACTATAATCTCCTTTTCCCTAAGGTCCTATTCCAACTAGTGTAAAAATTACCGGCTTCCCGTTTCCCAAATGTACATTTGGCAACCACCGACCATCCACATCAGCCTGATGATAATGACTCTTATATTATCATTGTAACCTTTATTCCCTCATCTATATCAGAAACAAAAGTGACCCAGCACCAACCCCTACGTCAAGCTCAGTAGACCCCATCTTGTATAGAAACAACAAATTACATCATAGTTGGTCAAACAAGGATTTCCCTCTTGTGATCCATTTATGAAATTATATAGAGATCAAGGTGATTTTGCCAATCTTTTTGACCATAGGCTCCACGACCTTCCCTGCCACTGAGGTTATAACTAACCGGTCTATAGTTACTCATCTGATCCTTATGTGCATTGGCATTCCTCCAATCTAAGGAGATGCACGGGTAATCTTATGGCAGCGTTATAACTACTCATAACGGTTTGACTCGTTTCTTGTAGCCACTTTCACAACTGGAAAGTTAGAAATACAACTTATAGCGTGCATGTTAGTGTATTATTATTATTTTCTCAGATTCTGTTTCTAAAGATCGTTAATGGTTTATGCACAACTCTGAATTTGAACATTGTAATCTGCAGAGAATTCCACTGATCAAATAAGCTTTTATTTTTACGATATCAGCGAGTGTTTGGCCAGTGGAACGATCTGCAGTAGTATTAAATCTGATTTTGTTCCAATTATTTCATTTAACGTACTCAACTTTTTTTTTTTTTTAACAGGAACTGGAGAAGCTAATTCGAGGGAAAACCTTCCAACCTCCCGTGATTATTTCCAGCCCTATAATCGATGGCGGAATTCAAGAATAGAGATTTTTTTTTTTTTTTTTTTTTACGTTTTCTCTTCTAATTGAACAGAGATTTACAATTCTCTACGTCAGCATAATCAAAAGAATTCGATGGTTTGGATCCAACGTGTACCAGAATCACAGCAGTAATCTTGATTTGAAGCTGACATCGAGTTGCCGCTGAAATGGATATAAAATTTCCACTTTAGCAGAGAGAAAGAAAATCATTCCAAGCTTTTTTAAAAAAACATATAGGATTGCTTCTAATGTCCTGTCTGTCGGCGTATTTTGCGTTTGTAGTGTTCCACCAAAACCAAATTTTCTGACTGCAAAGAAATTATTATACACGTCTCGGTTATTAGAGAAGATTCAATCGCACAATTGTATTGTTTTTTAGGTTTTGGAAGAGTACTGTAACCGCTTATTTTTAAATGAACACTCGTGCCCAATTCAAGCTCAACTTTACACATAATTACTGTCAACAATACCCAAATAATTCCTGTTCAAGATTTAACTCCTGATAGATTATATCCAAGATACAAGCCTTTTCTAACACATTCTTAAGATCAGGGAGTTGTTTTGAAGATTCTAATTTATCTGTACAGGAATCTTCTGATGAGTCCCGGTTATTTTTAGAAAAGTTCATTATCCGGACTCTCTCATCTGCATAATTTAAAATATTGGTCTAGAAGACAAGATTAACCGAGTTGGCGATGAATTTTAGAAGTTTTTTTTTTTTAAGATGAGAGTCCATTATGAATATCTCCAACGTAAGTTGCTGATTACCACATTCTTTTGTTTTCTGAAGCTGAGATACAGAAAGCAACACGGTAGTCCCTTTTGACAGCAAGGGAATTTCTCAACCAACCAACTCCTTTTCCCATTTACACACGTATAATGCCATAAACCAACAGGTGTATATTTTTAACGCGTTGTACATACTGTATGTGAATGCACATTTTTATACAGATACTATTTTCTTATGGTGTGAATACTACATTATCAAGTTCCTCTTAACTGAGATAATTTGAAACGAGCGCAATGACTTTGTTCAATTAACTAAAGGACTCGGTACTACTAACACTACTTTGTATAGCTTTCCAAGTTAGAATTATGTAGCTTTATGTTGTAAAATTTTTAGGTGGAGGAATATTATTTAATATATTTTTTATAAAATGTATTTTTTTTTCCTGAAGATTGTATAAAAAGATGTATTGGTGCTATTTTTCGAAGAATTTTTATGAAATGAGCATATTGTGTTATGTTCCTGATGTACAAAAACTCCGTCCAACTACTCCTGGTCTCTGAAGCCCGAAATATTTAAAACAATTCAATAAACTATTTTTCGAACTTATTCGGTGTCTCGTTCTTATATTTTCAACAATTATACTAATGGGAGGCTTCAGATTTAACCTCGAAGATCAAAGTTCAAGTATCGTCTAGTGAATTACGACTTATAGTGATGGACACAATCAAAGACAATCTTTTGATAAGGTTTCTTCTGTTTAGTGGCATTTCTTTCATAATCTAAATGCTGCTAAAAGTTAGATTACGAATTCCCGAAGTGATGTTTCTTCATCCTTGAGAGGTAGGGGGAACATTTTCCTTGTATTGTGAGGGCAGTTTTCCTCAATTACAGAGTTGATGGGAATGTAGCAACACATCGTGAGTTCTATTATTGGGTCATTTATTCTGAGCACTGTGGTAAGTCTTGACCGGCAGCTTGGACGTGGATTGCCAGTCTGTCTAGGCATGATTCTACTTTAATACAGCTAACGGCGATATTTGGGTCAACTAAATAGGTCAGAAGCTTTGTAAAATAGTAGAAATATCTAAATTGAATCGTTATTTGTCTCGAAGGTGGAGTTGACACTCTTCAATTACATTAATATCAATTCTGAAATGAACACTTAATGTCCACGGACGTTTTTGCCATTCTCAAAATGACACCGCTGATGGTTTCATTCAATACTTACACATAAAAGTTGGCTTCGTCATCGTTTTGTCTCCTCAATGCGATAATATTATCGCTCACAGCAGAGGAAACAAAACCAGGGCAACTCGTTCTGAAGGTAAAACCATTGCATTAACGGAGCACGGTAGTCTTCCCAACTTCAATTAAAGCCAAATAAAAATGCATAACTTGAGTCCATATTATTTTATACAATAAAATACGTTTTTTTTTTCCTCGACCACATGAGGTCAAGAGTTCATCAAGTGGATGTACTTAGATACCCTAGCCGTTAACTAACAAAAAACACACCAGAAGTATTGGGTTACTTAATAAATTTTTCAGTAGCACTACTACTCAACTGACTCCTTCGTCAGGTTTCAAAAATGGATCAGCGTGTGCCGAACAGAAATACTCCCCACACGCTGGATATGTCACTTGAGACGGATCGCACGGTATGAATTGCATGTGTTCCAAAGGCTCGGTTTGCTTCCTTAATTCTAAGCCTACAGCACCTGTCTGTTTGTAGCCAGATTAGTTGAACCGATGCTTTTACTGATGTCAGAGATTTGAAGGAATTTGTTCCAGCATCCCTGGAAACAATAAGTGAAGAGTTTTAAATTTCCCACAGAAAAACATTCTTTGCACTACCTGAATTAAGACAAGGGCTTAGCTACCTGGCGGTCTGAATAGGGTGCGCTCACCCGATTTACTTTAACTCCCTATCCTCACACCTAGCCCAACATTTTAATCTTAAATCACATAACTTATATTCCTTTCGGTCAAACTCAATCCTAGTGTATTTTTTAAGGTCCTAGCCACTGAAATCTCAGGAAACTAGATGGCAGGACCTGCCAGAGTACTATAAAAAATTAGTGGGTACCTGATCTGCCTCCCCGGGGCGTAGTATGGCAAACGGTCTGCATGTGACCTTTTAGCCCAATGGCTAAAGGGGCACATGCAGATACACTCTATTGTATGCTACGCGGAGTGGGAGAAACCCCTGGTACCGTTAGACCCTAAACACACACTATACCTGAATCTGTATGTTGTATGACATCATCCTCCATTATAAGGCCTATGTTCCAGCCACACTCTAGTCTGAATGTCTCTCGGCAAGATTCACAGACCCTCACTAAATAACTACTGTCATTACGTAAGACCTAAATATCCATTCCGTAGTCTATCAGCTACCATTCAGAAATAAGGTTACGCATCATTCAAAATTGCAGATTATTATTTAATATGCAATCCCTCCTTCTGGCCATAATCCGCACACACTGCGAGAATTGAAGTTACAGCTCCTCGCCTTACTGTCGGCTGACATTTTCAAATTCTTGACCTCTTGAAAATCCCGGTGCAACATGATAGAGCGGGGTCCCTGGACCAGTGACAGGCACTGCAACCATCCGAAATGACTGTACCTAAACTTACGTGCAACTGTTCCCCAATCCCAACCGTAGTGTCAAATTGTCATGTTTCTCGATATGCCACTGATGCACACATCCTAAGGAACAAGATCCGATCCACGTTGTCGGCCAATTTGACATTCTCTCAATTACTAAAACATGGCTCGGGCCGGAACAACAAGAAAGGAGGAGGGTAGCCATTTTCATCGAAGGATCACCCCCTAAGCATCATTAAAACCACACAGAGTTAACTCTCCTGATTAAGACTTCGTAATCATCACAGCTAAAACTGGAACAATCACCATCAATATACATTTTTCCCCGGCCTACATAATACTTGATGTACCAAATTATCCATCAGCTGCTCATCCTACCAGGTGCAATTACCAGCTGGATTTCCTTTCTCTTCCAACCTCCACAATGTGATGCTGTGCAGTCAATGACAACTTAAGACCTAGCTTCCTTAATGTGCAAATATACCCCGAGGGATGCCCTAGAAACGTATAAGCTAGTCCTGACAACATGGACCAACATCATAGCCCAGTATTCCTCCTCAAAGAAGATAAACATTTCTCCAAAGCATGGTAGAATAAAGAAAAAACATTCCTACTGCAGAAAAGTCCCTAGAAAAGCAGATCCCATAACTTATCTCATGGCTTCAATGTCAAGATTCTCCTCATAAAATACCAGCTTAAACGAATTAAACTTACCAGACCTTGACATCCTCAATACAACAGTTAACTCACTGCCACACACTAGTACAGCCGGCGCTGACATATGATTGATAATCATTTAATAAAGTCCTAAAAAGAAATTTTTCCCCTACAGAGTTGAATACCTACAAAACAAGGCCTCATCCAAAGATTCGAAATGCAGCTGAAGTAAAACACTTTCGACTAATGCCTGTGTCCTTACTAACCAACTGCTTAGAGACGGGATTCACTATGCGCTCCCTCAAAGCTTGACCATCGTCATCCAAAGTATTTTGTCAGCTTTCGATAAAATGAGGAACTGGCAATTACTTATCTAGCTTACTGCGCAAAAGACGACGGGTGTTCAATACGGAGCTATTAGTGGACGATCGGTGAAATCCGAATAAGTCCTTTTCTGTTGAAAAATTTTATAGCACTCGTAGTTATAAAAGTAAATTACTCTCTTTAATATGAATCAATATCAGGAAATCCTTCAGTTGCAGATCACTTAATTTATGCAGCGGCTGTCGATTTTTGATTCGAAACACATCAATAGCCTGAAAGCATCCTTTCCTTACAGAGATGGGCATATGACCTTCAATTTTAATCCATTTTGCAACACGACCATCAGTTTTGGCAGGGTTTGACAGCAAGCCAGGATCTTTTCCTCTCCCAAGTTAACTTTTAGATTCAACTCGTTCTTAAAAGTTAGCTAAATAAGCTCAGTTCATCAAGGAAATGGGTTCGTCTTCGAATATGAAAGCAGCGTAAAGGGGATGCGCTTTACAGCACATCTTCGTATGCATTAATGACGTCACATTCTCGCTATCCATTTCTCCACAGCTCCTTCGGGAACTGTGATGCACTCTCCATAGATTTTATTCTTACACAACGTGTCTATTCAATTCGATTAGTTCATAAATTCATCAGCAAAGAAAAGTTCACAGAATCTTCCTGAATTGTATGTAACGAAAGTAACCAAAAACCTGATGTTCCTGTTCTCCCCGAAAAGAAAAAAAAAAAGGTCGGTTCTTAATGCGATTTACAAATTGATAATATTTTCCATCCCCCAACGTTCTACAAGAATATCACACCATGTGTTTGGCTGCAGGAAAGTCCAGATTTACGCATTTTCAGGTGCTTTTGACAAAAAACTTCTTAATATTCACGCAGAATGCGGTCTGGCGTTGTCCTAAAAGAAGAATGAGTACCTTTTGTCCCCACAATTTACTCTTAACTAAACAATCCAACCTTCTGCAGAGTACTTATTATTCACCGCCTTGCCTAATGGAATAAATTCCTTTGTGAATAGGGAAAAGTGAGATGAAGATAACTTTTCCTATGCACAAGGAATTTGATTTTGGGAAATGAAACTTTGTTCCCATCTCGGAGAGCATTTTCGTGGATCGTATTCGAAGCCTGTTACAATCGAACAAACTCTGGTTGTGATGAAACAATGAATCTGCAGAGGGAAGATGAAAAGTAGGTCATGCTTCTACGTGTAATGGAATCAAACTTCATAAATACACGCTGATTCTAACTTGTACTCATGCCTCAGCATTGTTTTGAAAAGTGTATGGATTTGTTTTTAAGTTGGCCAACCATCCCTCGTTCAGTTTTCAAGTGAAACATTGTTACTCACAATTAAGCTGTAAATTGTAGTCATTTCACCATCTCCTGTATGCAGCACTTTTCCAGATGGTTAAATGGCAACACGACGAACTGTTAGGCGAGATTGAGTCGATGCCATGGAGAATTTGGAGGAAGGTACTCGACAGAGACTCCTGTGAAATCACAACGTTGTTTTACTGGGACATTCTGTAATAAAGAAATTTGATGAGGTTAACTTTTTTTTTTTTTTGATTTGGTAGTTGTTGGCGCATCGGCTTCTGTGGCCATATTGCACCTCCCAAGGTTTTTGCAGTACTTTGATCCAAGCCCGAGGCGGGAATCGAACCCGCGACCTTTGGGTTGCCGGGTAGGTACTTTACCCACTCGGCTAGCCCGGTCGGCGATGAGGTTAACCAGCTATCAGTTGGCAAGGTACTGAAAAGTATGAGATGATCCATGAGATACGATATAAGGTTATGCTGGAAAATGGACAGGATATTCTTGTATCTGCAATTTTTCCCTGACATGACAGGATGGAATAGAGGATGATAGCCTTGTGAAGGGGGAGGAAAGTTTTCTCAGCGTAGCGTGGCCTAGTTAACTGAACTTTGTGAAGATGGAACTCGTTTGAACAAAGGAGGCAAGGATTTTTCTAATGTCATCGAGAGGGGGACCTAACAGTTAGAGGAAATCATTGAAATAACGCAGGTTAGAGACATGTGCCAAAATCACACATGCAACCTCCCTGTAATTATCTATGTACCGAGAAGAAACAAAGGTTGTTAGAAGCCAATAAAAAAATACAAATTGTAATGCCAGAGTACTATAAATACTGAAAAGCTCATATTAAACGCATTGAAGTCAACCATTGCTGATATAACAGACATGGTGCTATTTAGCGATAGGGGACGAAGAACTTCATTACAATGTGTTCGAAGGGAAGGAGTTTTGATGAGAAGCACATTCGATTCTGAAACAATCTGAGTTGATATAATTTAAAACGATAAAACTTAAATAAGTTCTCTGAAAGCGATGATATTTTACCCACTCAGATATATGTTTGGTGGAATCTCTATAAGCAGTGCCATTGCCTCTTACAGATTAGAAATCACGAACGGTCTACACCATGGGGAATCAGATTTTTGAGCCATCTGGATGTCTTATTTATTCCAACGTTCCAGAGAAACTACAAGGGACTCTAATATCCTCACAAAGGATGCAAAATTTGACAGAGAAAGAACCAATGGTGAGAAGGGCTTCAATGCCAAGAGAGGGTACTGCAGTAGATTGAGGTATTTTTTTGAGCTCTATTAACTGGAGAGAAAACCATATAGTACGAAAATTGATGAGTATAACCAACTATCCAAGTACTACTTTGGATACAAATTCGTTGGGAAATATTCAAGGGATTCTTCTCGAAACTACATATCTATTTGTTTGTTTGTTATTTGGTTTTTAGGAGCATTAGCAACTAAGGCCATATTGCTCCGAGATATGCGGTGGTCATTCCCTGGCCTTTCCGCATCCTCCATATTTGGTGGTGACGGGCTCGAACCCCGGTCTAATCAAGAAGAGTGTGCTATGCACTGCTGCTCCTTCCCACCTGGCTACGGAGGCGCCTCATATCTATTTGTAACAAAAACACTAATGGGGTAAGAAATGGAAACATATTGTTTTGTATCATGCACAAAAAGAAGAAATCGTTCAAGCAAGGTGTATTTGTTTCAAAGAAAGCCCAGCGGCAGAGGAGTTGAACAGGTACTTTGCAATAATGTTTACAATTGAAAGACACTGATGAGGGAATTCAGGGAAGAGTTATCAAAGCCTGCTGATAATTTAAAGATAAAAACGGTGTTAACGACTAGAACCAGGCCTGGTTTAGATCGGTTGCACCAGTGGTCCGAAAAATGCCAGCTGAAGTTTAATGTTTCTAGGGAACAGAAGCTCGGGGGGGAAGAATTAATAGTAGTTCATGAAGAAAAGGACTTAAGGGTAACATTAGGAGGACACACGGTGTCGTATGATTATAGGATCATTCCCGAAAGAAATCAGTAAACTGAACAAATGAGGTATATTTTCATTGGGACAACTGGGAATGGGCACAAATATAAAATTTTGGAGAGCAACAAAAGGATGGATTTCAAAAAATTTACCTTCGGGCAGCGCGTTGTAGATCATTGGAATAAATTACCTAACACGGTGGCTGAGGCGAAGAGTTTGGTAATTTCAAAGCAGAACTGGATAGCTACATTTTGGCAACAGAGAAGGTATGAGAGACAAAGTGTTTTTGGCAGATGCAAAAATACGTCCGCTTCCATGCATCATTTAGCTATTATAATTCTAATAAAAGTATCCAAGGTTGGCTTGACGAAATTTTAGACGCACAGGAAAACAGTGAGGGCACATTTTCTCTATACACATTCACGTCTGCGAATGCAACCCATTAGATAGTTGAAATTCAATCTACTTGGCAAGGAGGCTGTAGAAAGTTTGATCGCCTGGAGTGCAATAATTCTTCACTCCATGACTTTTGGAAAATTATTTGTAGATTGAGACCTTGGTATCTTACAGGAAAATAATAAAAAGTGAGAGAGGCGTGCGTTAACAGGTACGCACTTTGCTCGTTCGAATACACAAGTGGGGACCCTTTTGTATCAACTTCATCTAAATGCAAAAAAAAAAAAAAAATTGAGACAAACGTGATTTCAGTTAGCAAACCTCCAGGATTTTCAGAAACGATTATATTTCAACCCCCAATTTCTATATAACAACATCACCGGGCGTACCAGAGTGCTTCAGTTAAAAATAAGTGAGATTGGGGTCGCTCACTTATTTTTAATTTGTATTTTTGTCGTACTTCGGCTGAATGTTAAAATTGGACTAAGTATTACCATTTAGATTTTACAATTTCTGAATTTAAATTTTGCCTAATCAACTGCTTTGTTTTTTTCTCAATTGGAAATTTGTATCCGTCATCGAATGAAAAGCGAACTCTCAACATACTTCTTGGTTTTTTTCTTTCTTCCAAATAAATTTGGTTAACATTCATTTTAGGATAAACCGAAGACGAGAATCAACTTCCACAATTTAAAAAAAAACCTGATTAATAAAATATAAAGGGCAAAAAAGTTCTGCCAGAAGACAGACGAGACAGATCCCGATGCATTTTTAATTGGAACACCTTGTATACACTTTCTTTCTTTTTTCCGCCTGCAAACCTGAGTACATTCACGCTACGTGAATGAAATATTCAGTACTGCGATGAAGTAATGCGTAGTCCTGAAGTATCTCCTGCAACGAGAATGCAGCCCAGATACGAGCCTGGAATGCGCGTAAAGGTAATGGAACATGTGCAACACAAGTCCGAGGCCACGTTTTGACTGTTGGAGAAACGAGAAGTGACACAATATGTATTTATAACCCTGAGAGTTAACCACCGAAATCGTGGCATTAAAATAATTATTCTTAATGGCCAATTTGCTGATTATACTGAAAGCATAAGCTGTCTCATCCTTTCCTTGGGTCTGAACGTGGCAATCCGTCCAGACAAGTTGGCTGTAATACTTAATGGAGGTGAAAGAAAAATAACAAAAACCGTCAATACAATTGTACCAAAACTTATATTCCACCTCCATTAAGTACTTTTAAATCTCAGTTGGAGAAGCATAGTTGCCCAAATTCATTCTACTGATTTCGATTGGTCACTTGAATTTGAATAAATCTATGAATTCCGATATCAACAAAAATTACTCGAGCCTGGAATTAATATTTTTTAAGTTGAATTTGACTCACTCTCAGTATTTATGAAGCATCATTTAGTCCTACGTGTCGCGTTCCACTTCGACTTGACAGTTGATCAGGGTGGGGCTGGAGTGTCTTGTAACTTGTATTGACTGTGAAATGTCGTTAGACAACTCTTGTCTTAATTAAAATGATTCATTTGAATGCAAATCGAATTCCCTCAACGCAATGTCCTGCATACGGTAATAGCGGGTCTCTCTTTTAAGCTCCTGGACCTCGTGAGTGATCTTCTACTTAGAGCTCTAGTAGCAGGTCAGTGACTGAGTCCTGCTACTCTAATGTTCTCTACATCGCTATTTTATAAAGGGTCCACGGTGTCTCAAGACTTGTTAGATAGACATCGAAGAGAAGGATTTATAAATACAGTAATGTATTTTGAGGTTGCTGCTGATTTACAACCATGCCAATGGTCTTGTAGTGTTCACTCATACATCATATTAGATCCTTCATCGAAGGTATAATTCACTAGGGTTCATAAAAATTTATTTTATGAACCCTAGAGGTGTTTGATTATTGGTGAAACGTGCATTATCTTCATAAAGAACACTACTACAGTAAATTCTAAAATCCATCATCATCGGGGATTGAGAGATGCCGAATTTTCGAGAAGTATATCTAGTGTGAAGTTATGGAGAAGCACATTAACAAATTAACTTATTTATATAACGATTATCTTGTCCTTTTGTCTGATTTAAAATGCGTGGTCTTAAATCGCTAAGTAGAACAAAGTTGAGCACTTGTAACGAGTTGAGCTGGTATTGCACTACTTTCGGCTATATTACAGCTTTTAAAATGATTTCGTGCATCGCATGACAGCTCACATCGAACAACTTCTTCACAACTTTTTTTTTTTTGTAGTACAATACTAAGGCAACTCGTTGCAAAGGCAAGTTTGTTCTCCTGAGAATTTAAACCATTATATTATCTATGCAGTTTCAATCCTGGCGTGTGCAAAAAAAAAAAAAAACAGATGAAAGGAAAAGATAATCCTGCAAGCATCTTAGAAAGAAAAGTCACTTTTTTTGCAGGGATTCTTAAAAACAAATGCGATCGTTGATAAGAGTATCGGATTACTTTCTTAATATTTCAGTTGTAGAAATTGTGTACAGCTCTTTTTAGGTGAAAGGCCTATAGACAAATCAATTAATACGTTAGCAGATAGAATCTACTTCGTCTTTTAATTAATTAGAAGCAGACAGCAATACATTTTCTTTATTATAAAGATGGAGAACAGCGTGTAATTGTGGGCAAAAATGCGCTCAATTAAAAGGTATATCAATTATATTCCTTTTCTATGTTCGGCTCTAAACAGTGAAAATTTCATTTTATTTGCGCATGCGTCTGCCACTAGGAAGTGTGAAGCCGAGCAATATAAACTTAAACTAGTGCGTATTCCAGTTTCGTTTCCAACATAAAGCCACGGTTATGGGCATTATAATCGAACAGCGCCCTCTAAACTTCGGAGAAAGTTGTGCGCAGAATGGTGGACGCTGAACATAAATCCATCGCGCAATATTCTCTTCTAAATGGTTGCTGTTCGTTACTGGACTTATGTCTTAATGGCGGGCTTTGTGGCTGACTTAGTCGTGACTGTGGTAAATTCTCGCACAAGCCTGGCTTAATGAATTCTGCAAAATGTCGGGATTATTTCCAGGCTGGAAAATATTCGCGGGCATTTCGATGTCGAAGCTAGTTCTAGGTTGGTGGCTGATGCGTTTTGTGAGTTGGTTGGAGAGCGTGTATATAAAGCATTAGTCTAAACAAACACATGCGAGTGTAAACACATTTATCACAGGTAATGATACTTTGGTGCATTTCTGGAGTTCGCTCAATCCCCAGACTAACAACCAGCTGTCATTAATCTTCTCAAGTCGACTGTGGAGACGCGAATTTCATGCTGGAAAATTGCGACTCTGTTGTCGGTCTGGAGCGCCCGTCTCTGGCACTCATTAACGAAGAGAATTTTATTACATTCTTCGCAATACCCGAAGGAATATTTTTATGGAGAAACTGTCTTAAGAAGTGTTGCTTCTTGTTTGTCTCCTTCATCGGTTTGTGATTTTTCTCCGAGAGGAAAAATGCCGATATTCGTTCAACATTATCGTCTTTGTCTGGACCGTGTGTGCATGTCCCCATCGATTCCTGAGCGCTACCTGTCATAAAGAAATCGAAGTTCTCATTTGCGGCCCCATTACCGTTGAGCGAATTGTGGAAATTGCGGGGACACGAAGATATACAACATCGCCGCGGAATCTCATAACGTGACGGCTCGTACCTCGCAGCAAGTTGTCCAACGTCATCTACGTGGAGCCACTTTTCCTAGCACTTCCTGTTACTCACCAAACGAAACTATTTCCATCACCTTTGGAATATGAAGATGGGTGTAATCAACTGGCTAAGTAAAATCGAGTTGCGGAAATTCTAAATTAGGTGCAACGGATGGCCACTCGACTGCTGTAAATTTGCGTTTAATTTCAGCTCCGTTTTCATTATAAACAGTTCAATTTTTTGGTACTGTAATTGCACAGTTTTCGGGATTTCTGGCAATATTACGAGCAAACAAGATAATTTTTCTAATTAACCCACCATTAACAGCTGATATCATGAAATTATGCAATGAATAAAAAAATTCATCCTCTATAAGGGATGTCCAAGTGTTCTGAGCTGTCTACTAAAGCGCACGTAATACACTTTCGTCTTTTCTGATGTAGCTTACAGGGACATCCATCTAGCTGACAAGCTCGGTCAACAAATTGCTTGATTTATTATCAATTAAAACGGAACAACGCTGATGTGATCGATATTGGGCTGTCACGAGTGGTTATACTAGCTGTTTAACACACTGGCACCCCTCAATTTTGCGTAGTAATGAGTCATGAAAATTAAAGCAGGTCCATCTCATCTCAGTATAATCTTATAATAATACACTTCCGCAAAAGATTTGATAAGTTGCATCCTGCTCACATTTTACGGTTGACGTATCTTTTGGGGAACAGTACTTAAAGTAGAGGAGTATATCGTCATCCCCGCACTCTCTTCAGATCTCGTTTTATGGATTCATGTCTAGAGTCTGGTTTGTACTATCCGAGTTTTTGGGTGTGGGACAGCCATTGTTGATCAACGAAGACTTACTGGAAGGAGAAGGTTTTTCTACTTTCTCAATTGATTGAGAGCTTTCAATAGTCATGCATTCTTGACAATCGTCGTCTACATAAGGCCAAAAATATTCCTATTCTAGCCTTAGAGGCCCAATTCGAGAGTTTTCAGGTGCATAGTCCCAGTGAAAAGAGGGATTGCTGGTAATCTTTCAGCTTTCTCAGGCGGCTAAAAATGATCGTGCGAATTTTTAGGATAAAATTAAAAGAATGGACAAAATCATTGTCACGCCCTATGATTGTTCGCCAGAGGGACGAAGCTACCAGCTGACAGACACACAACAAAATCTTTTGTTGGTGATCAAAAAGTTTTTCCTTCAAAACGCAAACGTTCCTTGTATTGGTTGAGTAATGCCCAGAATTTAACTTCTGATGAGTCTTTTTACTTCCCCGGAAGATTTACTTTCTGAGACCGCTTTTGTAAGGCATCCGCATGAAAGATATTCACAACGAGCGGTTAAAAACGCTGGAGAAAACTTCGTTAACTGTCACCTTTCATAGATCCAGCCGTACTTAGCATTAATTCATGTACTGCAAAATACGTTCCCTACTCAACACCGTCTCCCTGATGCAGCGGAGAAGTCCGTGTTCGAATCCCTTTTGAAGGCGAAGAGCACGAGTCCTTCGCTATACAAATAGCAACAGATCTTAGAATCCTTAACCCGTAGCCTACAACCGTCATGGGCACTGTACAACTTGCTTCAACTGGACCACAAGAAAGATACATTTCTCTTCAATGAACAGACGCAAAATCTCGTTCACATTCTGGAGTGAATTAGTTTCTTCTTCTTCTTCGTATTTTCATTCCTTATTATTCGAGGACCTGTTAATGAGGATTAAATAAATCCAAAGCTTTGAAAGAGAATAGAACTCGAATTCAGATCCAGTGAGATCTGAAAATAAGCATTTCAGTACTGTCCGACATTTTGTTTCCTTTGAACTTCCAATTTAGTAGAATTAGTATATTCCTTAATAGATATGCGAAGAAAACTGGGTTTCATATCAGACATTGCCTGACAACTTGCAATGTATGGTGTACACATCTAAGTATCCCCCCAGAGTATTCCTCAACTATGTAAGATTTGGGTAGTCTAGGGCAGTCCAGGCGCACATAAATATTAAAAGCTAAAAAACTTGCAGGGGCCCTTGGAGCCACTGAACTCCTATACATCCAGCCTTGGGTCCCACTTTACCCAAAAATTGGTGAAGTTTGAATTCGATTCTTGACCCAAGAATCGAATTACAAAATCTTTATTCAGAATATCCCGTTTACTGCATTACGGTAAAGCTTGGTTTTAATGGGCGTTTTCTGGCACCAGGGGTATCTCGATGAGTTTTATTTCTTTTTCATCCAAGGGCAACGCGACATGGAACTATTCCCAGAAATAGGCCGCAATGCCATTTCGAGCAGGAAGTTTACTGTTTTAAATTAATTCCAAAGGTCGTTAAAATTATCATTGCCGATTTCTAATTTTGGCAATTAAACTGGCTTTCAATGTTTGTATGTGTTGGATAAACATTTTACCCAAAATAATCTTGTTACTTAAGAGTATTTTCCAACTCAAGCACCGCTTACAACACACACACACACGCAACTTATGGAGATTATAAATACTATCGCCTGGATCAAGATTTTAGAAAACAAATCGTTCCTCTCTTTAGGACAATGCCAGATATCGAAGGAACATTTAAAAAAGGATCGGAATTATTAACCCACGTTGAGAGGTGAATGACCTTTGTTCTGGTTAAGAGCATGATGTAGAAACGTTGTGTCAGTACATGGAATAAATTCCAGCTGAGGGTACGTGTTCCCCCTCTCTCTTTTCCCTTACCCTTGCTTGGCCATCGATCGTGTAATGAATGGCAGAACCTCTTTATTGGAAGGTGACCTGAAAACACTTGGCTGGCAAGAACGCAGGAATTCGCATTCTGAACTCCCGCCTGAGAAATGGACAAGTGGGTGCCGTGAAAAGAGACTAACGGGAGTGCGGAGCATAGTGCCACTGTCGATTGCATTATTCAGCACTTTCGTCAAATACCTACGGAGAAAACCAGCAAAGACAAAGAGAAAAAGCCTTGCTGAAAGAGGGGTCTGTTGGGAGGTCGAGGGAAAGTGCGATAAAATACGTGGAGCAGTTTCGCAGTGTAGAAAGGTTTTTTTTTTTTTTTTTTTGGTTTTGGGACAGTAAATACTACCATGTCCAAGTTTTTTCCGATACGTACAGAGTTCGATTGCGTACGTTATCTAATCAATGTTGTTTTGATGCTAAATATAGCTGGCCTGTATGGACCGGCCTCTTTCGGGGCTGGTCCATATGTACAAGTTAATTTGATTATTTGAAGTTCAGCAATAAAAATGGTTATTATGTTTTCCTGGTCTGGCATGGCCAAGTGGTCAACAACAGTACAATGGTACACGTGTTTCAGTTGATTGAGTCCACATGACCACTAAATACTGTAATGATCTTCCGTTCCAATCTTGTAAGCTTCTCTGACCCCATGTGGCCGTCCAGGCGTATAAATAGAAAATTTATTTATCATCAGTTATCGTTGACAGATTCCACGGAAGAATCGATTTTCTTAGGACTGATGGACACCGTCTACTTAATCTTCTCTCAGAAGATTCTTGAGGACCACTGCAGCTTATGGCCAAATAGCTTAGTACTGAGTGGGATCTTCCCCCTAATGGAAGCAGTTGACTCGAGCAAAAACCTCTCCTTCACAGATGGAAAATACTTCCGTCCAGAAAGACTCGCTAACAATGATTTTGACATTTAAAGATTTAAAAAAGCTTGATTCTCCGAAATTAGAAGTAACGATTCCTCTTATTTTAGAGTTCATAATAGGTCGCTTACTAATTAGGAGCCCTTCACCCAAGCAGAACTACAAATTGCTATTAACAAGATAAGAAACAGGAAAACCCCAGGATTAGATATGCTCGAGCCGGAAATAGTAAGGAAAGTGGCTGAGTACACCCCGAATCTGCTCCTGGACCTTTACAACCACTGTCTCCACTCAGGCTGGTTCCCTACGGACTGGAAGGGCAAACATTAAATTGATCCTTAAAAACCCTTCAAAACCACAGCACAAGCCGGACTCCTATCGGCCAATAGCACTCCTGACTGTGCTCAGCAAAGTGTTGGAGCAGCTGCTCAGACATAGGATTGAATCACACTACCTCACAGCTAGCTTAACAGCAAACAAACAGTTTGGCTTTAAACCGGGAAACTCAACCCTCGACGCACTGGAATGTATCCTTAACATGGCGGAGAGCTGCCGACAAAAATACTTTCTCCTCATCTCTATTGACTTTGCAGGGGCGTTCGACGCCCTCTGGTGGCCGAGCGTCCTCGCAAGACTCAGGGCAGCCCAACTGCCATCAAATCTATTCAGCTGCATAAGAAGCTACCTAACAAACAGACGGATCCTGGTACAGGCCCCTTACTGCAAGGTAGATCGACAGATACACCGAGGATGCCCCCAGGGCTCAGTATTAGGCCCCCTCCTGTGGAACTATGTATTGGACGAGTTCCTCTCCCTCGACTTAGGGGGTGTACAGGCATTGGCCTATGCAGACGACCTATCCCTAGCCCTTACTGCAGATTCAAGAGCCCAATTAGAAACTCTCGCGAATGCAGCAGTAACCACACTGCAAGAATGGACGGAAAGGCATCGGCTCACCATTTCGGCCACCAAGACTAAATCCATCTTACTTAAGGGCTACCTAACCCCAACTAGACCGCCGCAAATAAGAATCAACAATAGGACAATTAAGCTAGTCACAGAACTAAAGTACCTGGGAGTTATCCTGGACCGTAATCGGTCTTTCACCCCACACCTAAAATATATACAGGCTAAGATGAAAAAATACGCTGGCATGCTTGCCAGAGTCACACGTTGCGAATGGGGCCTGAAAAGGCGCACACTTGCGATCCTTTATAAAGCAGCCATTATCCCGGCAATCGCATACGCCTCCGGCGTCTGGTTCCACAAAGCCTCAACAGCGGTAAACCGCAGACGACTGGATATCATACATAGACCCATCCTATTGACCCTCACCCGAGCATGCAAGACAGTCTCTACTCATGCACTACAAGTGATCACGGGCGCTCTCCCTCTTGATCTTGAGGTGATTCGCAATGGCATGCTTCAGCAACTCAGACGTGGCAAAGTCACAACCTTCCAGGACCACACTACGGACCCGGCTAATAACTGTGAAGTTGAGAAATACAGGCTGCAAACGTACTTGACATCGATATGGCAACAACGCTGGACGATTTCTGACAAAGGAGACATCACGCGAAGGTTCTTTCCGAACTTGCAAAAGGTGTACCCAAAATATCCGACATGGCTCTGCCCTGGTCTCCACGTCACCTACCTTCTCACAGGACATGGAGCTATCCGCCACAAGCTACACCTCTTTGGACTGACAGATAACCCAGCCTGCGCATGTGGTTCCCTCGAGACCTGGGACCACCTGCTACACGAGTGTGAACTGTACGAAGATCTGCGTGGACACCTCATCACACGAGTCCAGTTCAACCCCAAAAATCAGGAGCACTACCTACTGGAGGACGAGGGAACCTACAATGCCCTAACCAACTTTGCTCAGTGCCTCTTTGTAAGACGCCAGACTCTTCCTTTGCCGGAAAATCTAGGACAACTAGGATAAATACAACAACAATCACAACAAATGATGAACCAAGATAAAACTGGACTGTGCCTGAACTGCACTCTCCCAAATACTGACCGATGGAGGACACCGATTCCATTTGAGAACTGTTAACCAAATGCATTGACTACAATCGGACCTTCGGGAGTCCTCCCTGACTGTGACTGAAGCCTATCCTACTGAATATCCACTAGTGGATGGACCTGGATCCCACGAGTAACTACTTAATAAAAGACGAAGCATGATCTGCACAAATGTCATACAGACCTGGACTGAAAACCTGGACAGAGATATCTTCACTCCACTCCTGGGAATACCAAATGGGGCAGCCCTGACGCCTTGGCGCCCGACTGAAGCCACCCCACATGTATGCCCTGTGGGCAAATAGGCCAGCTCCCTTGCCTGGCCTACTTTCTACCCGTCCCTGGCGGGGGATGAGGGGACAGCCCTGCTGTCACCTCCCCTTCTCGCCACCCCTTCTTTTCCTTCTGGTGGGGCATGGGCATGCCCCACTGTAAACTGGAGTTGTCTTCCCTATCGGCTCCATACTTCTATCTATCTCCCCCCCAGTCTTCAGTCTCCCTCCCCACTCTACCTGCACGCTAGTGAACGCCCCACACAACCTAAATTCCACAAGTGAAAATCAATTTCGCCCACCATTTCTTTTGACCTCCTAGCACTTCCTCCTCAACGTGATCACATTTTTATTTATTTATTTTTATTTATTTTTATTTTATTTTATTTATTTATTTTATTTTTTTTTATTTTATTTTTATTTTTTATTTTATTTATTTTATTTTTATTTTTTATTTTATTTATTTTATTTTTATTTTTTTTTAGGTCCTAGCCACTGAAATCTCAGGAAATTAGGTGGCAGGACCTGCCAGAGTGAACTATATTCAAGTGGATACCTGGTCTGCCTCCACGGGGCGAAAGTGGGGCAACGTCGGGCCTCAGTAGAGGTCTGGCGGCTAAATGACCAGATGAACAACGGTACAAGGCATCACACATATACAAAGTCCATACACTTTTAAATCTCTGGCTTTTCCAGTAAACTGGTTCACATACAATGTAACCTACGCGGAGATGGGGGAAACCCCTGGTGCCGCTTGACCCTAAACACACTTTACACTTTACTTAATAGGTCGCTTACTACTTATCGATTTAAGTACACTAAAAGCTGAAAAAACTGAGCACGAAACGTACCAGAGTCAAGATGCAAAGAGCGCATATCTTTCAAGCCTTACTTGACTGTGCATTGTTATATCAAATTTATCTACAGACATCTTTTCCACTCTTGTACCAAATGAAACTTTAGAGAAGTTTCGATCGTACTCGATACGGTTGCTAATGAATCTGCGATAATCTTCCTTAATGACATTTTAGGCAAAACGGCAGGGGGGGGGGGCTAATTCAAGTAGGAGTACAAAACTTCTTTAATTACAATTGATATTACAATTTTTCTTTCAGAGTAAAATTCCTTTGTTTGTTGATCACAATTTCAATTTTTTTCCCTCTGGAGTTATGTCACTGTAAGCGAATCCATACACTATTAATCCCGATTAGGGCTTATATTCACCCCTATCCTAAAGGTTAGGGATGAATGTAATAATCAAGTGGAACCAAAGTTCTGTTTTTTGACCCAACAAATATCACAAGATACTATCAGGAGCGTCGAGAGGGGGTGGGAGATCCGAGCACCTCTACTGGGAAGGCAGGATGGTCCTAGTGAGGCGTTCTTCCGGGGGTTCCTGCTGGCTCTCAACGCAGTGAATTTAGACCATAACACCACACAGTAAGCCGGTCGAGCAGCGATCTTGTGAGCCTGCTGATTAAAAATTGAATCATTTATCCTCTAAGGTCTTTGGGAAAGCACAAAATCGCTACAAAACACTTCTCCAATTCCATATTAGCCTCACCTTCAACATGCAGCAAGATTTCTTGCTAAGTTCCCTGACATAACATTCTAAATGGGTGGAAGGGGGTGGAGATAAACTGGCAAAAACACTCCACTACAATCCTAAGTCCTGATGTAAGTGGAATTGTTAGCACAGCTAGAAAAAATCTCGAAGTAGTGCTGAACTAATGCAGTGCCTGACTACATACCGAAGAGATGGCAATAACCATCGTCTCTGTGGTAGCACCCCATTGCAAATAGATAGCAACTTTATTCTCATATGAAAATTCCTTTTATTTGTAATTTAAGACCAAGATAACTCGTTGTAATAATATTGCTCGGATGAAAGTCCAACTGGAGGGCTTTCGTCCTTTTATATATAGGCAGTCATATCAAATCCTGCCTTATGGTGAATCGGCCTATTCACTGTATTTGCGGTCCACAGTGGAGCATTTGGTGTGAGCAGTTCAGAGACCTAAACATATATGGATATAACAATATCGGCGGACTAATTTGTGTTGGTACGATAACATAATCCATGTCGTGAATCTTTTAACAAATTCCCCTTCAAAAGCGCTTAAGTCTTGTCTAGGCCCCTTCAAATAAATTCGTATGGGGGAATGTTTCTTTCTAAATTCCGTTAAATTGCTTAGAATAACTACTAAGGCCACGAGGTGCGATTTGCCGTTTTCTATTGACCCGATTTGAATGTAATTTAACTCGATAAATCGTTCTAAGGTGAAATAAAACTTTATTCATGAAAAATCCATCTACTCCAATTTGAGTTATTACATGCGGACGGATAAAGATATGATAATTGTCGGATTTCTATTAGTCCGATTTTAATGAAATTGGGGCTAGCTCTATATTTTTAATAGGCCTCCAAATATATAAAATTTAATGAAAATCTGTCCACTAGAAGTCGAAATTTTACATGCGAACAAACAGACGGACAAGGTGAAGATAACACGCACCTAAAAATAAGCAAACGTCAGAATAAATTGCACTTAAGAACTAGCTAGGAGAAAGTAAACATTTACCTATTCATATCGAACTTAAAACACGCGTAAAAACTTTTTTTTATAAAAATAATCGAAGTAATTGAGAATGAAGAGGCTATGAAAACACTCTAGGCACGATGCGACTTAAGGGTCTTTTCATTTTTGAATTTATACAATAAAACACACACTTCGCAGCTAATTGGCAATACATACACGATCCTTCAAGCTATTGTCCAATTTCTATCCCAAAGAGAGTTTCCATCCCATTAAAGTACAAAGATTGACGTCACTGGAGAATGTATTAGTCCGCCGGTAATGGAAAAACTAATCCTCGCAAATAACGCGAGATGTCATCGTGTGACAGGAATCATTCGTTATGGAGATCTAAGACATTTCGGTAATTAAAACAAAGGAATTTCTCCCGGCTAATTAGTCGAGTACTGGGGTCATGTACAAAGCGGAAGCGCTTTAAGCGATGGAAGATCAAAGAAATAGCAAAAAAAAAGTTCTTAACCCCCCCCCCCTTCTCAGACTGTCTTGTATTAAACTTATAAGCAGCACACTATTCCTTATAGCCTCCTCTTCACAAACCTGCACATATAGAGTTAGCGGACTAGCACGAGCAGTCCATTACTGACCTCGCTCCAGTCTACGTCAGCTATTTTTATTCGTAATATTTCTTTCAGGCGTTGGCTCATTATGGAAGCGATCTGCATTTTATGCTCGATCCATCACACAGGCTCTTGTCACAGAAGTGCGCCATGTTTCCCAGAAAGGGTTCAAGCAAACGCTGCACTCATTTGCCGAGGAAAGGGGACTGCAATATAAAAAGCCAGACCGATGTCGCGTGTCAACAAATTTAGGAAGAACCCTTATTAGTTATTTTTGATTTTGCATCAAGGAACTAAGGCCACGAGGCGTCGGTAAATCTCTGTTTGGAAGCTCTATACGTTCTGTGAACGGTTTGTCTGATTTTGCTGGATGAAAAACTGCTCAGCACCGATAAACTCGTTTACAATGTAAAAAAAAATCGTCTCCCTTCTAGAGGGACTTCAATCTAGGCGTTTTCTAGATAAGAGACAGGAAACAAGCAAATTGACTTCTGAAAGAAACTGTCTTATACACTGGTACATTCGAAGCCCTTACTCTACTTTATGTGCATGGTTTTTCTCCTACATTGTGGTGGGTGTGTAAACAAGCAGTTAACTCCTCCACCCATTGAGAAGTAGTCACGAGGAAGTGAACAATGTCTTTTATCTTTGATGGTATTCAAAATTTCAGCGAGTTTTAATGCTAACAGAGGTCCAAAGTGATGAAAAATAGTTCCTACGAATGTTGGAGGAGTAAACTGAACTACAGTTATGTTCACTGCCACCAGAAATAACAATTATTACAACTGACCTGTCCACAGCTTAAACAACATCGAACAGGATAATTTATCTGAAATCAAAAACTCGAGATAATCTTGAAAGAAACAGTTTGCAGTTTCACATACGATATCCAAGGCAGACGAATTAATTACAATTGTTGCATCAAAAGATCCAACTGCGTTGCCAACCGATCCAGTTCTGCCGTACAATAACGAAAAAGAAAAGAGGAAGGGGGAGAAAAAGCGTATGACGTCATTTCGTTATCTGTTTGTTTGGTCGTCAGAGGGCAGTTAGATCGCCCATTGCTACCTGCTCTCGGGAATCTGAACGGCACGTGCCGAATATTACACGATTGCACTTCCTACAGCCGCCCACATGCTGTGAGGTAAAGCTGCGTTATTAGAAGGCAACCAGTCGCTTTGGGAGGACCCCACCTCTAGCCTAGAACGGAGTATACCGAGCGCCGGCGTCACAGGCCCAGCTGACGCTATCGACATGACCGAGCTGCTCTCCAAGAAGCCTGCCAAGAGTATCCTGCGGAAGAGCTCTACGACGTTCGAACACAGAGAGTAAGTACCTCCGTTTGCTTCTTTCCTCCTCGCGCAGATGATGCTCGTTCCTTTTCCTCTTCCTTCCATCCGTTTTCACGCATCAATGCGCGCGTGTGGGGTTTGCTAGTTCGAGATATCTTGGTGGACTCGTATGCAGCGACGCAAGTCGCCACCGTTCCACTCTCGCCATGTATGCGGCTATTAGAGATTTGTCACATGCACGCACGAGATTATGTTCTGCTGTTCTGTGTAACTGTTAAGTTCGGGATAAAATACACACGCGTGCATAACGAGTGAAGCCAACGTGAAAATATATCTTAAATTCTTACTTAAAACTCTTATAAGTTATCCCATCATATTTTCATTGAAAAAAAAAAAAGACAATTCTATGCGTATAACGTATTCCTCAACACCCTAAACTTGCTTAAGCAACCTATTTCGCATTATAATTCCGACCACTATTGATGAAACGTCGTAGAGACTTCCAAACGTCCACTACACGAATTAAAGAGCACACAGCTGCGTGGTCGCCATGATTGTTAACGTACCAAACAACCTTCCAGACTCAGTGGTGGATGTGTGGGTGCTTTTTAAGCGAATTAGAAATGCACCAACTCGAATATTCAAACACCTGTCAGATAGTGAACGATGGAACTCCACGCGGTTATTCATCGATGGAGTGGAAATGGCCAACGCCTCTATCAGTGGTTTAAAACTTTAAATACAGAAATTTAAACGGCGATTGTCCGTGCAGGAGTTTTAAGTCGAAATCCAAGGAACGTGGGAGACAAAAGAGGGGACCAACCGGCTTTTAAGCTTGGTTTTAAAAATAGAAGTTCCAAAAACCACTTGTGTGCGCCGAAGAACGAACGTTGCTCCAGGGTTCAACCAAGTACGCGTGGAATGAGCTGACAAGAGTTGATGTGAGGTTAATGGCTGAGTACCCGGCAATGTTCCAACTGCTGCAGCGCACGAAAATACTCGCACAAGGGCAATACGCCTTCCACACATTGATACATTTAAGCATCCCCATCTTGGATGTCTGCGCGTAATTGCGATCAAAAATTATCCACCTGCTATTCGTCATCCAAACGTTTGTATCGATTCGCGGACCAGAGAGAGGTTGTTGCTATCTGCGCGTGCGAACAGGAGCGTATCAAACTGTTGTGCGCTTCGTGCGTCTGGATGTGGGAGTTCCGTCGGAATATTCGTTATACATACGGGTGTTATTTGTACGGTCTTTAATTTAAATGTTTTTCAAAACCATTCCTCCCCCATTAAACAATAATGGATTTTTCCAGGTTCAGTTCTCGAACTTTTTTTTATCAGCTCTCAAAACAGTAAGATAAACAGTCACTAATTCAAAAACTAAACGTAAAATTAATTGAGAGTTTCGAAGGGCTTCTTTAGCAAATGTGGCTCAAATTATTCTGTTTCTTTCCGAGTACATACGTGCGTCATCAATACCTCATCTAAATTCCTAATATAATATCTAACAGTCCCTTATTCCCTGCGTTAAAGATTTAGGCTTTCTCGTTGACTGGTCTCTGACGTCAATTGATGCTCGTGTTTTATCGATCGATAGAAGCGTCCTCTCACGCTCTCCCGAAACGCTAAAAAATAAATAAATAAAATAATAATAAATGGCACACCAGAGATGGAGATGAACCTAAACATTCTGCAGCATTTATCCTTAGTAACAGTTTCTTCTAAAATTATAATCGATTTTAAAATCCGTTATTTGTGAAACTATCGATAATTACAAAGCGGCAGGAACTCTTCGACGCGTGGCACAATGTTCACTATAAACTCGGGCAATTAACGGCTTATAACATGCTTCGAACAGTTCTTGAGGTCATTTCGGGGTAGGACGTTGCTACCTTGTTCCAAGAGGTCATAACGCATGCGTCTAGTCAACAATTTCGGATGTCATAAGCGTAGATAAAGATAACGCATCGTCACTGCCTCTGTGTGCTCTCCTTCTCCAGAGAGGAGCACAGATGCGGGGGGGGGGGGGGTGCGCAACAGTTGCTGAATAAATGAGGTCTTCTTTATCTGGAATACATTCGATGCCCCCGAGAAGGAGTTATGAAATGAAAGATGACCATCTGCTCTGTGCAAAAAGATTCATGCAATGGCCTTTACGGTGGAGATAAGGGTTTGAGATGTTTGAGTTAAACTATGCCTCCAAGCAGTCCGATCCGATTCTATACTTGAGGAAGATGGGAGGGGGAGAAGAGAGAAGGAAAAGTTACTCGCTATCAGACCGACCATAAGGAAAAATGCAAGCGATAATGAAGATAAAAAAAAAAATGTGGTTGTTTTGGATGGTCATGACGGTTGACTGCCATCTTCGGAGAGCACACATTGATTATCTGAATGGCGTTTGAACTTTGGAAATAACCAAAGGTTTTGAAATTATATAGATCTGTTGTGGATATTCACTCAAAACCACTATTTTTTATGACGTCACTACCCAATAAACCTCCTTTGGGCAGATATCTACATATCGTGGATGCCGTAATCCTCTTCCCAGATTATTTTCCCTCCTTCCCTTCGCGCATTTTTGTTTTTATTTTAATTGTGGCTTTTGCCTCCGCATCTGCTCCTAGCGAAGATGCTTTCTAGGAATTATTGATCGCCGTTACCGCAGTGAATGTTATTTTGGCACCACCGCCCCTGTTCTTTGTTGGCTCAAGTGTGGAATTCCTTGTCTACTTGTGTTGACTTAAAACATCGATTTATGATGAGTTTCTCAGGCAACGGTGTAGTCGATCCGTTAAATGAACTACGTCCTCGCTCCATCACCTCTTCGTGTTTATGGCAGAGTTCTACACAGCCGATAATAATCTACGAGGTTGTTCGATATTTTTACTCTTCCAGTTGCACCTATTTTATTGAGACTTCGTACAACCAAGCAGCCCGTGGTGATACTTGGTTGTATGAAGTCTCAAACGTATGCATGTAAAAAACTCGAGATACTTCTTCTGTCGATGATCGGCTAACTAGTGTCCTGTTGAGCATCTTTATCTCAGTTCGAGTCCAGTCTGTTCGCCGACGGGATTCGAACCCAGACCTATCTAAACGAATGACAAAACCACTGTACTGTTGGGGAGAGTAGTTGGGATTAGCACTGCTATCAAACTATTTTAATTTTTCATTTTTACGTTGCTGGAAGCCATCTTTGACCAATAACACTCATACCTGAAGGCATATATGATACCAGTTGAAAAGTAAATAGAAAGCAGATGCAGATTCAATGAAAAAAACTTTGCTTTTTATTTGGCGATGGCACGGTATAAATCCACCCTGAAAAATGTAGTTATTCAATTGATGGAAGTGACCCCTTTGAGTGGGAATCACATGATGCTCCAAAACGTGGATTCGCACATTTATATTCATCGTTCCTGTCACAGAGCGAAGCGTCAGACACAGAATTTCGCTGTATCTTGAAAGCAATCCGGATGAAATTGTTCCTTTTTTTCGCCGCCTAGCATACTGCGCGCTACATCAGATATGGAGGTTAAGTTCTGACAAAAAGTAAAGGAGTAACACATTACCTCATTGACCTGACAGACAAATTGCACTTTGGCCTACTTCAACCGCGCTTTTCGTGCTTCCATCGTTTGAAGAGGCATTTTCCTAAGACGTTAAGCTTTTACTCCCTGCTATACAATGTACGGCAAATGGTTTTAGGCACTTTCCTCCCATTTACTTCTCAGCTGGGGTTGAGATCATCGCACGGCTTTCAAGTACTTATATAACGATCCTGATTGGCAGTGGAAGTTTTTTTTTTTTTTAACCAAATGCTGTTCGCTTTACTTCAACACCCTAACATTACATTACCCGTTTTTCCAAACTTGGTTTCTTAAACAGGGAATTGTAGAATAACTTATTCTCCACTTTCCCGATATGATATTTTTGAGGTAATTCCTCAGAAACTGTCGTTATAAAGGAGGAACAAGAAATACCCAAAATAAGGCATAATGACTTGATTCGTTTTTCATTAATCAGCTTAATTTATTGGGGGAAAGTCTTTATAAAAATCATCTCTAAGAATCCTCCAGTTTACCACCTCCGCTTCCTGATTTATAGAGCAGGTGTCGGCAACATGCACCCTACGGCTCGGCCGGCAAAATCCCTTTTTTTACAAACCTAAGAAATCTATTCTAAAATTTGTCACTTACCAATCTTTGTGGTGGTTTCCTTTTCAAACAAAATTTGCCTTAAATTTTGTTAAGGCCAGTGAATCCAACATCTTACAGACCCCATTTATGATCCTTGTGCTCGCAATATAAAATAATACAAAATTTACATACAAAGGGATTTGTGGTATTACTGTTTCAAACAGCCATCTTGAAACAAGATGGCCGCCATCCAAAAATAACGCCATATTTTATTCAAATGTATAGTAAGTGAAACATTGTCTTGAAGCTATTAAAATACTGCATTATGAAAGAACTAGCCATCTTTTCTTTTTAAAATAAACTCAAAAGTTATATTCTCTTTAAAATAAAGAAAAGTTTTTCGCTGGTGTCTTCTAGCACAGACGAATAATTAAAACTGAAATGTTCGAATTTGAAAAATGTGAGATTAATTTTTGTAAAAATACTACACTCGACAGTTTCCACTAGGATTTTTTTCCAGACGTCTGCTAAAGCTGTTGAACCCTTCGAAAATAATATTCCAGCCTAATGCATAATTAAAAGAGACCTGACTATTTAAGAAGGGTGGGGTCAACGCCATTCGGGATTTCGAAATATGGAGGAAGAATATACACAGGGTGTTCCGCGACATATTCCCAAACTTCACGAGCTTGTTCTACAGGTAATTTGATGCAAAAAATGTCCTACAAACCAGAGGTCGATTCGACACCGTTATCCAGTTAAGCAGTAGTGTAACGTTAGGGACTGACACTGCTGTAGCTGAGCGACTCTTGTTCTTATATCATGGCTCGTGTTTTGTTGCAGAGTTATCCAAAACGCTGCAAACATTTACAAATGTTTGCAGCATTTACTATGGAAATGCATTTTATACGGTTTCTGCAAAGAAAAAGGTTCCACCGGTTCAGAATATGTTCCAGAGACTTGAACAGCGATGACTTGGAGAAGACCAATATTCTGTTCCCATTGCAGCGAAGCTCACTTACATGCTCATGCAGAATTTCTGATGATGAGTATTGTATCGACACAGATCAATATCGAAACTACAAATCCTGGATCCTCTGTGCTCCTTAAACCAAACCAGCCCAACCATTCACCCCTCCCAGAGGTGGCGGAATGGTAGTTTCACCACTGAAAAATCCTCCAAACCTGTGTCGCAGATATGGAGGATCTTGGGCAATTCTGCGAATGGTTGCAAACATGGCTACAAATTCTGCTTGATATTCGCCCATGGAGGAAGCTCAGTTTACCCGTGATGATATTAACCAGGACTTTCCCCTCGTTAATTTCCCCCTTAGGCACAAGAGGTATCAGAAAGAAATTTTAAACGGCGATTTTCAGTAAATGTGTGGTATGGAATGTTAGGCATCCAACTACTAAGACTAAATCGGACCAGAACTTTTTTTTAAGAAAAGGAACTACGCAGAGGCCATAAATGAAACCACTGTTGGGAACAGAATCAAACTGGTAAGCATGCAATGGAGGTCTTGCAATGTATGCAACCACAACGTGGTCATTTTTAAAATGATTTAGTCGTATGAAAATTTGTAAGATGATAAATAATAAACTGAAAATTTATTCTGTATTCATTGCTCTCGTGTATCTTATTGTTCCTTTCCTCGATATTAAGGTGCTTCGAATCTTGATGTTGAGGGTCTTTGATATCATTAATCAAAACGTTGAAGGAAATTTATATTTGTGTATTTTATTCATTGTTTTACTATATATAATACAATAAAAATTGTTATATTAGATTAGTGTTCAACTCGACAAAAGGCATCGAATTGGCTAGAACATTTTTCGCTCCTGAAGTTAGCCAATATGACCTAAACAAAAGTTGACATAAAGTTTTATATTCTTATATTATTATTATTTTTTTTTTTTTTTTTAAATTCAAATACTTCTGATAGTGCATCAAACTGTCTGCCAGTCGAGAACTGCGGGCTGTCGAAATCAGTTTATTTTACAACTTATCTGAAAACCGCCAAGGGGAAATACAAGTTAGTCGTTGCTTCGAAAGATCTATCAACCTTTAGGCAGTCTTGTAGCCTGCCAAAAGACACTCAATTTCCATCAAATCGAATTGAAAACCGGCAACAGTTGGACGAATTCAATCTGCGGATAATGGAAGAGTTTCCGGAGCATTTTAGGATATTTGGAAATCGATTTTCCTTCAGGAAGGCTTATTCATATTCTATAAGTAGTGGACTTCACCCCCCCCCAGTCTCCTTGCACTACTTATCTGATCAATTTTACTTATTTCTCATCTGATTGTAGTCTCTGCGTCCACTCCATACATTGAATAAGCGAGCCCAATTAATTTAAGCCAAAGCTCACGTTGCCTGTGGCTACAGATGACCACTGGGATCGCCGTAGCGCGTGTTTACCTCGAGGAATTGTGCCGTTATTAATTATTAGCAACTGCTATTCATCATCCTCTCGGGCACGGTTCGTCTCTTCGTAATGAAACTCGTTAACGTCGTTAAGGTGTCCAGGTAATGGGGTATCGTGTAACGTATGACCTCAGCGACAGTGAAAAGGCTTCAACCTTCTGTTGTAAATTTATTCCGAAAGGCTGCTGGCAAAACCTGCCAAGCACCGGATGTTGAGAGAATCCAAAGAAATTGTGGAGTTAATGAATTCCAATTGCTATTTAAATAAATGTTTATAAAATTTCCTTTTAGAGAATTGGCCTAAGTTTTTGGAATCCTTTAAAAATTTAACTTTCCTTTATTTCTCTGTCAAAGACACAAGGTTATACGTCTCCTTACGTGAAATCTCTTGCTGAACTTCTCAGCTTTAGAACAGAGAGTTGTATTTCTTATTTCAATTTCTTGGCTACTCCATTTCGGAACAAATTTTTCAAAATATCGAAAGCCTTTCCTCTCCCTTTGTAATTCGTCCAGTGGGACTTCTCCACTACCGCTTTTCTCTTTCTAGAACCCCCTCCCCCTTTTTTTTTATTCTCAGTGTCTTATAAAACATTTTCCTTTTCTGCATGACGTGCTAAAATTGCTAGAATAGTCGTTTTTTTTTTTTTCTCTTTGTAGTGAGAGATGTATGGCTTTTTGCCAATCCTTTAGCATCTTCGGTGGATGTCACGTCCACTCTCCTTTTCCGTTCATCCATCCATTATAATAACGCCCAAGAGACTTGAGATGTTTTTACCGAATATCCTTTTCCCAGCCTTTCCGATTTGTTTATTTCACGTAGAATCACAATCTTGCATACGTGTTCTTTCAGGTACAGTGTGACGTGTTTTGGCATTATCCTATTTGTGAATTTTGTGCACTAACTTGAACAAAAAAAACCTTCCAATTCTGCGCTTTTATTGACGAGTCTTTTGATTAACTTAAAACATTTACCTCGAGAAGCTCACGCCACCAAAAGAAAAATAATTACAAGTTCTAGATAGGATAGATGGAAGGCGTTTTCTTAGATGGATCAAAATAAAAACGTTCCGTGAGATTACTCCTAAATTGCCTTTCGTAGACTAAATTTGGAGGAGCATATTGGATCATAAACACAGGAATTCTAAAGAGAAAGGTGGTTAGAATTTAGTGCTTAAATGCTTAGTGTCAGGTGCTTAAAAGCAGAAGTGTAGCACATGTTTAGAATGGAACGTGTGGTTAGGTTATCATAATTTTGTCATCTTCAAGCACGTATTAACCCAGCGGGTTGCTGTCAATCAATGAACACCAGGCTTGGCAAGACCAACTGTTCAATCTGCAGCGTACGCAAAATCTAACAGAACCATGCAAGTTGTAGCAGTACAAGCATGTCTATCAAGTTCATAACTGGTGAAGATTTGAAAATCTTCACCAGTTGAAAATCTTCAACTGGTGAAGATTTTCAAGGTTCACTCTCGAGTGCCGCACATGTCATCTAATGATATTTCATCTATATGGATTTGAAATATGATTAATTATACAATTCTGGTAGGAACTCTGACTCCAGATGTTAATTTTGTACGTGGTGCGTAAAAATCTTAAATTTGGCCCCAGTAAAAGCCATATTGTTTGAAGATGGCGTAGATAATTTTTATTTTATTTTCATGGGTCTCCATTACAGGCTTCAAACTATGACTCCAGTTCGAAATGAGAATGCTGGCCATATTTCCAAGGGTAAGACGGACATTTACAGGTTCATAAAATGCCTGATGGGCATTCAAGTGCTTAAAATAGAACTCTCATTAAAGGAATACTTTGGAGACCGTTCCTCATATTGATACTTGTGAAGAGGCTTTCTTTTTCACACCGCTGACCTTGGAAAGTCCAATGGGGGTGAAACATCGCGTGCAGTACATAATTTTACAACGATACGTCAGCATTTTAATGAATAATATGCAGAACTTCAGTAACGTTAATCTTCGTTGAAAGCGATGCCCCATCACGCCATGGCTTGTATACTTGAATCAAATTTCCTACACGATGCGCGACTCACAGAATCCCCTTCTCTAGTTACTCACGAGCACTGACATTACACTTCTGGGAATAATAATTTTACTAATCGTGCACGAACTTGCATTGTGAAACAGTTGTGCAACTGGGTACGTGAATCTCAGAGACATCTAGTGGCCACTAGATATTTCTTCAAAGTTGTTTCTATTTGGATTTAGAGTTAACAACAAAAATTATTACAATAATTCTAAGTAGAGCAAAGTTTATTGGGATTAAAATGCACTGTCAGAGTACAAATTTGTTGCTTTGTTGAAAGTATACAAATCGAAGGGTTCTGGCATTTTTAATTACTGCATCTTCTAATCTATTAACTATATCGATACATATATCGATACGAACTATATCGATAAGACTTAACTATATCGATACAGCTTGTCATTTTCCTAACTCGTCCCACCTCATTTTATCTCTAAGACAAAATATTACATTTATTTAAAATTACCTTGGCGTTCGCATTCAGAAACTAGCCTCAAACAAGCCAAAATTTATTCTTTCTCCAAACCTAACCGCTCCATCTGACTCCAATAAGCGATAAATTATCCACATTTATGATTCTCCAATCCACCACCTATTTTTCTGTTCAGAGACTTGCCTTCCGGCCTGTATAGATCACCTTAGGAAACTAATCCCTGTGACTTCCCTGTGAGGATCCAATTACTGCTGAATCCTCTGAAGAATTCATTTAAAGACCAGCCACCCATTTACCACATCTTAAATCTCTCAATCTACAAAAAACGAATCCCAAATCAAAATGCAGTAATTGCATTTAATAGAATTAAATCGCCAGATAGATTTTTTCCCCTTTAATGACCTCAATAACGATCCCGTACTCTAGCAAGATGGAGGGTTAATCAGCATTGGCCCAGGTCACTTTTGCGTGAGAGGGGCAAGAAATACCTCTCGGAATATCGGTGTTGACACTGCAAGACGACAGGTTCATAGTGTGTTAGCGTTTAACGAGCCCGAACAACAAAAATCGTTAAGTCGACCAATTCATTTAATGATCCAATTAAGGTGGAAACGTTTAAGCTTCTCTCTACTGGTCGCAAATGCCTTTTGTTGTGTCTTGGCTTACAGCAGTCTTAAATGTATCTGACAAAAAGAAATGAATAAATCCTTCCAACCAAAACTCAGTGACGTAATTCTGGTGTGTAGACGCGAAAGAGGCACTGATTAGGACACGTTAAATTTGGTCTAGTTTGGCTTCTTTTTTGTGTAAATTATAAAGCTACATTTACAAGTGAGCAAAATAGGCGTTCCACAAAAAGCGAACCTTTTGGATTCCATTTTGCACTGAAATATTTGAAATTTCAGTTATTTATGAGGATAAGAAATGTGATGAATATATAAAAAATATTTCAATAAATAAGTTTTCGGTGGAGGCAGAAGGGTGAACAAAAATGGATGGAGAAAGGTGGGCCTAGTTTTTTCTGGAAAAAAAACTAGGCCTATCTTTTTCTAGTCTCTTAAAACAAATTTATTTAACATAGTCAATGAATTCTATAGCATCAAGACGATGGCCAAATTAATATTTGTTCGAAAATCTCCCACTGAATTTAGTCAAATTTCTTTGATTTCCCAAAGCACACTTTGTACCCGCGCTTTGTGATTGTTGGTCTGATGCCAGGATTCAACACTCAATCCAAAAACGTTCTACTTCTAAGTTTTCGAATTGGTTGGAAAGTAAGGCTTATTCCACACATAACTAGTTTCTTTCTAATTGGCACAGGTCTATTCAAGCAGTGTCACGTGGTTTATTTGACGTTTTTTTTTTTTTTTACATCTATACCACTTCTAGTTGATAAACCACGAAAATGTCCTTTATATCAACAGTCGTCCAACTCTGGTTTGTCAGTGAGCTACAGCGGAAAAACTGTTATTCACTTTTTTTCTTTTTGTGATTGTTAATTTGTTTCTATCTGAGATTCCATTCCATATTGTCGATTCCCCGCCATGGCCTTATGTTGTTAAAGGTGACGCCCCAGAGTTGATTAACATACTTCTTTAAATCGAATAAGAAAAACGCGAGTGCCATTCATAAGTGCCGGAAGAGGGAAGGACCCATTTATTATTCTCTGGACTCCTTTGACTACCGATAGGTTAGACAGTGGTTTTATTACACTAGTAATCCCTTAAAAATGTCGGTACTTAGACCACATACTATAAAATCTCGACACCTTGGGATGCCTCTTCTACAAGCAAAATTAAATACGTTATCATGTGAACCTATCCCTCGTGTCATGGAGGTTCCTGCAACAACCCTGTAGTACATTAATCACCGATGATATCTGAAAATGAAGAAGAAGAAAAAAAAAGAAGCAGTTGGTGCTCAGCATTTGCTATTTGACCCAACAGCTGTGTCGTCAGTTGACCTGCATACATGCCGGATTATATCATTCCTACGTCTACGGATATCCACCAAGCTTGTAGCAATTACTCCACAAAACTGTACGCATCCACGTGATGCGAACTGACTTCATTGGCTACTTTCATATGCGTGGCAAAACAAAATTCCTTGGAAAGGAAATACACAAGTTTGTACCAAGCTAAAAGAAATTGATGTGGATGACCAGGATGCAGTAATTAAGTCTTGGCATCTGCGAAAAAAATGACAGCGTTACCCTTGACAAGGAAATTAAGGCTGTACACTGATACCCTTGACAACGGGGTGTAGCCTGAATGGAATCGCTTCTTTAACATATTATACTGGCAATAGGGACATTCTGCCAGGCGCAATCCTCCTGGAGAAAGCTGGAGACAAATGTACGAAAGCTATTTCCAGGTATCTTCGCAACTAAGGACGCAAAAGATCCTGATGTCATCCGGTCGCCAAGAAAATGACATCGTATCAGAAACATACAACTATATTTAACTCCCCGCCTGTCTGTTACGAACGTGTAATCGTTCGTCTGACAGTCCTAGTAATTTCTTTCACCTTCCTTTCCTCTTTCTCCGCTGCTCCCACCCTCCCTTACGAAAGAGTCGAACAGCAGAAGGGGAGAAAAGTCATTAATTGCATTTATCCTCGTTGTTATGGCAACTGTTTTATTATAACTTCTGCTGGTCAAGGCTGTGACGTCGAAACGGGGGTTAGTTCCTGTCCGTTCCCCTGATGACACGACTCACTAACGATGTACAAAGTAATTAATGTTTTGGCGGAAAGGCCATTAGGACACCTCTACATAAAGAAATGGAGTGGCGAACACGACATCCATTAATTCGCACGGACACACTGCGGATGTGCGAGTGGTAAGCATGCTGCGGAAACTAAGACTTTTGTACATTCCGGTAACCTTTTAACCTTTCCGAATCAAGTGTGGATTTTGAATCCAATTCTTTCTGTTACATCACTTTTAATGAACGTTTTTGAGAGTTTAAGGGAGGGCTAATTCCCCTCCCGAGAGAGGAATTAGCTTTCCATTTTCTAATGCAAGACTACATATGTTATTTAAAAAGACACTCCTAGGAGTGTCTTTTTAAATAACGTCATCTTTTTAAATAACATAATATCGAGCACTTAATAGCTCTCTATTATCAAAACTCCTAGGAGTATACAGCAGCTAATGGCTAATCAAAACGCTTAGGTCTGTAGAGAATGATTTTATTGACGTTAAAAACGCTTTTACTGGCGTTATTCCAAAAATTTTGTAACGAAAAACCGTCACGCGAAAAGCGTTACGGAAGTGACGTCATCTTCAGCTTCCGTCAGAAGCGAATTATTGTAACTTGTATTGTTGCAATCATCAATCATATTGATGGCAACAATAATTTATCTTCTACTGGACCAAATTTAATGAAATTTGGCAGGGAGCTTCATCTTAGCTCTATACTAGAGGGAAAACTTTCAAACCTCTGAAAATTGCAGTAGTTTTTCCAGGATAGTGGAAAATATGAACATGTGATCAAGGAAATTTTCTCACGTAATAAACGGAATAATGTGGACTTACAGCATATTGTTGGAAAGCTAAGGAATTTAGAAACTGAAATATTGAGGTTTTAAGATACAAAAAAAACGTTAAAACGTTTTTAACGCCTGCCGATGACTCTTAAATGTAAAACACGTTAAATATGCTAGCGGCAGGACACATTATGTACCTGCTACAGAATTTTTTTTTTTATCCCCAAATTTTATACCTCTTGAAAAAAAGAGACTGACAGAGACGATATTATTTATTTATTTTTGTTAAACAGAAATAACCGATAAATTCTCTCGGAAAAGGTTGCCCGGTAATGAAGAGAACATCAATCAGATATGCAGTCAATATAAGGTATCAATAATTAGTCAGAATCGTGTGATTCACTGAAACCATAAATGAATCACTCGCTGTGATTCTGCTATGGAAAAGTGTTTTATAATCTTTATCGCAGTGTCCTATCTAGGGCTTGCAATACCGGTCAAAATCTTAATACCGGTATTTCGGTATTTTTAATTTATGAAACCTGGATACCGGTATTTCAAAAACAAACGTTTTTCTCAATAAATTTTGATGACAATTAGGTGCAATAAAGTAAGGAAAAAAACAAGCACCGTAATTACTTGAATTCAAGTTTTAAATAAACTTTTATTGCAATAATAAACATTCCGAAGAAAATCATTAAAATACAGATATTCTAAAAACAAAAAATTACACATTGTTACTGCAAAGTTTAGTTATGTTTAAGCACCACACTACCTGTCCGAATAAAGTGAGCTCTTAAATAAAGTGAGCTCTTAAGAAACATAAGCAATCAATAGTATGATCGTTTAAAATGGATCTAATTTTGGTACATATTTGATTAGGGGCAGAAAATGCCCTTTCGGATTCTGTTCTGGTACTGAGATAATCGTAGACGATCTCAGTCCATATTTTCTAGGCTTTGAACTTTTTTAGCAAAAATAGTTAAAAGTATTTCATTAATTTCCGACTCAAGTTCATCTTTTAAAATCTCATTGGAGTCAAGAAATTTCTTATTTTGGAAAGAATTTGCGGAATACTGATGTTCCATTCCATGTTGGTCTTCCATGATTGAATTATGTTCATCATTTTCTGAAGGAGAAAGACGTTTTATTAAGCGAAGTATAATTTTCACTATAGTATCTTTACTGAGTCTGGGAGAGAACAAAGAGTGGGGATAAGGAATAAAGAAGAGAGCAAAAAGTGTAGTTAAGGAATTCTTCACATATATAAATGCAAAGAACAGAAGGACAAATCAGATTGGACCCTTATGCAATGGACGTGGGATAGTATCAGATAACAGCTGAAGTTGCAGATGAACTCAACAGTTACTTTGAATCGATATTTACATAAAAGAACCCTTTTGTGTCAATAAGATATTGTGGAAGTGAAGTTGAAAAAAATGTAATTAATGATGTTGAAATTTCAAATGATTATTTAATGAGAACTTTCGCACCTACAGGCGAGTAAGGCTCCTGTGGTTGATGGCATATACCCTATAAGGCTCCTGTGGTTGATGGTATATACCCTATAATCCTCTTAAAGGAGGCGGCAAGTGAGTGCATTGAACCATTAAGGCTAGTTATGAGAGCATCACTGGACTCCGGAGAGATCCATTGGATTGGTGTAAATTGGAACATAAAGGCGGTTCTAGGAGTGTAACGGAAAATTACCAACCGACCAGTCTAACTTCAGTAGTAGGGAAAATCATGGAGGCAATGATCAAGGGTGGAATTCAGGTTCATTTAAATGGAATTCTGAAGGATACTCAGCATGGTTTTGTAAAGGGAAAATGTTTAACAAATCTGGTTAGCCATTTTGACAGGTCACTCGTGAGCTGGATTTAGGGAATATTTTCGACATTGTTTATTTGGATTTCAGCAAAGCATTTGACTCAGTCCCACATGAGTGGTTACTTTATAAGTTGGAGTAGGCTGGAATCAGAGGGAAAATCCATAGATGGATAGCACGATGGCACCAGGCAGAGGGTTGTGATAAATGGTTATTCCTCAGATTGGGTTAAAATAAGTAGTGGGATTCCCCAAGGATCAGTATTGGGACCACTGTTGTTTTTGATTATCTTAAATGACATCTATGAAGGGATGGAGGGCGTGAGGTCTAAACTTGCAGATGATGTAAAGATCAGTAGAGTAGTTAATGATCGCCACCAAGCAAAGTTCTTCAAAGTGACCTAGATAGACTTGCGGGATGGTCAGAAAAGTGTCAGCTGTGCTTTAATTCAGCAAAATTCAAGGTGTTACACCTGGGGAACAGCAACCCCAAAATAACTTATACAATTGGTGGAGTTGAACTAAAGTCAGTAGTGGAGGAACGCCACTTACGATACGGTCAGACATGAAGTTGTCCGAGAATTGTGGACAGGTTGCAATGTTGCATGGTGTCCTATCGATGATTTATCGAACATTTGCTAGTAGGATAACGACGTCATAATCACATAGGTGATTTTATAACCTTTATGTGATTAAATTATAAACAATTATTTTTTAAAATTAGTACCGAAAAACCGGTATTTTTTGTATCAATACCGGTATTTCAATACCGGAAAAAAATGACCGGGATCCCGGTATTGTAAGCCGTAGTCCTATCCATGGTTCAAAATGAGTCTTGGTGCATGGGCCTAGGCGTTCGTGAAGCGTTCTGATGATACGTTTTTCTGGCTGCTGTCCTCAGATTATCAAGTCTAACACATCAGAAATGTAAGGTGTGCAGTAAACTACGATTTCATGTATAAGAGGAGACATCATTCAGTTTCTACAAAGCTCCAAAAATGATATTTTATCTTCTCTCGAAAAACAAGAGGAAGCTCATCTTTCTCTGAAACAGTACTTCAAGTTTTTCCTGTATCTGGAAATCATCGATCGTATTTCGCTTGTCAAGAAGTCAGTCTTACGGGTTTTAAGACAAATACCGTTATTCGAACTAGGCAAGAAGCTCGCGGGCATTTTGTGCTGGAGGTTGAAATCTCAAGTTTTATGAGATCTTCTAGAAAATGGATTTTTGGGAAAAATGCAAACCTTTTATAAACAAGAAAAATTACATGACTGTAATGTAGGTATATTAGAATTGCTAATTCTACCACAACTCTTTATTTTTAAGAAAAAGGAAAGATTCCATTATAGGCAAATAATCAAGTTATTAAAAACGAAGGACAGACTATTACTTAGTCTTTAAAATCGTGGAGAAATATCAAAGGTTATAAATGAATTGCCCATTTAATGTGATAACTTTTATTGAAGTATTTATCTATTGTTGGGCCCATTGTACCTTTTATGCAATATAAAGGATGATTATTTCAAGAATCCTGAAAACTGCGAGCTTGATTTAAATGGCAATCTCCCAAGATCATTTAAAGTATGGTTATCCCCTACGCTCTTGAGAGAAAGCGTAGGAGATAACCATACTTATAATGATGAGCTTTTATTAACTCCGTTGTTGAAGCTCAAAATATTTAATGACATTGCACAACTGTTTCACGGCCCTAATCTCTAATGGAAACCAAATAACATCAATCAAACTGCTGTCACTGAAAAGCCTACAAACTGAGTAGCGTAGCTAACTCTCGGTGGTTTTCAAAATAAATATTTGCCTTTTCGAATTGCAAACTTTACCCCAAGGATATTCTAATTCGGGAAGGGATAGAAATGAAAGGAAGGTGTTATTTAATTACAGCGAAACATATCGATCTTTGAAGCTGATTACTTCAGAAAAATTTACTTAAAAACCTTGGACACCGAGCACGCAGGGGAACAACGCTACATCCAGTCCAACTGTGTGGTTTTAATGTCTGCCGTGCACTGCTCCTCAGAGGAAGTCGTCCTAACATTCGAATCGATGCACGATGCCGCAAGTTCGTGTACCGTATTCAGCCAGCATTCTCTTGCCAAAACACTTTCCTCTCGTTCTTTTTTTTTCTTCTTTCTGTTAAGACGCCAAGGACAGTTCCTTCTTTTTCCTCTCCCACCGTAACCTACTTGGAATCTGAAAACTCTCACTGCCAACGAGGTGATCTTTTCATGCGGGCGAAGACGCACGTCTACCACCCGCTGTGTCCGAATTGACGAGGTTCACACCGTTATCAGAATGGCCTCGCTTTAAAGTGTTGAGCCAAGTTTTGTCAGGCATTTTTCATACCTCCCGAAGTTATTTTACATGACCTTGAACAGCAGGGAGAGGAAACGGTGACAACAACAAGAAAAATAAGAAAAATATTTTCTTACTGAGTTGAAGAGTTTTGGCAGATGCTGAAATATTGAACATGTCTGCATCTTTTTGACGCTAAGGACAACCTTAGCATCTTCTGCATCTTTTTGACACTAAGGCAAGATTTGTAGAATCTCCTTTCTGTTTACTAGCTATCGAGCGGTGAATGGGGAGCTGGATTCAAACCTCTGACCTTTCCACATGGCAGGTAAGTAGGGATAAGCGTCAAGTATAAAATGTTGACTGCGCAGGGTGCTGGGGAATGTTTAAAAAACGTTGTCGTAAGATCAGAACCGGTTACTGACGCCATTAGGCGTCAAAAGATAAACTTGTCCTCTCGCATTACTGACGCCATTAGGCGTCAGTAATGCGAGAGGACAAGTTTATCTTTTGTATTGAGCCTGTAAATTCAATGATCAGTTTTCTGGATGAACCAGACGTTGGAGTAAACCATGAAACATCGCCAAAGACCAACTATGCCTATTTTTATTCTAATAAAACCCATAAAATTCTTCACCTGTTAACTGGAGTCGAACCGAAATCTTTTTAATATGGTATGGAAGCTTGGTGGTCTCAACTACTACTGTATTGCTACGCTGGGCACCCTACCTCACTTTTCTTTCTCGTTTACCAAATAAAAGTAACGAATGATTATGAATTTTTTCCAACTATAACACGATATCTTAAAGACAGTAAAGAAATATGGAAGAGAACCAAGTTTTAGCGAAAATAGATTCATACTGTTTATGAAATTTGATTAGGCAAGACCAAGTGTAGCTTCACGTACCTAAGGCCAGCTAAGGTAACGTTACACATTTGTATATTAGATGGGCTAAGAACCCAGGATGCTTGCTTTTAGTCTCTTCCCAGTAGATGGAAATATCACAGCATCCGATAATTGAAATCTTCTAGTAATAACTGGGAAGAGGGTGGCTGAACTAACAAAACATTTTTTATATTGACTTGATTCGCTTGTGGATATATATTTCGATTCAAAAAACTCCATAAATACCGAGCATAAGTTTTGTGCGCATGATATTATATGGTGTATATCTATAATGAATTCTAACTTTAAATTTATTATTATTTTATATATTATTTTATTTTAACGTATTAATATAAAAGCTGTGTATATATTTATTGTTTAAATATTCGTCAGCATCGTGCTAATAAAAAAAACAAGGCCCACTGCGTACATTTTAAGTTGAAGCGCGTTCAAAATTAGTGGCGGAATGTCGACTGTTAATCTATTTATTTCCGCTTAGCTCTCCAACCCATACCGTACGCCAACAACGACAGAAAATTCGTCTTCTATTGTACATTATAATACTAAATTCATCTTCTTGTGTTTTAAAACCAGGGTAAAATAGGTGGCCATCAAAAATCGTTGACAACATAAGTGGGAAACTATTTATTCTCACTTATCTTAGAGGAATCTCATTTTCTCAAGTTTCATCCTGAAAAATCTACTCCATTACTCAAATTTAAATTGGAATCCACGAAGTATCTCGTAAATTTCTAAAAATGGAGGGGGGGTAGCGTAAAAAAATAAAGTAGGCGGTATCTTACCAATAACTTAGGGATAACCGAAGAAAAATATCCAGTTTCTAAGAAGCAGTCTTAGAAATGACCAAAAGTGGTTTCGATTTTATTCCCCACTGAAAATGAGCGGAGGAAAGACGACACCAGTCGCCAAAGAAAATGGATGGGATTGACATACTAAACGTGACTTTCCTGTTGATGCTGGCTTCTTGTGTCGTGTTCCTCATCCATATCTCTCGCACTAACTTACTGACTTCTTCTGAAGGTTTTACGCCGGCTAGAAAAGGCAGGAAATAATTGAAGTCAGGACCAAAGAAGCGACGTACTACACAGATAACGACAGAACTTTCAGAGCTGCCACGACGAGATTTATGGCTGAAAAGGCTCAATCGAGGAAGGAAAGCTCCAATTTGCAGACAAAGAAATGGAACAACGAAAACAAAACACGTCACTGTCAAACCTCATTACGATGGAAACTTGGTTGCAAAGATGGAACCGTCGAGCGGATCACGGTGCAGTTTGTTTGTTTGTTATTTGGTTTTTAGGAGCATTAGCAACTAAGGCCATATTGCTCCGGGAATATGCGGTGGTCATTCCCTGACCTTTCCGCATCCTCCGTATTTGGTGGTGACGGGCTCGAACCCCGGTCTAATCAAGAAGCGTGTGCTACGCACTGCTGCTCCTTCCCACCTGGCTACGGAGGCGCCACGGTGCAGTTACCTGCTGAATAACATCCTTTCGATGTTAAGGGACGCATGACGGAGATCTGAAGTTAACGAGATTCATTGCAGAATATGTACGATTGAGTTAAACTTAACAAAAAGCATGGTAGAAAAATGTTAATTGTCCAGCTGGCTGAATTTTTATCTTCTATACAACTTTCGCAGAGGTTCAGCGCCTTCAGTATACTGAGATTTCCCACATCCCTTAACTACCAGATGTTGACACAGAAATTTTCAAATCTTGGAGTTCTTATTTCAGTACTGCGTGTGTCATCAGCAGGTGTGGTCCATTAAATACAAAATTCGTTCTGACGTTGCTTAAAGGTCAGATCGAGGTGATTTGTATTTTTAAGGCATGATTTCCGTCTGGACTTTGTAATCGTGGCTGCTTATACGTTTTTGGCTATTCATAGCAGTGAGTCAAGGACTTCGGGCGTTTGAGCAAAACAAAAATGGTAGATAACCAACCATGGGTAGCGAAAGGATACCGGACAAGAGGGGATACTTTTCCCTTCCTCCCTCCCTCCTTGGAGTTAAATCAGCATTACTTTTCAGTAGCCTGTTGAATGAATAGCTACTGACTTTCGTAATGCAGGTACACACCCCACCCTCCTCGATTCGTCACAGTCACGATCAAGTTTAGATTGCCAAGCACATTATAATATAAAGTACACCGGGAAGAGAAAAGGTTTATATCAATATTCCAGTAATCTCGTAATTTATATAAAAAAGAGGGGGGGTGACCCTCTCCTTCATAAAGAAGAAGCTACTAATCAAATACTTAAAGGACAATTTATTAGGATCCTAGCTCACCTTGCAAAGGATACGCGAGCATGCGTATTGTATATACATAAGTTGAGAGAAGGTATCTCCCACAGTCCTCTATGGTACATTTTCGATGGTAAAAGAAACAAGCAATGTGACTTGAAAGCCGGGGGAAGAATCCTAACACGAAGGCGCCAGTTTCAGCAGGACACCAGCTTAGGGAATATACTTAGCTGGTGTTTCTCTGAAATTGGCACCAACATTTTGACCAACGCTGCTCCGGTTGTTCCAAAGGAAGAACAAATCATAAATTTATAAGATTTCGATTAACCAGCACTGGTGCGCCACCAGACATGATTTACTGGTACACATCGGAAATCCTGTACCCGTTGGACAACACGTGGGCAATTTAACCTCTTAAAAATATCCACGATCAATTTGTTGGGGTGGTATTCTTAATACCACCCCAACAAATTGGTGTCCAACTAATTTTTACGATTAGGGGTCAGCTTACCTTACTGGAAAGTTACCTGATGTGTATATAGAATGATGCGAATAGTTAAATAAATTTTCTGTTTATATTCCAGGGCCACGTAGAGTCAGAGGATTACAAGAACTTTGTGGGCTCGAAGTGACTAATGGACTGGCGGCTAATAACACATCACAAAAAACATTGTTTGAAAGAAAAAGCTTTTTTATTTCTTTTAAAGTAGCTAAACTCTATTAGCGGGAAAGCACCTGCCGAGTTTCCTTAGCGCGACAGACTGTCGAGCAGTTACGGAAGAAAGAATCTCCCAAAAATAACGGCGGGGAAAAGTGCGGTGACACACACACACACGTGGAACAAACACTAATTGCCGAGTTTGAGACATTTTTAAGGAACCTGACGAAATTAAGAAACAACTCTGCTGCGCAGAAAAGCGTGGTCTTCTCCAGGATCCATATATTGAATTTCTTAAGTTTTAGAAACACATAATCGTTCAAAGCGATCAGATGAATAACAACGTTGCTGATGACATTTTTCGTGGATAACGCAAAGACACCACAACGCCCTCTGCAACTTGAAAGAATTTGCCCTTCGGAACCCAATCAAAAAACGGTAAATGTGGAATTCAATTTTTCCCCTCGTGTACTAACGGAACACCGTACCAGAACAAGGATGGGTGAGATGGGTGAATGGGCTTCTGTTTATAGTCCATTTATTGAGGTAAAATCGAACCGCAGGACAAAGGAAAAGAGCTATTTCAGCTTTATTCCTACTGTAAACTATGTTATGAACTTGAGTAAATTTAGGAAGTAAAGCCTCGTGCTATGAGGACAATAAAAGATTAATGTACAAAAAAGGCACGACTTCACCTTCGTAGCATGAGACTACGCCCTAAATTTACTTAAGATTTTAATATGCTGTACCATCTCACACACACTGTGTATATATCTCGTTGGGTGGAGAGGTTGTTCACATCTTGATGGTGCCTATGAACCCACCGACGTGACTTCAACAGTTAAAAACTACAAAAAGCAGACCCGTCTGGAGACACACGAATTGACAATTTGGCTGTTCCATGCCCACCTCCTCCATCCTGTCATCAACCTGTTTGCTATCGTCTTCAGAGATCTGAAGTTCATTTTCATCCCAAAATTAAAACTGCAGTCTGGGTAATAGCGTATATTTCTCCACTGGAGTAGCGCAATACCGTGACAACTCGTGGAGGAGAGCCTCCACAATATGAGATCAATGCCCTAAGTAGCAAACGTAGTTTGCTTATTACTACGTACATAATGAGGCTGTGTCCTACTTGCACATTAATGCTATATTACAACCCCGACTAGACATCTATTAGCTATCTAAGGAAAGGAAAATCCTATACGAAGCTTCCGTCCCTCAAGTACAGGTTTGTTCCAAGTGCAGACGCGTCTGTATCCGGAAGATACAGCTCAATGGACCACGCCTCAAATATAAACATGTTTCTTGTGGCCCGAGTTCTGAAAGACCACATTATATCTATGCTTTCATCTTTGGCAACGCTCTCACCGAGAGGTACTGCTTTACTTTCGTGTTTCCTGTTTATCGTATTAAATTAAAATCTGACATAATTTTCTTTCGAACTTCACGTCAGTTACGCTCACTTCATTTCGAAAATGAAAAACTGAACTTCTTTAGCTGAAGACTACTATATAATAATTATGTTCTTTTTCCTGCAAAGTAGGTCAAGTGTCACCTGTACTTAGCACTACGATTTTCTCTTAAACTAGAGATCCGAGTCTTGATTGTAGCCCCGTTAACAGGGTTCTTTCAAAACCAATTGAGAAATCGGGATAGATAATGCGAAAATTTCCACGTTTCTGATATCTCGTACTGAAACGCTGCATTACGAGATAACGCGTGAATATTTTAAACAGCCAATGGGGCATGAAGTGGAAATTCTGATCTTGAAGTGTTCGCTGCAATTTTAGGAATGTTGTCAGATAAGACAACATTCCTAAAACTGCATAGTGGAAGTAACAGGCAGATTGATTTCATTTAAGAGCTGTATAAATATAAGATTAGCTGCTAAAAAAATTAGATACTAAAATATATTTCTGCTTTGTGCAATGAAAGTACAAACAAACCCGTCGGTGGACGATATAAACAGAATGGTAACGGTGTACTGGAGCGAATTTTCCAATCTGACTGTGAAAGGTGTGCAAGTGGAGATCAGATCTAGATTGATCTGAATCCTAAAATATTCTCATTTAAAATTAACTAATAAAGCATGCAGCTGTACCCGATCTATAAATCTATCCACGGCTCTCACTTAAAAATAATTTATCAAGAAGTCTTTATTCCGGCCAAAATTCTATAAACATTATGGGGGATCGGACATGTGACCTCTGTGTGTATATGACGTTACATTAAAAAGGTAAACTGCAGCCATTATCAATTTACTGTAGGATGGAAGCCTTCTCAATCCATGTTGAGGGAAACGAACCATAATCTGCCACTCTGGTCCAGTGCTGGTTGGAATAGACCCAATAATGATCCTTGGGGTACACCTGCAGGTGTACCCCAAGGATCATTATTGGGTATATTCCATTTCAATGTATATATATTTCCAGACTAGAAAGTGTTAAATTTTTGTTTTATCCAGATCATATTAACGTATACAAATTCCGTAATTATCTTAACACCTGTATTAAACACCGGACTTTCCTAGAATCTACTTCAACTTTGGATGAAGCATAACAATCAGATACAACACAGATAAATGCGAATTAGTATAAAAAGATGATATCAAATACAAATTATTTGATATAATTTGCATTTTATTATACATACTAAACAAATTCTCCGCCCCCACCAACCGGTTTCTATATCTTTATCTCGAAGATGGGGGCACTAAGTATATTTTAAAACGAATTGGGATTATCCATTTCAACATTAAAAATAAATTTCGGAGAGTCTGTGATCGGAAGTGTGCCACAGCATAAGTTATTACTACATGCAATTTAAATGAGCAGCCTTCGTTTTAAGCAATTACAGAGGAATGGTTTTGGGTTGATGCCAAAACAAACTCAAGCCATGGGGCGTCAGTGTATGTACGCTTGTTACCTGCGTGTTCTAAGCATTTACGGAATGGAAAACAATTTTAAGACTTCTGGCTTCTTTGCATCTTCCTTTTCTTCGTGGCGTGTAGTATTTCCAGTCAATACATTGGGATATTCTGAAGAATATCGATTAATTTAAATAAATTTAAGCATAAACTTAGATGGAAAGTGCTATAAATTCGAAGGACAAATCCCACTTTACATTGGCAAACAAATGCAAAGCAAACCGTACATGGATTCACAACAGCAACTTTTGATTAATAGAAAAGTCAAAGCGATAATTTCCCCAAGGTATAGTCGGTTGAGAAAGTACGTAATAACCGGACACCAGCCTTGAAGAATGACGCTTACACTTACTGTGGATGATACCCGGATCCCCAGACAAGATCAAATTTCTCTACTTGGAATGATATTAACTTTTAACCTTTCTTCCCAACAAACATATTACAATCAGTGAGATCCAGACCCGCCTAACGGAGTGTAATTTATAAAAGTCCGGAGGGGGGGGGGGACAAAACTGTCTCTTGACTGCCCTCGCGAAATTAAACACTGTTCACAACTTACATAAGTCTGATTTTCCGCACACAACAACTGTAACTTAATATAAGATTTCTTTTACAAACAAAAGGCACAGAAATCCACGCTCATATCTGGAAAGACAAGTGCTTATTATGTTTATTTTTTCTGATTTTGTTGCGTGAGTTCCGAATCCCCCCGCCCCCAAACTTGGGATCGGGGAGAGCATAGACACTTGGCGACTGTCCATAAAGGGCATTGAAATTTCTGAACTTTACCTCCCGCGTTACATAATATTCGGATATCCAGCATCAGGGCCGATCTTTATGGAGGGATGCAATGCACCAGGGCTGCAGATTGAAATGGGCCCTAAATCCCAACAAAGAGGGGGAGTGCCTTCAATTCAAGCATATAGAACTTCTTTTCCCCCAACATTAATTCTTATACATTGTACTTCAATTCCCTGAGTTCTAGGGCCGGCTTCAGTACTCTCCGTTGAGATCAACTATTGGTCGTGTGTTATTAATTTATTTTCTTAACTGGGGCCTGTGGCCACACATCCCTTTTGTTTCTGACTACACAACTCACGAAGTATAATAATAATATTCATATTATCATATTCAATATTATTATTACCATTAGCTTGTTGAAATTTTACTTTTATCCCCGAAAAACTATAAATAATCGTGTAAAAGAATTCCATTTGGTCATCGAGAACTTATAAAATTAGATATCTAAAGCACTTCTGCGATCCACTAAACAGTGTATGAGGAAAGGGGAAATTGTTCCCCAAAGCAAGCACTTTACCTCAAGAGTAAAGAAAAGTTTCCGCGTTCATTTTAATCATTTCTTTGCACGCGTAAAGTAAGTTGCTGGTTGGATCATTTTGAATTCTGAAGAGAGCAAAGTTTGTGCTTCTCATGAGAAAACCGCGGGTTAGTTCAGCGTCCGCTTGATTAACTCGTTGTGCCCGCATGTAAACGAAACCTATCCGATTCACTCGACTATATCATCAACCGTTCGCGGCAGAGGTCAAATGGTTTATCTCAAGTGTCGAGATAAGAAATCTGTTTCGCAGTCCCAATACTTGCCGACACAAATTTTTATCTGTAAATGTTACCAACCGTCTGCTTTACTGAGAAGCGTATAAGAACGTTAAACACTCTGCCTCAGACACACACGTACGAGAGCATTAACACAGTTCGTGCTTCAATTACGGGAATATTTCCCAAGGGGGTAGTTGCAGCTTACTGCAAGTGCAGGATGAATGTTACTGCTAGCTGCGCCCTCTCTTTGTCTGCAGCATTTGACAGTAGCGCATGGGCCGCACCTGGAGGTGTGGCAAGTTACAAGGATTCAGCCCCCGGTCCCCAAAAGCAACCTGATCAAGACGAAACAATTGAAAACTCTTTCCTCTAGAATCAAAACATCGGGTCTAATCCTTAGTTGTTATGGATGGAGATTTATTGGTGCAAAGTCTACTATGGCCAAATTACACCTCTGATCCTCACTATTACACCCCTCCCCACCCAAAATCTTAAGTTACACCAGTCACAGCATAATACAACACTCAAATATCAAAACAAAAATAATGCACATCAAGGCAAAAAAAAGAGTTAAACTTCAGTAAAGAAGTGTACTTACAATCGATGACACAAGCACTTACCAATATTTTTGATTTGAGACTTAACGGGAGGCATCTTGAGGGCATCTAAGTCTTTGATTACATATGTAGTTTGGTTCAGGCCTGTAGAAGAAAAGAATATAGTTATTATATGGATATGTAATAGATAATCCAAATTAATATGAAACAAGATTATTAGCATTAGTAGAGGCATATGATGCAAAAAAGCAAGCTTATGCAGCATCAGCCAAAAAAAAAAAAAAAAAAAAAACCGCTCCCATTTCACCTGCCCAGCTGAGCCTTAAATTTATTTAGGCTATCAACTTCCACAACAAAAGATGGACGTCTCTTCCACCAATAAACTACCCGCTGGCTAAAGGCAAACTTCCGCACATCTATTCTACAACTGTCTTTCCTCAATTTGAATTTATGTCCTCTCAGGTGATTATTCCGAGCAAGAGGAAGAATCCCATCATCACTGAACATGCTCAAACCATTCAAGGCTTTATACACCTCAATCAGATAACCTCGCAGGTGTCGAGTTTCCAGACACTGCAATCTGCAAAACTGCAATAAGCCTTTCTTCGTAAGAGCAACCTTTCGTTCCATTCACTAATCTTGTTGCCCTTCTCTGTACTCGTTCCAACAGCTCTACATCCTTCTTAACATGAGGAGTCCAAACCTGTTTACAGTACTCAAGGTGTGACCTGACCATTGCCTTATACAAGGGGATAATCACCTCCTTATTTCTGCTAGAAGAATTCTTGGATATCATTAACAAGACACCATGAGCTACTCTTGCAGACCGTCTCCACCGCTCAGAGAAGTTCATATCTGCCTGCACAATTACCCCCCAGGTCCATCTCATTCTCTACCACTGTCAGTGTAGTACCACAGAGTTGATACGTTACTCTGGGGTTACTGCTTCCCATATGCAGTACTTTACATTTGTCAATGTTAAACTTCATTTGCCACCTCTCAGCCCATCTGCTCAAATTTTCTAGATCCTGTTGCAGCAGTGTACTGTCATTAGTGTCCTTAACAACCCTTCCAACCTTCGTATCGTCTGCAAACTTGGATATTAAGCGATATACCATCATCAATATCATTTATAAATACAGAAAACAACAATGAACCCCTGAGGGATTCCACGAAGAGCAGTGTCCATTGATTACCACTCAACCATCGTTTTATTCATAGCAGCAATTTGCCTCTAATGCATCAAATGCTCCAATTTGTGCAGCAGTCTTCCATGTGCAGCAGTATGAAAAGCTTTCCTGAAATCCAAATATATGATATCAAAATTATTTTTTGCATCCAGTTCCTTTGTGACCACATCATAGTATCCAATCAAATTGGTCAGACAAGACTTTCCCTTAACAAAACCATTCTGTGTCCGAGCTTTAACTGAAGTCTTGTCTAGATGATCCTGCAGTGCTTCTTTAACCAGTGCCTCCATTAATTTTCCTGGAACAGAAGTTAAACTAACAGGTCTGTAATTACTTGTATCCTCCTTTATAAATTGGGGTCACATTTGCACAACTCTAGTCCATGGGTACCTCCCCTGAGTCCAAAGAAGCGCTCATAATTATGGCTAAGGGTTTGCTTACTTCCTTTGCTGCCTCCTTTAATATAGCTGGATATATCCCATCCACCCCGGGTGCCTTTTTTATGTTTATCTTCAACAATTTCTCCTCCACTTTCCTCTCAGTTATTACAAAATCATCTAGCTCAATGCCAGAGTTTAATTCACCTCTAGCATTCCCCTCCCTGAATACCTCCTCATGTGTGAATGTAGATACAAAATACTCATTTACATTCACAAGAGCTATCAAGGATACTCCGATAATATTTCCCAGTTTGAAACTGTCTGTGAAAGTTTCAATGAGTCACGTTTATGACTCATTGAAACTCTTCAATGAGTCATAAACGTGGCCCGAATAATGTACCAACGACTATGTGAACACTGCAATACTTTTGTTTGTAATATATATTGTTCTCGTTAAATAAGGTGCCAAATGAATTTAAAGGGAGGGGAGTAATAAGAGATGATGCAACATTCTACAGACAAATAAACAGGATTAATTCCTTTGATCAAGGATTTAATTAAATGAATTCTATTTAATATTATGACTATTCCAACTATGTTGTTTTTTAAAGTGGTTAAGTAAGGGAACACTTTGGAATGAGTAACAAATTCGAGGAACATCAAGTCAGGAAAATTAATTATGAGTTTGCATATAAATGTGATATTTTAATGTAACAGCATTAAAAAATAGGTGAATTACATTAATTTAATTAAGAGAACTTCAATGGATCAGACTGATTTTAGGTGTTCATTAGTGGATAAAATTTAATTGTCTGGAAGACATCGATAAAGAGAGGTACAGGAGGGATTACGTCGATGCAGTGAAACACTTGGAATGAGGCCAAAAAGAATGCTTAGCAGGAATTTGTCTAAGTTGCGGAAATGTTTATCCGAGGAACTCTGTATTTATAATTATTACTGAGAAATACAAGTTTAAAATTTACAGTTGTGAAGAGACTGTGAGTTCATCCCACAAGATCAAAGGGACAACGATGATGATGGAAACCAAAGAATATTTTTAAGTTTAAATAAGAACTACATTTCTGAGAATGAACTGTCTAAGACCAAGTTAAAAATGGTAAGGATCTTTGGGTCTCCCTTCATGAGTGAATTGTCTAGGTTAAAAATGGTAAGGATCCTGAGTTCAATTTTCTTGAGGTGATGAGATTTTACCATCTCATACCTGAAGTAGCCCTTGATAATTCTTGTACAAAAGACAAGACTTCTCCCAAATTATGGAAACTGCCCTGTTAAAGATTATCCTCTGAGAGGTTCCCAGGGTTTATATCGCATTATTGTTCCATTAGCTAAAGTGTTTGAATGTCTGCTCATCTGAATATTTGTGTAGATACTCGTATAACGAATGGGGATTTGCCATCTGTTAAGCATTTAAACAAGGAAATTCTTCTGAAGACGCAATTTATAGTTATGAAATACGTGGAGTACCAGGGACGATATTTTTGGCTTCTTTGTGGACTTCAATCTATATGTGGAAAGGAACTCTGAAAATAACTTGTAATGGAGTATTCGAGTTATTTGTGAGCATTCTGAGCAAGCGAAAATAGTTGAGAGAGTTTGGCCTTCGGGGTTCAGTCCTTGGACCTGTCATCCGGAACATAGTCTTGGACGAGTTTTTTTTTTTTTTTGCTTATGATTTGGAAGGTTGACTATGACTCAATTGACTATGCTAACGGTATGGAAATTCTAAAGCTTAAACAAGAGATTCTATCGTGGAGAAAACTTCATAATTTTGAAACTCAGTATTAAGAGTGTGCACATCTTGGGCATGAGCAGACTAAATATGAATCGGCATCCGATTTATATTTAGTCTGCTAGTCTTAATGAGGAGCGGGATTCTGGCTAAAGTTTCTAAAGTAGGATATTTTGGGGAGGGACTATTTTTCACAGGCATGTTAAACAGTTAAAAAAAATAAGGTCAAGTTGTTATATGTCAAGCTCCAAAGAGTTATTAAGGTGGATTGGGGAATTAAAGGCCGAGCACTGAACATGTTGTATGAATGCTTTTCCGTCCCAATCCTGACCTATGCTTCTGGAGCTTGGGTTGGGAGAGCGGTTAATTCTCTTATTCGAAAACATATGCTTGCTTGCACACAGATTCGCTCTTCTGACTCGTATCGTACAGTTGCGACTGAAGCATTACAAGTGATTATGAGGAAGCTGCTGGATGATGACCTCCTTATAATTTAGAACTGGTTTAGTGTACTTCACTAACAGGAACATTAGGGTGGAAGTTCTGGGTGTCAGGTCTCGCCCAGATACAGATAGAATTTATACGTCTATGAATATTAAAGAGAAAACCAGAATTAGGAAATGAAGAAGTAGATATGATGAATCTGTTAAGGACTTTATTAGCTTGATCTTTCTATGAGTGGCCTGTGCACGCGTGGCGAAGCTGTCTGCCCTTCAATGTTATGTTAAATTGCGTCCGCTATATTGATTTACGTTTAGAATCGAATAGGACGACTCGCTCTATGAAATGAATTAGTTTGCCTACTCTATTTTGTGATTGAATGTATTTCTCAAATACATTTAATCACAATTTTCAGCCAGTTTCAGAGGAGATCAAGTCTTATGAGAGAACAGACTAGATAGCTGAAACCGCCTTCTAGTGAGGAATGCAAAGTCAGTTAACTGGGTAGGTGGGTAAATCCAAAACCACTTAGACGGGACTATATGGTTGTGTTCTCCTTATGTTTTAATTTGCGATTTATTGCTTTTTGTTAAGAAGTCAGTGGATTACATATAAGCTTCTACCTCAGAAACAACTGGATTCGTCTCTCAAATGTGTCCTGGAAGACCGCTGAGAGAACATAATTTATGTGTACCGAGTAATTGAGGAAATATCATTTAAAGTTGAAAGACCGTTCAATCGGTCAACTGTTCGCCATTTTATTGAGGTTCCTTTCACATCATTGCTAGATCAATTGACTTATTTGTGCTCATTCCATCGAGAGGTGATTGCTAGAATACAACTAGCATTCATTAATGAGATGGGTTGAGACTATTTTTGATTTTTTAATGAAATACGTATATATTTTATTTATTTATCTCTCTCTACATTAAAAAGTTTTCCTCCTGGTGATATTTATTCGAGCCAATGGGTGAAGAGGGCGAGGCAATTACGTCACTGGAAATGTAATTAAATTATTCAAACATTAATACATGACTCAAACAAACCATAAATCAAACATGACTGGCATGATATCATCGCCATGCTTCTGGCAGCTTTGTGAGTGGCACATCCCACCAAATCTTTGAGAATGAAGACCAACAGACTGAAGATGGCCGACAGTGCGTTAGAATCAATTCGGTGCCCAACACATATCGGAATTGACCTACGAAGCTCATAGAAGATCCGAAATACAGGAAACAAACCGCAGTGTGGTTCACTGAGGCTACTGTTGCCTAGTAGTTGTGTGAATTTCTGTCAAGAACTGTGTGTACTTATCTCGCACAAGTTGTTTCAGTGGATGTGATGTTAAGATGAACTTTTGTATTGCAATTGCCAGGACTCTACACAGAAATGTAGTGATGAGTATTGCAGTTTACATTTCAGCTTTTCTCGTATATTTTAGCCATTCTTTTATTTTTCATTTTATTGTAATCCTGGAATTTTCTGCCGTGAAGGGAATTTGTCACTTATCAATGTACGCCTATATTTTATAATTGGTAGGACAAATAAAGATTTATTTATTGACAACTGCCTCCCTGTCTAACATTTGATGTTCCCATTGTACGTATATTAATGAATATTGTATATTTGTACAAATAGTTTAGTAATTTGTAAACATTTTAAATATTTTATTCCTGCTCTTTCGGATGCAACAATATTCCTCATACATTATGGGAACCCGAAGCAAAAGGCCTTTTCCTAAGTGACCTAATGTGAACGCAGGTAAATAATTACATAGGTCATTTCCTGATTATATATCGATCATAGTGTGGGTTGTGTTTTTCCTCTGGCCAAAGGAGATAATGGGGACAAAGGAAGAGGGTGGGATAAAAGGAACAGGGGAAGGTCAATAGTTGAGGCACTCGCCTAATTTGAAAGGGGGAGACAGTAAGGGGCCCCCTGGTTCAGGACGCCCATCCTGGTTCAGAGGGTGGGAGTTGAAAGTGGGTGGTGGTGTAAGCCATCTGGCGAAAGGGGGTAGGAAAAGAAGATCAACCACCCCCAGATGGTAGGAATAAAAGAACATAGGGAAAGAGATTCTTATGGTGGAGCGTGCTTATTGCAGCTGTGTCCCACACTGATCTGGGGGGTTACCCTAATGGCCATTGTTAGTATCCCATACCATGCTAGCTAGGAAAAGCTACAGCATGGTGTCGGCTTGGATAACCATGAAGCCTCTGAGGGCCTGCAGAGCCATCAGTCTGTCCGGTGAAGACGCTAAGATAGAACATACAATCAATAATAATTTTCATTCACACAATTTTACTTTTTATAGTTTTTTCTTACACTTTCTATTATATATTAGATTAGATTAGATACCGATCAGCGGGTTTTTCGACAGGTGTGTCTTTCACCTGGTTCAAGCCCGTCACCACCACATACGGAGGATGCGGAAAGGTCAGGAATGACCACCGCATATCACGGAGCAATATGGCCTTAGTTGCTAATGCTCCTAAAAACCAAAATAACAATAACAACAATGTCTTTCACCTAGAAAAGATTTGACTTACTCCGTCCTACCTCTACATATTACGTAGAAAAGCGTGCGCGGAGGTTGGCGAGCAAAGCCCCCTAGTGTATATATATATATATATATATTTATTTTTTTTTCTGCTATTTCCAAACTTTCTTGCCACATTAGAGAAATGTGGTAAACTTATTGCTAAACGGGAAACCGTAAAGGGATGGTATTATTTTTTTTCGGATGCTACGCGAGGGTAATCCTCGTTAACGAACATAAATTGCTGCGCATTTTACGTGGCGTTGGGTTACCGATTGCTAGTAGAAAACAAACCGAGCAAGGGGTTCCCAAGGGAATGATGAATGCAATTGCTCGTGCTTTACCTCAATACATCAAAAAGGTATTCGAGGTAGAAAGAAGTGTCTACGAAAACAGAGTCATAACTCTCGAGTAAAGGACACCGGACACCTGGCATGGAACAAAACCGCTACACAATCTAGTTAAAGCCAACTTTCCTTGAAACACCGTGGTACCAATGACGGCAATACAGATGGGTGGCAGCTGCTTTGACAAGGACCAACTCGCTGCCACCTGTAATGAGCACACCTGTACAGCCAGTTTCAGAAGATGAGACTATTTTATTGTAAACTAAAGAAGGGGAAGGCAGCCTTAGGAGCGAAAGTGGAGATGTTAATCAATATCCTGATAATTGAACTGGCATGCACTGCTCATTGGCATGAAAACAGGTTATGATTGTGTCGTGGATAGTACTATATTAATGTGGAGGTTACACGATTTTTCGGGCTCTCCTTTGGTCTCCCCCTCCCATCCATCTTAAGTAAATTTTTGTTTTTCAGTTAATTTTAACGATCTAGGCTTTCAACTGCATGACGTCAGTGGACTTGTAGTTAAAGATGTACCGCGAATTTTTCATCCCTTGCTTTATTTCACTAATATGCAGCAATGAAACCACAGAAGCCCATCCCCACTAAACGTTTGTTAAATTATAATAAAAGATAGAAGAATCGAAAAACCAGACATGCATTCGGTCCCACCACTGCACGATCTTCCATTTTGTGGTAGATAACCATAAGTGCTTTACGAATTTAGGAATTGACTCATCTCATCTTTTCAGCTTCGCTCATCTGGAAAAGTTAGTTTCAAATTCTGTTCGCGACTGGAAGACGATATTCAGTTTTTCATCCCGAAAATAAGGAAACAAGGAAACAACATATATGTACAGCGTTCTTACAAGAGATTTTTATTTTCCCTTGTATTGGAACGTCCCTCTGTTTGGTGGCGAGCCAAATAAAGAAGCATCCTTTATAAAAGAGATTTGCGAGAAGAAAGCGTTTCAAAAAAGATTTTTGGAATAGGCCTTGACAACAGGTATACGAAATATATTTCGTCCGATTGGCAATCATTATCGAGATTCTTAATTCAATTACCAAGCGCAACAACAAAGGATGTAGATGAAAGCTAAGGATAATCCAGAGCAAATGGATTAGAGCTGCGTTTCTCAAACAGTAGTCTGAGGACATCTTGGAGTCCGTAGAGAGGGAGTCCACGAATAATTTCCGAAATATGTTGTCATATTTTGAGCATAGAAATGATATTGTAAAGCGTGGGTGTCCTCGAAAACATTTTCGATCTGAAAGTGGTCTATCCGAAACCTGTAATACAGCGTTTCTCAAATTTTTGTGATAAAAGTGGTCTTTATATCACTAAAATTTAAGAACCGCTGTATTACAGACTTCGGAACCTAACCTAGACAGAAATGTAAGGCTGTTTCATCTCGCAAATAGACAAGCTATCCTTGGAACACACAATTTACAGACATTACATCTTCATCTCTTACTGTCATTCTACGCTTTCTGTTCGCTACGAAATAATGCAGAACAAGTTGAAGGCCATTTAGAGAACCGATTACTTTTCCCGATTGTGAAAGAAATCTCGGATTACGAAAAATTGCGGAAGATGAGCGACAACCCGCATAAGAAGAGGACACGATTTAACAGAGTGGTAACAAGATGCTCTTTGTTGCGAAACCGAAATGCGAACTTAGAGAATAAAATACGAAAGTAAGAGATTGTCTTAACATCTGGCAAGGTACGCAGGGATGGATAAAAGAAGAAACAGTTTCAAAGTTCTGGCAAAGAAATAAAAGTTATCGAAGCTTTATTTTAACATTCGTCGCTATGTTTTTGGGACAAGAGCTTTTATCATAAGGATGGCTACTTTATGATCAGAAATGAGCTTATATTTTCAGTTATTCTTATCCCTTTGAACCACATTTTCCTGCCTTCGAAAGGTCAAATAATTATACGATTCTAGGCAATGGCACTCTATAAAGGAGCCGGACCCGAAATGCAGCTAATGGTCAAAGTAATTCACTCTCCTTAAAGTGAATTATTTCGATACTTTTCTAGCTATGGTAATAGCATCGCAGTATGTTTCTGGCAAGTTCAGAAAGCAACGCGCTATTGCTTTTGCTTCTGTCCACGTAGCGTGCGATCTCCTGACTGAACTCGTTGACAAAATTTTGTATTAGAAACGCAACCCTTTTCCATTCTTTCCTCAGAAAAATTGCTCGCACTCGCAACCTGGAGTTCAAAGATCCATACATTTCATACACCTTAGGTTAGGTCGGTCGTAGCTTCGGGGGATAAAAAATAAAACTAATGGCAACGTAGATACGTTAAAGGCAAGTCAAACATGCCGTAGGGGTATCTGCGCGTGAGGTTAGATTACATTTCCGAGGTCTAGACAACAAGGTTTCGCGCAGTTGCCAAGTCTGTTCTCTATGGAACAAGGAAACGTCCCCATTGTGTTCTACAAACCACATTTACGAAGAGAAACGCCAGCCTTTAAGGCAAAAAAAAACAGAAGTTGCTTAAAAAGTACGGGCCTGAAGTCGGGGCAGCGAACTTAAAAGTGGGTTTCCGTCTCCATGGTAACCGCAGAGGAAGAGTTTAAAATGTTGAGAAAGGGAGAAGTGTGCGTAACCCCACGCAAGTAACGTTTAAGATTTCTAAAATATCCAAGAAGGGATGAAATAGCGTGGCTTTGATTTTTCTCTCCGTTGGACAGCTCAAACCGTGAGGAGGCGGGTTCCACGCTGTAGATTGCGACATTCAGGTGTCGCAAGTCACCTGACTCAGTCTCTGGTGCTGAATTTTTTCGCGTGGCTCTTCTCGACAGCCGCACTGACTAACTTGAACGCTGTTTGCCATGTGGGAAATCCTTTCTCCACGTGGCTTGATTATAAACTCGGTTCCCAAGATTAAGTGCATTTTTCTTCCTAAAAAAAAAAAGTTCTCTCGCTTGATTTCGAAAGATTATCTGAAAGCAATCAGTTATCCATTAATCATTCCAAAGAATGGTAGCAGTCTTCAATAAATCCATCGCTCTTGACAATGCCTGGAAATAAAAGGGACCTATCATCCTTATTAAACAGATAATTGAATAATTTTCAGATGATTAATTTGTTAACTTTCTCCACAGCTTAACCTCGATAACTATAAATAAAGAATTGAAAAAAATTCGATTTTGAATGACACGAATACCATTGGCCAGATGGAAAATCTGGAATTTAGTGATTGTTACGTCACTCACTGCAACTCAGAATATGTTGGCATTATGCCAAACTTTCATACTAACAAATATCCCGATTTAAAGCGCCCGAATTTTTTTTCTTTCTCTGTTTATGGCAAAGAAAAACATAATGCGGTTCATTATCATCGTCTTAATAACTATTCATTATAATCAGTTCCAGCGTTCCTTTCGATAATCATTTTTAAGGCGCTTAACGGAGAGGGTAGAATTAAACGGAGCATAACAGGCGTAATACATCAGTGGACCGCGTGTGTCCTCGACTAACCGAAGGACAACTGCTGACATCCGAACTGAGCGCACAATTCGTCGGAGGTCCGTAATCGCGTAACCGTGGCAACGCCGCACTCCCCATCACTCGTAAATGCGGGCTTAAAATGAATGCCTCGGTGGCTATCGAACACCGGTTCGAAGTCCTTTATTTACGTTTAGCCGTAGAAACAGAGAGGGGAGCGGTGGTTTCTACCTGCGTAAAGCGGAATCGCTCCCCCCTCCAACAAAAAGGCGATGCCTAATGGAATGGACGACCTTCTCCGCGCTTGCTTCCAGTTCCATACGGAAACGGGAAGATCGATACACTCCGGAAGTCTTTATTTCTTCCATTCCGTCACAGAAGAGAACCCTACGAACAGCGGAAGTTCGGCAAATGACTTGTGTACGGCCGTTTGAGGGTTGTAATGCTCCTGTCTACACTAGCAGCTGAAAGCGTACAAACGTAAACCCATTTACGCGATGGACGTAACAGAAACGCGGACTTCAGAGAAGTTGCCGAGGGCTCGTATTTACTAAATTTTGGTTTGGGCTGTTCCGGTTGGATGGAAGGAAACTGAGGACACGAGGAGAATTCCCGAGGTAATAATATTCGTACGCGAGAACACCGCACCCAACTGAATGTGGTCAACATCGGGGAGTTATTGTGGAGGCGCGAGTATTGTTTTTAAGTACACTGGCAGTCATAAAAAAATTCATTCTTTTTATTCGGAGGAAACTCCACCCGAAGCCATTTTCCGTACCGGTGGTAAATAAGTATTCTGTTTATACTCCCAGACGACGCGGTCAGAGGAGTTCACAAGATAGAGAATACGAGAAACAGCACCGTATTTAGCAGTCACGGGCTTTAAGCCCGGTTATTCAAAACATGTGTACTTATGCACCTTTCGCATGACCACTCGGCAGTACATCTCCGCAATCTAATCTGTTCGTACACAACAGAAGGCTGTGGAGGCAGAAGCGTCCCGGCTGCAAGCGTTTTGTTTAAACCAAAAAAATTAGCCCCCCCAGTAGTGTACGTATCGTGTACGGTTGGCTGATTGATAACCTGCAGTATACATATTTAATAAAGCAGCATTCACTTGGAATTAAGGAAGATCTCAGCATTCACCTTTCTTTGACGATTCATTCTTTATAACCCTTTCCATCGAAGTCGCCCAGCCCCTCAATGTTGCAATAACCTCGAAATTTTCCTCCCTTCCAACACAAGCATCGATGTTAATTTTCAACTTCGCTGGGAAATTGGGATTTTTTTTGCCAACAAACAAACAGAATTGTAACGCGTTATGAAGTGCTTGGCAGCTTACCGAATGGATTTCTCTTGTCGTGTAGTCTGCTGGAGTTAATTGGTAATAAATTTTCGGGGCAGTATGACAACTTTCACTTATTCCAGAGGGCGCTGGGTTGGCGATAAATTTCCTAAACAAACATTACTATGGAAATCACAGCATTCATTTCCATGGTAACACCAGATTCCAACTCTTTCAACGTGAAATTATGTTAATATTTTCTAAAAAAAAAAAAAAAAAATTACCAACGAATAAATATTTAATTTTCAGTGTAAAACAACCAACACGTTCGTCTTTCTATTCTAATTATGGATTAGATTATGAGAGAGAGAGAGAAAAAAAAAAAAACTTTTTTTTTTGAACTTGCTAAGTCTACGTTATTTAAATGAACTGAACTTTTGGTTTTATTCATCTAAAGGACATTTACGATAAAAAAAAATATCGCTCTTCTATCTTTTTAAGTTCTCGGGCGATACTAGTAGCGAGATGGCAACGGTCCAGAACCAGTAAAATGCCAAGCGCGTCCACATCGGGACGATCCAGATATTTTAAACTTGACCTTTTATAGGTCAGTCCACAATACTTTTCGAAGCACTGTGATTCAATGTTGGCTAAAGGTAAAAGTTCAAATTGAAATTAGACGATTCCACATACAGAAGTGGGTCACAATTATTTAAACAACTCGGTTTTCATTAGGAAGAGCATTCGAGCCTAGAACTTAATTCCCGACATTTAAAAATAAAATACGCATTTCAGTTGGGTGGAAGCGTAGCACCAAGGGGAAAAAAATACTATTCTTAGAATTTTAAATAATCGTACTAGAATTCACTTGAAGGTGCAGTGTGTTGAATGTCTCCAACGAATAAAAAGAAGAAATCAAGATGATCTATGAACTATCAGACTTAAATAGTCAGAAGGAAACTATTGCGATATAAATCAAACAGCGCATGCCCTACATTGAAGACGTCATAATATTAAATGTGTGTAGCGAAACGTAAAGTATGTTACCAGACTTTTGAGGCACGTTCATGTGGTCCACGGTGGCACACGTGTTGCGTGCTTGTCTCCTGAGTGGAAGGAACTGGGTTCGAATCCAGGCGAAGGCTTCAGGAAGTTTTTCCTGCCTCTTCCACCCAGTGCTGAGTTAGTCGGTCTCAGGCCGTGGAGTGAGGTTTCCTCTGGGTACTCCGGTTTCCCCTCACGAACCCAAACCGACCATAGGACACACACAGGGGGAGAGACAACTACACAGGATTTCTTGAAGGTTCATCACACCGTTTTAGCGGTGTGTTGGATTTTCAAGAAATTCGTTAAGGGAACTATCCTCGCCCAGGGAGGGGGTAGTTCCTTGCTTCATTCTGGTGGGACATGAAAATTTCAAAACACGTTTTAAGTTATGCAGCTTTTAAATTAATGCACTGAAACGAAAAAAAAGTAAACTGATTGTTCGCCAGTGATCAGAGGTTTTATTTTACGGAAAATGTCCAATTTTTTTTTTACCTCCAAAGAAACGCAAAAAATAAAAAAAATTACCACCAGTGAGCTATCAAGTCAACAATTAGTGATTTTTTTTCGTGTCAGTGCGTTAATACAAAAGTTGTATAACTTAATTATGAGTGTTCTTAGTTAATTTATACCTCCAAAATTACTTTCAAAACTATGATATGGAGGTGTAAATTAAAACAATAATCATTAGACTAAAACAAAAAACCAAAGTTGTTCTAGTTAAAAATAATGACTACCATTACCGACAGATGGCGCCACGAACAAAATTGTTGAACCAAAACGAAAGTACGTACATACATACATATCCACATACGGGTGAAGTTAATCCAAAAGTTGTATGATAACTGGATATGGCAAGTTTGCCTCTCCAAGAGTTCCTCATATCTCATCATTTTAATTATTACTCATCAGTGGAAACTTTTGTGTGGTGTTTATTAAATTCGACAAAATTACAAATTATGGAAAATACAACTTTTTCTAAACGACATACTCAAAGCAATAAACAGATAAAAGAACAATTCTTAAAGTTATGTGCGAATCTATGGGGGGAAGGAAACGGGAGCTTATTAGAGAATTATGAATGAAGGTACTTCTTAATTAAGAAATAATTGGCGTCACACAAGGCAAGATTAAGGCAATCAAGGACTTTAATAATAATAACTAGTTATTCACAACTTGAAACAACTTCACCTAGTTTTTAAAAATGACCTTAAATAAAAATTAAGCGGGGATAAATTTATGACCGATAGACGATTACTACAACCCCTAATTTGGCAAGGCCCAAGTTCTGTTTCATTAATTAACACTGTCATTAATTATTCTTTAGAAGCTTACAACGCGCCTCGGAAAAGAACCAAGACGTGTAATTAATGAGCGCCAATTTCGAAAGTTCATCCCACAACCATTATATTATTTTTCAAATAAATTGTCCGTACGGTATATTTCTTCCCCTCCCCCAAAGTTTCCCCGTGTATCGATATTTTTCTAGGGCACCTAAACAGTCAACTCTAAAACCCGAAAAGTGTTTCTAAATGACATAACCCGTAATAGCAGTCCTCTGGCATCCTTCTGACCAATATCCCTAATTAGGAAGAAAGTGAAAGGCAGTTATGAGCGAAGAACGGTTTCTTCCAGTTAGCGAGTCCAACGTTAGACTCTTTGGCCTAACACAAACAAATATTAAGTGAGGTATATTTAAAATATTCCATTTTTGCTCCTAACGATTTCTGGCACTCATGTAGCTGCAGAGGGGTCCTGAACGCAGAGGGATATTTTTAGAGACACGAAATTTAAAAGTTAATAATCTATCGGAAAGAAATATTGGATTTTAATTAATGAAAACAAAACTGAAACCAAATTTTATCTTTCGCGTGACGTCTTGTAAACTGAGTTCGATTTGTTTTGAGGGAAGTTTCTGGTAGAGCTCCTTAGAAAATTTGCTCCACTCGGCAACGGGATCCGAACCCAAATCAATGGGGCAGTAACCCTGCTTCTCGAGAGGCTGCCTTAGAGTCGCGTGAACATCATAAACATTTCGGTTGATTCAAAAATAAATACCGTGTGCAGAACATAAAAAGGGTTGGGATCACCAACGTGAAAACGTTCCGCACGAGTGGACGAAGTCACGGAAGCCCATTTGTGAGGATTAATAGTCGTCTGCCGCGTAAAGGCAATTTCGGATGGGTCAAATATTAAAAGTATCATAAAACTGCGCGGGAGGAAGGAATTTTTAATAGTAGCCAGTGATAGGACTGCGGGGACATGTTGCGACCGTCCCTGTAATTAATGTTCTACAAAACTTTGTACGACTGACCGATTTTTCGAACGATCGTGACCCTGATCAGTACTCATTACTACATTCTATTATGCTTGCCTTACGATGGCTGTAAAATGAACTTTTTCCTTCGAAACATGTGGCATCAGCGTTCAACTTGACCCCGCTGTGACCAGCAACTACTCGTACACAGCTACTCACTAATTGCGAAGTTGTCTTAATCGTTTTGAAGAAACGACAACAGGTGGCGTATTTAATTTCTTTCCGCAAAAAAATGGTCGAGAGTAAAAGCAATAAACAGACGATGGGGCATGCGTTCTAAGAATGAACTATTTATCGACTATATGGTTTAGTCACTCATTTAAGGCGCTTTTAATAGGTTTAATTTATTTACATAAGCTGTGGAACTTTAGGATTAAATTTACTTTTGGCCATTTCGATTAAAAAAAAAAAACAACTTAATTTTTATGCGCTTTCCAACACTAATTTATCATAAACTCGCTAGCGGACAGTTGTTAGGGTATCATTCGATAATTTTCGTTGTTAAAAAAGAACTTTCCAAACACAGTTAAGCAAAAAAAAAAAAAAAAAAAAAAATAGAAAGTGTCTGCTGTTATTAGAACTGCTTGTTAACCGTTCTGATTTAAAAATTCATAAATTTTAAAAACTGTTTACTAAATTACGTATTAAAGTAGGAATTATGAAAAAAGTACGCGCGCTAAATAATTAACATTCAGGGAAAAAGCTTCTACAGAAGAAGGCGAGTTAAAACTTTTAACATTCTCGGGTTGCTAACGGAAAATTCAAAAACAGTCGAGTAAAGACAGCGCCACCTGACGTTGGTTTTGCTCGACTGTTCGTAAAGCCAGTGCGTTGCGCAAAAAGTGGAAGAACAAGTGGGCTTTCCAGGTTTATTTTAATTATGGCAGCCTCAGTTTGCCCTTTGTCATCGACGTCTGTAAGGTGCAACCTTGTTGGAGAAAGTCGTTAGGAGTAATTGTGTTTATGACCTCACTGGCTACGAATGTGGGTCTTGCCGGAATGCGAACAGGTGTTTGCTACCTCCGATGACATAATGGCTAGTTTTATCGCGTGATGGAATAAAAACCGCTTATCATTTCAGCGATTTTTCGAGCCTTTTTAAACCCTCGAGGTCCACTTTGAGTAGTTATAAATATCGCAGCATTCATCTGGAGCGAAGTTAGGGTCGGAGAGGTGGCAGATGTTCTCTGACATTTTCAGCTGTTCGTTAAGTTCCAAGAAATTTCTCTTCTTAAGCTACGTCTGGATACTTGTAGGAGAAGATACATCAGCTCATACAAGCTATATCAGATGTTTCCCGCGTTAACCTTTTCCAGATACACTTTATATTTGATTTTGTCCTACAGACGAGAGGCACAAAACTGACACATGTGCAGTTTCTACATTTTATCAGCTTTTCCAGAAGTCGTTCACATTTGTTTTGCACCATGGGCTGAAATTCAATCGTGATACAAAAGTGGGGATATAATTACAGTAAAGCCTCACTAATTCGGAATCTCTATAATTCGCATTATTCGTGTTCTATTTGATTTGAACTCCTTGCATTCAATTTTGCTTTCAATACAAACATTTCATAAAATTCTTTTTTTTTTTATCATATTAGTGTATTAATATGATCTAAATGTACATATGTCTGCTAGATTTAAAATAAATATATCCGTTTTTATGAATATCCGTTTTAATAACAATTATATATAATTAAATTCTAAGTTACTATACTGTCACAGAGATTCGCACGATGAAGAATCCTAGCCTGCAGCTACTAGGAATGCAGGTGTAATGTAAACCGCTTTACTCGAGAAATCAGCTTAGAAAGATCGTAAGGAATAAATACGGTTCCATTTCATATTCTATTGCAAAAATATGGGGCTCCAGCCTAGGATAATTGCGACTGCCTCGGGAAGACATTCGTTATGGATAGAAATGAAGTTTTAATTTCGAATACGATTACTTAGAATTACAAACGATCAGTAGTCCCGAATATTTGAAACCGGCGTAGAACAATAATCATCTAACCCTAACGGCAAAGCACCTTAGAGACTTCATAACACGGTAACTTGCTTTGGAGATTGTTGCATCTACAGAAGCGATTTTTGTAGCAGGGTATACCTTCTACAAAAGCCACAGCTGACCCTTGACCACTAAAGAGAGCCATTTGAACAGATTGGCCACTGAGCTCAGTGGCATGGTGTTTTTTTACCGATGAATCGGGATACAGGCCCTGGTAAATATCACCTCGCTTATTTGGGTAGGTTTCCATTGATTATCGATGCGCCATTTGTGACTGTTAATTAACTTATTTGCATAATTCTTAATCTCAAAGTAAATTCGTCCGGTGTTTGTGCATTTTTAAAGAACGTTAAAACAAACATCTCACTAAAATTTAGCCAAAATCTAAGAAAACATTTTAGCATTGTTCTGCAGTTTTTGAGAACTAGTGTATGTTGCCACCAAATATTTTATCCCCTCTTTCAAGAAATGAATTGTCTCGCTTGTTGTGCTATAACATCAACATCTTACAGATTTATTTATAGCCAGTTAATAAAACCTTTTATTATTATTAAATGTCTCTATCGTGATTTGTTCCTTTGGATATCCGTTACTTGGACCAAGCGACTCCATCCATATTCATTTGCTCTTCCCATGATGCCCAAGTCAGCAGAACAAAGGGTGTTGCAATTACTGGCGCAGTTCGCCCGCTCAGGTACAGTTTTATTACCAGGGGTAACTACTACACACAGCACAAATCCCATCCCAAGGTCGCTATGCTCAAAGAACATGCAACATCCAAAGGCATTAATAATAATAATAATCTTTATTGCACCACGAATCAATTCATAACTGTTCTTAGTTTGCATTAAAGAGCCTCCTCTACTAACCACTTATAATGGCTGACGGCTTGAGGAAAAATGGCGCCGGGGGGAGAGGAAGTTAATTTCATTGGACCGGAAAAGATTTCAGTGCTATTGGTATAACAAAAAGGGAGTGGGATAGAGAAAAAATACAACGAAATCAAAACATTTAACAGTTTATTATAAGAATAAATAGAAGATTAAATAAAAACATAAAGACTCTAAAAATATAAACAAAAAATAGATAACAGGTATTATTCTTCATTCTTAATAATATAAAAAATAAACCAAACATGGAATTTTATCATTTTCGAGTTCTGGAGGATCATGGAGCCCGGCCAACCAATACAGTACCTCGATCCGGCTCCACTCACGGTGCATGTGAAATGAATACCAGCCAGTGAGATATAACTAAAGTTCAGTGCGTGTTTGTTTATACACATACTGAACTAGAAACATCACACCTTATTTTGTGTGCGTGTGTACACACACACGCAAGTAGGGTTTGATGTTTCTAGTTAAGAGTTATCAGCAATATAATACTTTTAAAAACTCGCATTACGTCATCCTAATAGTTATCGCAGGCGTGTGTCCCTCGGGTTATGCGACCTATGCCACGCCTGTGTAGTTAATAAAGCATTCGTGAAGGACAGAGCTGCATATTTATAAACTAGCCTGTCATAACTGCGTACTTATTAAAAGGAACAGCTGACCCAGTTCAGTGAATCTTATGTATTTTTAATTAAACGTGAAATTGTTATTTTTAATTACTAAACGTTGGGCCAGTCAACTATTTTGATGTTTGTTTTTCTTTGAAAAGATCCGTCGCCGGATCAGTCCTTTTCTGTGTCGCCCTCTTTTTCGAAAGATGACATATTAAGACAGCTAAAATAGATGACAAAAACATTGTCAATATTCTCTGAAAGTTTATAAATCACCGTGTGACCTTTGTGTCATATAGTAGCTTATTCATTTGGTAACTGTTCGAAATGTATTGGGTTCGAGCCCCAAACTCCGATTTCAATTACCGGGTCCTAAGCGGAAGGATTGGGGTTTCCCTCTCTCTCTCTCTCCAGACAAACCAGCCTTTAACACCCTTCACTAAAGACCTGTATACAAACTAATTCCCCTGGAGTTAAGGGCCTTCAAAAAATCGGTATGCAGAAGGTTCCACGTACGATATTACTCAAAGCTCTATTTATACACCCCCACAGGCTGGCGAATTTAGCAGTATGGTAGTCCACCATGGTAAAAGTCTGTTTAAATATTCCAATTTGAAGACATCGTACTCGAAATTATTCGCGTTGGATTTCCTGGAATTTTTTTGCACGCTTAGTTCTCAAAATTCACAACTCAATTCCACAACACTGAAATTATTAACGCTTTTTGGGCATCGAATGAAAAAAAGAAAGTACTATCTATATATGCTTGTATTGTGCGGCACTTATACTACCATTCAGGTAGTCGCTCACGACCTGATGGCCCTGTATTGCCATTGTTCGTACTATAGGAACCGACCACAACTTCTCTGGACTGACACGTCATAATCCAGGAAACCAGCTGGTAGTTTTGTTCCGGTGAACGCATTAGGCCGCAACCACCTCCCCGGTGGCCTGTCTTAAATATGTTGCGATTATCGCATAAACTTGCGAGTGGTGTTTTAAATGTGATTTCCCATTTATTAATAATAAAATTGCGTTTAAAAGAAAAATACGAAAATGGTGTATATTATTTTTAAACACCCATAAACTTTTTTAAATTGTTTTATTTTATAATTCCTTTATGCCATAAACAAGCGTGGCACATCGATAATTAGGAAACTCAACGGTACAGGATGCTAATTAAGTCCAAGGATAAAAAAGCCTTTGTTTTTTAATTTGTGCACGAAGTGTCTGAACTTTTAATTTTTCTGAACCGCATTTGAATACTGGATGAAATAATATTTATCTCGTCTTTTGTCACGAAATCTTCCCCGCTGAAACATCTTTAAATCGCGTGGGTACTATTTTTACTTCAAATCAATATTATCTTTTCTTTTTTTTTTTTCAATCCTTTAAGCATACGCAATTCTTTTGCCTTTCATTTCGAACAACAGAGATGACGTAATTAAAAAAATGCCGCGCGGTGAGTTAACTGTTGATTGGATTCTGCGCAGATCGAGATACATTTATATTCCTTTATTAGATAATATTGCTGAAATTGGACATTTAAACGCACTCTTACGAATTTGTAGGTAAATTGCTAAATTTGTAAAAAGCCAACGTGGGGATTTTCTAACATGGGTCACAGGTGTAGGTGCGTGTCGTGCTCGTAATTAGGAATGATTGTTATAATAAGCGTCATTTTTTATATTTTTTAAAATTATTCCCATTAGATGCCTACGTATGAACTGATTAAAGCGCCACAAAGGAAGGGAGGGGGGGGATTACGACTAGTGTACACCACCAGACTTGTCTGCATAGAAAGCTTAATCTGCAAACGTGACTGGAGCCAGATTCCACACGCAGACTTAAGTTCGCTTATTTTAATGTAGTCGCTTTGCCATTTACACTTTCGATCTACAAAAGCCATTAGATCAACAAAATGTGCAGATAATTTGGCATTAATACAATCCGGCTTCTCTACCAAAGAGAATAAACAAAGTTTCTCAAGTGATGCCGCGAATTTTTAACATCCGAGACAAAATGGGTTAACGTCACTAACAAGGACAGCGTCACTGTTGTTTAAGGGTGACAATACGAAGCGCGCACTAATTTCACCGCAGAAAGCGGCCCAACGCGTGATCGAAACTTTCACACGGGGAATGTTTAATTAAAACCTTTACGGCACTGTTTCGACAGCTGCGGCGCAATTGTCGAACATCGCCGTGTCTTAGTACGTGTGGCGACAGACTGCCCCGCACGGGGGTGACCTTATTCGGATGGAAGGAAGTGTTCCGAATAACCTCGAGCTGATGTTGGCCACTTATCGTGCCGATTTACGATTTAAGTTTCGCCGAAGGTGTGTTGTCACGGTAGCCGTATTGTAGCGCCGGCACGTGCCACCAAAATACGAATAATTATTTGACGCCGGGAAGCTGTCGATTGAATGAAGCGGGCGACAGTTGTGCGGTGTACGACCTGCATTTTCCAATAAGAACATTGTCGCTCGATGGGGGCAACGTGATAAGGTCACGTGCATTGATTGTACAACAGCCACGGATATCGGTAATAATGTCACTCACTTAATAATGAAATGTGGAATATTATCATGGCGTAACAATAACGTAAATATAAATCGCATTTCTTCTAAATTACAAACAAGGTGGGCGTTTTCTGAAACTTGACTCCCCCCCCCCCTGTGCGCTACTGATACAAGCGGAACAGAAGTGTTTTGGTGATTCCAGTTTTGAGGCGTTCTTTTTCTTTAATTTTAATTTTTTTGGTTGAGGGGGCATTTTTCGCCTCTTCCCATCCCTGAATGCCCGATATAATGTGTGCATGCAGTGTTTTTTTTTTTTTTTTGTTAAATGAAAGTTAAACTAATAATATTAAAATAAAAATAATCTTCATTAAACGCCTTTTTTTTAACTTATTTCAAAATCTTAGATAACCGTTTGTTTCCCCCAGATGTCGCTATTGCTAAAACAGCTAAGGTAAACACACACGAGCCCCCCTTCGAAGAATTACTATAAGTGAAAGGTGCGTTAAATATCAAAATATTCATATACGAGCCATACAGAAAGAACAGGGGAGAAATTTTCAAATAAACATGTCCGGAATATTAATTTGAGGCGTTTTACTTTTAAAATTAATGATATACAATGGCATTAGAACGCACAGTGTCCCAAAGCAACAGCTTACGAGATTAATTTCGAAAGATTTAATTAAATGAGCAGAAAAACAATGGAACACGCTGGACTCTGTTCCGGGTAAAATAATGGAGTCGCTGGTTAAAGATGCATTGCAGGATCATCTAGACAAGACTGCAGCAATAATTCAGACACAGCATGGGTTTGTTAAGGGAAAGTCTTGTCTGAAAAATTTGATAGGATATTATGATATGGTTACAAAGGAACTGGATGCAAAAAATAATTTTGATATCATATACAGTACTTGGATTTCAGGAAAGCTTTTGACACTGTTGCACATGGAAGACTATTGTACAAATTGGAGCAGAATGATATTAAGGGTAGATTGCTACAATGTATAAAAGGATGGTTAAGTGGGAGGAGACAGAGGGTGGTAATCAATGGGTGCTGCTCTTCGTGGACTAATGTTATTGGTGGAGTCCCAAAGGGTTCGATGTTGGGTCCACTGTTGTTTTGTATATTTATCAATGATATTGATGAAGGTATATCAGGCTTAATGTCGAAGTTTGCAGATGATACAAAGGTTGGCAGGGTTGTTAATGACAGCAATGGCAGTGTGCTACTGCAACAGGATCTATATAATTTGGGCAGATGGGCTAAGAAGTGGCAACTGAAGTTTAACCTTGACAAATGCAAAGTACTGCATATGGGTAGAAGTAATCCCAGAGAAACGTACCAACTATGTAGTACTACACTTAAGGTGGTAGAAAATGATAAAGACCTGGGAGTAATTGTGCAGTCAGATATGAAGTTTTCTGAGCAATGCAGACAGGCTGCCAGAGCAGGTCATGGGGTTTTGTCAATGATATATAGGAATTTTGCTAGCAGGGAGAAGGAGGTGATTGTCCCTCTGTATAAGGCAACGGTCAGACCACACCTTGAGTACTGAGTACAGGTCTGGAGACCTCATTTTAGGAAGGATGTAGATTTGATTTACAGAGAAGGGCAACAAGATTGGTGAGGGGAATGAAGGGATCCTCTTACCAGGAGAGGCTTAAGTTCTGCAAATTGCAGTAGCTGGAGACTAGGCACCTGCGAGATGATCTGATTGAGGTGTATAAGGCCTTGAATGGTTTGAGCACGCTGAATTTTGATGGGATCCTTCCATTTGTTCAGATTACGAACCTAAGGGGACATAAATTCAAATTAAGAAAAGACAGATGTAGAATAAATAAATACATTTTCTGTTTATACTCCGGAACGACCAAACGGTCAGAGGAGTTCACAAGACAGACAGAATACAAGAAACAGCACCGTATTCAATAGTCACGGGATGGAACCCCGGTCACTCAAGGCACGTGTATTTATGCAGTTTCTGAGCTCCCCTAAAAAGTAACAAATCTACAACGAGATTCTCTCACCGCAAAACAATAAAATGCTATCATTAATAATAATAAAGGGGAAAAAAAAGTTGATAATACGTGTATATACTGCGCATCGTTAAAAATAATCTTGCTGAAGTCATTATTCGTAATGCTCAGCCGTTTCATTGGAATGGCTTTCCCATCCTGTTCTCTGTCACGGTAATTCTCTTAGGTTCGCGTTCTTCATACGATTAATATAAATACGATTAAACGGAAATACTTTTATCATTCAGATATGGCCTTATCAGCGAGTCCACTTCGCAATACTTTGCGGCGCGGACTTAATTCTCTTCAGGAAAAAATTCCTGCCAGTTGTTGCTCGACTTTTCCGAAGTCAAAGACCTCATAAAGTTCAAACAGTTCCTCCGCTGGCCCCCTACGTAAGGCGTGCACCTGAGAATAAATTAATCAGTCATCAGAGTAGGCGAATAACAATCTGGGGCCCTCGACTGTTGCGTCCACATAACATCTGGTTACATCAGTCGATATTAAGAGCACTGGGGAACGTGGAGCTTTGAGGTTGAGAAACATTATGGACGTGCTTAAGAATACGGTAATAAGTTATCATACGGAGACTGCGCACAACATTGGATACAAAAACCCACCGCGCACTGAAGATTGGAGAAAGTTTAGCATCAGAAAACACGGATTGCTGTCATAACAACCCCATTAGGAACCTATTTGTTTTAAGGACCCTTCAGAGGGCAAGTAACGGGTTTATAACTCTCGGGCGAGGATTGGACTCTCAGGTTTTAATTCCCCAACTAACCAGATAATGCAAAAAAAAAATCTATGGATAATATATATATATATATACTGACACCTCATGAACTTAGCTGCCTTTGCAAATAACAATTAACTAATAATAATCAACAAATAAATAATAATCAAAGATATTTCTCATAATGTTATTTATGAGAAATATCTAGCAAAGAGAGCTAAGAACGGGGATGCGGTGTTCTCATACTTGGATACGAAATGGACGACAGTAAATCCAATAGGGCCCTTAATTGGTTGCAGTGGTAGGTCCACAGACAGCCCAGCAGATTAATTGAATAGATTCTCAATGCCATTTACAACCGAAAGCAAGCACCATTCTCTGAGAACTATTAAGGAGTCGAGTTACTCTAAAATAAGTGATATAATGATCTGAGATAAACACTGCTGAGATAGGGTATGGCTCCAGGAATAGACGGTTTATATTCAGTTGTAATTAAAAAGGCTACATATGAGTATCAAACTGTTGAAGTGTTAATTAGTGTCCTTAGACTCCGGGAAGATTCTCTTCGACCAGAAAAGTGCTAACATCTCTTCAATCCACAAAGGTGGTGCTAAAGAGGAGTTTGGCTTGTGAGTCAATACTACAATTGAGGCCAGCCTTTATAAGAATGGCATCTTGTAATTCACGACATCTCCTTAATGAATCCAGAATGGGTTCATTAAGTGGAAATCATGCCTGACCAGTATGGTAAATTACTATTATGTAATCAGAAAGCAGTTGGGTGCAGGTAACAATTTTGACTTTAATAAAGTTATATCTTGACTTTAATAAAGTTTCTGATATGGTGCCTCGTGGAAGGATGCTATATAAACAGGAAGAAGTTGGATTTACCTATAAGATCCTACTGTGGATTGCAGGCTGGCTAGGAGAGGGCTGTCATAAGTGGTGGGTCTTTAGAGTGGACCAACTTAACTCGTGGAGACCCTCCTATTTCTAATTTTCACTAATGATTCTGACAAGGGTATCCAAAGAAAGATGTCAAAGTTTGTTGATGGCTTGAAGGTGCGAAAGATGGTTAACAATCCTAGCCAGGCCATGTTGCTTCAAAAACACTTGGATCGGTTGCATATATGCTACCAAAAACAAAAACGGAAACTATAGTTCGATGCTTCTAAATGTAAGGCTATGCATTTTGGGGCAGTTCCCCCTGCGCATGAACCATTCTGGTTCATGCGTAGGGGCTTACTAGCAGATACAGAAAAGGGATTTGTATATCCGAAATCTTTCCCCTTCCATTAGATGAAAAAGCAGGTATGTCAAATTTGGTTGTACTCACAAGTAGGATGAAAAAGAGAAGGATAAATCTTGATACTCGTGTACCATCTAAACGAGATAACGTTTTCAACGTTTGTTCTCTTTGGTTAACGAAAAAAAAAACTATTGGGATACAGTTTTTGGGAACTATATTCATTTTAGATTTTCAAATGTTTTTACTTTTAAAAGTTCGTGTTCTTTATACGATTAGGGGAAAACTTTTTTTATCATTCCACAAAGGAATAATGAAAAAAATGTTTTCCCTAATCGTAAAAAGAACACCAACCGAAAAGAACTGCCGTGACAAGAACAGAATTAGGAGGGGGGGAGCCACTCCTGTTTAACAGCTAATGAAGACTATGAATAATGAACCGTTGTCGGGATTTAACCTTCTACAAACAGTTTTTTTTTTTTTTTTGTACAATTCGATAAAGTAGGTAATAAATTCTTTACACAAATTACACATACTGTAAAGCAAAAGATCCAAGACAACTATAGATTGCTTTTCGAGCCACGCTTCAGTAGCAATTTTGTCTGCAGCGACGAAATATATCCATAAAGGAATATATCCAGATAGCTGAACCTTCATCATTAATCGGATACATATTAATGGTACGATACAGATTTACTGCTCTGATGGAAATGGAAAGTTGAAGCGTTAATCGCAGAAGAATAAAATATTAATATGATATACAGAAATGGTACGGAAAAAAATTCCAAATGGACATTAACCATAATTAAATTTCGTGGAATTATTTTACAAAAATATTTTTTCCCCTCTTAAAACAGGTAAATCTATTTCATCGGTTAGAGGCTAGCCGTTAGCCTAAGCCAGAGGTTTCCAAACTTTTATACTTTGCGCCTTGCACGTGTTCTAAAGAACATGTACAATTAAACAGATTTGAAACACATTTAATCTCAAAGATGGAAATAAAATACGCTTCGTGCTTGGATTAGTGAGATAGTTTTGTCTACGTTTCGTTAAAATAAGAGCTGAATTAAAATTAATACGCGTTCCTCCATCCCTTCCCCCTCCCAAAAAAAAAAAAAAAAAAGTGCGGAATTCCCCACTGAGCGTGTCCCACACTAGGAAACTCTACCCTAAGTTACGCTTTTAGGGGTTAGGCTTAGCTTAGACACTTCACGCATGGTTCAGCATTTTAGCAATCTGCCAGTAAATAAATGGAAGTTCCTCTTTTTTTGAAGGGTATTATATTTACAGCTGAGTAGACACAGTGATTACAACATGCGAGAAATTTTAAAGAAACGCTGAAGGTCAAAATTGATCTCGTCACGCAAGTTTCGGGGCAAATGTGGCACCCGGCCATTTTTATTTTACGTGACATTGAATGCATTTCGGTAAAGTAACTGAAAAATAATTTTCAGTAAACTAATGTAATTTAAAAATAATTTTAATCAGATATGAAAAATGGCGCCTTCGAAGAAAATCCACGCATAAGTACATAAAGCGTACACAAAAAAAAATTACATATTTATTCATTATTCCAACTTCTATTCTTGAAAGGTCCAGATTTTAATGGGTTAAACCCATCTCCCATTGAATCTGTTACCAATAAAATATACATTTAATTGTTCTAAATTGAAACGCATATTTTAATACTTAAAATACGGTCAAGTTACCTGTGCCACACTTTAAAAATTCGGTCTCCATCAGCTACATTATACGAATTTCATTGTAACAGATGTTTTCACACCGTATTTTTTTTTTAATTCGTCTCATTAAAATTTTATAGTTAATTGAGAAAGAGAATGGCACGATCCATTTCCAACAGTGACCAGCCATAAAACCAGCGAGCTCACTTATTCGAGTTAAAAAAACCCAGCGAGGACGGTAAATGTTTGCTACAGTGGGGGGATAGAAAGGGAAAAGAAGCGCGAGCTTCAAAGTCTTTTGAATTTCCTCAACTTTCGATTACGGAGAGGCTGTTTTCACGTACGCTCCACCAACTCTCCCCATACTGGCGAATTGATCGATTTCCATTACTTCTCGGACGTCAAAGGCTTAATGATCTCCGTTGAGCCGTTCAGACGTTGAGGTGAACCACAAGGACACATTGCTTAAGACTTCATAACCAATCTCGTCTTTAATACTCCGCAATATCCGACCTTAATAAATGGACAAAGTTGTCACTTGGCAGCAGTCTGCATTAACAGAACAAAAGCTATTTAGCGCGTTATTTGTTAATAATAAAAAAAAAAAAAAAAAAAAAAGTAAGGTTTTACGTCATTTCCGGTCTCAAGTGAATTCTGAACTATGAAAGTTGTCTATTATAGAATGCAACTTACCGGATAAATGCTGACAATTTATAATTAAAGTAAAATGTTTATGGGCGCGGTTTTCGGGCATTTCTATGGATTCTCTGTAGGGTGAGTGTGAAAATGAAAAAGTGTCCTGAAATGAAAGTATGGCTTCCATTAACTGTTTTTCGGGAACACCGTGCAAGAATATAAAAAGTTAATATTTTGAAACTTACCATTATTTAATACTACGGTAGAGCGCGCACATTTTTTGAGAACCGCACGCACCAACGTCTACTTCGAATGGAACGATAATTCCACGAGAAATCTGTAACTCAATGTTTGTCCGCTAGGGGAGGGGTATTTCAATATTGGGCTATGAAATAAATATATAACGAGAATAATAGCCCGCTAGTATCGCGTACATTCAAAGTACGATTTTATGCGATTAACAAAAAAAAAAAGAGGGCCGGCTTTTAATGTTTCGGACGATAAATTGCCTTGTCAAGACAAGAACTTTTGGCGTGTTCGTTTTAAGGAAATTTCATCAACGACGCGTGTTCCTTAATTAGCGCGATACATACGTGTCCTTTGGAGGAACGATATAAACCGTGGCAAAAATTGATCGATAAAGCGCGAGGAGTTTATAAGCGCCATTATGAAACTTTTAAACAAAATACTCTTTCGTGGAAACTGAATAAACGGACAGGAAGCCAATTCTCTGACGTCATCGCGCGCACCGTTTTATTGTGATTTTTTTTCCACTCTGCGCGAGCACTCTTTCTCGTGATACAATCTCGCGGTGGTTGATATGTGACTGGTTGTTAAATTTTTCATTTCATGCGATTGCCAGAGAAGCGTTCTTTTACTCCCACATTATAACTCGGGTAAAATTAAGCCCAAGCCAGCACGTGTTGATACCACAAAGGGTTTTATTACTTTCCCTCCTCATCAGTTCACGATTCACTTCACCCTTATCGCTGAACTAGAACGATAACCAAGACATTTTGCTGTCAGCGCTGTTTGATGGGACGTTGAAAGCTTCGTGTATGGATTATACGCAGTCCGTAAAAGCTGCAACGGTGTGTCAATACAGGATGGTTGATTAACTTTCTTTTCTCACGGAGTAGCGGACAGATGCGCGTTCCTTTGGCCGTGGGAAATAATTTTGGTGTTAGCGGTCACTCGGAGTGGAAAAGACTCGCGTCACGAAATCATAGACGGATATATTAGTTAAAAAGGATGTCCAAGTAACAAACTGTTGGCAACAGAATAAAGAAACCGGTCCAGTCCCGTACCAGATGATCCAGTTTGAACTAAGCTCCGACAGGCTGTGATCTCGAGCTGATGGTGAACCAGGGCACATTCCAACGCCATTTCACCTGCTCCAATGTGGTCAACCAGGTCGTGGACACACTTGTCTCGCGCAGGGACAGCTGCGTGAATAGAAATAAGGCGCATTCATTAAATGTGGCAGGTGTGACAAAGGGTGTCTGCATGGGGGAAGGAATTGTTCGGTTTCCCTCCCAACGATTTTATTTTAATTAAACCGGCACGCTTCACAACTCGGGTAAACAAGTCGACTTGGAGGTGGATCCAGCCAGGACAGGTTGCGTTTCCTCATTCTCGCCTTGGCAGTTGCTGACTCATTCGGCGTAAGGGTGTGCGGTACCGATAGTCCGTAATAGGAGTTAATTTGTGAATCACTTGTCGTTGTCGCCCTGTACATAACTCCTTCCAATTAGCGAACTTCAAGGCAGTATTTCCGAATCGCCGGTTATTGCGAGGGTTTCACGAAGCAAACTTTGGCTTGATTAGCGTGACCGATGTGAGATGACGAAATAAAGTGAGATATCTATTTAAGGAAACACTTTTTTCCGCAAACTGAGACAAGGGGAATGTGTTCGTACGATGGAAACACATTGACAACATACCTTAGAGCCCCTTAAACCATCATTTCGTTTATATAAACAGACGCAAGTCGTGATTTCCTATTTTGAAGCTAATAAGAAAAATAAATAAATAAAGAAGCTGCACGAGGGGAGTCTAAAAGTAGTTGTTCTTATTGTAGTACGGTTTTAGAAGCATCGGCAACTAAGGCCATGTTGCTCCGTGTATACTGTGTGTGTTCTGTGGTCAGTTTTCTGTTTGCTGGACGAAAAACCCGAGTTTCCGGGAGTAAAAACCATGCTCTCCTCGCCTGAGACCGACTAACTCAGCCACGTTGTGAAAAAGGTCCGTAAAATATTCCTCACGTCACCGACGGGATTCGAACTCAGGTCTTTTCCACCCGATGTGGGGAGGGCGACAAGCTTACCAACTGTGCTACCCACAACGGCAAAGTGAAATGGGTAACTTGTTTTTTCACAACATTGTATGGGAACTTGCAGATTCGTTATTCATTTTAATGATCAATCATTCATAGAGAGAGTCCGATACGCCTTGATGATCTATAGAAGAGTTAGTGGCATTGTTGGACTTCAGCCGGCAATTGGGTAACACGTGGTCTGGTTTATTTATTATTAATTTTATTATTTTTTTGTTTTCATTGCACAATCCTCTACACATTTTGCCTGCGTTCCTTAAAACGTCCCTGCATAAATTCCTTAAAACCTTTTGGATCCCAATATTTACAAGCTGTCATAAGAAGAATTCTGTTCAAGTTACCGCTGTTATGACATAAATTTTGAAATCTATTTGCTTTATTTATGGCGAATAGTTACTACGCAGCTAACAGAGAAGGCTCTACTTCATTACGTTACGGCCGTAATAAAATATGGGGTCAATTGCACTCCGCGCACGAAAAACTAAGGAACGGGGGGTTTTTTTTTCTTTTTCTTTTCTTTTTTTTTTTTTTTTTTTTTTGTATTGATCGTCAAAATGTGGGTAATTTCGGCTGCTGTCCCTCGGGAAGTGGAGAACTATCCAAATACAGTAGCTACAATCTAATTAAGGGCCACAATACGGCCACTCCGTCTGCTGGGAACACTTTACGGGCGTCACTGTGACGAGCTAGCAGCTCACGTCTCACTGCTGTCAGTTATCCCCCTCCTTACGCAACCCTAAAGAAAAGGAAGCCGGTGTTATTAAAGGGAGGGGTGTGGATTAATGGTCCGAAGCGTAAGAAATGTGTAAAGAAGATGCTCGTCAACCCAAGTCATTGTCCAAAATGAAAGTCTCGTTAATGAAGCCTCCGAGAATGAAATTTTCTGAATGTATCGCGTCTCCTAGTTAACCACACCCCATCCGAAATAGAAAAGATGCTGAATTGCCACTTTGAAAGATGGACGTTTACTTGATCTCAGAGTAGATTGTACAAATTCGTCCATAAACTACCTCGCATTGCCATGCAAAGGAAACCGGCTTGAAAGACGAGGTAAAATTGGGACATAAAAAAGAGAAAGAAAGAAAGAAAGAAAAGGTCTCTTGATGTCGGGACATATTGTGCCTAGAATTAAGGTCACCTTTCTCGGTCGCACGTGAAAAAGAAGTGCACTCGCCTGAACAAACAGGTAACAGCCACTAAATCACTACAAACACAGACAAGTGGTAGATCTCGGGACTTTGAACCATGGTGGATGAGTGAGGAAACACCGTTGGGCATTTTGTACGTTGAATTAGGTAGCACCAGACACTGCGAAGTGGGGCGAGCGAGCGGGCGGGCGGAGAAGACACAATCCAGCTCTTGAAAGAGCATTTCTTATCAAATTTCTTGTAAGAGAGATATTACGATGCCAGGTACTCTCTCAGGACTCGATTTCTTCCTTTCAATAATAAAAACGCTGTGCTCATATCGTGAATGGAATATCTTACTGCGATTTTGTGTTCCCTCCCCCCCCCTCCACCAATGTCCTGCTTAAACCACTTTTAGCTTTTCTGATGTAATGATCAACTTCAGATCTATTTTATGACCTATAAAGCAGAATAATAAACGGTTTCCGTTTTTAATGGCCGTTATAAGGATCTAATAATCTATAATTTAATTCATAAAATAATTTATATTATTTTATGAATTAAATTATAATTCATAAACTGTGCATTAAAATTTTCCCCAGTGCACCAAGTGACCACTTTATTAGGTATACCTACCTAATAGCAAGTGATTCATCCCCTTTAGTCCTTAGAACAGCCTGGATTCCTCGTGGCAGGGACTCGACGAGGTGCTGAAAGCGTGTCAGAGATCCACCTTAACTCAATTTCTTCCCACAGTTGTTTCAAATTAGTTATTGTAAATCTCTACTCCGAAGAGCTCCTTCCACCTCATCTCACGGGTGCTCCATTGGATTGAGATCTGGTGACTGAGGAGCAACCGTAGTAGGCTAAAGTTGCTCTGATGATCGTGGGACCGTCCTGTACAAGTCTTGTCATGTGACATAGCGCATTATCCCGTTGGAAGAACTCATTCGCAGATGGCGGAGGGTATAGGTATCCCGCGAGTTATTTTGGATAAGCCCACACAACATACACTGCAGCCATAAAGAATACAGATAACCTGTGGCATCAAAATGTTGCTCCACTGGTATCAAGGGGTCCACAGTGTACCGTGAAAACATTCTCCAACCATTAACCTACTACCAACAGCCTGACACCCAGCAGGATGAGTCCATGGACTCATGCTGTTTTCTTAATATTCTGATCATTCCATAAGCATGAAAAAGCAGGAACAGGGATTTACGCACCAGGCAACATTTTTCCACTCCTCCACTGCCAAGTGTTGGTGTACGGTTATAATGGGCTCCATTATAACCGTACTTTCTTGTTTTTGCTGACTGGAGTTGAATCTAGTTCGGTACTTGGCTGCGATGTCCCATCCACAACAACATTACGAGTTATGCGTTCTTCAAATGCCTCTTTGGTTACCCCTGGTGACCAGCTTGTTATTCGACTGACTAGCCTTTCCACCACAAGTTAGTTTCCGTTGGCCTCTCGCATGAACGAGCTGTATCGGACCACAGGATCGCCGTTGATTGGATGTTATTTGGTTATTGAACCAATTGCGATATACCCAAAACACAGTCGTGCATAAAATCCGAGCAGAGTTGCAGTTTCCAATATACACATCCCCTGCCTCTGGCCAACTACCATGCCACCCAGGGCAGGATTTAAACTCGTTGTGGACCTAAGCATGTATGAGGCCCTCCTCTCTCTTACTGTTCACATGTGACAATATTAAAAAAAAGGATTTTTTAAGATGGAGCGAGCATCACCTTGTAATGTGAGTCCCTAAGCTGTAGCTTGTTTAGCTTATATGTAAATCCGGCCCTGATGCCACCTACAAATTCACTTAAATCTTTTGTCTTGCGCTTTCTTTCACCGTAAGTGCTCGTGCATCAACCCTACGTATCTGCCTTCCTACTTTATATGTAAAATAATGTCTTCAACCGTTGCTGAAGAAGTGCTTCCATTTTATGACGTGTAGGTGTAACTAATAAAGTGGTCACTCAGTGTATGGAAGAATTAGAAACGATATTTTCTTATGCGTGTGCGTACTACACATAACAACAGTCTTGCATATCTATTGGCAACTTTTTTCTAATACAGGCATTGTAGTTGTAGTGTTTATTTAGATATTTCCAGTACAATCCTCTTTCTGAACAGTTTCAGTTCGTGAACAAGAGAGAGACACGCTGCTTGCAGTAGAACACCACGTGGCCTTCCAGCTCGTTAAAAGTTACTCTTTTAGATTCAAATAGGTAGCAACATTCCTAGGGTCCGTGTTTTGTCCGCGTGTTTCCGCATGGCGAGATCTACCCGTAGCCTCTTTGTAGTAACTGGTACGGCACGAAATGCTCGCATATGTTACGGGCGCGGTGGTGAACGCGAACAGAAGAGCAGAATAAATTCCCCCCATTGACATCTGACTTTCCAAGTGGGCGCTCATTTAAAGTAGAGATGTGGTGAAACAAATGGATACAAAGTGCTAATTGTGCGCTATCCTTGCCATTAATAAATTTGTGCATCTTTATTACCCGAGTGTTTTACTATCTGTTGGGAAAAATACTCTGACGCACCTCCTGCTGAAATGCAGGGTGTGGTTCTCGTATTGGGAAATAACCTTTCTTTACATAGCGACGAACTTTTGGAAGATAAAAAAAAAAAAGTAGAAGAGAAATAAACCGATGTTTCCCAAAACGTTACATTTTTTATTAGATTTTCAAATTAATTACAGCAAAAGTTATATTGTATTTTTTATTTTTATTATTATCGTATTGAAGAACACTGGGTATACCGATTCTTTTACGCACATTTACGTATACAGTATATGATTAATCATACCTGTTGTTTTCACTACGTTCGTCCGTCCGTCCGTTCGCAGGTATCATGCGAACAATTTGTTGACAATTGGATTTTTTGAAATTTTATATTTAGCTCTTTTAGAAAGGTTTCTAGAGTCGTCTCCAGTCGTCTCAATTCCATTAAAATGAGACCAATAGAAATCTGGCAATTGCCATTATTATTCTAGACGAGTTTTCTACACATTATGTTTGTTGTGTGCGCTGATTGGAGGAATGAATGGGCAATACGACGGAAGCGCAGAAACTAAAGGTTCTGTGTTATCAATTCGCGCATAAAAGTTGCTCGTAGACGCTCATTATTTTGTTATCAGTTTACTAAATAAATTATATACTAAATAATCATGCATTATTACTTTTTGCTGAGTATATTAATCACAGCAGAAACGGTAAATACATGTTTCTATTGTTATTAAAATCCATGAAGAAATAAGTAAAGTACATTACAAAAATGTTTACTGCATCAACTGTTGTTAAAATAAATAAATAAATTTTCTGTTTATACTCCGGGAAGACCAAACAGTCAGAGGAGTTTTACAAGATAGACAGAATACAAGAAACAGCACCGTATTCAGCAGTCACAGGCTTGAACTCCGGTCACTCAAAGCACGTGTACTTATGCACCCGCGCGCCTGACCACTAGGCTACGGCGGCCTCTTACAGGAATAAATAAGTAAAGTATATTACGTAAGTGTTGGCAGCATATTGCTATTTTAGATATGCGTTAGTAAAACATGTTATGCGAAAACAAAGATGTTTTCGGATACTGAAATTAACTACAGAAGAGCAATTTGTAGGAAAGATGACCACACGTGAGAAAGATGACCACACGTGAGAAAGATGCATGGACTGGCATCGACATTGCTGTTAAGGTCTTAGATTACAAGAAAGATGCCAACGAGAAAAGTATCGTCGAAAACCTGCTCGATAAATTTCGAAAGACCGTAAAATGAGCTTGGATGTTCTCTTTATGCACTTCCACTGGAAAAATTGTGGTTACCTCAACAAGGAAGACTATTGCTGGTCTTTGCAAAGAGAGACGTCTGACAGATGCATAAAAGAAAAACCGAAACATGTTCATCTGAGACCAAAGTTTATTGGACTGTTTTTCAGGCCATGGTCGATAAGTCGGTAACGGGAGTGTTTGCGTAGTTTTTCATTCAGGGAAAAAGGTAAATTGAACAACAGAATACAGACACAATATAGTGAAGCCTGGTAACCTTAGTTGCCTAGGCTAAACACTGAAATACGAGTATACTCATGAACTCTAATTCGCCAGAAAAAAAAAATAATAAATAATAATAAAGAATGATATTCAGACTGAATGGGTCATCCCACGTATATTCCGACGTGGGATGACCTGTGACAGATGATTCCTTTCTTTATGATTTTTCTCTTTAAAGCTGCTTTCGTTGAATGTATTTTAATTAATTATTATTTTCCCCCGTTTGCTATCGCATTTCTTCTCTCCCTCTGGCAAAAGGGAAAAGCGTGGATAACCAGTTCTTGATTGCCCTCTCCAAACCCATGCAGGAAAAGAAATGGACCACCCCCTTCCTCCAAGCCCCCCGCAATCACCGATAATTGCGGCAATGTCATCAAGTCGTTACTTCGTGACTGCAGCATCTCCACGAAGGAAAGTGGGGCACACGAAGTAGGATGGAAGCCCATTTCCCCGCATTCCTACCTCTTTAGACCACTATGGTGCTATTTCCCCCATCGCCTTACCTTCAGATCCCCCCCTCCCCACAAGCGTGTGAGCGTGCTACGATGCAAAAATAAGTCCAGGAAGCGGAACAGGGGAGGGTTTTTGATGCGATATCGTGTCACCAACCGGCAACTTCGCAGCGCGATGGCAACATCGATTACGGATTATATGGTTAGAATTCTTTATGAGGGGGGACCCACCGCTAGCCTCTGTTGTAACAAAAGCGGAAGTGAACAAAATCAAGCGGAAACTGGGCATTAATTGCTTAATTAACAATACGCTGTCCATGTATGGTGTTTACCACTCCTTGCCATTGGGTCATCATCATTACCAGGATTTTAGTTAGGACTATGGCGACCGCTTGTTTTATGTATTTAACGGGACAGCCCCTAATATGACCACGATAACCATTATGGCCACAATAACCATTAGGACTACAGCCAGCCCAAATAGTTTTAATAGGGCAATGGTTAAAAGCCATAGCCTAATGCACACGCTCCCAGCTTTCGCTTGGTTGTGGAAACCCTGTCCATGTCATTTATTTAAGTATTTAAAAGAAAAACATGCTTCTGGCATAATTCAGCATTTTAACCTTATAGAACGAGTAAAGGTTGGAAGGCGTTTTTTAAAAGCTGGAAACAGTAATCATGTGGTATTTTGCAACGCTCTGGGTTGGCTCTCTTTCTTTTTTATGATTTGCAGCAGCAGTTTGCAATCTATGGCACGCGTACGAATGATGAAGACGTGAGCTATTAAAAATACCATTTACTCTATTGAAAAAAAAAACAAAAAAAAAACAAAAACAAAATTCATTGTTCAACAGCAGCGCTAAAGCTAAAAAAATTATTTAAAAATTAACTTAAGAAATAAAAAAGGAGTAACCACTTCATACGTGCGAAACGAGAACCAAGGATATTTCTGTTCTGTGCATCTGCAGTGTTTCTCATCCATTTCACCAATTAGCGCACGGCAGCAAACAATATCCATCCGCCTTCGTGGGTAGCACAGTTGGTAGGATCGCCATCCTCCCCACACTGGATGGAAAAGACGTGAGTTCGAATCCCGTCGATGACGAAAGGAATTTAAATCGTTATTTTCGCAACGTGGCTGAGTTAGTCGGTCTCAGGAGAGGGTAACATGTTTTTTCCTCCCGGAAACTTCGGTTTTGAATCCAGAAAACAGAAAATCCACCTCAGAACACACACAATTCACAGACAATAAACACGGAGCAACATGGCCGTAGTCGCTGATGCTCCTAAAAACCAAGAACAACAATATCCATCCAGTGTTTCAGATACAATACTTATATACAGTATATGGATAGCCTGTGTGATATGTAAAAGGAGAAATAAAAATTGCTGGATTTCTGTTCAAACGAATTTTAATGAAACTTGGGATGGATAGAGAAATCTTTCTAAAAGCCAAATGTAAAATTTCAAGAAAATCTGTCCACTAGAAAACTGGTTATTACATGCGGACGGACATGAAGACATTAGGTGCTATACGCTATATGGAAACTAACCTAAAATGATTGTTCCGATTTACAATACAGTGTATATATAAATATTACTATTAGCTTAGAGCGGTTTCTGTTACTCTTTCGGTGATTTTAAACTTCATGTGCAGCTGTTAATAGTACGATTTACAATCTGGCATCAGCAACAATTATGAAATGGTTGAGACAATCTTTCAATCTCGAGAACTTAAACAGTGTCGCATTAACCATCGTGGTAGGCCCAGTCTTGGTACTTCAAAGCACTGTGTGGTTCCTCTGTGATTACTGTGGTTAGTTTCTTTGCAGAATGAGATACGTCACTGACAAGCACGTCACGTTTTCTGCACGTGTGACCGATGGAAGAAAAGGTAATAATTATTTGGCCATTTTAACCGAGTTTTATCTTTTTTAAACTACTGTTTCCGCGTATTGCGCTTTTTTTTTCTTCTTTAAATTATATTAATTTGCTCTAGGCCATTTTTTCTGCAGTTTTTTAAACGTGGGTATCAAAACTGACTACTGTTCCCGCTAAGTTTAACTAGAAAGACAAATAGGCTCAAATTACGTAGCAGTACTGTTTCAATCGAAAGGAACAGTACGTCAGCTGCTGTTTGAATCTTAAGACATACACAATTTTATGAATAATTTTTTAGCTACTTTACAAGGTCTAATAAATTTAAATGTCACCAGGGTCGCCAAGAACATTAGTTCAATACCCAAGGCTGCCGTAGCCGAGTGGTCAAGCGCGCGGGTACATAAGTACACGTGCCTTGAGTGACCCGGGTTCAAGCTCTTGACTGCTGAATACGGTGCTGTTTCTTGTATTCTCTCTACCTTGTGAACTCCTCTCACCGTGTGGTCATCCCGGAGTATAAACAGAAAATTAAAGTGTATTATGTTCGTGAATTGCGCGTGTTCTCTGGTCGATTTGCCTCTTTTGTTGGACAAAAAACCCAGTTTCCGTGGGGGAAACCTTGCTATTTCCGCCCGAGACCGACTAACTTAGCCACGGAGTGAAAAAAGCCCATAAAAGTTCTTCGAGTCATTGACGGGATTCGAACTCGGGCCTTTTCCACTCGGTGTGGGAGGACAGCGATGATGCCACTGAGTTTACAAGGTATTGAACCCCCCCCCAACACACAACGTGGCTTTATCCCACTTTAAAAAATAATTAAAAATAAATAAAAATAATCATAATGAATAAAAATAATTATCAGAAGATCAAAGTAGTGTATTCTGTAAAACTTTTGTTATACATATTTCGTGAAATGGTCAACAGAGCCCTCTGCGGAGACCGACTAAATGGATCACAATGAAAAAAAAAAGCTCATAAAAAGTTCCTCCTCCCTTCTTGATGGGATTCGAAACCGGATTTTTCGAATCTCAGTGTGGAAGAACAGCGATCACACGTAGTTAACGACTAGTTTGGGTATGCCTACTCAGCCCGTGTGTAGTTTGAGTAAAGTAGGCGTGTGCAATGGAGATTTAGATAGTCTGGGATACTGACAAATATATTTTTAAAGGATGCAGGTACTCCTGGACCAACAAGAGGCCCACGACGTTGATGACCTTCATCAACTGCACCGTCTGCTTGCTTGTGGGTTGGCCGTTAGTTGGAGTGAGTTGTCTGCACACCACACACTTCATTATGTCGAAATCTTCATAATGTCAAGCCATAAAGTGGTCTTGCCGTTATTCCAATTGCAAATAGAAAACACCGCATTTGCAAATAGAAAACACCGCATTTGCAAATAGAAAACAAACTGACTCAACTCATGTGCCGAACTAACGATTGGCTACATATACCCATATATGTCCCTGCATGCATACATGAGGATGCGAACAAACACTGAATCCTTCGTTAGCTTTTCTCAACATTTTTGTTTCCACTGGGCATATTTCGTGCAGAAGCAGAATCATTCCGAGGTCATGTTGTCCATAATGTTCAAAAGAAATCGAGAGAAAATAAAAGAAACGTTCGTAAAAAAAATTCTGTACAGACACAGCCACTCGTATTGTGTGGCGCCTTATTAGGCAAATAATTGGAAGGAAAAGAACTAGTTGAAACGCCAAGCCATAGCGCATCTCCAATATTGCTTCCCATCTGTTTTAACAATGGCGACTACTCTTGAAACGATTTTCTATTTTCCTCATAGAGAATTTATCACGAGCCATCATGATTACAGTCCGATGCTTACAAGTGGGAGGAGAAGTGCCTATTTATCAGAATCCATCTATCAAAAATATTTTTGTTTAATCCGCCATCTTCGATACAATACACCTCGGAAATGTTGCGAAATGTCTTATTGGATTTGCAAGTCACAGAATAAATTTGTTTACATTATATGTGCTGAGCAATAGTAATTTCTTCGTAGTTGATTGTCCACGAATTGGCGCAGAATGAATTCATTCAAAGAGAGGATTAGAAGTGCGCGTGTTCTATCACACTGTTATTTATATTGACTATGTTCGCGAGCAGCGACCACAATTTGAATTTTTATCTCTTGAGCAAAGGCTCAGAGAGATAACGGCTTTTCGTCTCTGGTGTTATAATTACCTGTTGAATAAGTCTGTGGGCTTTCTGCATCGCAGCACGGTCCCCGGACATTATTAAAAGCATCGTTGGCATTTCTGATTGCTCAATGTTGCATTAAAATCAAAGCCGACAGTTAAAATTTTTCCTTTGATCAAAGAGATTTCCACAGAAGCGAGTACGAAGTTGGTTTACCAATCTAGTTAACGTCGATTTGTGGGAGAAAAGCGTGGGGGGGGGGAAGGGAAGGGGGAGGTGATATGCTTTGTGGTAAGTTTAGCTCCTCGATGAAACTCTCCATACCATCTTTAGTTTAACATCTATTAATTTTGCCATAGTTTTCGTTGTTTTTATCGAGAGAGTTTAGGATTTCTCCTTTCGATTAATCCACTCCATGTTTCACAGAAGCCTGAGATCTGCGCATCTTTACACATTATAAAATAACAACCTTCTAGCTTAATTTTCCGGCAATTATTCTATTCTTTTCATACTTTTTCAGTTATAACCTAGAAAAAAAAAGAAAAGAAAAGAAAAAAAATAGACATTAAATGAAACAAATATACATAAACGTCCACACGTTAATATTTAAACTTTTTAATAGCCATTTTTCTCACCAGATTGAAAAAGATATTTCTTAAAGAAGATAGGTAATGATGTCTTTGAAATCGTTATGAACGACACCAAGGTTAACGTGAAATTCTGTGTTTGAAACTTTTGTCATTTATCAAAACCTTAGCATTTGTCATTAGCTGAGTGACAGTTTTATCCAGTTACACCACCACGCTGTCGATGGCGAGGTACGCACTAATCACCTTTCTATTTTTGCAGCGAAATTGACTTGGTGGCTGAAAAAGTCCATAAAGTAGTGGTAGAGCCAGATGACCCTCCTGAACTGGACAAAGATAAAGAAGACGAAGAAACAGAAGAAGAAAAAGGTTGGCCTTCCCACTTATGTCTTTCATAATGATAATAATAATTACCCATAATTACTTTCGTGCGTGGAAATGTCGGCCCACACGAAGGAAGAAGAGAAAAAATCGTAGCGTTTTAGGAATCGCTAAATGGGGACGGGGAAGGGGTTGAGATTGTCTGGCAGAGTTCGTAAACAGCAATAATCGCAATAACTTCTGTCACAATAGATCAGCAATCTTTGTAAAGGTTTTGGCCTACTGCGAAACTGATAAAGGCACAATAAATAATAGATTTAAATTAATTAATTTAAATCTATTATTTAATTTAATTAGAGTTAAATAATAGATGTAGTTATTGATTCAACAAGTAATCCATACGGCATTAAGGTTAACGACGGTATGCTCAACTCACCAATTTTGTCTGAATTTTTATTTAAAAATGTTTTTCCCATATAATTTCTTAAAACATTGAAATTAAAATTTTTTGGTCAAAATACGTTCTCCATTTCTTAACTGAACAAAAATGCCCTACAAAAAAAATCTTATTACCAATTAATTACGATCAATTACTTATTACTAATTAAAATTACTATTCCAAATTAATTACGATTAATTACTTATAACTAATTAAATATTATTACCAATTAATTGATCACCTAATAATATATACAAGTAATTGTTTTCACTTCACTGCGCATGCCTCACAACCTCATATGTACTGAATGTTTTGTAATAACAGTTCCTCGCAAACACACCACGTGAAATGCAACATGTATTTCACGCTCTGAGATCACGTAATTAAATAAATAGCAACTGTACCTCACAAGTATTACGCCGATACTATGATTTCGTAATGCGTATTAGTATTTCTTATTAGATCTTATTCATGTTTTCTACTCTGATTAATATAATAATCAAATAGTAATGATTCATGATGTGTACACAGTACTGCCATAAATATTGTCACAAAAGTAAGACTCCCGTAAAAATAGAAAATAATATCAGAGAGCTCTGGGTTTTGCATCATGTGTAGCACTAATGTACTGTTTTCTTTAACAGAAATCATCAACTAGTAAAGGAAGCCAGTGAAAATGGAATGGTGAGATAAAGAAAACAGGACTACTGTCATAGGTGTTCATAACAAAGGACAGGATACACCTACAATTTTCAAACTTCAGAAACCACTTGGAATAAGCCGAAGATTTGTCTACAGGGAAATTGATAGCTACAATGAACAACAGAGAATTGATGACAGGCCCTGGTCCGGTCGCCCAAGAACTGTGAGGACCCCTTCAGCTATCAAGGCGGTGGAGAACAGAATTCGTAGAAAGCCCTACGAAAACAGAAAATCATGTCCAGAGAAATGGGAATATCACCAAGATCGATGTCACGCATAATCAAAAGTGATCTAGAGATGAGTGCCTACAGCAGGAGAACAGGGCAGTTCCTAACTCCAGCTCTGATGGAACGGAGGCAAAAAAAGATCAGAGGCACTGCAGCGTCGTACGCGAATGGTAAGCATCGACAGATACTCTTCACAAGTGACAAGATTTTTACTAATGAGGAGAGTTACAACCGTCAAAATGACAAGGTGTATGCCCATAGCTCTGCTGAGGTATATCAGGCCGTTAAAAGGGTTGAAAGAGGTCATCCTCCAGCATCAATGATGGTTTGGTGGGGAGTCTCCTATGAAGGTGTAACAATGATGCATTTTTGTGTTCAGGGGGCGAAAACCAGTGCAAGTGATATTCTGGAGCCCCATGTGAGACCCCCCATCAATCAGACTCTCTTCAATGGTCAGCACTGGATCTTCCAATAGGACTTAGCGCCTGCCCACAAGGCAAAGATCACCCAAACATGGCTGACAGGGAATGTGCCTGAGCTCATCAAGCATGACGAATGGCCTCGTGCCAGCCCAGATCCACTTGATTGTCGTTTGTGGGCTATTTTGTAAGGGATGGTCTATAATAAAAGGCATGCCACATTGGAGAGTCTGAAGAGATCACTGGAGCATGCTGTGGCCAATTTCCCGCTGGATGTTGTGCGTACTTCTATTGATGAATGACCGGAACGTTTGATGTCTTGTGTAAAAAACAAGTGGGGAGGCATTTTTAATGAGTGTTGTGTTGCTTCATCTGTTGGGCGTTCAAGAACAAATCCGCAGAGTTTTGAGTTCCTGTGTCTTTTAATTTTGTGGCTACATACAGTACCACATGTGACAGTATTTATAGCAGTACTGTGTATATTTAATGAACTAACAACATCCAGGCATTCTTCAATGGCAATATAACACAAAATGTCTCATCCTTTACAGACCTTGGCCTCTCTTTTCAGGAGATGAGAACCTCTCTTTTCAGGAGCATTTCCGACAAACAAGAAAGGAAACATACGCGGTATTTTGAGTAATCCGGCAGGAAATATTAATTACACGCAAAGCTGGATTTATATGGCTGCATTGGAGTAGACATTCGCCATGGCTCCAAATCTTGAGGGCATCATTTGTAATTTTTTCCCTGTTGGTAATGAGTGGAGAGCCACAAAAAAAAAAAAAAAAAAAAAAAAAAAATGTGTACCAGTAGTTCTCGAGACCGTAAATCCGGCATTGATTACATGACGGAATCGTGACGTAACATTTATTACTTTTACAAGAATTATAAGTATAAAATTTAAGAAAATAAGCTCCTCAGAAAGGTATAACTGACAAGAAAATTTTAATTAAGCTGTAATTAAAAATTGATATGTATTAGGTTATGGGTTAAGGTTCAATAAATCTTTTTTGGAAAAATGACTTATTTTTTTCCACGCACCAAGTTTTATTGAGGTGTGTAAAATATTAGTATATTATTTATTAATTACTGCAGAAGTAATCCTAAGATATGAAAAAGAACTTGTAAATTTACTGACGGTATTCAAAAAGATTAATTATATTTTAAAAAACCTGTGAGTGGAGGCTGTGTGCATAAATCAGGAGGTGATGCTTAGACAATTTCTTTAATAATGGGTCGAAAGTTTTAATCAACAAGGACGAACAACTCCATTTCTACTTTAGACTACTGAAATGCTTACTAAGTCAGCAATTCCAGAACAGCTTGAACAGATTTAAACCGAAAACTACTGCAACGAATTGGTAGGCTTACTGCTTATTGGTGGACATTGAGCAGGAAGTTTCATCTGATACCACTCATTTTAAAGGTTCAGATTACGCAGTAACGTATAACACTTTCATCTCGATAATGAATATTGACAAATCAGTGCAACTCCCTATAGATGGTTGATGTGCTGACGGTTGTTCCTGTGCCCTCTTGAACCGGCTCTTGGAAGTTTTGCACAGACTACACGTGTGAGTCACGAATCTACCCTCTCCATGGTTCATCATACACATTCCGTCAGTTTGTAGAGCCGTCCAGACCTTTCTCTTCTGTTGTAGTGTCACCTACTTTCTTCCATCTTTGAATAATATATAATCTTTGGTCATAGCAAGTGCTTACATGAATGCAAACTTGAGATATGCCTTTAAAAAAGTCCATATCGCAAGGAGTCACTGATCTGCAACCTCACTCTAAATAACTACTGTATTCTTAAAAACTTAACATAGTTACTTGTAACAGGTGCCATAACGGAGATAACTCACGTGAGTGATCTACAAATGTCACACTAATTATAATCCAATTATAATCCATTGACCACAGATCAAAGTCAGTTTGAAATTTCTCGTGCGTTTTTTTAAAACACCATCCGGAAAGTGTTCCTTGAGATGGGGGCGCCTGTTTCATTTTGAACACAGAGATGTATTTCTTCTGAGATCATGCGCCAGAATTTCCCAGTCTACTTCTCATGTACAGTATTTAGTTATCTTGTAGTGAAGAAATGTTTTCACTTTAAGAATTATCTTGTTGTTGAGAGGGTATAGCTGTAGGGATCTTTAAATGGCAGGCTGGAATCTCAAATGACGCTGAAGAATTTCACGGTATTCCATGGCTCAATCTATGAGCTGCAACTTCAAAATGAAGTGTTCTTGATGACGATAATAATGATGCTGAGCTTTTGGAAAATGAAGAGGAAAATTATGTATTTGGTTCTCTGGAACCAATGATAGACCAAAAAAATTGGACATCACGAAATTTGTTTAGGAAAGGGCCAAAGACTAGGGAAAATAAAAGAGAGGAAAAAGATCCTACCGTTCTCAATATTTATAAATTATTTAGGTGAATTTTGTATCAGATCTACTGCACCCTGCAGTGTTACACTTTTATTCCAAAGATGGAATAATGTATGATATTCTAATGTATGATCCTGGAATATTTCCCCAGTAATAGCAACAATTCGCAGTCTGATTAGAATCGAAGGCAAGCCGGAGATCGATGAAGGCTGCATATAGACAGAGCCTGCCAATCAGTCTAGTTGTGTTAAGATTTTCTAGGTGAAAAAGATGAAGCATGTGCTAGTGGATCTCTTTGGCATCGCACAATGAGAGTGATTTTTTCTTTTGTTAATATTTTCCTACCTAGGTCCTGAAAAATTCCTTCCCAATCATTTCAGAAGTGACGAGGCAACAGATATTAGTAGCAAACTTCTTGGGTGCTGATACTTTGGACATCGTCACAATCCTGTAACGTAACCAGCATAATGGTAGCCCGAGCTTAGTATTCGGAGAATAAGATGCCCTCTTGGGTAGCACAGTTGGTATAATCACCGTCCTCTCCTCACCAGGTGTTAAAGATCTGAGTTCGAATCCCGTCAATAACGTGAGGAATTTTTATCGGTCTCTTTCACAACATAGCTGAGTTAGCCAATCTCAGACGAGGGTAAGATGGTTTTCTCTCCCGGAAATTCAAGTGTTTTGTCCACCAAACAGCAAATCGACCACAGAATACACGCCATTTACAGACATATGTACTGCGAAATATGACCTAAGTTGCTGATGCGTCTAAAACCCTACAACAATCAACCAACCAGGGTCAAAGTGTGTTTGTTGGGCAGTGAGTTACTAACTTTAACAAGTTGATTTTCTGAAATCTCATCATGTTGAAGTGTTGTACCTATACCGAGATTGTCGACTTAGGGAGAGTTATCTGCACCAATTTTTTTCTCTGCAAATCTTAGCATGTGGTGATGCCCTCATTGAATTCTGTTGATGGGGTTTTTCTGGCCACGTTTTTTGCCCGAAAAGACACACTTCTCTTGTCTTGTTGTTTTATGAAAATATTCTAAGTGATTTCTTTTAATCATTTTTTATTTCTTTTCAGATTTTTAATCTTTTCCTCCTTTGATCAAATAGTGATAGGAATCGCCTGCGGGATGGTGTTTGTAGGGTAGGTGTGCCTCCCTTTTTCTCCTGCGTTAAACTAATGTCGTACTGAGGTTTGGAACTTTACCCAGTGATACACACTTTTGACATTGCTTTTGCTTCTCTGGCAATCCAAGAAGCAGCACGATTCGGTGCCCAGCTGGCACTTTGCATAGGTTGTGAGTAGACAATTGCAAAGTTTGAGCAGAAAAATGTATGCTGTGATATTTTGAATTGCACGTACTAATTACTTTTCTATTGCAGAATTTGAAAAGAAAAAAAAAAAAAAAAAACGCTTGTCGCTTGAATCAGCTTGCGATCAGAAATAAATTGCCCAAGATTTACAAAGCTTCCAATGGTATGGGTTAGCTGATAAAAATTCTCTGAAGCTACACTGTTTCAGGGGTGGAACCAGCATGTAGACAATATCTAATGCTTTAAACTTCAACCATAATTTTCCCCAGATCTTTCTTCATTTATATAGGGATAGGCTGAAAGCTCCCAAAAACATTAAACGTGTTTATAAGCTCACAGGTGATGCGATCCATGCCACCAATTTTTAAACTGTTTCTTCAGTAATTGGTTTGAACAAAGACGTGGAAAGCACTGAACACCATTTCAAAGTTGGGTCTTATATATATCAGTGATTTTATGAGAGTTATTGAGGTCTGATGAACAAAACAGTTGAATTGATTGTTTACCCATAAATCAGTTTAAATTTTACTTTAATTTTCTAATCAGTTTATCTTATTAATTTTTCTATAGCAAAAAGAAAAGAATTCGACTTCAGAAGAAAGCTGCACATGCATGAAGAGAGCTGTAAGATCCAACTAGCCCGTCAACTGCTATCGGAGGAAGATGATGAAGATGGAAAAGGGGAAAACAGCTGTGGTTGTTTAGAGACTGCAGAAGACGGTTGACAGGGAAAAAAAAATTAAATATCTGTGTAGTCAGAAAGGACAATTTTAGCTTCATCATGATAGTTACATTGTACAAATGCCTTAACTCTTGATAAAAAAAGTTTTTGTTTGGAGTACAAGGAAAGAGAAATAACTTGGCTTGCAGGTGTACATATTGTGACAAAACTTGAAGTCAGCGAGTGAAATGGAGAGAATGCAGATGTCCTTTTCTCATAAAAACAAAAGAATTCTATCGTGGTCGTAATCATTTTACTGTTACTTCGAATACTGGATATTTTATCCTGGCAAATTATGTCCGTAATCATTGTACTGTTCATCAAAGAATACTTTCTGAAAAGAAAGAAAGGTTTTGTTCTTAATTCCTCCAACGACTTAATAAACTCTAGTCCTCACATTTTATATATACATTAATTATGTCACTACATGTTAACGAACAAACGTATTCAAATTAAACTGAATTAAAAGTAAATGGAGTTAAAGCAAACAAATTTAATGTTTGCTTTTATTCTCTCATTATATGCAAACTGTTACATAAATATGTTTATTAGGATTCCAGAGGTGCAAACGGTCCGCGCTTGGGCCCACAAATCAGATTTTCGCCTAGGGCCACAGAATGACCAAATCGGCCACCAGTTGTCGATTTGGTCACTCTAATTCCAATCTAAAATTTTGCAAGGTTCCCAAAAAGATGGTATGATGTTTTGATTAGCGTGGGCGCCACAATTGAAAGGCATTATTATTATTTGAAAGTTATAAAAAATCTCTTTTTTGCTAACGTTATTTTTTAACGCTACAATATTATATTGTAATTTTTTTTCTTTTTTATTCAGAAACCAACTTTCATTATTCAGAAAGATTCGAATGTCTCAACGAGACTACTATGCCAGCGAAGACAATTAAACCCAGTTCTTTTCCATACGGTGTAAGAATTCGGAAATGCTATTCACTGAGTGATCAGCGAGGGCCCCTGTTAAGGCTGTCGACCTATGTTTTGGAATCATGAGCGGTTCTTTTTTTTTTTTTTTTTTTTTCCTTGTGTGTTTGTTATATGGTGTCAGGCGCATTTGGTTAGGCCATTTTGGGCCTATGTAATAAACATATAAATTTCTTGCGTTCTATGGCGATTTGCCTGTTTGCTGGACGAAAAACCCGAGTTTCTGGGAGGGATAAAACCATGCCACCCTCGCCTGAGAGCGACTAACTCAGCCACGACGTTGTGAAAAAAGCCCATAAAAATTCCTGACGTCATCAACGGGACTCGAACTCAGGTCTTTTCCGCCCGGCGTAGGAAGGAAGACGATTCTACCAACTGTACTACGCGCGAGAGCTCTCTAGAAGATGGTAGGAGTACAAATTCGATACTCTGTTAATACAATCATAATACGATGTAATATAATAAAAACTTTATTAAAAAATATAACTACACAAACAAACTTGTTAAGATCTTATCCCTTGCCAATAGGCTGAATTTATTCATTAACAACATAAAATAAATTTTATATTGTTTCTAATTAATTTTATAATTACAATATAAAACAAACGAATTTTTATTTAAAAAAAAACAAAACACTTCTTCAAAAGAAGGGGTAGCTCTGTTTAAATAATCATTCCACCAAATTCTCTAGAAAGAAAGAATATTTTAGAAAATCACTTAAGTATAAAAAAAAAAATTGATAGGAAAAATCGTTTTTGTTATCAAAAATTTGAAATCAGTGGGTACCAACAAACTGTTTATTGTATTCAGAGAATGCCTCCCATCGTAATTATTCAGTAACTTAAGATCCTGTTATTGTTGGGTTTTAGGCGCATCAACCCATATTGCGGGTAACTGTATATTAGGTCCGTATAAGTGTGTGTTCAAGGGCCAATTTGCATATTGTGCGGGATGAAAACCCTCTTGACAACTCACTGGAAAAATTCCTACCCCCTCCGCCTGAGATGCCTCAAGACATTCTAATAAACATGGTATTACATCTATGAGTTCATAAGAAGAAACGGCAGGAATGTTTGTTTCTTCTCATATTTAAAGATAAATCAGAAAATTAAATTGAATTTTAAATCACTTCAATTTTGGTGAAATATCTCCATTGAGAATTATCTGTCACAGCAACAGATTCGGCATAACATTACACCTAAACAAATCCTTCCCATCATCCTGGAGATAGAATTCAATCCTAATAAATTCGTTGTCACTAACAATAAATATCAGGAAATGATTCTTCAGCCTGTACCTGCGCCAATTCAGGGACTGCTTCTGTGAAGTTGAGTGATGTATTTCCATATCTTTCTACAAGTTCATCAATTTGTCTCTGATTTAATTTTCATCTCAGGTTTTATTTTATTTCTAATTTTATTGTATAAATCTTGACCGTTTTCACTTTGTTTTTCTTTTTGATTTTTTATAATTGTAATTTTATCTATTACCCACTTAACATAAGCCAGGAGGAAGCTAAGCCCTTGGCTTCCTCCATGCGTTTATGGGCTTAAAAATGAAATTGTTATGACCTTGTTGTACGCGTACAATGAATCTGAAAAACCTCACTATCAGCCATTGAATGAACCTGAAGGAAAGCATCACAAGGGATGTTGCCAACGCATATTGTGCATGGCTGGCAACATGTCTTGTGATGCATTCTTTCAGGTTTCTCCAATTGGAGTCCCCCCCTCCCCAATGCTCTTTGCTTCAGTTCTATAGCTCTTCTTCATAGCTCAATCGGACTATCTGCCTTACACTGATGATATACAGAGTCCAGTCACAATATTATGACACTCCCAATGCAGACATCACACACATCTAGCGAATCATACAGCACATGTGTCAAGTTCACACACACACACACTGCAAGCATATAAGGCTTGATGTTCGGCATCCGTGAACACAGTAACAGCCTGTATCATGGGCAAAGAAAGCGACCTATCAGACCTGGAAAAAGGCATGATGATCGGCTATCGGGTAAGGGGTCCGAAACAGCGGACTTTGTGAAATGCTCACTTGCTGCAGTTGTGAAAGGGTATCAAGACTGGACGAATAGGACAGTTTTGACGACCCGACGTGCCAAATGTGGAGCCCCATGCGCCATTGATTCCAGAGGTGAACATCGGCTGAAACGGTTGGTCAGGACCGATTGGCGCGCTACTGTTGCTCAACTGGCCGTCCAAATGAACCGTGGGGCCACCAGAAAGGTCTCCAACACGACAGTGCAGCGAACCCTGTTGCGCATTGGGCTCCGGAGCAGACGCTTGGTGACAGCACCCATGCTGACGGCCGTTCATCGCAAACGACGCCGTCAGTTTGCACAGCAACACCGACACTGGATCCCGGTCGGGTGGCAACGGGTGGCCTACGATGAGTCACGGTTTCTGCTCCACCAAGTGGAAGGATGGTGGCGTATTAGGCGTGAAACCTCCGAGAACAGACACCCGGACACGATTGTTGGCAGAAGGCAGGCTAGTGAGGGCGGCTTTATGGTCTGGGGAATGTTTTCATGCCATGGCTTGGCTCCGCTGATGAACGCAAATGGTTACCCATCGATCTTCGCCGATCAGGTACACCCGTACATGTTGACCGTATTCCCAGGGGGGGGGGGCGATGGTATCTATCAGCAAGACAATGCGCCATTCCATGTCGCCAGAATTGTCCGTGAGTGGTTTGAGGAGCACGACGAAGACTTCAAGCTACTCCCTTGGCCACCGAATTCCCCCAGATCTTAACCAAATTGAAAATCTATGGGACCACCTCGATCGACACATCAGACGGATTGATCCTCCACCAAGGAACCTACAGGAACTCTGGGGTGCACTGCAGTCTGCATGGTCACATATGCCCGTAGCAACCTTCCGCGGGCTTATTGAGTCCCTCCCATTGCGGCTGGCTGCGGTGCATGCTGCGAAAGGCGCATATTCTGGATACTAGGCAGGTGGTCATAGTAATGTGACTGGACCTTGTAAAGCTATAAAAAGCATCATCCGATCTGAAACAAGGAACTCACAAATCAACTGCCCAATCAGAAATTTAGCAAATAGAAAAGTGTCAAGCAACAATCGGTCTTGAGTTCAATCATTCTAAGCTCAAATGATATTTACTAACAAGAAGTCAAAGAACAACATCACAATTCATATTGGACTTATAAGCCACACTCATTATTTGTTACTGGAAAAAGTTTGTCCTTACGAGTGTGGCTTATAAGGACTTAAGCCTAACGTGGGATGAGATGATGTGTACACCTTTATCCTATGCCGTTATATGCTTCCAACATTTTGTTCTTAGTTCTAAAAACCCACTTCCAGAAATTACTTAGTTTAGAGCAGAAAGTGCACAGCTTACAGTGCTTCGCGGGACAAGCACAGCTAGGACTGTTTTTTTTTTTTTTTTTTTTTTAATTCCAATTGCCTAGTTGCTGCTTCATATTGTAAATGAAGTAAAAATACAGCAGAGGACGGGGATCCTTAACTTTTAATCATGAGGGTGGAGATTCTCATTAAAAGTAAAGATTTAATTTGGTTTAGAGTTCGGCAAGAAATCAATATAAATAATTATAAAAATAAAGAAATATGAATGCAATGTCGGTTAATAGGACCTTTGTGCCAGTGTTAAGCGTAGTAATACTTAAAATTCCGACTTGACTACCATTCTCAGGATTGAAAAAAAAAAAAAATAATAAATAAATAAATAAAATAATAATAATAAATAAATTGCGACCCACACTTAGCCGCGATACACAATTTGAGATCCCATACAATATGTAATGCCGTGCCGTGCTATACTCTAATCCAGTGTTTCACAACTGTGTACGCGAGTGTGCCCCGGAAAATGCGAATTAAAAAATAAATTCTGTTTGGTATTTTATTAAATATACCCATCAGTCGAGATTGTCAACAGATTAGTAACTGGCTTTGACAAGTTCTGCTAAGAAAAATCTTGTACATCCTCAGAACTGGGGAAAACATTAAATGGCGACGTCAAGTGTTTATAATAATTGCATATAAATTGTTAATCATAGATATGTCGTAATAACTGACCGTTGTACGAATCGCCCTCCTAGTTGTGTGGCTGCTTCAGGAGTCCATTCCAGGTTTCTCAAAACCGATTTTAATAACAATAAAACACTATATGAAAGAATCACTTTGATAAACACTGTACGTTCTTAAAAGAACTTTGTGTAAGTCACGTGTTCACGATTCTCATACGCAGTCGCAAGTGTAACGCTGCTTGTTGGGCAGCTATATCGCATTTTAAAAATAATTTAAAATGTGATAACTCTAATATAAAATAATGTCACGTGATATTTGTTGGCTGGCTATTTCCGGTGAAAATTAGAAAGCTAAATACGCACTCCGTCTTATTTTCGTAATCTTAAAAAGCTCCTTCATCACGTTACTATTTTTGGCTTTCCAATATTAGAATCCACCTTAACCAGTTACTCAAGTGCATGGCAACACCTCAAAATCACCTAAGATTTAAAGTATTACTGAGCATGTACTTAATAAGTAAAAGTAATAAGCCTGAGGTTAATAATCACGACACTAGCTGCTGCTGCTGCTTGTATAAGACAACGATGATTGCAGTTTGCATTTTGATTTTCGGAGCCTTCTCGTCTTTTTTTCAATAACAAATAATTAAAAAAAAAAAAAAAAAACATATTCGTTGAAGCTTACTTTAATTAAACAAAAAATCCGTCTTCTACTTTTTTTCTTCGATCGAATTTGTCGCTATCTTCAGATTAAAATCTGCCATATCCGACAGTAATTCCCTTTTGTACATAAAACGTAAACTACATAAAACGCTAGTTATGTTTTGTCATTGTATTTCTTATCTAAAGCCGTTTTACTTTTCGTTATGTACGCTCAATAGTTCACCCACATTCATTGTCTAACAGCCTCATTCACGTTGTCAAAACATGCTAGCTGCAAAACATTTTTGTTATTTGTGCCCGAAGTCTCATGAATTTTAATACTGCGTGCTTTTCATCAGCCATCATTGATTTTATCCAGAGATCGTTTCCGAAAAATAATCAGGGATGCAATGCATTTCTGATCTCATAGCTACACAGCCGATTGCGCTTTTTATATATTTACTTGCTAAAAGTTCTTGTATATTGCCTATTTTAACATTAAACAGACTCCAATATACTGTATTCAAGTTTGGAATAGATTTTCCAAAGTTTTCAATTTCTAATTTTTCAGACATAACGTATTGCAAATGCATCATGTCTACATGCAGTAAATTATTAGAATAAGCAACGCTTCCCCAATAGAAAAGACCATTGTTACTTATTGTCAGTGGATACCACTATCCAGGACATATTGTGGACTTAATTTCTACACAGGTTTTGTCCATAAAAAGGCACAAAACATGACGTATCTAACAAAGCATCCGCTGGGCTACTGAGTTCAAAGGTTCTGTAAACAAATCAAAACTGTAAGTGTGGCTCTGATGATATCATATCTGGAACTGTTGTGGAAACATGGAAATAGCGTTAAACACAGGTCTCTCAGGATGGTTAGAGGTTGGGTGCAACAAGCTATATCGATAGTGCGAGATTGCAAAGTGACATCATTGCGTGCACCATGTTGGAGTATGTTGGTATTAACAATCCCCCATGTGTGTCCTCGTATATACACCATAGCTCGTATATACACTGCCCTACCATTAATATCCGGACACCCCTTCATGGATGGGGAAACAGGTCCTATGCATGCAACACGTCATAGAACCTGCTATAAATATGCACACTAGGCTTCGAACAGACAATTGCAAAAGTGGGCATGCAAGAAGACACGTTCAACAGAATTACCTCAACATTTCAACAGAATTGATCACCTCAAGAAATGCTAGACGTCGATTAACATGGTGCAAGGAGCGCGAAACCTGGACTGTAGAGCAGTGGAAAACAGTCCTATGGACAAACGAGTCCGTGTTCGCACTCTACCAGTCTGATGGCCGTTCCTGGATGTGGCGAATGCCAGAGGAACAGTTCCTTCCTGATTGTATCCACCCAACAGTGAAGTTTGGTGGAGGCAGTGTCATGGTATGGGGCTGCTTTTCATGGTTTGGCTTGGGCCATTAACCGTTATCGATAAAACCATGAATGCTATGAAATATCAGGACAACCTGGACAGTTATGCACTTCCAAAATTATGACAATACTTCGGGGAGGGCCCATACCTGTATCAGCAAAACAACGCGCCATGCCATACTGCTTGGACAGTAACAGAGTGATTTGAGGACAAGGGTGTGGAAAAGTGGGATTGACCAGCCCAGAGTATTGATCTGAACCCTATGAGTATCTTTGGGATGTATTGGATCGTCGGGTACGTGCACGTCCAGATCACCGATAGAACAAGGTCGAACGCTAAAGGCCGAGTGGAGGAACATACTACCTGACATTTATAAAAAGCTGGTCGAAAGTATGCCACGAAGATTGAAGGCCGTCATAAAAGAAAAAGGTTTCAGCACAAAATAATAAATGACACAATAAAAGCTTTTTTTTTTTTTGGTTTCAAGGTAGGTGTCCGGATATTAATGGTAGGGCAGTGTATATGTATGTATGTAGCATTCAGAACGATTTGCAAGTTGGCATAAAAACCAAGAATAACTGACGGAAAAATCCTACACACTCCTCCTCCTCTTGAGATGGGCTAATTACAGCCTGGAATGAAGACGGACTTTAGAAATTCCTCCAGTCATCGATTGGAATTGAACCCAGACTTCGCCATGGCAGAAGGAGACGTATCGGGCCACTAGGCTGTCGCGGAGGCGTCACGTTGGTGTGTTGTACTGCAGGAGGAAATAATATCGCTACATAGCAGATTACTAGTATCGAATAAGTAATACAATTTATAGTTATACGCCAGCTTTTGATTAGAAAAAAAGCTGGTAGTGCAAACTGACATGGCCAAGAATCATCGCGAAGACAACTAGTCCTTTCACTTTAGCATTCCCGCTCTTCACATTTTGAATCTTGAAATATGTAACTTTTCAGAGCAGTACATTTTGTAAAGCAATACACGTTTACACTTTTCTGCTTTTACGGGGCAATGATTTTAATTCAGGAGATTATCAGCTGAACGGAGACCTTGTGGATGCCGATGATCGAAATGATACCGTGGTGTGCAAATTTTAAGGATCAGTCAGATTTTCACCTGTAGCTTCTCATAGGAGTGGTCTGGATATGGGAAAAGCATATACCAAAGGAACCTCGTGAGGTACAGAAATGATGAAGGCAACATCACTGACACAACAACGGTAACAAAACGGTACAGAGGGACTTTATTCAAAAATGGCAACATAGTACTGGCTGCCATGATACAGATGAATCACTGCCAAAGATGGAACAAAGGGAGGAGGTGGTCCTCAGTAGGAGATATGGCCACCCCTAATGTCGATGCAGGCTTTTCACTGCCTGTCCATACTTGAACAATGATGTTGATAAGTTCTTGTGGTAACATCGTCCATTCCTCTGTCAGCGCCATCTTTAGGTGGTGAACATTTTCTGGTGGGTGCGGACGTGCTGTTAGGCACGTCCACCCCAGAGCGTCCCATATGTGTTCGATGGAATTTAGATCGCGGGAACGGGCAGGCCAATCCATACGAACAATGCCCTCATTTTCCAAAAGCATATCAAATGCTGCAGTGCGATGGGGTGTGCCGTTATCATTCATAAACACGAACTCGGGGCCAATGGCACCTCGGAACAGACGCACATGGGGAAGGATTACCTCAGTACAGTAGCTAGCGTGCACCGGTTACAGTACCGCCTTCCAGTATCTGGAGTGGTGTACGTCCATCCAAGATAACGCCTTCCCAGACGAGAACACTTCGACTGCCATATCGATCCCTTTCAGTGATGTTTGTGGGGGTGATACTGTGTGCCAACCTCTCGCCAGATTAGCTGATGCCCAGAATCGCTGCTGAGACTGAATCTACTCTCATCAGTAAAGAGTACCTTAAGTAAAGATTTTGTGGTTGTAACCTTTAGAAATAGTGTTGGTCCTTAAGTTTTGCACACCATTGTATTTTAAGCCAAACGTATTTTTCCAGTGATGTAGGTCAGCACAACGGCTTGGTATATTCTTATATTTTCAAAATCTTTCAGTCTGCGGATCTACATACATGATCTCACATTCCTAATATTAGATAGAAGAAACATACCAATTACAAAGGTTACAGATCGCAGCCAGGAAATATATCCTGTTTGATGTGCTAGCTGCTCAGTGGAGCACAGTATTACCAGATTTCCATCAAAAATTAGTAGAAATTCTATCACGATGCATTCAAGCAGTATTATGATGAAGGTAAGCAATACGCTGTTAAATTCTTTGAATTAAAAAAAAATATATACAAGATGTATATTTTCTTGATAATTACAAATATCCGAGCCTTATGCAGGATAGCACATACGTGGTATTGATTCATGTATCCGACGAACTCATAATAACCCCTATAGGTGGTGGGGAATTATGAGATCGTCGATTACAAGTTATGATCCTTGACACTGCCCTTTAAAATGTGAATTTGGAGAAGTATCATGTCAGAGTGAACAGTGATATGTGATTTGTTATTTTGTTAGAGGGCTTAATTGCTCGGAAGCAGTTAAAGAGATGAATGAAGCATATTCTGGTGTGACCAAACTTTCCAGTGTGAAGTGGTTTCTCCAACAAGGCAATGCCAGGCGCCATATAGCTAATATTGTGCAGGCAGTGATCACTGCCATAGGTGTCGATATTCTGCCAGATTCCCCTTATTCACTGAACTACGCGCAGTGTAATTTCTTCCTGTTTCCACGTCTGAAGAAAGCTCTCAATGGCAAGCGTTTCGCGTCCGACACAACGATGACTTGAAAGAAGCCTTTTATGAGTGGGTGTGACGGTGGCAAAAGTGTTTAAAGTTCAAGGGACAGTATTTCGAGAAGGAGAAATCCACAGAAGATTCAAATTATGACAATTAAGATAAGATCTTGCACCAATCAGCGAGTTAAATGATCATCCCTCATACTTGGATTTCAGGAAACTTTTGATACTGTTACACATAAGACTGTTTTACAAACTGAAGTCGTATGACATTAAGGGAAAGTTGATACTATGGATAGTGGCGGACATAAAAACTGCATCACTTGTGAATTTTGCAAACAATGTGTTTTGCACTGCATTGTGGGTTGCAGAAATGTTCGAAATGCATTTGTTAGATGCGATATACATCTCTGTGAATGAAATCCAATAAATAGACTCCACCTGATATACCTAATTGCCATAAATATCTTGCCAAAGGGCAAAATGCGTAAAAAATGGAAATAAGAGAAATCATGCAAATGGCAATCATGACAACAAAAGATACATTTTATTGCATCTACGAGAACAAACTGAAATGACAAGTTAACGTAGTAGTATTATGTACTGTAAATCAGTAAAATAAGTCCTCAATATTTTGCTGTTTCTCCTCGAGCTGCAATTAGTCTTGCAACGATCTCGCATAGAGTTAATCAACTTCTGTATATACAGTTGCCCAATTTCGTGGTACCACACCTTTACAATGCTCTCCTGCAGCTGAATCTTACTTGTTGGCTTCTTCTGAGCAATTTTAGACGACATTATGTACCAGAAATTTTCAACAGGGTTCCAATGTGGACTGACTGTTGCCACACCAGTCCAACACTGTAATGCCAGCATTTCTGAGGTATGACTGCACCTTAAGGGAGAAAAACGGGAGGAAAGATTGGTGTATGTGTTAAGCTTTGTGAGACAAGAAGACAAACTCATCATTAAATCTAAATAGCATAAAACTTATCAATTTTTCTGTGTGGCAAGGTGCTGAGTCCTGTTGAAAAATGCAGTTTTCGACGTCTGTGTGGTGATCCCTAATAATAGGTTTCAGGCACTCCTCCAAGATAGCAGTGTAGGTTGTTATTATTATTAGCTATATGGTGCAAGGAAGCCTGAGGCTTATGCTGCACCAGCCAAAAAAAAAAAAAAAACTTCCCGAGTTACCTGCGAGAGAGAAGTAGAAAGGAATCACCAAGAGAAGAATGATGATATCTAGCTCAGGATCCTGGGTGTGCCAAGCCCATACTCACCAGATGTGAGCCCCTGGTTTCTGCATTCACCGTTCCGTTAATAAACTTAATTCGCCGCACTCCTTTGCTTGTTATGCATCCCCAGACCATCTGACCGGCAGGGGACTTTACAGTCGGTGTTATGCAGTCAGGATGGAATGCCTCCGATTTTCGTCTTCTGACATATCGCTTCCCATCCGAGTCATGCAGGTTGAATTTGTTTTTTCACTCCGTGGCTGAGTTAGTCGGTCTCAGGCGTAGATAGCAAGGTTTTATTTTTATCCAGAAACAGGGTTTTTTGTCCAGCAAATAGACGATAGAACACACGCAATTAACAGACATAAGACACAGCATGGCAGATGAATTTAATTATTCGGGTGGCCTAAATATAATAGTTTGGTTTTAGTTTGCAGGTTGAATTTCGATTCGTCTGAAAAGATGACTGCTTCCAATTGCTCTTTTGTACATGAAACATGCGTTTTACCCTAAAAAAGTTGCTTCTTCCTCATTTGTTGGGTCAACAAAGGCTTCTTCTTGGGCTGATAGGCATGCAGACTACATTCCGAAAGACGTCTTTGGACAGTTCGTGCACTTGTTTCAATACCAGAGGCCATGTCCAGTTTTAGATCAAGAGCACTAGCATGGCGATTACGAAAGCATAGCCGTTTCAAATATCGATCTTGGGAAGGCGTTGTCACTCTCTTACGGCCTGATCCAGGTCTTCTCTTGACATCACCCGTTTCACGCTTTAATTTCAGTGCCTGGGATACTGTTGACAGCCTATTTTATCAGCGATAGCACGCGTAGAAAGCCCTTCCTGGAACAGAGCAACAGCTATCCTTTTTTTCTTGGTGGCAACTGAACATATAGAGCCATGCTTACACCTCCACAAAACAGGATACTAACGAGCGTGTACACCCTTCCAATGCTGTATTTATAGAAACGGCTGATGCAATATCTTGCAATTACTGCCAGTGCAATAGAAGCGTTATCTGACGCAGTACCTTTGTTTTGCGACAAATAAAATGACTGTAATCAAACAATATCTTATACATTTCACTATAAATGTTACTTTTTTTTAAGGTGATGCAGTTTTTTTGTCTGCCTGTATAAATTGATGGTTGAGTGGGAGAAGAGAAGGAGTGGTAATTAATGGACACTGCTTTTCCTGGACTAATGTTATTAGCGGAATCACTCCGAGTTCGGGCCCATTCTTGTTTTCGATATTTATCAATGATATTGATGAAGGTATATAAGGCTTAATGTCGAAGTTTGCAAATGATAAAAAGGTATGTTACTGCAACTGGATCTAGAAAAGTTAGGAAGGTAGGATACGAAATGCCAATTGAAGTTTAACATGGACAAATGCAAAAGTACTGCAAATACCCATATCCACAATGAAATGTTATTCCAGAAATGGTGTATTCCGATACACCACTCCTCTTGATACTGTTCAATGGTAATAGTGCAATTTCTCTACCACCTCCCTGAAAGTGTTACTCATGTGGTGGGTACCTACTATCAACTCTCTTTCAAAGTCGGTTAACTCACGACGTTTATCCATACTGACCTCAAATTACCGTCTACGTGAATGCAGTGATACAGTGTACCTGCCAAGCGGTGGGTTTGTCCACTAGCGAGAGGGGTGACAGTATTGCATTGCACAGGAACCCTATGAATTCTGTCCTTTCAGTGTACAAAGTAAATAATAACTTACATTAATTTATACATATATAAAAATAAATTTTCTGTTTATACTCCGGGACGACCGAACGGTCAGAGGAGTTCACAAGATAGACAGAATACAAGAAACAGCACCGTATTCAGTAGTCACGGACTTGAACCCCGGTCACTCAAGGCACGTGTACTTATGCACCCGCGTGCCTGACCGCTAGGCTACGGCGGCACACTATCACTGCATTCTCTCCTGGCCTGCACCACAACTGAACACTAACAGTAAGTTGAGGTGTTCAGAGAGTGCAGTGCAGAAAGCAAGAGTCGAACAAATGAAATGGATCAGACGAATGAGTGTAAGTGTTTGAGAGAAAGAACACAAACCATAAATGTTACAGTTAAGTACACACTAACACTAGTTTTAATCTTTTATATTCTTACTTATTTAGCTTATTATGTATTAGTATTTAAATTTACATTAGCATTAGCATTAGTAGAGGCATATGATGCAAGAAAGCAAGCTTATTCAGCATCAGCCAAAAAAAAAAAAAAAAAACACTACTCCCATTTCACCCCTCCGTTCGTTCGAAATACCTGTCCAGCTGAGCCTTAAATTTATTTAGGCTATCAACTTCAACAACAAGCGATGGGAGTCTATTCCACAAACCAACTGCCCGCTGGCTAAAGGCAAATTTCCGCACATCTATCCGACATCCGTCCTTCCTCAATTTGAATTTATGCCCTCTCAGGTGATTATTCTGAGCAAGAGGAAGAATCCCATCGGCATTGAGCATGCTCAAGCCATTCAAAGCCTTATACACCTCTATCAGATCACCTCGCCGATGCCTAGTTTCCAGGCTCTGTAATTTGCAAAACTTAAGCCTTTCTTCGTAAGAGCAACCCTTTGTTCCATTCACTAATCTTGTTGCCCTTCTCTGTACTCGTTCGAGCAGCTCTACATCCTTCTTGAAATGAGGCCTCCAGACCTGTATACAGTACTCAAGGTGTGGCCTGACCAATGCCTTATACAAGGGAATAATCACATCCTTATCCCTGCTAGAAAAATTCCTGTATATCATTGACAAGACACCATGAGCTACTCTTGCAGCTCGTCTGCACTGCTCAGAGAACTTCATATCTGCCTGCACAATTACCCCCAGGTCCTTTTCATTCTCTACCACTGCCAGCGTAGTGCCACAGAGTTGATACGTTGATCTGGGGTTACTGTTTCCCATATGTAGTACTTTACATTTGTCAATGTTAAACTTCATTTGCCACCTCTCAGCCCATCTGCTCAACCTTTCCAGATCCTGTTGCAGCAGCATAGTATCAGTAGTGTCCTTAACAACCCTGCCAACCTTGGTATCATCTGCAAACTTGGACATTAAGCCTGATACACCATCATCAATATCATTTATAAATACAGAAAACAACAATGGACCCAACACTGAACCCTGAGGAACTCCACTAATAACATTAGTCCACGTTGAGCAGTGTCCATTGATTACCACTCTCTGTCTTCTGCCACTCAACCATCCCTTTATCCATAGCAGCAATTTGCCTCCAATGCCACACTTCTCCAATTTGTGCAGCAGTCTTCCATGCGCAACAGTATCAAAAGCCTTTCTAAGATCCAAATATATAATATCAAAGTTATTCCCTGCATCCAGTTCTTTTGTGACTACATCATAGTATCCAATCAAATTGGTCAGACAAGACCTGCCCTTAACAAAACCATGCTGTGTCTGAGCTATAACTGAATTCTTGTCCAGATGATCCTGCAGTGCTTCTTTAACCAGTGCCTCCATTAATTTTCCTGGAACCGAAGTTAAACTAACATTACACACCATCGCATCTCTCCTGGTGTGTGAGAAAAAAGATGAATGAGTGAGTGGGGAAAAAAAAAAAAAAAAAATATATATATATAACCTATCAGAAAAAAAAAAACATATTACAAAATATTTTCAAGGACATTCATGTGTTGTTGCGGTATAGCACAGGTTTCCTCCCATCAACCTATATTATAAAATATAAGAAAAAAGTATAAAAATAGAATGCAAGTAGTGAGAATTTAGATTATGAATGAAGTAAATGTCCCTCTCCCACCCCCACCGGATGAGGGGAAGATGACTCCTTTCCTTTGCATGGTGGTTCCTCACTACCAGCTAACATATCCTACCCTGGAGCAGGATGGGCAAAAAAACCAAATTATATTAGGGTCCCCTGTAAATGATTGCATCTTTGTCTGTAAATTGTTCTCTGGTCGATTTGCCAGTTTTGCTGGATGAAAAATCCCGTTTCTGGGGGGGGAACCTTGCTATCTACGCTTGAGAGCAGCTAACTCAGCTACAGAGTGAAAAGAGTCCATTAAAGTTGCTCGCATCATCGATGGGCCTTTTTCACCCGGTGTAGGGAGGACAGTGATGATACCACTATGCTACGCACGCAGATGAGCAGGTTGGGCAGTTTGACCTTCCTACCGGATTCAACACTTACATGGGCCTGAAAACGATCACTGCAGCTCCACTGCCTGCAAATTCTAATGAATGTCTAAATTCAACCGTCCTCGTAAACCTCTTTTGGCCTTCCCAAATTCTATTGTTCACCCCCTTTTTTTATTTTTTTAAATAGGCCTTGCCACTGAAATCCTCGAAAAATAGGTTACGGGGTCTGCCAGAGTACATAAATAATCTACTGGGGACCTTGCCTGCCTCCTCATGGCAAAGTGTGGGTTCCAATGGCTAAATGGTCAGAGAAACAACAGAACATAACACTATACAACAAACCACTCCCTACACGTTTTTAAATCTTTGGCCTCCAGAGTTCTGTGTCACACAGATTACACAATGCGGAGATGGGGATAACCCCTGGTCTGTCAGACAACTAACACTTTACTTTACCACCACTGGGAGGTGAGCCAGGCTGCCCATCATACTCTGGCTGGCCTCATCCAGGTAACCCTGGGCTTCCTGGCAGAGACCAAGTAAAAAAAAAAAAAAAAAAGGAAGAAAGAAAGTGAGGGGGGATAGCTAAAGAGGGTTAAAGTGGGAAGGAAGAAAGAAGGCATACTTCAGATGAAGTAGGTAGGGGCACCATATGGCATTTAACACCCGAAGGTGTTTGTACCACCCGACTGACCTTTCAGTATATAGGTGCAAAGTCATCCCACACCCGAGTGTGTCAGCAGGGTTTAAAGTCAATCCTACCCCAGAAAGGGTTTCAGTGTATCATACCCTGGAAGAGGCACTAGTTTATACTACCCCATAGGAGTTTGCAGTGCATTTAGATGGGATTCCCTTTGTGCTACTGTAGAACTATTGTCTAGGAGATTCTTGTCTGATTTGTTTCCACACATCTATTCTGCAACCATCCTTCCATTTGAATCTGTGTCCCCTCATACATGTTGTCTGAGCAAAAGTAAGATTCCCATCAACATTAAGCTTGATCAATCCATTCGAAGTCTTAAACACCTCAATCAGATCATCTCACAGATGGAGTCTCCAAATTGTGCAATTGCAGAACTGAAGCCTTTCTTTGTAAGAGCATCCCCTTTGTTCCGCACACCAACTTGTTGCTGTTCTCTGTACCCGTCCAGCAGCTCTACAACCTTTCTAAAATGACGCCCCCAGAGATGTATGCAGTACTCAAGATGTTGTCTGACCATTGCCTTATACAATGGGAAAATCACCTCCTTATTCCTGCTAGCAAAATTCATGTATATCATTGACAAAACCCCCACAAGCTGTCCTGACAGCCTGTCTGAACTGCACTGAGAACTTCATATCCTGCTTGATTACCCCCTGGCCTTTTTTGTTTTCTGCTACCCTGAGTGTAGTTGCACACCATTGGCATGTTACTCTGGGGTTACTGCTTATATCAACTACTGTCTGATATAATAACAAATCACATATTGCTATTCAATCTTATGTCCAACATGATCATCAGTGACACGTGGCTAAAAAAAAAAAAAAAACTCTTCATGCAACACTAGCTGGTACTGGCATATGCATACAGAGTCTGCTCAGTAGCGATCAGAGAGAGAGAGAGAGCATCTCTAGAGGCAGTTATGGAAAGTTCACATGGTAAACATAAAACGGCACCAGTCCGCAAATTAATAATCACCCCTCGTAGATTCTTCCTTTGTACTAACCTCATAGCAGCTAATCAGATTTGCAAAGTATGATCTCCCTTTAATCAGGAGACCACACACCAAGACAAAATGAGTTTTAAAGCCAGTAATATGTGCTCTAAAGAGATATTTATGGATGAGAAAATGTTTAATGTAATTGTAAATCTTTCTACTGATAGCATGGCATCTGACAGATGCCAATTAAATTTTTTTAATTTTATTTTTTATTTGGAAATGAAATGAAATCCTCCTTGTATATCCTAACCCATCAATATTATCTAACTGGCTATTCAGTATTTTCTACTTTCATTTTGACATAATATGAATTACAAGACATTTAACAGGCACCAAGTGGGTAAGAGTCTATCTTTCTTCTTGGTAACTTCCATTCTAATCCTGCCACAGTGCTTTCATTTTACCACTTAAAGGTGAACAGTTGGCAAAAATACAGATGTTCATGTTCTATCTGCTTGATGCCACAGGGGAATTTCTTTCAAACTGGGGATGAACGACCTTAAATTCTGAAAATTAAATTACTTTTAGTTTCTCTTGCTTTATTTTCATTCGATACATTTTGAGTTTGGTAGATAATTAACAGATCATTTTCAATTCAGCAAAAAAAGCTAAAAATAATTTTTTTTTTATTAAAACAAAATGGAATGTCTCACAGATGCTGCATGGACATTTCTGTTAAACTGAAAGGGCAAGTAATGGAAGGCTAAATAAACACAGTAATTAAGTATTGCCTTGAGTACTGCGTACAGGTCTGGAGACCTCATTTTAGGAAGGATGTAGATTTACTTGAGCGGGTACAGAGAAGGGCAACAAGATTGGTGAGGGGAATGAAGGGATCCTCTTACCAAGAGAGGCTTAAGTTCTGCAAATTGCAGTGGCTGGAGACTAGGCACCTGCGCGGTGATCTGATTGAGGTATATAAGGCCTTGAATGGATTGAGCACGCTGAATTCTGATGGGATCCTTCCACTTGTTCAGATTACGAACCTAAGGGGGCATAAATTCAAATTAAGAAAAGACAGATGTAGAATAGATGTGCGGAAATTTGCCTTTAGCCAGCGGGTGGTTAATTGCTGGAACAAAATTCCATCTGTCGTTGTGGAAGTTGATAGCTTGAATAAATTTAAGGAGGAACTGGACAGGCATTTGGAGGGAATGGTGTGATTTTTTTTTTTTTTGGGCTGATGCTGCATAAGCTCATACATTTGCTTTCTTGCATCACATGCCACTACTACTACTACTACTACTACATTAAATTTATGATAAATTTACATAACATAATGGCATTATTAAGAGTTTTATACCCAACGGACTAATGAACACTGATAGGATGAGGTAGCACTCTAAACATATTTTAATTAATGTGGTGTGTTAAATCTATTTCCAAGAAAATATAAATTTTAGTGGACTGACAGTTACAAAATCTTTTAAATGAATTATAGATTTTTCAAAAATATAATTTGGGAAATGGATACTGGTGTGGTCAATTATAATAATTTTTTATACCGATTCATGAATTTTTAAAAATATTCTTTCCACATTTCCATTATGTGCTCGAACGGGAGGGGGGGGGGTAATTTAAGATAATTTTTAAATTCTGTGGCCTACTCGAAATACAATCTTCAGAAGTAACTACCGTCAGGGGTAAAGGGAAGGGTTTTTGCTTTCGTAAAGGTGACTATGGTGGTCTCAGACAGTTTTTAAATTCTATATGGGACCAACTGATGTTACCAACAGCAAATTCTAAATGGGAAGCATACAAGAAAGTAATCTTGGAAGCTACTAGGCTTTTCATACCAACTAAGAAATACTGTTCAGATGAACTAATGAGACTTGTGGCAGAGAAGAAAAATTGCATGAGGTGCATATAAATTATCACGTGACACAGAAGACTCTGTAATCACGTCAAAAAGAAGGTGAGGCAAGCAAAGGCCAATTATGAGAAATCTTTGGCTGTTATTGTTGTTATTTGGTTTTTAGGAGCATTAGCAACTAAGGCCATATTGCTCCGGGGATATGCAGTGGTCATTTCCTGACCTTTCTACATCCTCCGTATTTGGTGGTCACGGGCTTGAATCCCGGTCTGATCAAGAAGTGTGTGCTATGCACTGCTGCTCCTGCCCACCTGGCTACGGAGGCTCCCAGAAGAAATCTTTCGCAAAGGATGCAAAGAAAAACAGCAGACTTCTTTACTTATGTAAACTCTAGAAGGAGGGGTTGAATCAGATTGGTCCACTTGACATCAACAGTTCGATTGTTGATGAACCTGCTGAGGTAGATGGCAAACTGAATGAGTATTTTGCATCTACATTCACACATGAGGAAGTCTGTAGGGAAGTGGAGGCCAGAAGCTTAAACTCTGGCAGGGAGCTAAATGATTTTGTAATAACTGAAAGTGGATGAGAAATTGAAGATAAATACAAGGAAGGCCCCTGGGGGTGGTGGGATCTATCTAGTTATATTAAAGGAGGCAGCAAAGGAAGTAAGCAAACCCTTACCATAATTACAAAATCTTCTTTGGACTCAGAGGTCCCCACGGACTGGAGATATGCAAAAGTATCTCGAATTCACAAAGGGTGACATGAGCAATTACAGGCCTGTTAGTTTAACTTCTGTTCCAGGGAAAATAATGGAGTCACAGGTTAAAGAAGCAATGCAGGATCATCTAGACAAGACTTCAGTTATACACAGAGTGGACAGAAATTATGGGATATCTACATAGTAATGGGTAGGCCACCTTTCACCCGGATAAGGGTAGTCACACAGCGAGGCATTGAGTTCACTAGTTCACGAAAGCATTCCACAGGTATTCCCATCCATGCTTGTCATCAGGACCAGAGGCAGTTCAACTAAATATTAGTTTGCACCTGGTGAACTTTTCATTTTGTTTTTCATTTAAAATGATAAACTTTAGCAAACTGAGGACTTCTGATAACATTTCAGCCATAATTGTCATGTTTACCAAAACTGTTGTTTAAAGGCTGCAAATGCTCATTTTGGAATATTTTGAGAGTGCCTGTCAAATATTACTTAGCTTTGCCTTAACTATTAATTAATTTTTTTTTTTATATATATTTCTATTTGTGATGCTAGTCAATGTAACATACCATCACAAAAAAAAAGGGTTAGAAATGTGAAATTCCTAGGTGATGCACTTTCTTTGAACACCAGTGTACTTGGATTTTAGCAGAGCATTTGATACTGTACAAATTGGAGCAGTATGGCATTAAGGGCAAGTTGCTACAATGGATAAAAGGATGGTTGAGCAGAGAGAGAGAGAGGTAATCAATGGACACTGCTCTTCATGGACTAATGTCATTAGTGGAGTTCCCCAGTGTTCCATGTTGGGCCCTTTGTTTTCTGTATTTATCAATGATATTGATGAAAGTATATCACACTTAATGTCCAAGTTTGCAGATGATATGAAGGTTGGTATGGTTGTTAATGATAGTAAGGATGGTCCGCTACTGCAACAGGATCTAGGAAAGTTGAGATGGGCTGAGAGGTGGCAACTGAGGTTTAACATTGACAAATGCAAAGTACTGAATATGGGTAGCATTAACCCCAGAGTAACATACAAACTGTGCAATACTACACTGAAGGTAGTGGAGAATGAAAAAGACCTGGGGATAATTATGCAGTCAGATATGAAGTTTTCTGAGCAGTGCAGACAGGCTGCAAGAGTAGCTCATGGGGTCTTGTCAATGATATATAGGAATTTTGCTAGCAGGGATTGGTTGGGTTTTATTGATGCATTAGCAACTAAGGCTATAATGCACCAAAACCTGGTCATAAAAAAGTAATACTTTCAATGGCCTAATGAATTAGGTCACTAAGTCAAGATATAAAAACAAGTATAAAATGTATAAGACGAATAGCAATAAACAAGTAACAATAGCAAGGTAAATTTTTAAATATGAGTAAAAAGGTTTACCGATTTTAGAATGCTAGCAGGGATAAGGAAGTGATTATCTCCTTGTATATGGCAATGGTCAGGCCCCACCTTGAGTACTGCATACTGGTCTGGTGGCCTCATTTCAGGCAAGATGTTCAGCTACTAGAACAAGTACAGAGAAGTCAATGAGATTAGTAAGTGGAACAAAGGGTTGCTGTTACCAAGATAGGTTTTAAGTTCTGCAAAGTGCAGCGTCTGGAGACAATGCACCTGCAAGGTGATCTGATTGAGGTGTATAAGGCCTTGAATGATTTGAGTAAGCTCAATGCTGATGGGATTCTTCCTCTTGCTCAGATTCTGCACCTGACGAGGCATAAATTAAAACTGAGGAAAGACAGCTGTAGAATAGACATGCGGAAATTTGCCTTTAGCCAGTGGGTTGCTCCAGGGGCTGGAACAAACTCTCATCTGTCTTTGTGGAAGTTGACAGCTTAAAATAAATTGAAGGCTGAACTAGACAGACTTTTGCAGTGAATGGATGGGTGAAACGGGAAGGGTTTTTTTTTTTTTTTTTTGGTTGATGCTATATAAGCTTGGCTTCTTGCATAATATGCCTCTACTAATACTAATTCCAATTATTATTTATTTATTTTTTTTTGTGATTTTCGATATGAATAATTACAGTTACTGGAACAATTACAGTTACTAAATTTGATCTTATAAAAAAAATAGTATTAATAAACTGAGTGCGTGTGTACATGTGTGCAAAAATATGGATGTACTATTAGAGTGCACCTCTCTCAAAACAGTGGAGACTAAAATTATAATTAAAAGATAATTCAAGAAAATGTAAAGAATCACACCTGTGTCAAGGTGCTCTAGAACTAAGTTGTTGAAAATAGTATGGTTGAATAAAATAGTATGGTTAAAGATACAGTGTAATTATTTATTTTCCATTTCAGAAACTTAAGTCACACCTTAAAATTGCACAAATATTTTATTGCCCAATCTTTATACATGTTTTTTTAAAATCATGCATCATAATAAGCATTTACAGTTTCACAGAGACTGGGTGCAAGAAAGAAATGGGCTTTGTGCTTCTCACTTTCAAAAAACAGCAAAATAAAATTATTGACACCATTCTCCATTTTATATATATCAAAATTCAAGTATAAAAAATGAATAATATAGTCAACATTTATAAAATATAATACATCTCTCATGTGAAGACTAAGAAATATAAATATGAGTTTAAAAAGGCAAAAATTTCATTCTTCAAAGACAACAGTTTCGGCAGTAAGTGAAATATATATATATATAAATATGTCAACTACAGCTTTCATTAAACACCACTTCCTAAATTTGGTTCACGTTAGTGCAAACAGAGAATGGACTATAAGCAGGAGGAAACATTAAGATATATTAATGTCCAAACAAAATCAGTATGAATATTTAGATAAATGATGATGACTGTATTACAGAATAACACAAAACAGTGGTTTGCACAGTGATCATAAAAAGAAAAATGTTACAAGATATTACAAGAAATCAAAAACAATGCATAAATTGGCCATAAAATAAGTTACAATTGGATATCCACAAGTTTCATTAAGGAAATATGAGATCTTTGTGAAAATTGCAAAATTAAATAAACCAAAATATATATATTAATTATATAACATTCTGAAGCCAATACTTTACATAATATTCACAAATTCAATCACAGTGATATTTAGGTTAATCTTGTGCTTTACAAACTCTTTTGATCCATTAAAGTTGTGCATTTATTTCAATATTCAGTGTTCTGTCACAAATATCAGATATAATTTTAAGTACTTCAAGTATGATCACAGATATTGCTAATTTTTCATTGGTAGTAAGTACATTTTTTGTCTACCTGTTTTCAGCAATTCCTAAATTTGATCTTATAAAAAAAATAAGTATTAATAAACTGAGTGCGTGTGTACATGTGTGCAAAAATATGGATGTACTATTAGAGTGCACCTCTCTCAAAACAGTGGAGACTAAAATTATAATTAAAAGATAATTCAAGAAAATGTAAAGAATCACACCTGTGTCAAGGCGCATGCTTGGGCAGTATCTAGAACTAAGTTGTTGAAAATAGTATAGTTGAATAAATAGCTAATACTAATAAAATTAAAATGAATCTAATTTTGCAATTTATATGCCAAACAGACAACACACACAGAACTTTATAACGTTGGAACAAATTTTGTAACTTTCATCATTATTAGAAGGCCACCATAGCCTAGTGATCAGACGTGCGGGTGCATAAGTACACGTGCCTTGAGTGACCGGGGTTCAAGCCCGTGACTACCGAATACGGTACTGTTTCTTGTATTCTATCTATCTTGTGAACTCCTCTGACCGTTTGGTCATCCCAGAGTATAAACAGAAAATTTATTTTAATATTCTATTAAATCTTTGATAATGATGTAGAATGCTAAAAATATTGAAATATGCTAACCAAAAATGTCAGCATGACTATATATAATAATGCCAATGTTAAAAATACAACAGCCAAAACTTTTAATATCCCATACCTTTTTGTACGTATAACAGACCTAATTCCATTGACCAAGCTTGTTATTCTGTATCATTAGGAAATATAGAAATAACTAACTTCTATATATATATATATAAATAAATAAATAAATAAAACATGCACATTTCACTAAAATTTAAATTGAATTTATGTTTTGCAAATGTGCAGTACCAATTTAATAAACCACTAAATGAGCCAGTATGCCTATTTTTGCAACCACTGCCTTTTCAACAATATGAGATATACGGTTGAAAGCAGAGTTTTGCAAAAATAAACATACTCTAATCAAATAAATACTACACATTTTCAGAACACAAAAAAGCAGTCTGAATTTAATTTACCATACCTGGAAAGAGGGGTATCCCCAGGGGCATTCTTAGGGTATGTGGTGCACATTAAAATTTAGCACCCCCCTTTAAAATTTTCTTCATATGTGTATGAAAGTTTCAGGTTTTCAGGCGCCCATTGAATGTTGGCACCCAGGTGCAGTGCACCCCCTTGCACCCTCGGGATGGCTCGCCACTGGGTATTCCTTACAATTTATTCAATGTGATGAATCAGATAACAATGCAGAATAAACAACAAATGCTCCAATTTTCATTTGGCAATTTCAACAAAGAATGTCATTTGTTTCTCATACTTGTACTATGCATAGTGCAAGTCATTTATTGGAGTTTAATATCAGCATTGCAGTTACTTTCAAATACATGAGGAAAGTTTCTGATATCTTTAACACTTTTGCTGCCAACTTTTTGACCAGAATTCAAAAACATGGGATTGAGTCAATCTAGATTGAAAGGGCAGAGACATTTGTTGGCTTTCTTCTCACTATGACTGAATTAATCAGCCTCCAGTGAAGGTTGCTTGATAAAAACATGCTTTTATCTGCCAAATTGGAAGGAAAACTTTTAAAAGTAGAGTCGTTTTTCCTTCCAAGTGGATTAAAAATCTAAAGCTGCATATTTGCATGAGGAAGCAGAGAGCATGTTAAGAATCTTAGCCTTAGTGTAATACATTTTTCACAGTGCGATACATAATGCCAAATCAGCAAGACTAATTCCACTTACCTTAATTTTATAAGTGTACGTTTGTGGGACAGAATTAAAGAGAGTTTAATCTATTGATGCAAAGAGGGAGAACACACCTGAACTGGTACATCATGCCACTTTGAATCACAATGTACCTTGAAGATTTGCTAATACAGTTGATGTGTTTTTTTAAATTACTTGTTGCAAAAATGGGGGATGTGAAATCTCAATGTAACTATGAGATTTCACATTTCTAGTAAACAAAAGCCTAAATCAATCAAAAATTGTAACCCAGGAGTGTCAGAGGCAAGCAACCTATAGTTAGCAACCTATATATATTATCCCAAGATAATTTTCAAAGGCTGAGAGTTGCAATCCTCTGAAGTGCATGTAAACTAGGGCTTGCAAACCGGTTAAATCCGGTTTTCATATTGAGTTGTTAAAACCGAAACCGAGCTTCTAAAACCGGATTCGAATATTTTTTTAGTTAGCCCTCGAATATAGTTTTTTGTTATGCACATTTCTTTTGTTTGTTCGTTTGTCTGGATCGTTCAACTGCTTTGTGTTAAACATGTTTTTTATTTTATTTTAAGGTACGAATCTCATGGGCAAGTGGCCAAAAGCTAGGAGGGGTACCTTTATCTTCCCACCTGTATCATGGCACGATGCAGGTGTACTCATTTACGACTGAGTGAGTTGGAGCGATAGCGTAAAAGAAAATGCTCAACATTTCTCCGTTCCATCTATCTTGTTCGCCAGGCAAGTTATGGAATGCGCCTTATTGATGGTTACCCACTAGAAACAGATTCGCTGAATATTGCATCAAATTTCAACCGTAGAAAGTTTTTTGCTTCTTTATTCCTATTAAATTTGCGATCAAATGTTCTCCAAAAAGCAGCTTCACCAAATTTAGCTTTTATGTAATTTTGAAAATACAATAGATTTAATTATAGATTTAATTATTTAATAAAAGGATGTAGAGCTGCTGGAACGAGTACAGAGAAGGGCAACAAGATTAGTGAATGGAACAAAGGGGTGCTCTTACGAAGAAAGGCTTAAGTTTTGCAAATTACAGTGTCTGGAGACTAGGCACCAGCGAGGTGATCTGATAGAGGTTTATAAAGCCTTGAATGGTTTAAGCATGCTCAATGCTGATGGGATTCTTCCTCTAGCTCAGAAAAATCACCTGAGAGGGCATAAATTCAAATTGAGGAAAGACAGATGTAGGATAGATGTGCGGAAATTTGCCTTTAGCCAGCGGGTGGTTGGTTGGTGGAACAGACTGCCATCCCTTGTGGTGGAGGTTGATAGCCTAAATAAGTTTAAGGCTCAGCTGGACAGGTATTTTGAACCAACAGAGGGGTGAAGTGGAAGTGGTTTTTTTTTTTTTTTTTTTGGCTGATGCTGCATAAGCTTGCTTTCTTGCATCAAATGCCTCTACTAATGCTAATGCTAATTGGGGAAAAAAAATTGCAAGTAAATAAATAAAAAATTTCTTTCGTGAAAATTTTGAAACTTGCCTCGTTTAGACTCTTCATTCAGTGCTTGCGGGAGTGATGCATAGTATTGTGCCTTTGTTATCTTCAATATTTTTATTTAAAATTGTCAGTGATATAAATTCCTACTAATTAATATTTATTACTCTTAATATGTCTAAGATTAAATCAAATGTATGGAATTATTTTGCTCGAAAAAGCAAAGATGAAGCACAATGTTCGAAATGTCAGAAGATAATGAAGTCGTCTGGAGGATCTACATCATCTTTGATGTTGCATTTAAAGAAAATGCATCAGATTGACATTAAACAAGATAACAGTGAACCTCCCGTAAAAATGGTAAGAACATTAGAAAACTTTATGTTAAAAAAATCTATGGAAGAAGAGATTTCAAAATTAGCTGCTTTAGATGGATTTTCTTTTAATTCAATTGCCAAGAGTGAGTTTACACAATCAAGCCTTCACCTTCAGAGAAATAAACAAGATAAATTACCACCAGACTCAGTGAATGGAATTAAAAATATGGTTCTGAATTATTATAAAACTAAGAAAGAAGAACTCATTCAGCATTTCAAAAATTCATTGGTTTTGGGTGCACAGTATTCATTGACTCTAGACGAATACGTCTATACAAAATAAAAGGTATATGAATATAAATGTGCATTCAAAAGACAATCATTGGTCGTTAGGTCTTATTGAGATTAATGGTTCACTTGATAGCAGAAGAACTGAGCAAATTGTGAATGGACACTTGAAGGAATTTGGTTTGAACTTGGATGAGGATATTGTTGCCTGCACCACCGATGGAGTAGCAATGATGATTAAGTTTGGCAAGCAAATTATGCCTAATCATCAATAACGTATAGCCTATTGTATACATCTGTCAGTTATAGATGTACTTTATGAAAAAGCAATCAATTATGGTGCCACAGTCTCTGAGTCTCCCAAAGACAATGAAGAAAGTAGTGATGATGAAGAAGTTGAAGAAAGACAGCAAGGCATGCTTTATCAAACCGACTTTACCGATGAGCTCATTTATTTCTTCAATCCAATGGCCAATATTGCACAAACTATTAACAAAGTCAGAAAAATTTGCAAGCTTTTTCGAAAATCACCTACCAAAAATGACATATTACAAAATTTTGTTAAAGCAAAATTTAATGGGAAAGAATATAAACTTATATTAGATTGCAAGACTAAATGGGATAGCACATTCTATATGACTGAGAGATTTTTGAAATTGAAAAATTGCATTCCAAATGCTCTATGTACAGTACTGTCAACTGAAGCGGTCTGACGATGACTGAAAAATACTTGAATTGCTATGTGAAACTTTGCAACCAGTTTAAATGATTCTGAAGGCTATAACTTCAGAAGGTACAGACTTACTTAAAGCAGAGTCTTCAATAGAATTTCTGCTTGCTAAGCTTGATACAGCAGAAAACCCATTTGCTTTAAAGTTTCACAAAAGCCTTTTGCAGTGTTACAATGCAAGACGAAATTGCCAAACTGTGGCATTGCTGAGCTATCTACACAGAAGAAGAACCCCAAAAAGTTTAGTAAAGAAGATTCAGGTTCAAGAACTTTTGATTTTCCAAGTAAGCAAGTTTTTAAAAAGCATGCTGAAGAGATTTATTGGAGATTATTTGCAAAACATTCCGAAGGAGTCTTAGCGTTGAATGAAGAAACTGAAAATAAACGAACTGTTCTTTTAGAAGAAAACAAATACTAGTCTAGTTCCGATACACTCATGCGAGAATATGATAGTGTAATAAAGAGATTAACTGAAGAGCTTTCAAAATATCTGAGTGAATTGGAAATCAGCAAAGAATTTAAAATTTTGGAGGCAACTAGCAGTAGAAGTGAAAAGCTGGAGAAAGTTTATAGAGCACTGCTGACCATTAAACCAACAAGTGTCCAATCTGAGAGAGTGTTTTCGATCACTGGTCTCTTTAACACAAAAATAAGGTCAAGTCTATCAGGAAAAATGCTTAATATACTGTTTTTAATGGATGATTTTCAGAAAAAAGCTGAGCAATAAATATTAAATAATTTCCCAAAGCTGTTTTTTTTTCACATTATTTTTATTTATTTATTATTATAGGGCTTATTACTTTTTTTGTTTACTATACGAGAAGATAGTTTTTATTCAAAGGATTGAATACAATTTGTAATTTTGTATAATCTCAAGCTGGTTACTTTTTGGAGCATTTTAATTTTTTTATTTTTTTTACTATAACAGGTGATAGATTTTGTTTAAGAGATTTGATTACGATTTGTACAATCTACCCAAGATAAAATAAATACCTGTGTTATAAGCTTTTAATTATTTTCCCTAAGTCTGAGAAAATCGGTTTTAAAACCGGTTTTAAGAGTAAACTTCGGTTAAACTCGGTTTTGAAAATTCTCGGTTTTATGCAAGCCCTAATGTAAACTGACATTATATTATATTATATTAAAAAGTAGCAAAACAACAAATCCTGGGCTTCCCCACAAGATTTATAAACAGGATATTCAGATCTTCAAGATATTCAGTTCAGCAAGTTTTTTATTTTTTATTTTCTCGTCAGGTGGTAAATTTTTTCAAGGATCAATGATGTACTTGGAAAATGTAATTTTATAACCTTAAAAAGTGGCAAGAAATGATTAAATTGTTCACTTTTTAATACCAACTTTATTTTCCATACATTATAAATGCAACTGTGAAAAATCAATTTTTTGATATTAAAAACGTACACTCACTGACAAAAAAAAATCAGAAATTGAATAAAAATTCAACAATAGTAGGGTTGCCTTTTGCCTGGATTACAGCCTATATACATCATGACATGGATTCTACTAGGTGTCTTCGGAAATCTAGCTCCAGATTTAACCATTCTTCCACCAGGGCATTTGTCAGTTACTGTTAATGTGATCAAAAGAGAAAACTGCAAAGCTGAATTGCCCTTTCCAATACATCCTCAATTGGATTCAGATCTGGAAAATTAGGCATCCGGGATAGATGTTAGAAATCTTGTGAATGTTATTATTAGCCATATGGTGCAAGGAAGCCTGAGGCTTATGCTGCACCAGCCAAAAAAAAAAAAAAATTTCTGAATTAACCAGAGAGAGAGAGAGAGAGAGAGAGAGAGAAAACAAGAGTCAGAAGTAGAAGGGAATCACCAAGAAAAAGAAGAATGATGATATCCATCTCAGGACCTTGGGTGTGCCAAGCCCATACTCACCAGATGTAAGCCCCCCCCCACTTATGTTCCTCGAATAATTCAGATAGTTTTTGCATGGTGGATAGTTGCATTGCTGTCTTGAAAGAATTCATCGCAATCCAATTAAAAATGAAGCAATGAAGAGCAAAATTGGAGGTAACATGTTCTAACAGTATGGATGTATCAGTTTGTACCAAATACCCCATACAATGATACCACTTCCAACTACTTGAGTGGTGAGTCAATGCACTCTGGATGCATTGGCTTAATGAGGTTTGTGCCACACCTTACTAAAAAGTGTAAATTGGGATGTGTCAGACCACATGATCTTTTACCATTGTTCCACAGTTCAGTCCTAGCACTGGTGGCACAACTCTAGTCAAATCTTTTGATTTATTGATCGAAAGCCAATCAATAGGCTTTCAATCAATAAATGGGTCTTTCTTTGCTTAAATCAAATTTTTCAGTGATTTGCTGAACACTGGACCTTATATTCTGATGCATAATTTGCTTTAAATCCCTGCAGTCTCATTCTTGAGGTACTGACTTTCTACCACGTTTCTTCTTTTTAAAGCTGCATTCTCTTTTAATTTTCTATTCCTTGTATACTTTTGAGATGGTTGCTTTCGACACACCAGTGATTTCTTTTGTTTTCTCAAATGTGGCTCCTGCTAAATGTGCTCCAACAATAACACCTTTCCAAAAATCAGAATGAAGCCCACCCCATGACTGTATCAACTAAGAGGTTCCAAGCAAGCATACAATGTGACAGTTTATATTTGCATACCCGCATTTAATTATCTGTTGATGCTAACTGCACAAGGTTTCCAATATTTTAAATTTTTTTAAAAATTAAAACTCTCTCTAGAGCACTTTAGACATGTACTCTGTTCACATTTTTTTTCACTGCCCACATCTGGATATTATCTTTACTGTTACTATGGCTATCATCACTGAGAACTAACTGAAAGCCCACATTCAAAACCTGGATGCTTGATTGATTTTTTTTTTTTTTTTTTTTTGATTTGGTAGTTGTTGGCGCATCGGCTTCTGTGGCCATATTGCACCTCCCAAGGTTTTTGCAGTACTTTGATCCAAGTCCGAGGCGGGAATCGAACCTGCGACCTTTGGGTTGCCGGGCAGGTACTTTACCCACTCGGCTAGCCCGGTCGGCACCTGGATGCCAGCCACGCTGCAGTAACATACAAAGGCAGCATGCATACACAATTGGAATGCTGCTATAAAACACAATGCCAACACACTTCAATAATTGGACACAAGAGGAGCCACTAATTTAAAATTTTACACTAATTGCATTAATTAGGTTTAAGAAAGCATGTTATTTTATTTTTTTTATGGCCAAACATCTTTAAAATAAAACAATGATGTAGATCTAAAGTCAAATGAATAAGGAGGAAAAATTAAAATTCACAATTATGTTACTTCAGAAATTTTAATTTCTAAATATAAATTGTTTTAGTGGATGCTTGTTTTATAAATGTGCATTTTGAAAATGTAATTATTATCAATGTGGCTGGTACACAATTAATCAGTTTTATTTATTTTTGTTTTGAAGCATCAATTTTCCATTTCACATTTCAGAGAAATGTGACTCTGCTACTGAATGTTTAAGTGTCAGAGTCATGTGCAGCTTGCAAGCCGCATCTATACTAGCCAATAATTAAAAATATAAAAAAAACAAAAAACAAAACACATACAAAATAATGTTGAGTAACTAGGATCGTTTTCCTGTGTTAATTCCTTACCCTCCTTTACTAGTTCTGACAGTTGCCAAAAAAGGTTGTTGCTACCCTTCGAGGCTAGTCATTTAGAAATTTTAGTTGACTCCTAAAAGTTTTGAAACTATGTGTATTGTCTATCTGACATCTAAATTACTAAACACATTAATTTCATTAGTACAGGATATTTATTTGGTCATATTATTTACGTCAAGTCAGTTCCTGATGCTGATCAAGTATGTGCAAAACTGTGATGTTTTTAAATAAATTTTATTTGACATTAGTATTTAAGCCAATTTTTAAGTTTAAACTGAAGTATCTTTTAATTCTATTAGTCTCCATTTTGGAAGAGGTGCCCTATAATAGAGAAAATTTAGGCTTCACCCAATTATACCATTAAATATATATATAATATTGCACATTTTCATATACATTATATACAGAACAAAATGTTATGGCACTAACCTTTTCATATATATATATATATATATATATATATATATATATATATATATATATATATATATATATATATATATATATATATAATTAAATTTTAAAAATCATTCTATTTATAATAAACAAATATCTAAAATGCATACATTTAAAATAAAATATTATTTTCGATTAAAAGTTAAATACCATATATAACTAAAAAACTGTCTATATAGTTTACAGATAGCTTTATGTCTTGGAGCATTTTTTTTACACTGTCAAAAAGGTTGTACTCATATCCATTCTCAACAGTTAGTGGCCTAACTTTCTTTTACTTCCTTTAGTTGCAGAAAGAATATTGTTTGTAGTTTTAGTTCTCTGTAATATTATTCTGAGGATTTTTTAACACTAGGTCTAATGAAAACATCGCTAGCATAGTGGAACTGTTCAGCAAGACCTAGATCTTTGACATTGCAGATAAAACTTGAATTATATTTAACTATAGGTTTTTTGATATTTATGTAGCAAAATATTCACCAATGTATTATTTATTCTTTTAAAAACTGTATACAATACAATCATATAGAAGGAAGGGGATGAATCAGATTGGTCCACGTGATATCGATCCTGATCAGGTAGCTAATAAACTAAATGAGTATTTTGCATCTACATTCACACATGAGGAGTTATTTGGAGAGGGGAATGCCAGAGATGAATTAAACTCTGGCAGTGAGCTAGATGATTTTGTAATAACTGAGAGCAAAGTGGATGAGAAATTGTTGAAGATAAACACAAGGAAGGCACCTGGAGTCAGCAACATAGGAATGCCTTGGCATTGGGGCAGGTGCCAAGGGCACCAGTATCAGAAGGGTGCCACTGACAGGACATATCAGTTCTGTGCCAAGCTATTTCATCACCTGAGGCTAGCTGATGAAATGGTGCCCCTAAATGATGTCGCATTAGGAATGAGAGCAGACGGCAGGATGAAAATTAATTTTCGCCAAATGGCATGTTTACAGAGTCTGCATGCATCCATAAATCTGAGTACATACTGTATAGCAGCATTTGCCATCCAGAACGTAGCTTTGAAGGGACCATTCAGGTGACTGCTTCATCAGCACATGCTCGAATGCATAGCAGTTCACAATTCACACATTGTGCCTGCGCAGTAGCATCATCACCGTCCTCCCCACACCTGGTGGAAAAGGCCCAGGTTCGAACCCCGTCGATGACGCAAGGAACTTTAATGGGCTTTTTTCACTCTGTGGCTGAGTTAGTCGGTCTCAGGTGTAGAGAGCAGGGTTTTATCTCCAGAAACGGGTTTTTTTTTGTCCAGAAAAACAGGCAAATTGACCAGAGAACACAAGCAATTTACAGACACAAATACAGGTTTATGTAAGAAATGATGGGTGACCTTAATAAAATAATTGAATTGAAATTCACACATCGTGTAAGTTCTATGATACTGAAAAAGTTAGAAGTTATAAATAATGTGTGTATAGTGTTTTGTGCTTAAAAACAGGTTATCGTGAATGTTGTAATTTATAATTTAAATAAAACAACAAAAGACCAAAAAACCAGAGCCTACTGTCCAAATGTGGAATATGCCTTGATCTGCCCACTGGCTATGGATACACAAAAAGTAGTTCACCACCTCGACTTCCTTGTTGGGCAGGTAGTTGGATGGGTTTTATGGGTACCACTAAGTTGCAGATGGTAATCTCTTTAGCTCTTAATTCGTGCTTAGCAACAGCACTATTACCTAAATTGCTTGAAGGCCAGTGGTTCGTATAATGCTATCCAGTTAAGTCTCTTATATTCGTTATATGGAAAATTTTCTTCGTTATACGGAAACTATTTTAAATGCAATTACTAAAGGGAATTTTAAAAAATTTGCTAAATAGAAAAATTCGCTATAAAGAAGTCCTTTAAACAGAGGTCTGATTGTACTTAATTTTCCGACATAATCCTACCAATTATTGAAAAAAGGCAGGTAACCACAAATTTGCCAAGGGAGCCAAAAACCTAGCTATGCCTTTGCCTGGGGTGGATGGGATCTATCCAGTTATATTAAAGGAGGCAGCAAAGGAAGTAAGCAAACCCTTAGTCATAATTATGAGAGCTTCCTTGGACTCAGGGGAAGTACCCATGGACTGGAGATGTGCAAATGTGACCCTAATTCACAAAGAAGGATCATAGGGTGACAAGTAATTACAGACCTGTTAGTTTAACTTCTTTTCCAGGGAAATTAATGAAGGCACTGGTAAAAGAAGCACTGCAGGATCATCCAGACAAGACTTCAGTTATAGCTCGGACACAGCATGGGTTTGTTAAGGGGAAGTCTTGTCTGACTAATCTGATTGATACTATGATGTGGTCACAAAGGAACTGGAAGCAAAGAATAATTTTGACTTCATACATTTGGATCTTAGAAAGGCTTTTGATACTGTTGCACACGGAACACTGCTGCACAAATTGGAGCAGTGTGGCATTGGAGGCAAACAGCTGCTATGGATAAAGGGACGGTTGAGTGGGAGAAGACAGAGTGGTAATTAACGGATACTGCTCTTCGTGGACTAATGTTATTAGTGGAGTCCCCCAGGGTTCAGTGTTGTTTTCTGTATTTATTGATGGTATATCAGGCTTAATGTCCAAGTTTGCAGACTATACGAAGGTCGGCAGGGTTGTTAATGACACTAATGGCAGTATGCTGTTGCAACAGGATCTAGAAAAGTTGAGCAGATGGGCAGGGCCGTTTTTACCACTAGGCAAAGCTAGGCAGCTGTCTTGGGCCCCATCTTTTTAAGGAGCACAGCACTCCCCAGAATGAAATAATTTTCATGAAAAAAAAAACATGTTTTTGTTTTATATGTCTGTTTGATAGTAAAAACGAATTGTATCTGTTACATATTTTTTATATTATTATTTAACAAAAATTTACATTTTTTAAAGAAAAGTAATATTTATTTATGCATCGTTCAGTGAAAGTTCATCACTAGATTTCAGCAGGTCAGCTGACTTCTCAGCACTTAGGTCAACTGCATGTGGCCACTGTTTACTTTCCCCACTATGGCTAACAGCTGATCAGCTATCTGGCTTCTGTCTCCACAGAAAAAAACATTCATTTATTTAGAATTATTTTTTTATTTATTATATAACATTATTACTAATACTACTTAATCTGTTATTGGCAACATTTCTTTTAATTAAAATTTGAGCAGATGGGCAGGGCCGTTTTTACCACTAGGCAAATTTACGCACCTGCCTTGGGCCCCATCTTTTTAAGGGGCCTGGCACTCCCTGGAATGAAATAATTTTATTACTACTAATACTACTTAATATTTGTTATTGGAAACTTTCTTTTAATTACAATTTTTTGTTTTGTTCATATACTAGATTTTCAAAACTGTGATTTTAATTTGAGATTGATGTTTATTTGTTGAATAAATTTATTTTGAATTGAAATGCATTCTTTTACCTTGCTCGTTCTTCTATTTAAAAAAAAAAAAAATCAATTCTAGTATTCCAGATTATCTGTGTACCCTTTAATTAATTTAATATTAATATAAAACTTAAAGAAATGGATCGGGTTCACCAATTTGCCTATGGGCCCGTACATGTATAAAATCGGCACTGCAGATGGGCTGAGAGGTGGTAACTGAAGTTTAACATTGATATATGTAAAGTACTGCATACGGGAAGCAGTAACCCCAGAGTAACATATCAACTGTGAGGTACCACACTGACAGTGGTAGAGAGTGAAAAGGACCTGGGGGTAATTGTGCAGGCAGATATGAAGTTTTCTGAGCACTGCAGACGGTCTGCAAGAGTAGCTCATGGTGCTTTGTCAATGATATAAAGTAATTTTTCTAGGAGGGATAAGGAGGTGATTATCCCCTTGTACAATGCAATGGTCAGGCCACACCTTGAGTACTGTATACAGGTCTGGAGGCCTAATTTTAAGAAGGATGTAGAGCTGCTGGAATGAGTACAGAGAAGGGCAACAAGATTAGTGAATGGAACAAAGGGTTGCTCTCTTATGAAGAAAGGCTTAAGATTTGCACATTACAGTATCTGGAGACTAGGCACCTGTGAGGTGATCTGATTGAGGTGTATGTATAAAGCCTTGAATGGTTTGAGCATGCTCAATGCTGATGGGATTCTTCCTCTCTTGCTCAGAATTGCCTGAGAGGGCATAAATTCAAATTGAGGAATGATAGTTGTAGGATAGATGTGCAGAAGTTTGCCTTTAGCCAGCAGATGGTTGATTACTGGAACAAACATCTATCTATCATTGTAAAAGTTGATAGGTTAAATAGATTCAAGGTAGAACTAGACAAACATTTGGAACGGGTGGTTGGGTGAAATGACAAGGATTTTTTTTTTTTTGGCTGATGCTATATAAGCTTGCTTTCTTGCAATCATGTACCTTTCCTAATGTTAATATGAAATGGAGCTAAACTTGTATGAGAATGAATTGTTAGTTTATGATATCAACTTAGAAAACTAATCAAACTCAGATTCCAATGAGAAAAATGCTAACAAATTAATTAATTTTAAATCAGGAATAGAGCAAAGTAGAGATTTTTTTTAAAAATCAAATATCAGTGGCACAGCTCTTTCATACTAATTCTTCAAGAACCAGAATGAGAGGCAAAAGACCTCAATGATCCTCCCCCCCTTTATAACTTAATTAGCAGCTATGACATGTTCCTACATGGCATTTGGTCCCAGGTTGGCTGATTCACCCTCACACCACTAATTATGACAGGTATATATTCATTCTGCAGGCTAAATGTAAACCCCTAATGGTGTGTGTGTGTGTGTGTGTTAAAATGGCTAAAAAAGAACTTCTGAAACCTTCACAAAATGTGATGGGACTAATTTCACAAAAGAATATTAGATTTTATCAACAAGTACAAGACACAACACGATTTTAGGCTAGGAAGAGAAACAAGTAGAGGTTTTTTAATCAAATGTGCTTTTGTGAAAGGCACAGTACCAGCCTTACTAATAGTGCAGAATAAAATTTTAAATGTCTCAGACACCAGGATTGACTCACAAAATATATCTAGAAATCCGATAAGGAATGGAATTTACAATAACAATGAAAAATACATTTATCAAATAAATAATATGTTACACAATTAGAAAATATCACAAATTTAATGAAAGGCTCACTGGACCAAATGAGAAAGATAAGGAACACTGCTTCAACTCTAGGCAACATTTCCAAAAATCAAAATGAACTGCTTACTAACAACTATATAACAAAAGCAAACTGAATAACCCACCACCATTATATCGATCTATCACTGAAATTGAGTGACACATTCAACAAGGAAAGAAATACAGATTGTCCAAACCAAAAATAAAATAAATAAAATAATAGGCAGCACAGACTATACCTCCAGACAAATTCCCCATACTGATCATGCCCCTAATATAACTGAGTGGCCAAGCATGACAGTGCAGTGACAGACTGGATGGTTTCAAGAATATCTCCCAATATCAAAAAGGAGAAATCAATCTCTTATTTTCAGAACACCTTTGCATTTATCACACAACCTACAGGTCAATGGTACATACCATTGACTAGTAGGTACTGAGGTAACTATGCAAACAAGGTCCAAAATGACATCAGACAAAAAACAATATAATTTTAGATAAATAGTAGAAAGCAGTTTCATTGTGGAAGCAATAGTTTTAAGTAGTATAGCATTTATTAGTGCAGTGCTACATAGGTTTTTCCAAAAGGGCATTTATTTTGGAACATTAATTTGCATAAAAATTATTTTTGCTATACTGAGAAATTCAGTAATAAGTATCAAAACAAAATGAAACAGAATTACATTTACACCACTGATGTGCATTCTTAATTGATTTATATCATACTAAAAAGAGCAAATGTCTACAAGGTATCACTTCCAGTACATTCTGTGACAATTTTAATTAAATTCTTAATAAAATTTTGTTCCATTGCAATGTATTTATGTAGGTTGCATTCAGTTGAAAAACTCTGTATAAGCTAAAGGTAATTTGGTATGCCTAATCCAAACAAAATAAAAATACAATTTATCAGAATAAAGATAAAATTATACAAAAAAATGAGAAAAGTAGTTTGGCATACCAATTATGTCATTCTTATTATGAACCAGTTCATGCTCATAATTAGATTAATAAATTGATAACAAAAAGTTAAAACTGTAACAATGTGCAAACTCAATTATAAAAATACAGTAATTGCAATTTACATATGTTACAATTACACTGTCAAAACTGTAAAGTGTGGTAAATTAATTGGTGAAAGGAAATTGTCCATCAAAAGTCTTGAATATGATGCACTTGTTGAAACTTGACTGCATTGGATATATACATTATAAAAATTTCCATATATTCTGGGCAGACATGGCAATGGTTTTTACCTGTTATATTCCATCAAATTCAGCTATTATCAATACCATAAAAGATAAAAAATAGGAACTTGGCTACTGCTCTGATGTTGGCCTGTCACAGCACAGGACATCATGCTGTGACCTCATGGAACATAATATTCAAAGAGTGCCTTACAGTATGTGAAGTACTTATGGCACAGTCATTACAACACTTTCAATACAGAAATGAAGTGCTTTTATAGTGAGTATAATGCAAATGACAGTTTTAATTTTTTAAAATTATTTAAAAGTATTAGAGACTATAATGATAGGTATTAGCAATTGGCTATTCATATTCAGATATTCTTCAACGTATTTCTATGGAATTAGTGACTATATGCACTAGCATTTGGCTATTCATCTTCTAATATTTTATGTATATTCTATGGTTTGTTCATACAATGTTTTCCCATTTCAGTACAATTTCATATGATAATGTAAAATTGTATCTGCATCTATAAAATTATAACCTAAACTATACTACAAAGAATATAGACCATCCTGTATAAGGATAATAAACAAGAAGTAGGCCAGATTAGAAGAGGTTACTCCACCATCTACCATATCAAAATCATCACATGAACCACAGAATAATACAAGAGAATATAGGCTATCATCCTGTTTTCTATTTACCGACCCTGAAAAAAAAAAAAAGCCCTTGACACAATGCAGTCCTTCAAGCAGTGCAAGAACAAGGTATCAACTCAACATACATCTAGATGATCAAAGAACATTAATAGTGGGGAACTAATGCAAATCATCCTATTCAATGAACCATCAAAATCAGCATTTAAAGGAAGTGTAAGATGGTGGGGGGTGTTATTTCTCCCTAATCTTTCACCTGTGTCCCTGAGAGCCTACTCTCATCAACATTGAGAACTGATTCAATGGAGGCAATAATATGGTGAAAAGCTCCAACTGCTTCTCTTCTCTTTTCTGACAATGTTTTACATATTTCCCACAACCCTCTGGAAGTAAAAATGGGGCTCCAGTATATTCATCAGGAATGTCATTAGGTCTGTTGGTGCCCCAACACAAACCAAAGTGGACAGATGATTTCTGCATTGGTAGCACTATCAAATCAAACACTGGACAAGTCAGCTAGCTACAAGTACTTTGGACAAAAAGGGTGAATGGAAAAATGAGACCAAAGCAGAGAGATTTGCAGACAGAAAAAGAGTAGCATGGATATCCTTTGATTATATCAAGAGCACTATCACCAACAACATCAATACCAACTACATGCTAATCTTTCCAGCAGCCACTTCCTTCCATCATTCACCTAGGGCTGTAAGACATGGAACACTATACCGTGAAGGAGGAGGAAAGAAGCCTCAGCACCACCCAGTGGGCAATGGAAAGGGGCATTTGTGGTATTAGCATATGGACCACAGCACAAATGACAACATCAAATGAAAATGAGCAAAGTCAAAAATGCCACCCACCCACTCTATTTAAAAGGGAAAGAAAAGATCAGCTGAACACAGTGCCAGAATGAAAAACAAAAGATGGACTTCCGGAGTCACCAAGTGGTATGCCAGAAACATCAATAGGAAATGAAGAAAATATCCAATGAGATGGGAGGATCCATTGTCAAGCTTTGTGACCTGCATCTGATCTCACAGCTAAATAGTTCAAAGGTAATCAAGATAACTGCATTAAGCATCAGTAGAATACTTTAATACTTAAATGTCTCAATATTAATAAGTTAAAAATATCACATGGTTTCAAACTGGATTTATAAACAGAGAATTTTTATTACTATATAAACGTTATCAATTTATCAAGATTGTTACATTTTTAAAATGAGACAGAGCTTTTCCACTGAGTAGAATTTTGAAGTGCCTCTTTATAAAAGAACACTTATATAACAAAGTTGTGAAATTCCAGCTCCTTTAATTTTGCTATATGGAGGTTTTACTCTATTACAATAGGCTATAATATTCCAGCAAAACATTAAAGAAGAATCTCAAGTAGCAAAAACTAACACTGCTACAGGTTCATTAGTTACTTATTAGTGATATTTGTACAAAATGCTTGGCTGGGTTACTGTCTGAAACTGAAGAACACTTCATGATTCTTATTTGGCAAAATTAAAGTAAATAATGAAAATAATATCAAAAGAAATTGTCCACAAAAATAACATGATCAAGCATAAAATCAAATAATTATGAACTAAACAGAAATTAGTAATTTACTTTTATTCTGCATGCATTTAATTTCAAACAAATACTCATCCCTATTAAAATTCATACTGCTACCGTTGAAAAGTGCATCATGGAAATGCATTTTCCACAAACTGCTACCCTTTTAGAATCTTTTATTAGCAATAAATAATTAAATTATTCACTCTAATGCCACCCTACATTTTCAATGTATTATGGACACAACTGTGAACTCATTTTTTTTATATGGAAAACATTTTTTAAAATAAAACCTTGGGGCACGCATGTCTGTTCTCCAAACATTTTTTAAAATAAATAATTAATAATTAAATAATAAATAATTAAATTATTCACTCTAATGCCACCCTACATTTTCAATGTATTATGGACACAACTGTGAACTCATTTTTTTTATATGGAAAACATTTTTTAAAATAAAACCTTGGGGCACGCATGTCTGTTCTCCAAACTTGCCTCCCTTCTTTGGGAATGGTGTAATTTGTTGCTATGGGAGGAGAAATGTGTTGCTAAGGCATGTGGCATTTGTAAAGGTAAAACTGTTGCCTTCCTTTTTATTGCTCCATGACTTGTTTTATGTTGTTGTTGTTATTTGGTTTTTAGGAACATTAGCAACTAAGGCCATATTGCTCCGGGGATATGCAGTGGTCATTCTCTGACCTTTCCGCATCCACCGTATTTGGTGGTCACGGGCTCGAACCCCGGTCTAATCAAGAAGCGTGCGCTATGCACTGCTGCTCCTGCCCACCTGGCTACGGAGATGCCCCACCTTGTTTATGCAAGTACTCTTTGTTTACATTTGCAAAAACAGAACAGAATTCTTCATTATTAAAACTTGGAATGTTTATATGTGAGCTTGTGATCCGGCATGCATCAACTATTTGAACTGTTCCTTAAACATGTGATGGTGGGCACTATCAGAATTGGACAGATAGGCCTTGCTAATTTTAAATTTTTAATGACTGCATACATTAGGTTTAATGCAGGATTTCTTAACCCCTAGGTTGCAACCCAAATTTGGGTAGCCAAGGTTTTTGAGCGGGTTGTGAGGCATTTGAAAAAAAATATTAATTTGAAAGAAAGAAATTAATTTTGTTTTTTTATCAAAGCAAACCTTTAACTTTCAAGCAAGTAAAAGAAAGTAAGTAATTTTTAAATATCAGTTCATTTTATATCCACTCGAAAATATTACATTAGCGTGCATCGTGAAAAGCTGCATTCGCCATGAGAGGCACTGTGGTGTATATTCACAGACAGACAAACTGGTAAAAACATTAGTTCTTTGATTCACAAGAACTCATATGGGCACATCAGTGAAAAATTTAGTGTGTGTTATATGGGCCTTGCTGGTGAGTGTGTATTTTTTGTAATTGTTATTAATAAACATTAAACAAAAATTTAACACTGAAAATGGCAAAATGAGAATATAAAGAACAGTTTTTAGATATTGGCTTCACATGATCATAGAGTTGTCAAACCACAATGTGTGTGCTGTGCTGTGCTGTATTGTAAAGCACTTAGTAATGAATTGTTGAAGAAAAATAAACTAAAAAGACACTTTCAGACGAAACATCAAATGACAATGCCTGAGTGCTCCTACCAATAGCTTTGCATATTCTGTGAAACAAGCTACTTTGGCATTTTATTAAGTTGCTCACCAAGTTGCAAAGCACGAGAAGCCAAACACAATAGGGGAGGAGCTCATCAAAGCAGCTGCTATTTACATAGTGAATATCACTTGCACAAAATGAATTTTCCAAGAAGTTGCAACAAATTTCATTATCCAATGATACCGTTCAGTTGAAAATTAACAATATATGAAAGAACATTATGCAACAACTTATTATGGCTATAAAAACAAGTGGAGTACTTAGTATTCAGCCAAACGAATTGACTGATGTAAGTAATGAAGCTGAACTCATGGTGTTTGTTCGATATCCGGGCATTTCTCACATGGAAGAATACTTTTTCTTTTGTAGACCACTTGCAACAACTAAAAGTGGAAAAGATATTTTTTAAAATGGTGGATTGTTACTTTAATGATGAAGGATTGGACTGGAATCAGTGATTCTGTGTGTGTGCACTGATGGTGTGCTGGCAATGCTTGGAGCTTAAGGTTTTTTATTATCATTTATTACTGCTTCTTGCACAGAGAAAATCTAGCTACAAAGAGGCTGTCACCAGATTTAGATACTGTAATGAGTGACATCATTTGAATGGTTATTTTTATAAAAACATTGGCTCTAAGTAGTAGACTTTTTAGCCAGATGTGTTCTGATTTTGGATCTGAATATGAACACTTACTATATTATTCTGAAGTGGGGTGGTTGTCTCAAGGAAAAAGTTCTTTAGCACTGTATGGCATTAGGTACAAATTGTTTTAACTAAGAAAAATCACCCTCTAGTTTCAAGATTATCTAATTCAACATGGATGCTAAAAGCAGCATATCTTTCAGATGTATTTTCTGAAATTAATGACCTAAGTGTGTCAATACAAGGTTTTAATCAGACATTAATTGAATTACCTGAAAAAATAAGCAGTTTTAAAGGAAAATTAAAATCATGTAAAAAGAGAGAAGGAGAAGGTAAATTTGCTTCTTTCCTGACTTTAAACTTGCTAACTGAAGAACATTAGTAGAAATAATTGATATTAATTATAAGAAACATTAATTTTACTAATGCACAAAATAAATTTTTGAACATTTGGAAAAGTTGGCAACTGAACTTGATTGCTACATCTCAACTGGAGATTATGCAAAATTTACGTGGCTGTGCATGCCATTTAATTACAATGTGAATGACTTCTGTGCTGATTTTATAAATCTTCATAATTTTCAAGAGTAATTCATTGTATTGCAAAGTGACAAAGCATTCCGATTTAATTTCTGTAAAAATATGTTGAGAGAGTTCTTGTTGAAGGTAAAAAAAACCCCAATTGTGGAAAATGAAGCAATGAAGGTCATTCTCCCTTTTGCTACAACATACATGTGTGAGTCTGGATTTATCAACGTTCATGTTAATATGGACATTGATAAATAATATTACATATTTAATACTTAAGTTTATTACACAATATTTGTGAAATTTTCTTGTTTGTAATTTTTTTTTAATAATTATTATAAAATGTTAGATATTTTCAGAACTTATGTGGGAGAATTAATTATGTATGAAGGTACAATAATTATTGCAATTTCATTAAAAATATGACATATTTTGCTTGTTCATTAAATTTTATATTATACAGTATTTCCAGAACTTACTTGGAAGAAATTTCGTATTTATTAATTATTACAAAAATAAGATAATCATCTTAATTTCATTGAAAACTATCATATTTTTGTTGGGGGTGGGGCTTGGGTTGCCAGATCACTACCATCCCATCCTCCATCTTGGGTCACGGCTTAAAAAGGTTAAGAACCCCTGGTTAATGAGAACATATTATTTTATTTGTTTATGGCCAACCTTCTTCATTAACAAAACAATGCAGATCAAAAGGAATCACAATAATTGAGGAATATTACAATTGAAATTGATTCATTCTGATAAATAACTTTTATTTACTCTTAATGGCCTCTATAACACTTGGGGATCAGCAGTGCCCACTGTAGGGCCAATGTCCAAACCATATTCTCACATATTTGTACAAAACATTCCTGAGTAGATCTCTGCTTAATAAACACTTCTGTGAATGTGTTAAAGCTCAAATATTCTGGTTGAACAAAATCAATTTTAACATAGCTAACAAATTTAATATAACTCACTAATTAAATTAAGTTAAAAACATGAATTAATTTTAGCAACTGATATGGTGCAGATGGTAACAGATCAAGGCAATGCAGGGAAATTAATAAAATAATAATAAAAAAAGGAATTCTGAACACCACAAAAACATGAAAAAGGTTGTTTATGCATGGGTAATGCACTTCCATCATTTCTATGAAAACATCTTGGTATTACTACGTCTACAGGTTCACTAATTACCTATCAGTGATATTTGTATAAGCTGGTGGGATGGGCTGCTAGTTGTAACTGAGCAGCTTCTAATGCTGTTGATTTGGCTAAGTGTCTGATCATAGACCTTTAAGATCCACATTTTGCCATTTTTAATTTGGAATATCTGGCCACAAGGAAGGCCCAATTAGCAGCATACAAGGTGCTACCTAAAAGTTTCCAGACAGCAATATAAAAAAGGCTTTACTTGCCAGCCATTAATTAGTCTCCCCCATCCCACCCACACCAGTTCCACTATGAGGTGATACACCTTAATGCTTTGTCCAGTGATTTCACCATTCTGGAATCCTCTTTCATTCTCTTGCTGTCTCCTTTTATTATTATTATTTTTGGATCTCCAAAATACTATTAAATTTCCTCTCTTTGGGTTTAAATTTTTAATCTCTAAAATACAATAAGTAGAAAATGGAACCATAAGAAGCTAGATATTAAAAAATAATAAACATGCTTTAAAATGTCTGGTCTTCTTTGAGCATGGAGATGAGTTATTCCATTTAGAACAGTGCCACTTTTTTATTGGATCACAAATAAAAAACCAAGATCCTGGTAAGGCTCTTGAACATTCTTAACATTCTTTATGCATGGGTCATCCTGAACATTCTTAAGTTCAGGAAGGTGTCCTTTAAAATCTATAAGTACTTATAAAACAGAAATCACAAAGAGTACTCAATGTGATCTTGCTTGTAGGTGTAAACAATAACACAGAAGCAAGTTAAAGTGTGCACGGTTGGCACCAGACTGCTTTCAACAGCATAGACTATCAATATCTAGTAGAGAATCACCATACTACTATCAAAGTTCCAGATACAATGGGAATTCAGAAACTTTTGGGTAGCACCTCACATAAGCTATTTTCTGTAAACAAAGGGATTATATCTTAATGATTCTTAGTGATTTTAGTAAGCAATTCAGTTAAGTATAAAGATGAAACAAAAATCTTGTTTACTTGTATCACCTATAATAAAGATTACAGGTGTTGTTTTATGCTTGCATATAGCATATTTTTATGTACTATAATATAAGCATTACAGTAAACCCCCGCTATTCGCGGGGGTTACGTTCCTGAAAAATGTCGCGAATACCGAAAACGCGAATACTGAGTTATGGCTCCCATAGTAATAAAGGGGTTCCGTTCCAAAAGTATGAAATATATAAGAAAAACTAGTCTAAAATTTTGTCTATGTATGTATTATATGTACCTTCATAATATGACTATGTACATAGACAGTACATAGTGAAATGCAAGCATATGGCATCGAAATGAAAATAAGAAACAATTTAATATTAAATGTAATATTTATTAGAAATTTCAAACCAGCGCCTTTGCTAGCAAAAAAAAAAACATCCTGCCAGTGCTATCACCAGTTTCGCTAAAGTGTTGATAAAGGAGTTTTGCCTTTTCGCGAATGATGAGTGAACTTAACGGAATTTTATTTTGAGTTCGGTCTTCTATCCACAGATTTAAAGCCTTTTCCATTTTTTCTAATTTAACATCACGAGTTACAGAGCAAATTTTTGAAGCAATTAGCGCGTTTTCACGGACACTACGGCGGATTTTTTCTTCCGATTTCTTGATTGATCGTACCGTTGACTCATTGATTTTATAATGTTTTTCCACTGAGGAGACACTTTGACCATTAGAAATTTTGTCTAATAACTCAATTTTATTCGCTAATGTTATCACCTTTTTTGATATTTTCACATTTCTCTTTTTATTCGTAGCCATATTTTTGTAGGGGTTAGAAAGAACTTGTCCACAATAAAGTCACTTTCTTCCGTTAACACACTCGAAAAACTCTGTTTTACACTGCAAAACGGTAGATTTATCACTTTTGGAAGCATATCAATTTATAAATTGATAAATTTATTGTTTATAAGCATATAAATTAAAAGTAAACGACGAAACCTTCCATGACTAACACATACTGAACAAGGATTACCGAGAAACATCCACGCTCACGATTTTTTCACCCCTCTCCCCCACCCACTGAGCGCTGTTTTGACCGGGAAAGATAATTTTAGCCACGCCCATGTTTTTTATGGCGGAAAATATTCACGGCGCTTTAAAATTCACATTTTTTTAGGTTTCATTTTATATTAAATCGGCGATCGCGAATACGCGAAACCGCGAATACAGATACCGCGAATAGCGGGGGTTTGCTGTATATATTGTAATAAAAATGTATAACATAAGCTATTTTCTGTAAACAAAGGGCTGAAACTTGTTAAATAAGAAATAATTACTAAAGAAGAAAGTTATTTCTTGTTACTTAAAATAAGGCTAAAAAAAAAGAAAAAAAAAAAAAAAAAAAAAGAGCTGGTTAAAAAAAATGAGAAAAGGCACATAATATAAACCTCCTCATTCAGAGTAAAAAAAACAGATAAATTTAATGGCAGTAGATCTAATTACCTATCAAACATTTCTTATAAGTTGCTTGTTCATCTGCATCTGAACAGTATGTACTGGTGATATTTAACAATAATGTTCAGGCTGTACATACCAAATAATTAAGTTCAATAGATAAAAAAAAACCTTAGTGATTACATCTAAATACCTTAACTGATATTTTAGTAGGTAATTCAGTAAGTATAAAGATGAAACAAAAATCTTGTTTACTTGTATTGCCTATAATAAAGATTACAGGTGTTGTTTTATGCTTGCATATAGAATATTTTTATGTACTATAATATAAGCATTACATATTGTAATAAAATACATAACAGCATTACACTATAATCAATATATGCAATATTATGTAGTATAATCAAATTATCTAATATTATATACTATAATAAAGATTGCTGTCAAGGCAATGTAGTGTATAAATCCATATCATAACAAAAGATCTGAAGAGAATTTACAGTGGCACTTTAACACTCAACAGGTAAATTGTTCAAAATCAATTTTTACAACACTATCAGTAATATGGATGAATTCAAAAGTCTTTGGGCGGAAAAAATTACTGCTGTTAAGTAAGGAAACTCAATTTCAGGCTGATCCTTCTGTAAATGAGAATTTCCAGTCTGAAATAATGACATAATAACAATGAGCACATGCTTGCAGATGGAAATTACGATAATTTAACTTTCTCTTTACAAATATTCTATGTTTGGCTTGCAAGGATATTAAAATTTCTGCTGTCCCCTTATCTGCAAGAATGCTTTATTTCTATGAAGTATCATTTGAGAACTATTTCACTTTTACTCACTATAATGAATCTTAAAACTAAGCCTATATTGTAATATTATATTTTAATTTAATACTATCAGGTATAAAATTCCTTTATAATAAATAGACATGGAATTTTTTAATCACATCTGTTGCACAGATATAAAAGATACTAACGGACAGCTGCAATATTATTTTAACTATCTAGGTGTATATTATTGTAATGTGGTTTACAATTCGTTCTCATTTTTTTTTCTATTCTAATTCCCTTCAAAAAAAGTTTTTTTTCAAGACAAGCACACAATACGTCACAATACATAAAGAGGTGCAAGTTTTTTAGTAATGTTTATGATAAAATTTACTATGTCTGCAAACAATTTCTTTCACACAAAGCATATTTATAGTTAGCTAGCTGCACAGCACAAGCAAAACTGAAGTGAAATGGTATTAGCATAGCTGCTGCTGCTTCCAGGTAAATTTTTCAGGATTTTTTATTTTTACCAAAATAAATATTTTCAGGGGGGGCCCCACACTAACTTTGCACTGGGGCACACTTTTTCTAGTTACGACACTGAATGGGAACCACTAAATTGTGGAATGTTTTAGCTCTTAAGAATTAAACCCTTTAGCTCTTAAAAGCTAAAGGGATTAATTCTTAATTCTTTTAGCTCTTTATTCATGCTTTCCATAGCATCAGCTTTATTGGCTAAAGGCCAGAGATGTGAACACGTATCCAGGTTTCTCAAAATCAATTCGTTATACGGAACTATTTTCAATGTAACAACCAAAGGGAATTAAAAAAAATTTGCTAAATAGAAAATTTTGCTATATGGAAATTTGTTAAAGAGAGGTTTGACTGCATCTGTTTATATTCCAGAAAGGCTATAAAAGTCAAAAGGTATTCATAACTAATAATTCTTGACAAGAATACAATCAACTTAATTTAACAGTCAAACTATGGCCAATTGAAAAACATGTGCTACTGCACTCCTGCCTTGACTATTGAGCTATATCCTAAACAAAAAGTTTATTTGCTCAATTAAGAATTATTTGAACACATGCAACTGACATTAATATGTAATTTTGAAACAGACATTGCTGAAATGACATATGCTAAAAAAAAGTGTGAAATGCCTGTTCTTAAAAAGAAGAATGTGTAGTGGTATAATAACAAATTAGTTGACTGTTACATTGAAACTTATTAATATGCAAATAATTGCTTTCAAGTCCAGATATTTAGGTCAAAAAGAAAAACTAATAGAGCCATTTAGGATTATATTATAAGTGGATAACACAAATATAAGTTAGAGGGACATCCATGAAACTAACTAAAGAGGCTGGGATAGTGCATGAGTATTTAAAAAAAAAAAAATTAAATTTGTAACAATTTTAATGCAAGTTGAAAAAATTTGAAATTCACTAATGTGTTTATATTATAACTACAAGTAATGCATAAGATAGTCCCATGAAAGCTTATAAATCATATTACCACTTTAAACAGCCATTTTGACACTGTTCAATGGACATTTCAAATTTTTAATAGAGAAAATAGTATAAAACTATCTTGGAAGCAGTGTGAGTTACTTCTGTGTGAAGATAACTGTTTTCAAAAGGGAAGTAGCAAAAAAAAGGGGGGAGGGGGTCAAAATGATCCATGTGATCAAAATGGGTTAATGAAAAAGAACTAATATTGGTGTCAATTTTGACATTTTTTTTTGCAGGAACAGTAATACTTTAGTATTTCATAAAATACTTGGAATGAATACTATGTAGTACAGTTTATTGCATTATTGTTTAAAAATATACAGTTTCGTCGCTGTATTTTTCCCAAGGTGAATGGAACTTAAATTTATTTAAAATAAACAAAAAAAAAAAAATGCTTAAAAAAGTATTAACATTAAGTACACACAATGTATCTCCTAAAAATAATCTGAAACAATATTAAACATTGACAAAGTAAGTAAACATTTCTCTTTTAAATGAAAAATTAGATTTTTATGTAAATAAAATGTAAAAAGCTATTTTGAGCTTGACCTGGAGGTTATGCATTTAAATAAATATCACTGAAATATAAATATTTAAAATACAAATATAAAACAAATTACAATATATTACATAAAAAACTATATAATGACTAGACATAACTATACAATGCAGAGTATTTCAAGAGAGAAAAATATGGTAAAAACTATATTGTATATAAATATTGTATTACATCATAAGGTTTTTGTTATCTTACAACGATCACATGGATTAAAAAGCGCATTATTACTAAACAAAGAAAATTCAGACCCTTTCATCAAAATTGTCTGAAAATAATGAATTCCAGTTGTCTGCTTTCCAAGTCCCACACTCCAACAAAGCAAAACAGACCAAGAAATAGCAGATTTTCAAATGTCCCTACAAAAGAAATAAATATTTGAAATCCTAATACAAGTATATAACTAAAGTACAAAAATTATCCCATTACACACTTTTTTAAAAATCTTATTTAATAATTAGTGGCCACTTTTGCTATTCTCAGCTTATACCAGTGCTATTTACACAATGATTAATGATCCATTATAACAAATGCTATTTTCTAAAGAAAATAGCACTACAATGTAAATATTTCCAGGTCCTAGACAACTTGCCATTTTATTAGTGTTTTGTAAAAGTCTCTTTTGAATTAAACAGTTCTGAAGAAAAATTTGATGTGATAAATAAATTATTTTCAAAGTCCACTATATATAAAATGCACTGATTTACAAATAAAGAAAAACTGTAAAAATGATGAACAGTAAGTGCAAGAACAATTTATAAAACTTCTGATTCATTAACTGTGTCCAAAACTTATTAGATACATTTTGCAAAAGCAACTAAAGGCATTGGTACAGTCATCCAAGAGAGGTGACATGAGGCTGTAACAAAGCTCAGAAGAAGCAAAAGCAATTTAGGTAGCATTTAACGAAGTTTCATGAATTTATATGAAGAAAAGAATATTACAAGTTTTGCATTCAATGCGAATAAAGTCTATGTGTTTGGATGCACAGAAAGCTCTTGCATGTAGTGTTAACATGCTGACACAACAGTGGGTTGGGTTTGTTCAAAGCATGCATTAAATCAAAGTTATCAAATCAAAGGTAATAAGTAATTAATGTGTATTCCAAATTAAAGGCTAATAAGTACTAGAGATTTGATAAATACAACGAATCCAGAGAATTGGGGTTGAAATGATAACCATTGGAATGTTAATTTTGCTTTGCCCAAAGTCTTTGCCAAGAACTGACTGGTAAGCATTCAGCAGTGGTTGCAACTTGAAATTTGATTTTTAAAAAACTTTCTAGTTTCAAAAATGATTAACATGCATAAATTGTACAGAGCAGTCTTCTTTACAGGGGTTTTAAAAGTTCAAATTTCAATAAAAAAAAAATCAAGACAGATGAGCCTACTAAGAAAATGACTCCTTTAAACACAGGATTAAATTAAAGCTGGCTCTATTCATTATATTTTGGAATCACTGCAGGACTCCTTGACTAAGAATTAGGACATATTCCAGAAAAAATGCTATGCACAAACTCATCAAAATATGAAGTCTGGACCTCATCATTACAAAAGAGGATCACATGAATGTTATGTCTGGTTTGTGATTTGAACTGGCCTATACTTGTGCAATAATTATCCTATCCCCATATGTTCTACTCCAGTTGAGTTGCTGCCTTGCTATAAGAACTTACGATACACCTTTTGCTATATCTCTTCATCCAAGGTGTAAAGGCAGTAGCAAAGTGGTCTTCTTCAGATTATTTCAAGGTGCTGCTAACTGAATATGAAGCTGTATACACTTTCCTTTGTGGCTAAAACAGTTGTCCATAAATCACTAGTGAGTATAAGAGAAAGACTAGTTCAATATGACTTTCTTCAAAGAATATGCCCTACTTCATATGCAATGTTACCCTCAAAGGATTTAACTATGCCGAAAGTGCATAAATGGGGACCAATGTCCTTTTGTATGGAATATTTTATTCTCAAACAATATGTTCTCAAATTTTTCATTATATTTTGTACTGCAACAATTGCAAAAAAAAAAAAAAAAAAAGTATGAGAACAAAATATAATAAAATATTCCATGCAAATGGCTTTTGTGGCCACCCTGTAAAAATGAATATAAACAATTAAATAAATTATCATTTCATTCTTGTATTAGTTATTTTTAATGAAAATAACAGCTAAAACAAGAAAATGAATATCAACAAATTTCAATTCTCTCAGATTTCTTTTTGGAATACATTATACAGTACATTATATTCTTATAAGTGTAAGGAATATATATTCTTGTAGTTGTAAAAGTGCACACAATAAAACCCCCAACAGTAAGTTGGCTTTTAAGGGTTCTTGTAAGTTTTGCACCATTACTTGGGTGGTACAGAGCTTACAAGAATATATGTCCATTTACTTTTGTAGTTGCAAATTACACAAAAATAAAACCTAACAATAATATCAGATCATCCATACGTAACATTATTTCCTGCATTGTGATACTTGTGTTGTATTTATACGAGTATTTGTGCATATCACATTATATTTATTATTTCCATGCTAATTTGCGCTAGACTTAGTCATAAGTGGACATGTAGAATCTGAAGAGTTAACATGCTCCATTTATTTTTAGCCATTAAAAACAAGATGGAGGTATCAGAAGTGTTAGGAATAGAATGCTTTCAGAAAGGCAATAACGTATGTTTTTTCATGCTGAAAGAAAATTGAGCCATGCTGAGAAATACAGATTAACACGGTTTATTAAGACACTTCAATAAACACGTTAAAATTAGTTAGAGTAGTTAAAATAAATATATAACACCAATAGCTTTCGGACATAAGTTGCTTTTCCTCAGCTGGAAGCGTTAATACAAAATTAAAGAATGCCATAGCCAGTATGGTGGTCATGCGAGGTGAACCGCATGCCACAGGTGCAGAGAACAATTGGCAGCTGGAAGTAGAGGCTTGTTGTAACTGCAAAGCTCGGGTTTCCTGCGTGCACCATTTATCATGCAGAAGGATGGCTGCTTCAATGATGGGATGGATGTGACCTCCTCTGTTCCGGTTAAAGGAATCATGACAACACAAGATGTGGAGTGATTCTAACCAAACGTGTTCACGGTAGTGACGAGATTGGTCAATAATTGTAAAGTCATGTTGGGCAGACCAGAAGTGCTTGTGATCGCTGAGTGTTCTAAATCAGTGGAGCGGATTGCTCTCTTGTGCTCAAAGACCTGATACTTAAGCCTTCTGCCAGATTCACCAACCTTGTAGCCAGCGCAATCTAGAAAGGAAATACAGTACATCGAATTGCTCGACAAGAGAGAGGGGGAGGGAAATTGGTGTCTTTACCCTTGAGACATGGCACCGCAGTTTCCTGCCTGGAAGCTGCAAGCACTTTATCCCGTAACTCTGTAAGACCTTTGAGAGTTGCTGTGACAGGTTCGGGTAGTATGGGATAAAGGCAGTCAAGGTGGGGTCATCACTATGTGCAGTCCTAGGGTTTGCTGCATGGTCACACCTATCTAAGGCACCGGCAGGGTAACTGTATTTGGCCAGATCTGTCTTTACCCTAGTAATCTCAGCACACCTCTTATCCACAGAACTGGAGTGGGTCCAGACATGGGTTTGTAGGGCTCGTGCTGTACTAAGAAGTTGACTATGAGCATGCGCTGACCGGTAGTTGGTGAACTGGCCAGCACACATTGGTTTGCGATAGACTGAGGTCTTGAAATGCGTGCCCTCGCACCGTCCAAAAATGGAAGTGCGTTGTCCGACTCTAGTTCAATGGTGAATTGATTAAAGGGTGAAAGAGAGTTGAAGTGTTGTAAAAGTCAGTCTCCTGACCTGCGGGGAATGATGACAAACACATCGTCGACATAATGACACCAAAAGGCTACATGATCCGGCAGACCCATGAACGCGTGATCCTCTAACTCCTCCATAGCGATGTTTGCTGTGACTGAGCTGATGGGTGCACCTTACGATGATTTTGGTGGTAAAGGGATTCACCGTATATAACCATGCCACCAGTCAGGCACAACTTAAGAGTGGCGTAAATGTCGTTGGCAGAAAGTGAAGTTCTGTTGTAAAGGTTTTGGCCACTGTCCAGGAGTTGTTTAGCACATGTTATTACCAATTGAACAGGAACTGTGATACTATGTCAAATGATGCCATAACCTGATCTTCAGGAATGGTTAAACCAGAAACTAGGCTCAGGACCTCCCCGCTGTATGAAATGGAGTGAGCAGTCTTGCTTACAATAGGCAAAAGCAGGTTGGCAATGAACTTTGACAATTCATTCGTTGGAGAACCACAGCAGGAGACGATGAGTCGTGTTTCCCTTTTAAAGGGACACCTTGCTTGTGGACCTTCGGTAAGCTGTAGAACCGGGGAATCTGGTATCCAGAGGAGTGCAGACGCCAGTGTACGGATTCGGAAATTTTGCCAGACTTAAACCAACCGTAGACCAGGCCGTTGACTTTTGCTTCCCATCTTTCTAGGATCTTCACGGGAGAGTCAGGCAGGCTTGTAGACAAAGGTGCCCTGTAAAAGAGACAGGGCTTTTGCATCGCAGTCCAAATGATTTAGAACAACCAACTAATGTCCTTTGTTTTTTCATGGCTGCAGTGAAAAAATATAAAAAAAAAAAAAAAAAGAAAAAAAGTGAGGCAACTCTAAATATAAGGAAATACCAAACACAGTTCCAGAAATTCATGTGTGGCAAGTACAGCTAGGACAAAAAGTGCATTCAGGATAACCTGTTAATTTCAATAATTATTTGCTGATAGCCTACTTCAAGATTCTGCTGAATAGCCAAAGAATAGCTCAGACACTCAATTACTATTTATTGTAATGAGATCCAATCCACCATTCATTGTTACTTTAAACGGCTAAGGAAAATATGCTAAAACTTGAAAAGTGGGTTCCACATAATAAAAAAATAAAAAAAATTCACTGCCTTCTCATGAACTTCACTTGCAATTTTTTGGGAATGAAATATAGGTGCTTTATCACAATCATCATCAACAATGCATTAGCACCAGAGAATCTGCACTACAGCCAATTATTACAGAAATTTATTATAGAAAAATGAATGATTTTAAGGAAAAATGGGGGTGTTTCAGAGCATTTGTTTTTTTGTGTTTATGAAAGTAGAAAAGTGTCCTCGAATTCCCATTTTCTATACTACTCGTATATGCCAAGTTCTTATCTGCATGTGATATACAGGGTGTCCCAAAAAGGTGTAACCAATTTTAAATGTTTGTAACAAATGTAATTTTAATGATAGAAACATAAAACCTGCACTAAATGTGAGAAAAATAGTTGAAGTTTTTACTGACATTTTTTACCAAATAATAACAAGCAAATGACATGCTGTTTGATTGACAGGTGCTAAGCCAATGAAAGGAAAGCACTTCTTTTTCTTTCTTTCTTTTTTTGTAATTCTCATTATCCACTCTAATATTTTCTGGGTGCTTTCAAATATTTCTCAAGAATTAGTTTTATTGACTATTTATCATAACCTACAATATTATTCTTTTCTATTCCTACACTTGCCTTCTCAAAATTTTAAATACAGGTAGGCCCCGATTTATGCTGGGGTTGTTCCACCTCCTCAGGGTCATTAGCTGAAGCAGGGTAAATCGAGGAAAAATTATAATGTATTTAAATGAGATATAGATTCCTTCACTACGAAAATTGAACCATTAATATAAGTGTTTTTTATATTAAAAATCTGTGGTTATTTTATAATTATTAGATATAAATATGAGTAATACAATAAAAATTAACTTACTACTTCATTCCTGTAAAGCCATCTTTGGAGTACATAGTAATGCCACTGTCTGCACCCCCACTAATTGATGTTCTTTGACAGTGGTGTGATAGACCTGATGGTGGGTCAACCAGTTCTGCAGGTTCTTTGGCCTTAGAAAAGAACTGCAGCAGTGACAACTGTTGAGTCTTTCTCTTTTTCTCTTCTAACATATCATAGTAGGGCTTCAATACATTAGTAACAGCTCTTTGGATAGAAGTCTGCATTCCCAGTCTGGGTCATTATCACAGAGTTTCACAGCCTGTTTGTATTTATGCCAAAGCTGATTGAAGTGTCTTTGTGGTGAGGGTCCTAATTGGCATAATCTCCTGCTCTTCTCTTCAGAATCCTGTTTATCCAGTTGTGCAGCCAGCTCCTCTAAGTCCGCCTTTGAAAGAGGCTGATCATGGCTTTGCAGCAACTCACTGACATCATCAATGTCAACCTTGTCAAGGCTGATATCCTCAGCCATCCGAGTGACATCTTCAGCCACTACTGAAACTGGCTCAAACTCAAGAAAGTAAGACACTGCATCAGGCCACAATTTGCTCCAAATGTCATTCATGCATGATTGCGACAGTTCTTTCCAGGCTGCAGCAATATTACTTATGGCCTTAAGGATGTTGTAGGACCTCCAGTCATTGAGTTAGATGCCTGCACTGCCTCAACAATCCCTTTGAAGGTCGTACATAAATAGTACACCTTAAAGGTTGCAATAAAACCCTGATACATTGGCTGCAACAGTGAGGTGGTGTTCGGTGGCAAATAAACGACCTTCACATTCAGAACATCGTTAGAGATATCTTCAAGGTTGGCTGAATGTCCTGGAGCGTTGTCGAGGACTAAAACAACGGACAAGTTGTTTGCTGCACAAAATTGGGTCACCTCTGGACAAAAGTATGACATTATCATTCACTAAAAAGGGTCTGGGTCATCCACGCCTTTTTATTAGAGCTCCAGAAAACATGAAGTAGAGGCTTCACAATGCCCTTCATAACACGTGGATTCTCTGAATGGTACACCAACATCGGTTTTAACTTAAAAGTGGCTTAAAACCCAGAAGTAATGTAAGCCAATCTTTTCCAGCCTTATAACCAGGGGCAGACCTCTGTTCACAGGCTATGTACGTACTACCAGGCATCTTCTTCCAGTACAACCCCGTTTCATCAACATTAAAGACCAAGTCTGGGGAGTAGCAGCCTTCATCCATTAACTTTTTGGAATATGGGGGAGAATATTCCTCAGCACCGGCACTAGCCGCCTCACCAGTAATTTTTACATTGTGAATTCTGGTCCAGTTTTTGAACTGGGAAAACTAGCCCCTACTAGCCAAAAATGATTCAGCCCCTCCCAGTTGCTCATTAATTTCATTAAACAAGCTCCTAGCCTTGTCCATAACCACTACCTGTGTTACAGGAATGTTATTTTGGTTCATATCATCTATCCACAACACTAATAACTTCTCCAGCTTCTTCGTTGTCTCACTCCTCGAATAAGTTGTTCTAGAAATGCTTACATTAACAATTGTCGTATGTGACTGCTTTATCTTCTTGGCATTATTCATAACAGTCGAAGATGATAAATTTAAGGTCTTGCACACCTCCTAACGCCGCTCACTAGATTCCATATAACGAATAACATCCATTTCCACTTCAATCGTTAGAGATTTGTGGCTTTTTTTAACATGTGCAGGCACAGATTCACCCCTATGCTTAGAAGACATGGTTGCAAAATTTATTTTAAATAAATTGTGCAACCATGTCTTCTGGCACTAATGAACACAGGAAATTATTAAACTTTAAGGCACAGCTCACAACAGGTGCACACAGGCGGACGAGGAGAAAGCAACTGATGTCGCCGTCTAGGTACCCAATTCTTGTGCTGCGTTTACTCTTGCTCTTTCAAATTTTCTTTTTATATATATGATGCTTCAATTTATATTTTATTTTTTCATTTTATTTTAAAAGGGCGTTAACGTGAAACATGTAAATTGAAGCATCATAAAGCAGATGCCTACCTGTACTTGTATTCAAAATACAGGTAGAACTATATGCAAACAGTGTTATAACATACATTAGGAGAGTCAGAAATTTGGTGAACTATACCTTGACACCAAACAGTCACTAGCCAAAGAGCCAGTCCTGCAGCAAAGAGCTTCACCATCAAATTCAAATTTGAGTACCACTTGTAATTTATTTTTTCCATAGCTTTGTGGTTTTTGGTTAGCCAGTTTTGGGAAGTTGCACCTGCACAACACAGTTTTTAATACTAAAAACTACTTTTATAGTTAAAAAAAAACAAGAAATGATTTAGTGCGTTCTTACCTCATACTGGAGAAGTACTGGAAAAGCCACTAAATTAAACAGACATATGCATGTCTGCATAGCTAAAAAAACTTTGTATTTGCTTTGCTCCAACTTTGGGGGTACTACTAACATATATAAGGCCTGTACTCCCTGTTTCTGTAGCAATGGCTTTTGCTGTATCTTGACATGCCTTTATGCAGTTTTCACCATTATATTCTAGTGCAATTACTGGTCCTGAAATATTTTTAAAAAATCATTTTAAAATGATCTTCCTATATCAGTAGATTCTCTTAATGAAGGTCACCTCATAAAATAAATTAATATAGGAAACATATACAGTTAGTATCAGTATTAATCAGGCCAAATTGTGCAAGAAAGCAAACATATCCTGCATTATTCATACTAACTGCAATTAATACAAGTAACTGCATTAACTAAATTAAAATAAAAACAAAACAGGATAAATTCTGATGCAAAAATAAAATACACTGACAACTGTGAAGTTAAAAGCTACAAAATTATATATAAAATTAAAATATATACAAAATATTACAAATTAAAGGTGATAAAACAATATTGTAGCTTTCAAAGGCAACTGTCTCTTTATCAAAAGTGGAAATTTACTGTCATTGCACATGCTTAAATAACATCAGCAGGATCACAGTGGCTTCTGTTGCTCTAGTATGTTCCATCTCCCCAACATACCACTCCCCAGGTACAAGATATTTTACCTTTGACACAACCGTGTACAGTCTCTGCTCCTGTAGCTGCACACAGCATGTCTGACACATTCTTAATATTATAGATTTGTTCTGTTAAGCCCATTTAGTAGGCAATGTATGTGGTAGCAGTGGGTAAAAATGCCTCTATTTAACTTCTCGAATGTTTGTTCAAAGTCTTCTGGGGATAGCTGCATTTTTGAGGATTCACTGTGACACATCTAATCTCTTCCAGTCTATCCTCAGAGGCACTGCAGTGGGTCCCAGCCCTATCCAACAGAGCCCTAATTACACTATTTTTATGATTGTTGGCTTGTGCCATGGTTAAACTGCAACAATAGCACTAATTGGCCGGCCCATAGCTGCACAATGAATCTGCTTATACACAGTACCTTTCTGGAAATGGCTTGAGAGCATGCGGATTTGTTCTTCAGAACATAATACTATCAATAGAGATAGGGGAGTCTGTATTTAACTCTTTTGTTCCCTTCTTTGTTGTTGACCATTGTTGTTTTCAATATTTATCAATGATACTGACGAAGGTATATCAGGCTTAATGTCAATGTTTGCAGATGATCAAAGGTTGGCAGGGTAGTTAATAACAATCACCAGAGTTATTGCAACAAGATCTAGGAAAATTGGATCGATTGGCTGAGAAATGGCAGTTGAAATTTAACATTGGCAAATGCAAGGTACTGCATATGGGGTAGCAATAACCCCAGAGTAACTATAAATGGTGTGGTACTACACTCAGGGTAGTGGAGAATGAAAAAGACCTGGGAGTAATTGTGCAGTCAGACATGAAATTCTCTGAGCACTGCAGACATGCTACCAGGAAAACTTATGGTGTTCTGTCAACGATATACAGAAACTTTGCTAGCAGGGATAAGGAGGTAATTATCCCTTTGTATAAGGCCATGGTTAGGCTGCATCTTGAGTACTGTATACAGGTCTGGAGGCCTCACTTTAAGAAGAATGTAGATCTGCTGGAACAGGTGCAGAGAGGGCCAACCATATTGGTGAAGGGAACAAAAGAGTACTCTTACCTAGAAAGGCTTCAGTTCTGCAAATTGCAGCATCTCAATACCAAGCACCTGCAGGGAGATCTGACTGAGGTGTTTAAAACCTTGAATGGATTGAGTAAGCTGATGTTAATGGTATTCTTCCACTTGCTGAGACTACACACACAAGGGGGCATAAATTCAAGTTGAGGAAGGATGGTTGCAAAATAGATGTGCGGAAGTTTGCCTTCAGCCAGCAAAGTTCATTGTCCTGGAAGCCACTTCCCCCCATGTCTTATCAATTATCCTCAAACAATGGAGGAAGTGATTTTTCCAAAATTATCTCAATGTAAGTTCTGTCTCTGATGTCACTTCAAAATACCTTTGAAACAGGGCTTTTGTATAAAGTTTTTTAAAACAGGCAATGACCTGCTGATCCATGGGTTGGATTAGAGGAGTTGTTTGGTTTTATATATTTAATGCGAATAAAGCTGTATTCCTCTGCCAAATTGTCTTCCAAGTCAGGGGGATGAGCCAGAGCATTGTCCAAAACCAAGAAAGCCTTTACAATTATAACTTTCTAGATAAGCTTTCACACTTGGGGCAAACACTTTGTGAATCCACCCCAGAAAAACTGTCGTTACCCTCCACATCACATTTAGTTTACTTTTTTATGATATTGTTCTTCTTAAAAACTCTCGGATTTTCTGAATGATAAACAAGCAGTGGTTTAATTTTGCAGTCCCCACTAGTGTTACCACACAGCAAGAGTGTTAATCTGTCTTTCATTGGTTTGTGTCGGGGCAATGCTTTTTCCTCTTTTGTGATGTAGGTTCTTCTAGGCATTTTTTTCCCAGAACAGGCCAATCTCATCACAATTAAAAACTTGTTGAGGGATAAATCTTTCAGTGAACTAGCCCCTACTTGCCACAAAATCACCACTAGTTTCTGGTTCTTTTGTTGCAGGTCATCATATAACTGCCTTGCTTTTTTGCAGATGATAGATTCTGAAATACTAATCACCGGCCATTTGCTTTTCAGTAATCCATACTAATAAAAGATTTTCCATGTCTTTGTACGTTTGTGATCTTTTAGCAGTAAGAATTTTTACAACTTTTGCCACATCAGCTGCTTTAATTGCTTCTTTATTTTTAATTATGCTACTTACCATAGTTCTCGGCATATTAAATTCTAATGCTAAGTTGGAAACACGTATTCCACTTTCAAACTTAGCAACGATTTCTTTTTTCAACTCAATTGTGGTTCTCACAGCTTTCCTTTTTGGTTGTTTTTCTTCACTACACTTTTTTGGGGCCATGGTCACTTCTTTTTACAAAGATAACTACAAAAAATTGCAAAATTAAAAAAAATTTCAAAGAGAGCATAACAGGTGATGCACATGGAATGATTGCACAAGGCAGACTGCTGGGCTATCGCATGGGGCTGGCTGACTGCGTGGGCAATTTCACGAGGGTAGGATGACTATGTGGTGGGTGACTTTTCGTGATGAATATTGAATTTGACGAATATAGGGGCTGACAAATATAGAGGTTCCGCTGTACTGTACATATCAACCATCCACCCTACTCATCCGATTTAGCACCAGTGGACTTCTTCCTCTTTCCCAAAGTAAAAACTGCCCTTAGAGGGAAGAGATTTCAGGATGTTAAGAACATAAAGAAAAATGTAGCTGCTGAACTAAACAATCTTTTTGGACACCTTTGCTGACTCTTTTCAGAAAATTTTAGAAAGGTGTAATAAGTGATAATAAGTGTAAGTGTAATAAGTGTAATAATAAGTAATAAGTCGATCAATTCGGCCCTGGAAAGATTGTGCAAGGCTCAAGGGGTAGAATTTTTTTCAGCCTGGACTGTACTTGTTAACAGGAGGGATTGCTTCTACAGGGATGGGTTACACTTAAATAGAAAGGGTGCAAGAATATTTGCTGATGCTATCGAGGCAGTGTTAGGTGGGTCGGAAAACTGCTAGCTTGGGGGGGATACAAAGACAAATAGATTAACAGTAGCCACTGGCAGAGGTGAAAGAGATTCTTGCACTGCTTCTATTGGAATGAGCAGAAGCCTGAAAAACAAGATTCAGGATATTTCAGAGACTGCTGGGAGTCATTGCGGTACAAGTAAACACATGGGTTGTGTTAGGGTAGCTAAGAATAGAAATAGGTGCATGTATACTTGCTTGTACACCAATGCTAGGAGTTTAGTAAATAAATTTGATGAATTTGAGGTATTGCTCAAAACATCAAAGGCAGATATTGTTGGGATATCAGAGACTTGGTGTCACACAGATATAAGGAATGCAGAACTGGAATTTGGGGAGTACAACGTCTACAGAAAAGATAGACTGGATAGGAAGAGAGGAGGGGTTATGCTATTAGTTAAGAAATACATAAAATCCAAGGAAGTGAAGCCAGTGGACATCGCTGGACAGTGCAGTGTCGAGTCAGTTTGGTGTGACATAAGCATTGGGAGATCAAAATTGAGAGTAGGAGTGTGCTATAGGCCTAATGACTCTGATGAGTATAATAAGAAACTGTACAGGGAAATAGAGTGGGCCAGTAAATCAGAGAGTCTTATAATGGGAGATTTTAATTTCCCAGATATTGACTGGAATTTGTGGGCTGGTCACTCACACACTAGCAAGGCTTTTGTGGATTTATTGGATGATTGTTTTCTACATCAGCATGTTCGGGAGGCAACTAGAGGGAGGAATACTCTTGATTTGATTATCAGCAGTGATCCTTCATGCATTAAGAATCTGCAGATAAATGAACCACTAGGTGGCAGTGATCACAGTGTGCTGAAGTGGGATTTACTCAAAGAGGTAACTACCATTAGGGGTAAAGGGAAGGGTTATTGCTTTCGTAAAGGCGACTACGATGGACTGAGACAGTATTTAAATTCTATACAGTGGGACCAACTGATGATGTTACCAACAGTAAATGCAAAATGGGAAGCATTCAAAGAACTTATCTTGGAAGCTACTAGACTTTACATACCAACTAAGAAATATTGTTCAAGGTTTAGGCCTAAATGGATGTCAGATGAACTGATGAGGCATATGGCAGAGAAGAAACATGCATGGGATACATACAAATAACACATGACACAGAAGCCTATGATAGATACAAGTTGATCTGTAACCAAGTTACAAAGGAGGTTAGGCAGGCGAAGGCAGATTACGAGAAATCTTTGGCAAGGGATGCAAAGAAAAACAGCAAAGAGTTCTTTACTTATGTAAACTCTAGAAGGAAGGGGATGAATCAGATTGGTCCACTTGATATCGATGGGTCAACTGTTGATGATCCTGCTCAGGTAGCTAACAAACTAAATGAATATTTTGCATCGACATTCACACATGAGGAGTTATTTAGCGAGGGGAATGCCAGAGGTGTATTCAACTCTAGCAGTAAGCTAGAGAATCTTGTAATAACTGAGAGTAAAGTGGAGGAGAAATTGTTGAAGATAAACACAAGAAAGGCACCGGGGGTGGATGGGATCTATCCAGTTATATTAAAGGAGGCAGCAAAGGAAGTAAGCAAACCCTTAGCCATAATTATGAGAGCTTCCTTGGACTCAGGGGAGGTACCCATAGACTGGAGATGTGCAAATGTGACCCAAATTCACAAAGGAGGATCAAAAGCTGACACAAGCAATTATAGACCTGTGAGTTTAACTTCTGTTCCGGGAAAATTAATGGAGGCACTAGTTAAAGAAGCACTGCAGGATCATTTAGACAAGACTTCAGTTATAGCTCGGACACAGCATGGTTTTGTTAAGGGGAAGTCTTGCCTGACCAATTTGATTAGATACTATGATGCAGTCACAAAGGAACTGGATGCAGGGAATAACTTTGATATTATATACTTGGATCTTAGAAAGGCTTTTGATACTGTTGCACATGGAAGACTGCTGAACAAATTGAAGCAGTGTGGCATTGGAGGCAAATTGCTGCTATGGATAATGGGGTGGTTGAGGGGGAGAAGACAGAGAGGGGTAATCAATGGACACTGCTCATCGTGGACTAATGTTATTAGTGGAGTCCCTCAGGGCTCAGTGTTGGGTCCATTATTGTTTTCTGTATTCATAAATGGTATTGATGATGGTATTTCAAGCTTAATGTCGAAGTTTGCAGATGATACAAAGGTAGGCAGGGTTGTCAAGGACACTACTGACACTATGCTGCTGCAACAGGATTTGGAAAGGTTGAGCAGATGGGCTGAGAGGTGGCAAATGAAGTTTAACATTGACAAATGTAAAGTACTACACATGGGAAACAGCAACCCCAGAGCAACGTATCAACTCTGTGGTATTACACCGACAGTGGTAGAGAATGAAAGGGACCTGGGGGTGGTTGTGCAGGCAGATATGAAGTTCTCTGAGCAGTGCAGACGGGCTGCAAGAGTAGCTCATAGTGTATTGTCAATGATATATATGAATTTTTCTAGCAGGGATAAGGAGGTGATTATTCCCTTGTATAAGGCAATGGTCAGGCCACACCTAGAGTACTGTATACAGGCCTGGAGGCCTCATTTCAAGAAGGATGTAGAGCTGCTGGAACGAGTACAGAGAAGGGCAACAAGATTAGTGAATGGAACAAAGGGGTGCTCTTACGAAGAAAGGCTTAAGATTTGCAAATTACAGTGTCTGGAGACTAGGCACCAGCGAGGTGATCTGATAGAGGTGTATAAAGCATTGAATGGTTTGAGCATGCTCAATGCTGATGGGATTCTTCCTCTCGCTCAGAATAATCACCTGAGAGGGCATAAATTCAAATTGAGGAAAGACAGATGTAGGATAGACGTGCGGAAATTTGCCTTTAGCCAGCGAGTGGTTGGTTGGTGGAACAGACTTCCATCCCTTGTCGTGGAAGTTGATAGCCTAAATAAGTTTAAGGCTCAGCTGGACAGGTATTTTGAACGAACAGAGGGGTGAAGTGGGAGTGGTTTTTTTTTTTTTTTTTTGGCTGATGCTGCATAAGCTTGCTTTCTTGCATCAAATGCCTCTACTAATGCTAATGCTAAAAAGTGCATTCAATCAGGTGGTGATTACTTTAAATAAAAATAAAGCCATTTTTGAGTCCATTTACTTTGTGTTCTTTTTATTGCAGCAGTCTGAGAACTTTATTGCCACACCTCGTATGTTTGTAACTTCCAGGATAATTTGTTTAAAATTTTTTAACTGAGCATTCATATTCAGCAACCTAAGATTACCGCCTTAGAAGACCCTAACTCTAAAATTAAAACTCTCGCCTTTTCCTATGATCACTAAAATTTCCTTGGATACTACCCATTTTATAAAATTGTGGTGACTACCTACTAGTGGTTCCTGCTCTGTCAAATCTTTGATAATATGTGGGTCCTTAGTGAGGACTAAGTAAAGGATATTTTGTACTTTTGATGACATGTTGAAATACAAGGTATGATCAAAACGTTTGTGGGCCAGTTTTGTATTTTGAAATTCAGCATCTCGGTCAGTTCTGCATACTTCATGCAACATAAACTAGCACTTCTGATAGCCAATTAATGCAACTAAGCAGAGATTCCCCGAGTTGAACATAGTTTAACTATTTTTTTGTGGGAAAAAAAAAAAAAAAACTTGTTACAATGGCAAGGTGGAAAAGGAGACAAAACAAGATTCTCTATCACAAATCTGAAGAAGTATGCAAATGCAATTTTTTTTTTCTACATGCTACTGAAATGGGTATATAATGTATAACTTTGTTAATATTTCAATTATATTGTAGAGGAAAATTATTAAATGTTTTTTTCTCTACACAAAACTGCTTATAACCTGGTCATCCTGTTTCAAGAGGGCAGGCTGATATAAAATGCTCTTATTGCAATATTTTGGGATCACCTCATACGCAATGGAAATTTTGTTTGTTTCAAACTGTAAGCATATTAATTCTGAGGTATCAAGTGGTAGCCACCTTGGGTACATTTTTACAGGGGTACAGATGGTTGGTTTAATTTTTTATTGTGCATTGGCAGCTTAGGCCATAATGTGCCAAGTCAAAAATATGTTCGGTAACTTATAAACAGGCTACCAAATCAAAAGGTAAATATGATGTTCTAAAATATATACAGGCAACCCCCATATAACACGGTACTTCTACAAGGTTTTGCTCTAACACGATTGATAAATTGCAACAATCCTTGCACAACACGGTTAGGCAAACCTCACATAACACGATATTTTTGAACATTTGTGTGGAGAAAACCCTATTATTATTATGATGGATGCAATTTTTTAACATTTCCATTCTTTTTTTGTGAATCCCTGCTGTTGACTCACTAGTTGTTATGCAGAAAAAATGATTGGGAAAGCCCTGTATTTTATTTTGTTCAGAAATCCCCATGTTAGGTTCTGTGCTATTGAACATGTGCTTGTTTGAGACCACAAAAAAAAAAAAAAAAAAAAAAACTGACTTCGAAGCATTACTAAACTTTGTTCTTAAGACCATATTGGAATAATTTCTTGTTGTGAATTAAATTCCAGCCATAAATTATGCCTAAGGAACTTAGCATAATTTGGGTATCTGCAGATTTATTTAAAAAATGGTTTCTAAATTGTTTTGTGACAGCTGTGAAAAACTATTTAAAGTGGAAAAACCTAGTAAAAGTTTTATTACTATTAGATAATTCTCCAGGCCATCCAAAAGATTTAAGTAATCTAAAATGTTGAAGTACTGTTCCTACTGCCTGTTGATGATGCAAGGAACTTTAATGGGCTTTTTTCACTCCGTGGCTGAGTTAGTCAGTCTCAGGCATAGGTAGCAAGGTTTCCTCCCAGAAACTGGGGTTTTTATGTCCAGAAAAACAGGCAAATTGACCAGAGAACGCACACAATTTACAGACATAATACATAAACAGGTATATGTAAGAATATTACGGATAGTATAATATAATAATATTATACTAGGTGGCTCTAATATAATAATTTAAATTTGTTCTTACAACCTATACAACTTCTTTAATTCAGCCATAAGATCAAGGCATTATATCTACCACTAAAATTCATTACATCAGAAAATTTACAATGGATTTTGGAAAAAAACTGATTCCGAATCTATTGAAGTGATGGAGGCATGGAAACATTTCTCAATTGTGGACTGTATTGGAATCATAACTTTATCACTCAAAGAAATAAAACTGTCAACATTAAAACCGTGTTGGAAAATGTATGGCCAGAGTCAGTTCATTCAGGAAATATGGTCAAACTGGCAGAAAACAGAATTGGTGCGATAGTAGATATTGCTAAGTCTGTAGGAGGGGGGGGGAAAGGTTTGATGATATGACTACTGAAGATGTTCAAGAATTACTGGTAGAAAAGAGGCTGATTTGGTGGAAATGGCATCAGAGGTAAACCAAATCAATTTAGAGGATGATAGCACAGATTAAAATTCTGAAGTTTCAAATTTTACACTAAAAAGCACACGGGTAGGCATAAACTTCGCCGAGCAATTAGAATCTTATTTTCTGAATGCAGATCCTCCGACTGAGACGAACAGAAATTTCAAAAATACTTTGCTCCCTACCATGAAATTTACAAAGATCTATCAGGCAAAAGCAAACAAACCCAGATTACTGATTTTTTAAAGAGAGCAGAAGATACATGAAATCTAGATGCTCCAGAAGAAAGTTCAGAAGGTGAAGATATCCTGCAACAGAGAAAACGTTCTCGTTTGATTGTGCTTAGCAGTGATGAAGAGGAAGAAAATTAAAAATGTACATTATCTGACATTATCACAGTTTGCAAGACTTTTGTTCAGTTATTACTATTTTTAATAAAAATTAAGTTTCCGATTGTTATAAAATGATGTATTTTTGTTAGCTTTTGGAACCTAACCTCCCCTTTTGTACTGGTTCTTAGTCCAGTATAACATGGTTTCGCACTACACAAGATTTTATGGGAACCTAACTACCGTGTTATACGGGGGTTACCTGTAGTGTATTACGGTAAAAAATATATATAGAGTTAAAGAACAAAATATAAAAGTATAAATTTAAATTTTTGTGTATAAATTATCAGCATAGAAAGTTAAAAATGTCACACATATTGTTTCTGTCATTTAAAATCTGTGTATAAAGGTTCAGTCAGATTATTAAAAGCAGTAAAGCATAAACGTCATGCATCTCTAAATGCAGAATATTCAATTAAAATATTAGCATTAGCAGAAGCATAACGATGCAAGAAAGCAAGCTTATGCAGTATCAGCCAAAAAAAAAAAAAACAAAAAAACCCCTTCCATTTCACTCATCTATTCACTCCAAATGCTTAACCAGCTCAGCCTTAAATTTAGTTAAGCTATTAACTTCCGCAACAAGAGATGGGAAACTATTCTACAACTGTTTTTCCTGCCTCCTCAGGTTCTTAGGCAAGAGGAAGAATCTCATCAGCACCAAGCTTGCTCAACCTGTTCAAGGCCTTATACACCTCAATCAGATCACCTCGCATATGATCGATGGTTAAAAAAAGTTTGCAATTCTTACATATTAGTGGGTCATCTGCACACGGCAAAAAGGAATGTGTCCGACGACTGTAACCTATGTGGAGCGGAGCAAGAACAACCTCCTCTCTCTGAACCATGTGTAGACTAGTATACCACTGCTTGACTGCTGCTGTTGTTTGGTTTTTAGGAGCATTAGCAACTAAGGCCATATTGCTCCGGGATATGCGGTGGTCATTCCCTGACCTTTACGCATCCTCCGTATTTGGTGGTGATGGGCTCGAACCCCGGTCTAATCAAGTAGCGTGTGCTGTGCACTGCTGCTCCTTCCCACCTGGCTACGGAGGCGCCTGCTTGACTGCAGGCTTAATCTGGTGTAGTTTATTTGTGATCTGTCCACAACAAGAATCTTACTATTTAGAGTATAATTTGGTGCACATTATTTGCATGTAATCTGTGTAGGGGACTGACAGGCAATGTCTATTCAGGAGATCGGCTGACTTTGTGGCAGTATTAGTTAATTCATTTCCCCTGATCCCAATGTGGCTTGGGATCCAGCAGAAGCAGATGTCAAAATCTGATTCCACGAGGGAAAAAAAAATCATCTGCAGAATCTGGGACAGGACTGGATGAAGGTTATACCTCACTGATAATAGAGCCTGTAACACACTTGATGAATCAATATATATCATATGATATCACGCTTTTGGTAATCATTATCTTTGATGCAACAAAAGGCTATTTCAACTGTGTGCAACCCTGCAGTATATGCTGGCTCCTTGTGGAATCTTGTTGGATACTGTTTAATGTGAAAGAATAGCAGCTGATCTCACATATGATTCTGACTACAAGGCATCTATGTACATTGGTAGGAAATCAGAATACTGCGCACAATGTGATGCAAAGAGTTGTTAGTGGACAGCTGGTGGTATATTTGTCTTCTCCCAGATCTTCAGGGAGAAGTGACAAGTTGGAAAATGGGCATGGTGGGAGGAACTGCCTTGGTGACAGCGCAACCTTGTCTACCATCATGTTTAGTTCATTTAACAACCTTGGATTCAAATACTAAAACGTTGGTTATCAGTCTGAAGGGTGTTGAAGAGATTTTCTCACTGTGGCCCAAAAATGGATGTCCACATGGGATGATCATGCAGGGATTTTTATTTAAAAGCATACTGTAAGGATAACTACTTATGTTGAAGAGAAGGAGATGGTTCAATTTCTTCAATGTAGAGGCTTTGAATGGGGATGTACAGTATGCTCCAGTAGCAGTGCAAATGGACCGGTGACAGATTAGGTCTAGCCATCAAAGTTCAATATCTCTAGCAGAAGCATAAACCTGGGAACCGTAATCAAGTTTAGGATAGACGAGCCTGGTACAGCTGGAGTAGGGTACAGTCATCTGCACCCCACTAAGTTGACAAAAGGGCATGGAGGATGTTAAGCTCTTTGATGCACCATGTCCTTAGCTGACAAATATGTTGTAGAAATGTCAGTTTATCGTCAAAAGTAAGTCCCGGGAATTTGACTTCTGCTACCACTGGGATGTTGTTTAGCCCAAGCCTTAATTCAGGGTCAGAATGAAGATTATGTTTGTGACAAAAGCATACACAAATGGTCTTCTGCAGCAAAAATCTGAACCCATTAGCCAAGGACAAAAATGTAAAGTGATCAATGGTTTTTTGCAGTTGCCTTTCAGTGACCTTCATATTCCATAAATGACAGAATATAGTAAAATCATCTACGTAGAGAGCATTGTTTACTATCAGTAGAAGTTATTCTGTAATAGTTTATTTTGATGGCAAAAAGTGTGACACTTAGAACGGATTCTTGTGGGACTCTCTCCTCTCGGCAAAATACTCAAGAGCGTGTGGATCCTACATGAACTTGAAATTGACAATTGTAAAGAAAGTTTTTAATAAAAATGGGAAGGTTACCCCTAAGACCACAGTTATGAAGGTCTTTCAATATGCTGAATTGCCAAGCTGTGTTGTTCGCTTTTTCGATATCAGAGAAAACTGCTACCAAATTTGATAAAAGCATCATGAATGCATGTTTCCAGTCTGATCCAAAGTGGGTCTGTTTCTTCAGATACCAAATACCATATGAGGCAAGCATTAACCATTCTTTCCAGAATCTTACACAAACAGCTTGTCAGAGTGATGGGATGATAGTTATTTGGATTTCTAGGATCCTTTCCTGGTTTTGGGAAGGTAAGAACAATCGGTTTCCTCCAGAATCTGGAAATTCTTTGCCAAGACAGATCCTATTAAATAAATCTGGAATATGATCCTTAGATTGTCTTGAAAGATGGTTTATCATTTCATAATGAATGTCACCACACTGGCCCCACAGTGCTTGCTTATGACAGAAAGGGTGCTACACTTAACTTTTTATGTATGGTTCAAGTATGGTTTATGTATGTGAAGAGAAGTTTAATGCTTCTTTCTCACATTTTTCTTTTAGGGCCAAGAACTCTGGGGAGAATGAAGTTATTGTAGAGATTTTTTTCAAATGTTTCCCCTAGATTATTTGCAATGGCAGTTGGACTTGTAATTGGATACCCATTATGCTTTGGGATCATTAGGAGTATAGTTAATAAATTTGATGGCACCTCCGTAGCCAGGTGGGTAGGAGCACCAGTGGGTAGCACACGCTTCTTGATTAGACCGGGATTCAAGCCTGTTACCACCAAATACAGAGAATGCGGATAGGTCAGGGAATGACCACTGCATATCCCCGGAGCAATATGGCCTTAGTTGCTAATGCTCCTAAAAACCCAACAACAACAATAAATTTGATGAGCTTGAAGTGCTAGTCAAGACATCAAAGGCAGATATTGTTGGGATATCAGAGATATTGTGTCACACAGACACAAGCAGTGCAGACAGGAAGGGAGGACGGAGGAGTTATGCTGTTAGTTAAGAAACACAAAATCTAAGGAAGTGCACCCAATTGATGTTGGTGGACAATACAATGTTGAGTCTGTTTGGTGTGACATAAGCACTGGGAAAGGAAAAATGAGAGTAGGTGTGTGTTATAGGCGTAATGAATCTGATGAGTATAATGAGCAATTATGCAGAGAAATAGAGTGGGCAAGTAAATCAGATTGTCTTATAATGGGAGATTTTAACTGCAACTTGTGGATAAGTCACTTGCACACTAGCAAGACTTTTGTGGATTTATTGGATGACTGTTTTCTACAGCAACATGTTCGAGAGGCAACCAGAGGGAGTAATACTCTTGACCCGATTATCAGAAGTGATTATTCATGCATTAAGAATTTGCAGATAAAGGACCACTGGGTGACAGTGATTACAATGTACTGATGTGGAAATCTTAAAGATGTAACTACCATCAAGGCTAAAGGGAAGGGCTTTTACTTTCGTAAAGGTGACTACGGGTCTCAGACAGTTTTTAAATTCTGTACAATGGGATCAACTGATGACATTACCAACGTTGAATTCTAAATGGGAAGCCTTCAGAGAATTAATTTTGGAGGCTACTAGGCTTTTCATTACAAACAAAATTTAGGTCTAAATGGACTAATGAGAACTAATGAGGCTCGTGGCAGAGAAGAAAAATGTATGGGATGCATATAAAGCATCAGATGACACAGAAGCCTATGGCAGATATAAACTAGTCTGTAATCAAGTCACAAAGGAGGTTAGACAGGCGAAGGCAGATTATGAGAAATACTTGGCAAAGGATGCAAACAAAAACAGCAAAGAGTTCTTTACTTATGTAAACTCTAGAAGGAAAGGGATGAATCAGATTGGACCACTTAACATAGATGGGTTGACTATAGATGATCATGCTCAGGTAGCTGATAAACTGAATGAGTATTTTGCATCTACATTCACACATGAGGAGTTATTCAATGAGGGGAGTGACAGAAGTTTATCAAACTCTAACAGGGAGCTAAGTGATTTTGTAATAACTGAGAGCAAAGTGGAGAAGAAATTGAAGTGAAACATAAAAAAGGCACTTGGGGGGTGGAAGGGATCTATCCAGTTATATTAAATAAGGCAGCAAACAAAGTAAGCAAACCCTTAGCCATAATTATGAGAGCTTCATTGGACTTAGGGGAGGTCCCCATGGACTGGAGGTGTGCAAATGTATCACCAATTCACAAAGGGGGTTCAAAAAGTGACACAGGTAACTACAGACCTGTTAGTTTAACTTGTGTTCTGGGGAAAATAATGGAATCACTGGTTAAAGAAGCATTACAGGATCATTTAGACAAGACTGCAGTAATAGTTAAGACACAGCATGGGTTTGTTAAAGGGAGGTCTTGTCTGTGCAAATTATGTGGTCACAAAGGAACTGAATGGCAAAAATAATTTTGATATTATATACTTGGATTGATATCATATATTTGGAACGAATGGAGGGTGAAATTGGAGGGCTTTTTTTATTTGGCTGATGCTGCAGAAGCTTGCTTTCTTGCATCATATGCCTCTCCTAATGCTAATCACTGAAGGGTATGGTAGATATTTATCCTTCATTTTTCAAACCTTATCCTAAACTACTTTTGAACTATCAGCCTGGGTTATGGAGAAGATAAAGCAGATCCATTTGGCTCTGACACTGGATATAACATGCTTTGGCACATGCACAATTAAATGATGTTAAATTTTCGGTGGTGATATATCGGCGGAATATACTCCACACCTTGTTTCAGGCTTTTCTTGCTGCTGTGCATTTTGAATTCCACCAACATTTTGGAAATGATGGAAACAGTGTAGTTTTTGGAACTGCAACTGCCACTATATGGATAATACCTTTTATAATATATGAAACTTCATCACTAATTTGCTGCTAGCTGACTCTTGATGAAGAATTGTGCCAGATGTTCAAAGGCATTATCCCAGTCAACCTTTATTAAACTTCTACTGACATATCCTTAATGGTTGACATGGTATTTTTGACAAGAAAACATCTATAGCGGCATCTAACAATGGTATGTAATGGAAGTGTATCAGAAATGTGAGACAGAAATAATGTAAATTATGTCACACCCTAATTGATGCTAACTCAGTCATTAACATTGATTTGGTACAGTAAGTAGTGGGCATGAGCATAAAATGTCACAATCACACTTCCTCATCATTGTGCCGATGTAGTCTCGATGTCACAATCATACTATTCTACAAATGGATTTCACTAACTTCTTCCAAGCCAAGGATGTATTCACATAAAACATCTTTTATACGTACCCCTTTTTAATTTTTTTTTCAGTCAAAAGAGATATCACAAAGAAATGGTCACCCCATAGGGATTTTCTTCAACCTCCCATATGAAGAAAAGGAGAGATCATTGGCGGTAAATGTACGGGTTTGCATGTGGAAAAAGGTGTTCTTTCTACCATTTAGGGGAGAGAGAGATTATTTTTGAGCATGTGCTCTATTTTATGGCCCCTCATAGTACTATCTGCCCTACCTCAGAGGAAGTTATGCCCATTAAAATCTCCTAATAAAAGAATAGGAACAGGCAGTTGCACAACGACATCCTCAAGATCTGTTTGTTTGTTAGTTTGTTTGTTATTTGGTTTTTGGGAGCATTAGCAACTAAGGCCATATTGCTCCGGGATATGCAGTGGTCATTCCTTGACCTTTCCGCATCCTCCGTATTTGGTGGTGACGGGCTCGAACCCCGGTCTAATCAAGAAGCGTGTGCTACGCACTGCTGCTCCTTCCCACCTGGCTACGGAGGCGCCTCTCAAGATCTGTCTGGGAGATGTTGATCCCAGGTGGCAAATATACGGCACAAACTGTTAGGAGAAACCCTACAAAGAGGTGAATAGCAACTGCCTCTAAGGTAGTTGTAAGATGGTGGATATTTATCCTTCATTTTTCAAACCTTATCCTAAACTACTTTTGAACTATCAGAAGCACAGAACAGAACTTGCTGTGCTTCTCGTGTGGGCTTCCTTTGCCTTTGTTTTTTTCTTAATAAACAATTTATCCACTAGTCCACCAGTGATTCTAAAGAAAAAAGGTCAGATTATCCCCTCCACTTCGGGAGGGTTTCAATCTCCCATGGGATTCAATTTCTACTCCTGACCAATAACACCCACCGTCTGTTTACCGGGCGAGCAACAATACAAATGCCGTTACGGCTTGACTCTAGGGATAGCATTGGCAAGGTTGACTCAAGCAAACCCACCAGCCAACTGATCCTAGCCAAGCCATTCAGGACCACCCGCCTTCTTGAAGTAGGGGCCAAAGCGGTGTGTTTAAGCTGAGCCCCCTCAACCAGGATCTCCCTTTCCGAGTTTACAAGGGTCATAGCACACAGCAAACATGCTGCTCTCCTATGATGATGGCATGGAAACTAGGCTGTGGGCATTGGATCCCAGTGAAGTTAATCTGGAGGACCAGCAGTATCACTGGGAGGTCCCCTGTCCATGTGCAGGAGACTATATCGAGGGGCACAGGGATATAGAAATAATCCTGTTAGAATCTAGTGCCCTCACCACCCAAATATACTGCACACTTGGTTTTGATCAACCTCTAACACAAGAGCTCTAAATGAATGGCGCTATAAAGTGTGGTGGCTTTCTCGAAAGCTGGTGGAATGATATAAAATGAGCCATGTCAGGGTAACTAGGACATTCTTGTATGGATATAAATGTGGCTTTAATCAGACATCATATACAAAAACTCTAATAATGGGGGGGGGGAGATAGACCGTTGAAATAACAGCACCTCAAATAATGGAAAAGTCGAGATAACAGCACAGTGAGATCAGATGTTTACATACAGCACAGATAGTTTGCAGTGCCAAAAAAAAAAAAAAAAAAAAAAAAAGAAAATGGCAAGTGAAAGTCACATGATTACTGTATATGTTTACGTTCACCATTTTGAAGGTGAACTGTGTACTGATATCACGGATTATACCACTGTTTTACATTTATTTTAAATTAAAAACCCCTCACTAAAGGGGTTTTTAATTTCCTAAAGTTAATAAACCTTATATAGAGAAGAAAAGAAGAACAACATTAAAGCTTAGTGACAAACTTGATATAATAATAAAAAATAGAATGGGCATAGTAGGAGTGTATTAATGGCAGAATATAACACTGGATCGTCAACGTGTTTGTTTTTTATGTGCAGTTAATTAAATTGCATTCTTAATTTCTTTATTTCTTATTTAGCCTCGTTATTTTCGCATTAAATATATTAAAAATAAAACTTTCGAGATCACAGAAAAATCAAAATAATGGCACCTTGAATCCCTGAAGGTGCTGAAAGTCTATTGTAATAATAATATTATAATGAATTACTATTATATTATAATGAAAGTCTATTATAATAACCTTATTCTGAAAGTCTATTGTAATAACCTAGTGCTATTATAAGTCTAGCTTCCATATTTTGAAAGTATGGCTAAAAAGTAAATGTTCATACCTGTTGTGACAACAGTATTGTAGGAATTAGTACCAAAAACTCTCTGTGCATCAGTTTCTTCCATTTTTACCTCCTTAGTCCTGACTAGGAAATTCTGCAAGAATTGAAAGATGAAGTGGCTTTAAGACAACAAATAGCAGATCACAGCATGTGTAAATGGTGTTTATGCAAATATGATGAGATACATACCTCAAGATGTAGGTGAATCTAAGGTCCAATGAATGCACATTGAAAATATTCAGAGCAGGTCTAGAGTAAGCAGTAATTGCAGCTTTATTGGAACGCAACACATCAGAAGTAAAGAAATGTAATAGTATATGCAGAGAAGACTTTAGTTAAGGTATATGGTCCCCAGAACCAGACGTTTCACACACACTGATAAGTTGTGGAATCAGCCGCTACTCTTATTTATGACTGATTAAGCATGGCTGAACAGCCCAAACATGCCGCAATATGTCTTCCTAGGCATCCCAAACATGGTTTGATGAGATTCAGGGGAACAAGCAAACCAAACGATACATACTATACCTGCATCTTCTCACATATTGTTCACCATCTGGTCCTACAGACTGATTGTTGTCATCCATGAAAATGAACTCCACCTACAGCACAAGAACAGGGAAGGAACGTGGGCAGCAGGAATTCATCTCTACATCGACATGCAGTCAGAGTTCCATTCCTCATGATATAAAGGTTTGTACAAAGAGACTAATGCTATCCCATACTAGCAACACACTTCCACTAAACTGGCTGCATTCTTGTATATATACATAGGGTCATTTTAGATTCCTTTTACATGCCACACTAAGACTCAACAAGAATCCAACTGTAGATATACCTGGACTCATCAGTGAAGCACAGATGCATGTATATAAAATACAAGAAGCACACACACAGTTGTCTTTTGTAATAGGGGAACAATGGCAGTATGCCACTGGCCACAGGTTTTAGATTACGGGGTAATGCAACAGCTGTAACATAAATTTAACATGGAATAGATTTGAGTGGATTAGATCATCCATTCAAATCTATATGCTCTTTGCTTTCAGTGGAGACTATGAAGTTGGATTGAAAAATAAGACTCAATAAAGTTATGCCAGGAGATAATGGAATAACCAAAAGTTGAATCTGCCAAAGTAGCATTCTTCTCATTTTCTCACATATTCCATTAACCAGTGGCACATTATCCTTTGGTAAAAAACACATCTGCCTAGAGCCCCAATCAGAGGGGAACTCCAAAATTGCTGTTTCAAAAACTCATTACTGTTTTTCACTAATATTTTAAGTGATTTTTATCGGAAACTGAACTTTCTACCTGCCAAGGTCAATGAACTTTACTTGAAGATTAATTACATTATTTGAAGGAAATTATATTTTTTTGAAATTTTAAGATTTCATCAAAATCTTACATTTTGATGAAATTTTATATTTAGTTCTTATATAATTTGTTTTGTTGTCACAATAAAATGAAATTAAAAATGTTCTTTATTAGTTTTTTCTTTAGATGTGGCCCCCAAATTCCATTTTGCCTTGAGCCCCATGAAAGTATAACATGCCATTGCCATTAACCTAATGGTAACACTTAGGCTATGAGGCACTCAGCAAAATTTATGTTAGCCATCAACTGCTGGTTCAAAATTAGTGGTTGATCTACCTATCTTCTTAAATATACATGCACACTTCATTGAGAAATTTTAAATTATTGTTTTCTTGGAATTATATACAAAAATGGGTTTAACAGACCAAGCACCATTTTTAATGTGTCAGAATCCTTAAACTTCTGCATGACATACTATAAGCAGAAAATGAAGCTTAAAGACATGCATGTTCGATGCTGAAATTTCACAAAGTTGAATGATCTTATAAACTTGAAAATGGAAGCAACTAAAATTTCATGTTTATATTTGATGTTTATAATATTTCTTTCTTGTTTCTATTTGAATTAATCAAAGTTTGGTTTTGCTGAAAAGAGCAGTTTCAAAAATATTTTTTCATTTTTGTTTGAAAATGTTTCTTTTAATTATCATTGCAATCCACTAGAAAAGATCCAGCACTGTTACACTCTGAGCAAAATTCAAGAAAACCAAAAACTGTTTTCAGGATAAAGAAAATTTTTGATCTCTCAGACCAGGTGCCCTGTCTTTATAACAAGAGATAGTGCCACAAGAACTTTCAGCTGTTCAGATTGGTCTTAGCAGTGGCAAATGATGCACTAAAGCAAGCTTAATACATGATTAGAGGGGGGGGGGAAGACACCTTCCATTTCACCTATTCATTTCCTCCAATAGTTTGTCTAATTCTTCCTTGAATTTATTTAAGCTCTCCACTTCCAACAACAACAGATGGAAGTTTGTTCCAACAATCAACCACCTGTTGGCTAAAGGCAAACTTCCACACATCTGTTCTGCAACTGTTCTTCCTCAATTTGAATTTGTGCCTGCTCAATCCATTCAAAGCCTTAATCACCTCATCAGATCATCTCACAGGTGCCTAGTCTCCAAGATGCTGCAATTTTCAGAACTGAAGCTTTCCTTGTAAGAGCACCCTGTTGTTCCACTCACCAATCTTGTTGCCTTTCTCTGTATTCATTCAAGGAGCTCCACATCCTTCCTAAAATGAGACCTCTGGACCTGTACACAGTGCTCAAGATTTGGTGTGACCACTATTTATACAATGGGATAATCACCTCCTTATCTCTGCAAAATTCCTGTATATCACTGACAAAACCCCATGAGCTGTCCTGGAAGTCTGTTTTGCATTGCTCAGAGAACTTCATATCTGACTGTACAATTACATCCAGGTCTTTTTCATTATCCACCTCCCTGAGTGTAGTACCACACAGTTAGTACTTTCCCTTGGGTTACTGCTACCCATATGTAGTACTTTGCATTTATCGATGTTAAACATCAATTTCCATTTCTCAGTGCATCTGCTTAACTTTTCTAGATACTGTTGCAGTAGCATACTGTCATTAACCACTCTGCCAACCTTTGTAGCATCGGCAAACTTGGACATTAAGCCTGATGTGCTTCATCAATATCATTGACAAATAAACAAAACAACAATGGGCCCAGCACCAAACTCTGGAGGACCTCCACTAGTAACATTAGTCCATGAAGAGTAATATCCATTGTTTACCACTCTGTCTTTTCTCACTAAACAATTCCTTTATCCACAGCAGCAACTTGCCCTTTAACACCACACTGCTCCAATTTGTACAGCAGTCTTTCATGTGCAACAGTATCAAAAGCTTTCCTGAAATTAAAGTATAAGATATCAAAATTATTTTTTGCATCCAGTTCCTTTGTGACCACATCGTAGAAACTAAACAAACTGGACAAACAAAATTGCCCCTTAACAAACCGATGCTGTGTTTGAAGAATAATTGTGGCCTTGTCTAGATGATCTTACATTACTTCTTTTATCCAGTGATTCCATTATTATCCGTGGAACAGAAGTTAACTAACAGGTGTATAATTACTCGTCACCCATGGATCATCCCCCTTTGTGAATTGCGGAAACATTCACATCTCCAGTAAACAGGGACCTCCCCTGAATCCAAGGATGCTCATAATTATGGCTAAGGGTTTGTTTACTTCTATCGCTGCCTCCCTTAATATATATATATATTTTTTATGAAAACCCCAAACACAAGAGGTATTAGAACCAATAGTACAGTCGGTCCTCGTATAACACGTGTTTACATTACACGAATTCGATCATACACGATTTATAAATAGGGGAACGTTATCTTATATAACACGAACCGAATTCGCTTATGCACGATTCGCCTTTGTGTTTACAAGAAATGGCAGTCGAACGCGGAATCACCCCAACCGAACGCAACACGATAGGAATGAAGAAGATTCTGAAAATGTATTTGTGTTTTATATCAGTGAAGGGGAAACACATTTCACCATAATAACGTAAAAACCAACACAATTCCAGCTATCGGTATAATCGCAAATGCAATTAGATGGAGTTTACTACCAGTTTATAACAGATTCCACTAGCAGAAACGAAACTGGAAATTGTTTTTATTGTTTTATGGTAGTAACCCCCAGAAATGTGCTTTAGTAAAATGTGGGGTGTATCTCGGCCTTTACGGTGTTGTTTATTCAGTTGCTATACGCGCGCAGCTTTGTTTATGTGTATTAAGCGTGCCTCCTCGTTTTGTAATTGCGCTTTATTCCCTAAAAATGAGTAAAATACTTAAAAGGTGTGAAAAGGAAGCGTCCTGGTGAAGACACTGCAGATTCAGAGAGAAAAAAGAAAAGCAATATCGATAAACAGAGGCGGACTGGGACAAAAATTCTTACACGGGAAAATTTATAGTGGCCTCATACTACGGTTTATGGCCAAAATCACACCGGCCTCCGGCCCACCGGGGTTTCCCGGGTAAGGCTTATGGCCAGTCCGCCTCTGTCGATAGAGAAAAAAAATATGAAATTGCGAAACGCTTTGAGCGAAATGAAAGACCATGTTATATTGCACGTGCTACAGGCCTAAATGAGGCAACGCCGAGAATTACAAAGAATGCGGAGAAAATAAAAACAACTTTCATAGCGGGAACAACTCAAAGTGTAATTAAAATCCATTAGATTAAGACAAGAATCGGAACGGCTGTCATCTGGATAGAAAATCAAAGTCGTAATAAAATACTTACATATTACAAAATACGTAAGTATTTTATTACGACTATTTTATTTAATATAATAAATTTTTTACGAATTAAATACGTATTTTATTCGTAAAAAATACTTTTTTAGTATTAAAAAATACTAAAAATACTTTATTATAATATAATAAAAAATTATTTTTTATTAATTATATTATAATAAAAAATATATATTATATATTTTTTATTACGTATTTTAATCGTTATAAAATACGTAAGTATTTTATAACGATTAAAATTACTCTATTATTTATTGTGTTTGGTAATGTTTTGGTTCCAAATGTGTGTTCAATCTTGGGTGGTCGGCACCTAACCCCACTTTTCCCATAGGGCCTGTTGTTTATATTGCATGATTTTGCATTGCACGAGGGTTTCTAGGAACACAACTATCGTGCTATACGAGGACAGACTGTACTTAGTACCGTGCTTGGGTTGGAGAAGACGAAAGACAATATCTGTTGACATCAGACTTGAACTTCTGTAGACTGTAATTTTCAGGAAATACATATGAAGGAAGGTTGTTCCAGAAAACGGCAGTTGAATGAATAAACAAGGAAGATGAAAAGTTGGTTCTCTGAGTTTGAAGTTGGACAGTAAATGGATGTTGGCTTGTGTAGGCATGTGTTCGGACTTTTTTGAAAGAGTGAGTGGGAATTATAGAAGCCGATAGAAGAAAGATTCAGAAGAATAGTGCCCATGGAAGTATCTGTAGAGAAGGCATGCACAAGAAACAGTACGTCTATGAGACAGAGTGGAGAGACTCTGTTAGAGATGAGTCATTAATTAACTTAACTTCTCTCTTCAGAATGGAATCTAGAAGCCTGAGAGAGGTTTTGGGGGCACTGCCCCAGATGTGGGAACAATATTCCATGGTAGGGTGGATTTGCGATTTGTACAGAGTGAACAGCTGTTTGGATGAAAAGTAACGCCCAGAGCGAAAGAGAAAACCAAGTATTTTTGATGCAGAGGAAGCAATATTTGTAATGTGCTTGTGCCAAGAGAGATTAGAAGTTAGGGTAATCCCCAAAAGAGATATATCATTTTGCCTAGAAATCAGAGTGTCACCAAAGATAAGCATAGGAGCAGAAGAATCCTTTTTGTGAGATATAAGACAAGACAGAGTTTTAGAACGATTGAAATCAACTAAGTTGTCTTGGTCCCACTAGAGAATTACCTGGAGATCGGCATTTATGGAATTGGTAGCGGATATTCGAGAAGTTGAAGCTGATTGAGCAGGGCAAGGTTTCTCAAACTGGAAAGTGGAATGCAATGTGCTATCATCGGCAAAACTATGGATAGGATTTCCAGTCAATGGAAGAAGGTCATTAACATACAAGAGGAAAAGAACTGAACCTTGAGGGAACACCAGCACTAGTGGAGAAGTTAGCAGACAGAGAGCCATCTACCATCATCCTCTGTGAGTGATCAGAGAGAAAAACGAATAACCAATTACAAAAAAAACAACCGGCAAAACATAAGGTGGAAGTTTGTTTAGAAGACCTTTATGCCAAACACAATCGAAAGCCTTTGAGATGTCAAGAGCAACTGCTTGTGTTTCACCAAACTTTTCCACTGAATTTGCCCATAAATGGGTAACATAAGCCAGAATATCACCAGTGGATCGATACTGACAGAATCCACAATGGCAATCGTTGATCAGACAGAAGGTTTCTAGGTATTTTTGCAGTTGGCAGTTAATTGATTTCTCCATTACTTTAAAAAGAGTAGAAGTAATTGCAATGCGATGATAACTGGATCGGAGGGATTTGTCTCACCCTTTTTAGGTACTGGCTGTATATGAGCAAATTTCCAAGCAGAAGGCAAAACACCTTTGGAATAAGAAAGTGAAAAAAGGTGGCAAAGAACAGGAGTAAGTTCAGGAGTACAGATTTTGAGAACAAGTGGAGAAATACCATCAGGACCTGGCGCTTTCTGAGCATCAAGTTTCATCAAAATCCTTTCGATGGAAAACCACAGGAGGCATTGAACGGAGCATGTTGGGAATGGTGGGAGGTGTTTTACCAATTTTTAACAATTTCTCTTCAACTTTCCTCTTGGTTATTACAGTCATTTAGCTCTCTCTCTCTCTCTCTCTCTCTCTCTCTCTCTCTCTCTCTCTCATAGTTTGATATACTTCTGGCATACCCTTTCTTAAAGAATTCTTCATGTGTGAACGTAGATTCAAAATACTCATTCAGTTTGTTAGCAACAGTCATCCCCTTCCTAGATGTTCCCTGAGCAAAAAAGATTTTGCTGTTTTTCTCTGCATCCTCTGTCAAAGATTTCTTGTAATCTGCTTTCATTTGCATGGCCTCCTTTGTGACTTGATTACAGGTTAGTTTATATCTACCACAGGCTTCTGTGTCCCCCAATAATTTATATGCATTCCATGCATCTTTCTTCTCTGCCATGAGTTTCATTAGTTCATCTGACATCCATTTAGACCTTGAACAGTATTTCTTAGTTGGTATGAAAAGCCTAGTAGATTAATTCCTCGAACACTTCCCATTTAGATTTTGCTGATGGTAACATCAACATTTGCTGATGGTAACATCAACTGATGACGTTACCATCAGCAGATGATATATAGAATTTAAAAATTGTCTGAGATCACTGTAGTCACCTTTACAAAACAAAAACCGCTCCTTTTACCCTTGATGGTAGTTACATCTTTAAGTAAATTCCAAATCAATACACTGTGATTACTGCTGATAATCAGATCAAGAACATTACTCCATCTTGTTACCTCTCTAACATGTTGTAGAAAACAGTCATCCAATAACTCCACAAATGTCTATCTGGTCTCTGAGTGACCAACCCACAAGTTCCATTCAATATCTAGAAAGTTAAAATCCCACATTATAAGACATTATGATTTACTGGTCCACTATTTTTCTGTGCAGCTGTTTGTTGTGCTCAGAGTCATTAGGCCTATAACACAGTCCTACTCTCATTTTTGCTTTCCCATTCCCAGTGGAATGGGAAAGCAAAAATGAGAGTAGGACTTTCCCATCACACCAAACTGGATCAGCACTTGTGAACTCTGAAAAAAATCTATCAAAATGTCAATGGATGTTCCTATACTATCCAAACACAGAAAGAAATAATAAACAAACTAAAATATACAAATAAAATGAAAATAACATATGGTTAAAACTCAATTCATTAAAAGCATAAAAGTGATAAAACAGTACACATATAATACTGTTGTACACTAATCACCACAAAACAAATGCAGCAAATAAATGTTAGAATTATACTTAAAAGTTGATTCCGCTAAAGTATGTGTTGGCCATGCAATCTATAAGGTTAAATAAGCAAATCTACTAAACAAAACGTGAATCTGAGCATCTCTGAACTTAAGGTCGAGCTTGTGAATTATCAGTCTTTATTTAATCCTATTTATTTATTATGAAAGTGGCACTCGTACTTTGGTGGATGTGGGGAGATAAGTGTTTGCATTGCTGGGAGTGAGCACTGCTTTATCTTTTCTTATTTTTCTGATTTTATTTTATTTTGAATATTAGGGTATATTTTGTACTCAGATAGCAGAATCACACCTTGCCAAGTATAACCGAAATTGTAGCATTAAAAATTTGTCACATTTGTTTCATGGTAATTAGTGCTCCTTTTCTATAGTCTTGAAAGAAAAACCATGTCTGTTTTTATACTTTAGGTTTAGTATACACGCAACAGCTTTCAGGGCAATATATTCCTTTATGCTGTGCTGTTTCGTTTCATTTTTTTTCACTTTCCCCTTCCTCTTTTACATTTAATTTTAATCTCATTCATGATTAAATGTTAATGACTTTATCATCCTTGTACTCTCTAATCCTCTGTTTATTTGTTTTGTTATGTGGTGATCATCTGCTGCAATATTCTTCTCATAGTCGACAAAGGAGTACATTGCTTTGAAAGCTATTACATTAACACGTGTTTACACTACACGAATTCGATCATACACGATTTACAAATAGGGGAATGATATAGTGTGTAACACGAACTGAATTCGCTTATGCACGATTCGCCTTTGTGTTTACAAGAAATCGCAGTCGAACGTAGAATCATCCCAACTGAACGCAACACGATAGGAATGAAGAGAAAATTCTGAAAATGTATTTGTTTTTTATATCAATGAAGGGGAAACCCATTTTACTATAATAACGTAAAAACCAACACAATTCCAGCTATCGGTATAATCGCAAATGCAATTAGATCGAGTTTACTACCAGTTTATAACAGATTACACTCACAGAAACGCAACTGGAAATTGTTTTTATTGTTTTATGGTAGTAATCGCTAGAAATGTGCTTTAGTAAAATGTGAAGTGTTAGCGTATCTCTGCCTTTACAGTGTTGTTTATTCAGTTGCTACACGCACGCAGCTTTGTTTATGTGTATCAAGCATGCCTCCTCGTTTTGTAATTGTGCTTTATTCCCTACAAATGGGTAAAATACTTAAAAGGTGTGAAAAGGAAACGTCCTGGTGAAGACACTGCAGATTCACAGAGAAAAACAAAAGCAATATCGATAAACAAAGGCGGACTGGGTCAAAAATTCCTACCCGGGAAAATTTATAGTGGCCTCATACTATAGTTTATGGCCAAAATCACACTGGCCTCCGGCCCACTGGGGTTTCCCCGGTAAGGCTTATGGCCAGTCCGCCTCTGTCGATAGAGAAAAAATATGAAATTGTGAAACGCTTTGAGCGAAATGAAAGACCATGCGATATTGCACATGCTACAGACCTAAATGAGGCATCGCCGAGAATTACAAAGAATGCAGAGAAAATAAAAACAACTTTCATAGCAGGAACAACTCAAAGTGTAATTAAAATCCATTAGATTAAGACACAGAATTGGAAGAGATGGAACGGCTGTCATCTGTTTGGATAGAAAATCAAACAAAAAAGTCTGCTTACAATAGAAGCAAAAGCATTAGGAATATTTTATTACGTAATAAAATACTTAAGTAATTAAAATGCTTACGTATTACGTATAATAATAAATAATCGTAATAAAATACGTAAGTATTTTATTACGATTATTTATTGTGTTTGGTAATGTTTTGGTTACAAATGTGTGTTCAATCTTGGGTGGTCGGCACCTAACCCTATTTTTTCCGTAGGGCCTGTTGTTTATATTGCATGATTTTGCATTGCATGAGGGTTTCTAGGAACACAACTATCGTGCTATACAAGGACTGACTGCATTTATGTTCTTATTGTTTTGATCTACTGAGCTTTAACCATATATTATTTTTATTTTATTTGCAGATTTTTAACAAAGCCCTTATTTCTTTAGTTTCATCAGTTACAACAAGACTTATTTTATACTGTGCTTATTTCTGATGTACGTGGTCTTTTTTTTCCATTACAGTAAAACAGTTTTCATACTATACCACAGTTCACTAGCAAACAAAATTAGAGACATTTTCAGAATATAGAAATAGATAGCCTTTTCACCATATTCTAAAAAAAAAAAAGTTACTTTGTTAAAAATATGGATGAGATCATTTCCATTATGCAAGGCTTGAATTTATTTAATAATTTATTAATTAAATTATTAAATTAAATTAAATAATTAAATTAAATAATTAAATTATTTATTTGAATAATGTATTTAATACATTATTCAAATAAAGAAGCCTGCTCAGTGAAATACTTTGTCTCTAGCCTCATATATGATATGAGATTGGAAACAATTTTCTGATATTCAAAATATGAAGGCTCACTATCATTATTAGTTTCCATAATAACACAAATGGGACAGAACTGCCAGCTTATGTTCAACATGTGAGACAAACAGAAGTTGAATGTTGTTAAAATTCCAAAAGTTACTAATGATTATTATGTAATGACCTTTCTATTTTTATTCTTTCATGCCTATTTCTTTCTCTGCTTTTAAATTGAAAACACTATCCAAAATGCATTTCAAAACATGCAGTCTTCTTTAATAAATTTCTCGTTAGTTTGCCTTTCTCATTTTAATCCTTTTTCTATGGTTAAAAACAATATCAAAACGAAGTTGCAAACGCCATTTGGCAGCATTAAAGAAGAAGATGGTTAAAAAAAAAAAAACAAAACACTGCTACTTATAAATAATTTAGAAATATAAAAAAATCATAATTTTTTGTAAATTTAATTATGAAGTTTTAAAATGATGATTGAAGTCTTTTTTTTTCAATCTCCGCTTCATAACTTAAAGCAACATTTTGAATCATTAGAAATATAAGAGAAAATTCTATATCTCAACACTCATAATGTATCTACAGATAAAGCAATTCAATATATAAAGTAGAAGTTTCAATCCTTTTTACTTAACATATGCAAAATGTTAAAAAAAATCTATGGATAAAATCTAACTTACTGGTGTTTGCTCCAATTCTTTTATAAAGGACATAGCTCTTTGCTGTGACTGCCCATCAGAAAAAAATACTACAATGCATCCCTATTATAAAAATAACAAAATAAATAAAAGCATAAAACCAGAATTACCTAAAATAATATCAAAATTGTTGTTAATTTTTTTTATTGTTGACAGCATACAAAAAAAAAAAAAAAATTTACAATAGAATTTTAAATGAAATTTGGTCTTTTTTTTAATTAACAGGGACCAATTTCTTAATAAATATAACAAGTTCACTGGAGAATTCTGTGATTCCGTTGGAGAGGTAAGTTATTAAACTTCAAATAATGAATACAATTTAGCAGTTAATTTATTTAATCCATAAATTCCTGGTGATAAGCTTCCTCATTTACATAACTTCCTATGAGAAGAGATCATTCACAACTGCAGAAATGATGGTAATGCATAAAACTTATTTTCTCACTCTGCCACTGACTGCTAAACTTCTTATAATACTCTTACTAGATCTACTGATATGCCACAATACTAAGTTTGCTGAACTAGGAAATTTGGTGACAAAAGCAATTACTCAATTATATAATTTTGTAATTAAAAGTAAATTTAATTCTGGTTAATGTCATAAACTTGATTTCTTGAGAACACCTTCCAGATCATATATGACTTCTTTGTATATGCATAACTCAAGGAACAGTATGAATTAACAGTTAATTTGGAAGATAATTTACAAGGGTCTTACAAAGAAGGTGCAGTTGCAACATTCATAAAATAAATTATGGATATTTGCTTCATCTTTAGTTGCAAATCTTTATAGGTTTCCTTCTAGGTGGACAATCCATCAGAAGGTCCACTTAAAACACCTTGTTAACCAGAACATTAGCCATCAAAAATCTTCACTGGCACCTTAAACAACAGTTGAGGCATCTGAATCACATTTTGCCCTTCCTCATTGCTTTCACCTTGTGTTCTTCGAGATCGTGAAACCCTTCTCCACTGATACCTTGTGCCAAACTCATAATCCTCCACACCTCTTCTTCTACCAGGTATGAAATGACTTTGAGGTCTTTGACCACATCAGGCAACAGCTCCCTTCAGCATGCATTCCAAATCAATGGTTTATCTCTGGATTTCCTGACATTTGTTGTTGGAGAGAAATTCTCCAAATCAACAGGTGTAACATGAATTATATACTGCAACAAGAACCTTATCCAATGGTTGGATCAGTGTCTTATTTACAACCATGGCATATCAATGCAGGGACAAGTACACACACATATATATATATATATATATATATATATATATATATATATATATATATATTCTGGGTGCATAACATAGGTTTTGCATAGAAATTACTCAAAAAATAATAATGCCATACAAGAAAAATAGGTATACTGCATAGAGACAACCTGCAAATAATCAAACCCATGGATCACAGCATGCACAAATTGCAGAAGTGAGATTGTAGTAATAAGCAAAAAAAAAGAGAAGATTCTTACAAAAGTACCCAAAATGTGGTCTCATCTTCAATACTGCATACAATAATTCATACAACATGCATAACTTAATACAATAAGATCCTCTTTGTTTCTGCCAACAAAGTTCTTATGCATCATGTATATCACTGACAGAACCTTATGAGCACCAGCCTCTACCTATACTGTTCAGAGAATCCCATGTAAGATTATACAATTACCACTGGGGGGGGGGGGTCTTCATCTTTATCATTTGCTACCTTAAGTTTGATATTACCTTAATGGTATGTTATCCTGGGAGAACTGCTAACAAAATGAATTTATCATTATGTTATGCCATATGTTTCACCAATATCCTCCATTAATACTTTGCATTTATTAATATGTTATACCCCAAATGATATTTCAGTACTTTTACTATAAAGTAAAATCATTTAACTCCAATTCAGCATTAGATACACTTTTAATATCATCTCTTCTAAAAACTTCTTCAATATGTAGATGCAAAAGGTACATCTTCCTTGCACTGTATCTTACTGCCAGAATCAATTAAAATGATTGTTAGCTGCAGCTAATTTGCACAAAAGCTCTTGGTTTCTGTTATATCTGCTATTCTGATATCATATCAACCTAGTCTAGCTTCACTTCTTTGTTGCATTGATGGTACCTACAGTCAGTTCTGCCATAACATGGTACAAGTGTTCCTAAAAATCCCTGCAATATGGTATATAGCACATTAATAACAACAGGGCTTATGGGAAAAATAGGGATAGGGGCAAAGCACTCAAAAAAAAAAAAAAAAAGTTCAGTCTGTTAAGTGAAACACTAAAAAAAGTTAGAAACCCAATAAAATTGCTATCACAGGTTTAAACATCTTAAATTTCTAATAAATAAATAAATAAATAAATATTAGAGTAAAAATAGCACTTTACCTCGACAAGATATGAAGTTTGTTTGATTTATATTTCTTTTCACTGAAATTTTCTTTCTTTTTGGATTGTAAAATTTAAAACAGTGAAAAAGATAAGGAATCAATAATGGTGAACACGGAATGCACAAGTTGCACAAGTGAGATACGGAGTACCAAGTTTATGAAGCTTGAAAACTAGGAATGAAGAGAAGATTCTGAAAATTACTTTGTTTGATTTATATTTCTTTTCACTGAAATTTTCTTTGTTTGTTTGTTTGATTTATATTTCTTTTCACTGAAATTTTCTTTCTTTTTTTTCTTTTTTTTTTGGATTGTAAAATTTAAAACAGTGAAAAAGATAAGGAATCAATAATGGTGAACACGGAATGCACAAGTTGCACAAGTGAGATACGGAGTACCAAGTTTATGAAGCTTGAAAACTAGGAATGAAGAGAAGATTCTGAAAATTTATTTATGTTTTTTATATGATTGAAGATGTCATGGAAGGGGAAACACATTTCACCATAATAACATAAAAACCCACAGAATTCCAGCTATCGGTATTATTGCAAATGGAATAAGATCGAGTTTACTACCCATTTATAAATAATTGCACTAACTGAAAAGCCCAATAAAATGGGAACTGTAAATTGTTTTTATTGTTTTATGGTAGTGAACTCCAGAAATGTGCTCCTCTGCCCATGCTATCATACCTTATGAAATTTTGGTTCGAACAGAAAAATGTGAACACTCGAAAACATGAGTTGGCCTACAATATCACGTGTTATCTTTGTGAATACAGCGAGTGACAACAGTGTGTCTCCCACCAATACAACTACAGAAAATGGGAAATATAGCTCACACATTTGAAGTTTGACTTTTTAAGCTTCATAAACTTTATGTATTGCCGTGAAGGTCGCTACATTCAGCTTGGTGCTGGGTTTTGTGCTCACTTAGTGTTACTCGCAGACGAAATCGCACATGAGCGAACGCAAAAATCGCATTATACTTGCATTGTTCCCTAATATATCAGTCACGTTGGAGCAAATTCGCATTCCAAAAATGCCCGCTATAGCAGAAATGAATGTATCTTGATGGTTGTTCCAGTAGCATATTTAGCAATGTGTATCCTGCTTACTAACAAGAAAGCAGAGTGGGTATCCTACTGACCCAGGCAATACACCAGACCATAGTTTCTATTGGTTTGGAGATGAGGTTTTAGCCTATAATTTATACAATTTGTTCAGGTAGTTCTACATTGGAAGCATGTATTCTCATTTGTTCAGTAGCTTTATAGCTGGCTTCCCACTAACAGATTATATCACAAGAAGGCAAACAGTGGACAATGAACACCAGTTGGTTTGACACAAAACTAGCTTGGTAGATGGAGAGGGGTCTCCTCCCAGTTAGCTAGCCTCAAACCAATTATTATTTTTATTAAACATAAAAATGCTTAATGCCATTGAAGCTTTTCCATATTTTAACTCTTCTGACACATGAAAACTAAACCCAAGTCAAAAATATTTTTTGAGTTGGATTAATTTTTTTTAAATACTGCAAGTTACAATTCAAGAGACGATATTAGTTTTAAATACAACCACATCATTTTAGAAAATTAATTAATTCCAGTGATAATCAATGTTTTTTGCAAAGAAGAAATAAATATTTATTTTATTCATAAATAAAACTCTTTATTATCTTCAACCAAACTGTAAAATGATAAGCTAAGATGTAAAATATATCTATATGTATCTGTTTGAACAGAAAAATGTGAGCACTTGAAAACATGAGTCAGCCTACACAGTCATTCATTTGTGAAAATTAAAGGCATATCACATGCAGAATTTGAAAACTTATGGCTGCAATCACCATTTAGATTAACACATAGCAGGGGTTGTGTTAATTTCTTCTCACTACAAAGAAGTGATGACCACTTAGGTTAATAAGTCCGAAGTATGTGTGTGTGTTCAAGAAGTAATAAAAAGTAACACAAGAATAAAAATAATGCTAACAATACCTTTCATGAATATAGAATATATAAGTAATGGAACTTTTCATTAACTAGAAATAGATTTCAAGAGAAAATAATAACATAATCTTTGTTATGTTATTATTTTTATTATGTTATAAAATTAAAAGGAGAACTATACTCAGTGTTTCACTGTCACAAAATCAGAGGTCCCCTGCAGTTTTGCATCTTCTTTATAAATGGTCCTTGTCATGTCGGGAAGTATAGCGAACCCTGGTCACAAAAAGTTCTGCAAGTGTGTGTGCGAGGAGGGATTCTAACCTCGTGGGATTTTGACCATGACTTTGTCCAGTCACCAAACTTAAATGATTTTATTGCTACTGGCCTATCTTTTAGAATTGCTATGATAGGATATTAAGGGATTGAAAATTTTTTTCCACATGAAAATGCCTTTTTCATGCTGATAATGGTGGGTTAATGCACCTGCTATTCCATTTGTGAGGCCTGCCATGAAAACAGCATATTAGCTTTCTGTGCACAATTTCACTACAAATGGAAGCTGTATAATATATAACTGTTGAAGTATTTTTCTAAACAGTAGATCAGTATAATAAGCATATCTTATTTGCAAATTATGTTCTATGGCAGATTATGTTAGCATTAGGAGAAGCATATGATGAAAGAAAACAAGCTTATTGCTTGCTTAAGGCAAATTTCCGAACATCTATTTTACAATTGTCTTTCCTCAATTTGAATTTATGTCCCCTCAGGTGAGTAATCTGAGCAAGAGGAAGAATCCCATCAGCATTGAGCTTGCTCACAAGTTCTGCCTTGAACTTATTTAAGTTATTGGCCTTCACTACAACAGATGGAAGTTTGTTCAAACTATCAACCACCCGCTGGCTAAAGGCAAATTTCCGCACATCTATTTTACAATTGTCTTTCCTCCATTTAAATTTATGTCGCCTCAGGTGAGTAATCTGAGCAAGAGGAAGAATCCCATCAGCATTGAGCTTGCTCAAACCATTCAAGGCCCTATACAACCTCAATTAGATCATCTTGCAGGTGCCTAGTCTCCAGTGCTGCAATTTGTAGAACTTAAGTCTTTCTTGGTAACAGCAACCCTTTGTTCCACTCACCAATCTCGTTGACCTTCTCTGTACTCGTTCCAGCAACTCTGAATCCTAAAATGAGGCCTCCAGACCTGTATGCAGTACTCAAGGTGTGGCCTGACCACTGCCTTATACAAATACCTGCTAGCAAAATTCCTGTATATCATGTTAATGGGAATTGCCGCACATAACACTGTCTTCTTTAGATTTCACACCAAACTGTAGCTGCTGATTCTAATCTACTTGACTACATTACTTTCCTTGCCACGTAACAGAGAGAAATCATAACCAACACAAAATTAAATAGGCTATCCTTCTCAAATTAATAATGAAGGAATTTCACTCTAAGCACACCTCAATGCTAAAAATAGTAGTGACTCATGTACTGTAACTGATTACTTAAAATCAATTACACCTTGAATCTAAAAACATCAACTACAGCCACTCCCCGACTTATGTAAGGGTTGTATTCCGTGGACATCTATGTAACTCAGAATTTCCCTAAATGCTTATGCAGCACGCAACTATGTGCTGCTGAATTTGATTGAAGCAAAAAACAAACGTTTGATAAATATGTAAACAAAATCATTTATTTGATTTTTTATCTCATGTGCAGGAAAAATTACAAAAGTGTACAAAATTACAAAAATTTCAAAATTATAAAATTACAAAAAGAGAAAGGAGACAGGCATAACGTCAGCAAGTTTTACCTTTCGAGCATCGTTGCCAGAATTAACTCTCCAGCTGATAATCACACCGCTGTGGAAGTTGAGGGCTGTGGAGATTTAGAAGGGGTTTTTTTCCCAACATATCACAAAATTTCTCTGCAACTGCAGAATCGGCATTGGTGACTTCACTGTATACTTTTAATGTTTTGGAAACCAGCACAATGCTTGAACCTATTAAACCACCCGTTGCTTGCCACAATCTTGGCTAGGGGTTTGCCATACTTAACCTTAATATCTTCATAAATACTTCTTGCTTTTTCTTGAATGGCCATTGGACTCAGGGGCACTTGCTTCTGAATCTGATTTTTCCGTCCATATTATTAATAGCTTTTCCATCTTTGATATAGCATCTGAAAGCTGTTTTGTGATCACTGTTGATCTTAATTTTTTTTTATTTTTTTATTTTTAGGAGCATTAGCAACTAAGGCCATATTGCTCCGGGATATGCGGTGGTCATTCCCTGACCTTTCCGCATCCTCCGTATTTGGTGGTGATGGGCTCGAACCCCGGTCTAATCAAGAAGCGTGTGCTATGCACTGCTGCTCCTTCCCACCTGGTTACGGAGGCGCCCTGATCTTAAATGCCTTTAACATGTTCTTTTATACACGCACTGTCCCTAATTCTGTGCAATGGATGACAAACTTTGTCCTGCTTCGTATGTCTTAATTAATCATCTTCATTTCTAAATCAATTTTATTTCATTTCCTAGCACTGCCAGCACTTGCACTTTTCAATGGTCCCTTTCCTTTCACTATTGCAATAAGTAAATAGAAGTGAAGAGAAGATTCTAAAAATTTATTTATGTTTTTTATATGATTGAAGATTTCAGTGAAGGGAACTCATTTCACCATAATACTGTAACATAAACACCCACACAATTCCAGTTATTGGTATTATCGCAAATGCAATAAGATCGAGTTTACTACCCATTTATAATAGATTGCGCTAACAGAAAAGCCCAATAAACCAGAAATTGCAAATTGTTTTATGGTAATCACCTCCAGAAATGTGTTTTAAAAAAAAATTGATTCTTATAACGGAACATATGATAACGATAAAAAGAGTAGTGCAATTTTCATCATAAAAATGACCCAGCAGGCCCCCGTTATAACGCGGTTCGCTTTACACCGATTAGCTATAACGCTGTTTTTATATTATAACCCGTATCTGACTATAACGCTGTTTTTATATTATAACCCGTATCTGACTATAACGCTGTCACAGATCACTATAATGCTCTTTTACAGATTGCATTTTTGGCATATTTAATGAAATCGTTTCATTTCATGGAGTCGACTGCAAATGAATGTAAAAATATGGTTAAAACGTTTCCCACGCTGATTTGAGAAAATTTTCCACGCTCAGTGAAATTTTCTCCCGCGCTAATTTAATTGCAGTACAGTGACTTGTTACGTAGTTCGGAGATCAACATTTTAAAAAATGATCAAGTATATTGCTTGTAATATTTGCGTTATATGCATTTATCCGAAGTCTAGTCATCACTCAGTACAGTATTAGACATCGTACGTAATGGACAGTTTACTATCGTAATTAATGCAACCAACGCAGTTACATTTGTGAAGAGTTAATAATGGCCGATAAGAATGAAAAAGCAACAACGTCTCGGCGCAATACGAAGACTATAAATGTAAGAAAAAGACTGAATTTGAAAATTAAATTAGACGTTTTGAAGCAAATTGATTCCAGTCAAAGACAAGCAGATGTGTGCCATAATTTAGGATTTACAAGATTAACTGTAAGTACAATTATAAAAAAAATAAAGAATTAATTTTAGCAGCAGGAAAGATAGCTGTTCCACTGCAAGCAACTAGGGCTAGGCCGGCTATTAGGATTGAAATGGAAAGACTAACTAATTTTATTGAAGATAATATCCAATGCAGAATTCAGTTAAGTTAAATATTATAAAAAATAAATAAATAAAAAAAAAAAAAAAAGAGAGAGAGAGATTAGCCTATATGATGATCTGAGGAAAACTCACCTAAAAAAAAAAAATTGGAACCATTTAAAACTAGTAAGGGCTGGTTGAATAGATTTAAAATTCAGGGAGAAGACGCAAATGCAGATCAAGGAGCCTAAACAACTTGTTAAAATTATTGAAGAGGGGTATTATGTGTTATACTTCTCAACAAGTTTTTAACATAGTTGAAGCAGGACTTTTGTGGAAATTAATGTCTAAAAGAAGTTTCATATTGAAAGAAGAAAAAAACATGCCAGGTTTCAAAGCTGCGAAGGATCGGTTGACTTTATTGTTGGGTGGTAAACGCTGCGGGGGATTTAAAATTAATACCCCTTTTAGTTTATTTGGAAGAGGGCCAAAGTTCAACCCAAAATCGACACATTTTTCATGATTAAATTCATCAATTAAATTAAATCAATTTAGATCAATTAAATTCATGATTTTAATTGGAATTTTAAGTTTAATTTTGATACTTAAGTAGTTACCACATAATTATATACGTATGTAATGCAGAATATTTTATATGTACAAATATTTTAATATTAAATATTTTGACTGACATTTGTGCATCTTTTCACTACCATTAATTATTGATTAGGAAATATCCTATGGCACCGACCACAACTCACAAATACATGTTGCCTTACGGGAATGCGACGCTCGCTTAGCGCAGATTCACTTGGCGCTCTGTTTTTCGGAACGAATTATCAGCGTTAAGTGGGGGGGTCACCTGTATAGTGAAAATTTCAACTTTCAAGGTCTTGGAACGAATTACCAGGAAAAAAAAAAAAAAAAACAATGTGTTATTGGGTTCACATTACAATAATGCAATCATAGTTTTGCTGCATAAGAAAGGAGATATATCAGAAATTGGAAATTATAGAACAATTAGCTTGTTATCCCACATCTAAAAGTTGTTCACAAGGGTTATTACTAACAAATTAGAAAGAATACTTGATAAGAATCAACCGAAAGAGCAAGCTGGCTTTAGGACAGGATTCTCAACTATGGATCACCTTCATGTAATGTCACAGCTAATGGAGAAAGCAAATTAATATAAAACACCATTATGCCTGGCATTTGTGGATTATGAAAAGGCATTTGACTCCATACAGCATAAGGCAATATTTCGGGCACTGGAAAGACAAGCATAGATACCCCATATATTAAGATTTTGAAGAAAATATATGAGAATGCTAGCTCCTTTATTAGACTAGACAATGACAGTAGCAAATTTAAAATTGAGAAAGGAGTTTGAAAAGGAGACAATATCTCTGAAGAAGTTTACTGCTGCCCTTGAGGAAGCTTTCAGAAGATTCAACTGTTCGCAGAAAGGAGTCAATGTGATGGAGAGTACACCTAAACCATTTATGATTTGCAGATGACATTGTGGTCATAAGCCACAATCCCAAAGAATTAGTGGAAAATCTTAATCAGTTATGTAGAGTTAGTAAGGATTTTGGACTAAAGATGAATATGGCTAAACCAAAAGTAATGATGAACAATTATGCCACAGAAAGGGATATAATGCTTGAAGGAGCAGTAATTGAAAAGGTGGAGTCATATACTTATCTGGGACAAGTCATTAGCTGTAATAATAGTAAATGGCTGGAAGTCAAGAGAAGAATAAATTTTGGATGGATAGCATTCAGGAAATATAGTCACATACTGAGGAGTAATATCCCAATTTGCAGTCCTAATAGATAATGAACCAATGTATACCCCACACCATGACTTATGGAAGTGAAACTTGGGCACTCATCAAAAGAATGGAAGAGAAGCTGAGAACTACATAACTTCATACCCATCCCCAAATACACACATTATATGGATATATAATTTATAGGTAGTAGTTTCCTTGAGGTTTAAGTGGCCTTGCTATTAATAAACCTTGCTTCAGGTTTACAAATTGATGAAAACTGAATTTTGTGACCACTTATGATGAAATAATGTCTCAGCGACAGGATAAATACACAGAAGTCTGTATATTTATTTCTGTAGGAGGTTTTTTTTTTTTTTTAAAACAAGATTTAATGGCACTACTGAAATTTTAAGGTTCTTAACAAAACAATCTGGAGGAAATATTGCCTTCATCAGAGGGCAAAAAGAGGACTAAAATTTGGAAACTTTGCACAGAAACTGTTTGCAAGTTCTGCCATTATGCTGTGATGATTTGTGTGATATAGTACAGGGAACAGGAAAGTAACATAATCAGATTGTACAGGTGATTATGTTGGTAATAAACACTCCAAGTTAAATCCTTACTGGTGATTTGTAATCTATTCCTTCAGCCCAAATGACAGTAACTATGTCCTGAAGGTGTGAGGATAGAGTGAATGCATTACTGTTTGAGAATCAGCGGGAAACCATTACCTGAATAACACTAAGAGGGAGGATAAGCTGAAGCCACCCAGTACATGCATGCAATATCAATGCTGCACAGAAGAAATGAACTAAACAACTAGATTATGATAGGCATTTGCATCATAATTCAAAGGCTTATAAGGGGTAATAGTCCACATTGAGAGGCTAACAGAGTAACAATAATCAAGAAATTTTGAAAACAACTTGCCATTATTAAGCTCTAATATGAATGCATGATACTTTAATCACAAGTTGTTCCACATAAACTATTGTTTTGCCACTTTTTTTTAAAATCTAGACTACTTAAATCTGAAAACAACAACCACTGACTATCATATAGATAGTTGCTGATGACTAAAATAATTTTGAAAATAATCCACCGTGATTTGGAAAAAAATTTCAGTGGACTGATCACACCTCAAAAACTGTTGAAAATCTCAATAAATGTTTTTTTTTTTAAAACAAAAAAAAAAATGTAAAAACTTCCAAACAAGAGCATATTAATAGTGGAATTAGGAAAACACCAAATGGTGCTTTCAGGAAGAATTTTAACAAAATTTGAATTTGAGCCATTGGATGCTGGGGAGAAACTGAACTTGCACAGGCTTTACATCAAACTCATGTTCTATCAAGAAAAAAAAAAAAAAAAAAAAAAACACAATAAATAACAATTTTGATTGTATAATATATAACAGAACCTGGTCTTTGGTCTTCTTATGAGAACCAAGAGTTTGAGGCACTACACTGAAAACTGGATCAGTAGATGTCCGAACAGTAGCCAATTCTGGTATGGTTGGTACAGGAAGAAAGTCATCTATCCTTGCATCCTAATTTAAAAAATGTTAAACATTTTAAGTAAGGTGGCAACACTAAAAATATATATTATTACATTGTAATACTAAATATATGATATGCAACACCAACACAAATATAAAAAAGGTAATAAACAAGGCAACAAAGGAAATAAAATCATCTAAGTTAATAAAATAAGTTCAGGAAAGCTCTATGCCTATCTGTTGTAAAATTCAGTTTACAGGACTCACATCTGTCTTTAGAACAAGCTGAAAAATGTGTGGAAAGGAAATTAAGTCTTTCTATAATGCTATCAATTTCTCCTACTACAAAACTATTGCTGTGACTTGCCTTATCAGTACACTACAAATAAACAGTACTTCTTCAAAAAGAAATATACAGTGAATGCTTTGTTATGTGGCACTTAGATAACCAGAAAGTTCTAGTAATCAGCTTATTTATTTTCTAGAACAGGGATGAGAAAAAAAAAAGTTACTCATCATGATCCAGATCTCTTTTTGGAATCAAATTGATAAAACCCATGTGAATATTGTGATAACATATTTTTATTTTCTTTTATTATGGAATTATCAAAGAATGTGAAGAAAGGTGCATTTGGTATAATGCACAATTGATTTTTTAAATGTCATAACATCAAATTAAGGGAACTTACAGAAATGCAAAACTAAAATTAATCACCTGTAGTTGCTAACTTTTGACTTCAGAAAAATCGGAGATCGGGTAACTGCAAGCAGAAGGAAAACAGGCGGTTTAGCCAAAACAGGCACAAACAGGAGATTCTTTGGAAAAGATAGGAAGTTTTTAATGAAAATAAGCCAAAATTTGAACAATTTTTAAGAATTTGTAATTGTAATGTAGTATCATTAAATTTTTTGTAGGAAAAAAAAAACAAGATGGAGAAAAACTAGATTACTGCAAAAATAAAAAAATAAAAAAAATCTATGCCATCATGGTGAAAAGGAGTCAAATCAAGTAAAAAAAAACAGATTTTCCATTGTAAAAATAGAGAGCTTGCAGCTATGTTACCATTTGAGGTGGTAACATTTTTTACACAAAATGTGTTCTATACAAAACATTCACCACTGTGATTTGATCTATCCAATCAACTTTTTAGAACTGAGTACTGTAGTTCTCTGCATATATCTCTGAAAGTTTAACTCATCTGAGAAAAGTGATATTAAACTCTACTTGTTTTGACTGCTCTATTCATACTTTTTGTTGGTTACAATATGGTTCATATGAAAGAACAGTAAATAAGTATTTACCTTCGCCTAGAAATATGAGTTATGGATTTGACACACACACACACACACACACACACACACACACACACACACACACACACACACACACACACACACACACACACACACACACAACTAAGCCTCATAAGTTAAAGTATACAGGCAACCCCCCGTATAACACGATACTTCTACAACACAGTTTCGCTCTAACACGATTGATAAATTGCAGAAATCCTCGCACAACACAGTACTTATATAACACAGTTTTTTAGCTCTAACATGGTTAGAGTGAAAAATGTTGTTGTTGTTATTATTTGGTTTTTAGGAGCATTAGCAACTAAGGCCATATTGCTCCGGGATATGCGGTGGTCATTCCCTGACCTTCCCGCATCCCCCGTATTTGGTGGTGACGGGCTCGAACCCCGGTCTAATCAAGAAGCGTGTGCTGCGCACTGTTGCTCCTTCCCACCTGGCTACGGAGGCGCCTGGTGAAAAATGTATGGCCAGAGTCGGTTCATTCAGGAAATATGATCAAATGGGCAGAAAACAGAATCGGTGAGATAGCAGAACTTGCTATGTCAGTAGCACAGTTCACAGAATCACTCTCCTCCCCACACTGGCTGGAAAAGACCCAAGTTCGAATCCCGTTGATGAAAGGAGGAATTTTATGGGTCTTTTTCACAATGTGGCTGAGTTAGTCAGTCTTGGGCGAGGGTAGCATGGTTTTTTCTCCAGGAAACTCTGGTTTTTTGTCCAGCAAAACAGAAAATCAACCTCAGGACACATGCAATTTATAGACAATATACACAGAGTAACATGGCCTTAGTCGCCGATGCTCTTAAAAAAATAAAAAAAAGATATGATTACTGAAGACATTCAAGAATTACTGGTAGAAAAAGAAGCCAGCATAGCGGATTTAGTACAAATGACATCGGAGGTAAAATCAAATCAATTCAGATGATGATATTGCAGATGAAAATTCTAAACTTCCAAATTTTACACTAAAAAGCATAGGGGAAGACAAAGTTAGCCGAGCAATTAATCTTATTTTTTGAATGCAGATTCTTGAATGAAAGGAGCCAAAAGTTCAAAAGGAGCTTCAAAAATGCTTAGTTCCATACAATAAAATTCACGACGATTTACCAAGCAAAAGCAAACAAACCCAAATTACTGATTTTTTAAAGAGAGCAGAAGATACACGAAATCTAGAATAGTGTATTTTTGTTAGCTTTTGGAAAATAACCCCCATTTTTGTACTTTTTCTTAGTCCCATATAACACGGTGTTATATGGGACTAAGAAAAAGTCATGTTGTGCAAAACCATTTTGCACAACATGACATTTTACAGGAACCTAATAACCGTGTTATACAAGGGTTACCTGTATTTACTTGTTTTTCTAGATCCATTGGTTACTGCACTAGAGCTACGAACACAGTAAAAAGGTGGTATGCTGGAAGAGGCTAACGTCCGATTCATTATACAATTTCATTTGCAGGGGAAAGAAGCAAAACAAATCAATGAGGAGATGAAAGCTGTATATGGGGATGACTGCCCATCATAAGTGACTGTGAAAATTTGGAAAGCACAGTTTAGGTGTGGGCAAAGCAGTGTGCAAGATTACCCAAAAGAAGGAAGGCCCATCTCAGGCACAGACCTGCCATTATGGCTAAAGTGAAACAGCCAGTCCTTGAAAATAAATGTGTGACTATAAATTTTATAGAAAACAAAGTGTGAACATTAGCCATGTGTTGTTATCACTATAATGCACAAGTTTCTGTATGGGTCCAAGATTGTTGCCACCTAGTCAAAAGCTGCACAGGAAAGACTGTTCTGCAGAGCTGTTGGAGCTTTTTAGAAAGAATGATGGATGAATGCTGGGTATATCATTATGACCCAGAAACAAAACAGATAAGCAAATAAAAGAAACATTCATATTCACCAACCCCAAAAATGCCAAAGTTAAACTGACTTCCAAGGTCACATTGTCAGTTTTCTGGGTCTATAAGGGTATCATCCTTACAGATTGCCTCCCAGTAGGTAACAGCATTGATCAGGGAGTACTACAGAAACCACCTGGGAAAGTTAGAGGCTATTAAGTTGAAGAGATGCAGGAAGTTATCCTAAAGTGTCTGTCCTTATGGTGGACTCTGCAATCAGGTGTGGCTTTGAAAATGTGCCGCACCCTTATTCTCCTGACCTCTCACCTTCAGACTTCTTAATCAATACAGGGCCACAGATTTCAAACTGAGGAGGAGGAGGTGATTAATGAAGTAGAAGCCTAGTTTTCTGCTCAAAGTGAAGGATTCTATTCAAGAGGTAGGCTTGAATGAGCTTATCCACAGATGGGCTGACTCTGGTGTATATTTAGTTGAAGAGGCACTGGATGTCATTTTATGGTATATCATTCCAGACCTATTCTTTAGCTCCTAACTGAGGGATTGAAAGTGCAGGTATCAAATTTAAGGTCAGGCACCTTTCAATCATGTCCTAGACAGACATATTTAACAGAGACAGATCTGGTATTTCTGTAGGCCATAGAAGAACATTTGCCTTGAGGCAGAAGTGGGAGGCAAACAGTTCAATGGGTGAAGATTGCACGCACTTCCAGTAAATGGTTATAAACTGTACAGAAAGTCTGCACAGTCTGACTGTAGGGCACAACACACTCCTAATCTGGGAAAAAGCAGCTGACCTATTCACCAAAGACATTCACTGGATATATGTCAGTTCTGCTTTGGGTTCTTTTGGAAGGTCCTGTATCTAGTCTTGAAACATGTGTCTTCCCCTTCCCATTGTGTCCAACATCAGTGAATTGTAGACACCTCTTGCAGACACTAATTCATCAATATCGTGGAATGGCATTCCACCAACTCATAGGTCATCTATCTCTCTTCGTTTAAAGCCCATCAGTTTGACGTAGAGAGTAATTTCTCTTCTCGAAATTATTCTAGGAAAACAAACTTTAATCAATAACTTTCAAAAAATTATTTTATTTTTTTTTTTGTAAAAAAAAAAATTAAGTAGTAATTTCAACTCTATAATTTGTTCACAAATAACATATCACTTTTAATACTGAATCAAATTCCCTAAAAATCTGATCATTTATTCCTATAATCCACTTCAACATTATCACCAATATGGACCAAAATCAGATTACTCATTTGTAGTGTTCTGGTTTCCATTTCATTTAGTGTATTTAATATTTAATGAATTTCTATCTGTTAGAAGTTGTTTTTTTTTTAATGTATCGACTGCTTGGAACTATTCCTTGTGGTTTTATGTTTTCTTTTTTGGTTGTTGTTAGGTATACTATTCTTTTATATCAGTTCTACTTATGATCAGTCATCAGCTCATGGTAGCCATGACAACTAAGAAATCCAGGTTGGCAAATAAAATTTTGTGAGTCAGTCTAGTAGAAATAAGGATTTATTCCTACTGCCAGTTTGTTGTTTTATGATCACCATTAGTATCGGTAAGGGTATTCATATGTTGGACAAGATTTTGCAGCTCCAGCGAATGCTAAGTTTTTAATTATATTTAGCAGTTTTATTGACTTAATTGCTATATTAAATTATTTTCTATAAGTATTTTATAGTCCTAGTCAAGCTCCTTGGTTTATTTTGAATTTAGATGGCGATTTTGGAAGTTAATACTTAATGTCCGTAGATTTACCGTTTGCAACTTGCCACTATTGTTATACGATACAATGTATATCCCGAACTAGACAGCATAGAAGCCAATATGGCCTTCTTACCGTGTGGACGTCTTTTAGTCAACTCCGTAATTTTTGATTTTAAACATGTGTTTTAAGTGTTATTTAACCAAAGAAAAGTATGCACACAGGATTATAAAGAACAGAGGATCACACTGGTGAGTTTTTTTTATCATTTACTTGGGAACATTGTCTGGTCGAAGTGTTATTTATCTGGTATCCTTTGTTGCCAGACCGCATGGTCGGCGTGTGGCTGGAGGCAGGACTATAGAGAGGCTGCCGATACAATGCGGCAGCCACGTCTCAACCAGACACCTTGACTAGAGGGAGGTGCTATAGCGACTGTAACTTTGGACAGTGACTGGGTCCCAACCTTTCAACAAACTGAGTGATTTTATGAAGAAAGCTAATATGGGATATTGTGTATTCCCCCCCCCCCGCCATAAACTCTCCATGGAGAGTTTATGGCGGGGGGGGGGGGATATACACGATATAAAAAGCACGAACTATCTTCTCGACCACACTACTGTATTTTGAATACTACCATTGTGCTCGCCGCCCCCAAGAAATCCCCTAGAGAAGTAGTTCCACTCTTCTAGGGGTATTTTTGCATTCGGCTGTTGTCCCCCCCTCCAAAGTGAAGTGGGGGATAGACAATATCTTTGAAAACTGTTTGTGCAGCAACAGATAAACCTACGAACTTGTGGTGGGTAACAACTGCCATCTTTTTAAAAGATGCTACCAGAATATACTGAAGCATTCCCGATTACCTGAACTCTCCCGATTGTTCGGAATACGTAACAATGGAAGGGAGACATGAAAAAATTAAGGACTCCCAGATGCAGAAACAAAGCGACGAACTGACCATAATAGATCAACCAGACAAGATGGAGGAGGCCCGTTCCAGGGCCACCTTAAGCAAGAGGAAAAACCAAAAGGAAGTGGACCCTAAATTTGAAAGGGAGACCCGTTCGCAGGCCGAAACAAGCGAACCTGAACCAACAGCATCACAAAGAGATGCAAACAATGAAAGACAGCAGGAGTCACACCTGCACCATGCACTGCTGGAGGGCTCAGTCTATGAACACTCTCTACCACTGTCAGTGCAATACCACACAGTTGATACGTTACTCTGGGGTTACTCTTCCCATATGCAGTACTTTACATTTGTCAATGTTAAACTTCAGTTGCCACCTCTCAGCCCACCTGCTCAACTATTCTAGATCCTGTTGCAGCAGTGTACTGTCATTAGTGTCATCAACAACCCTGTCAGCCATTGTATCGTCTGCAAACTTGGACATTAAGTCTGATATACCATATTAATAAATACAGAAAACAACAATGGACCCAACAATGAACCCTGGGGACTCCACGAATAAAATTAGTCCACAAAGAGCAGTGTCCATTGATTACCCCTCTCTGTCTTCTCCCACTCATCCATCGCTTTATCCATAGCAGCAATTTGCCTCCAATGCCACACTGCTACAATTTATGCAGCAGTCTTCCATGTGCAACAGTATCAATAGCCTTTCTAAGATCGAAACAGATGATATCAAAATTATTCTTTGCATCCCGTTCCTTTGTGATCACATCATAGTATCCAATCAAATTGGTCAGACAAGACTTACCCTTAACAAACCCATGCTGTGTCCGACCTATAACTGAAGTCTTGACTAGATGAACCTGCAATGCTTCTTTAACCAGTGCCTCCATTAATTTCCCTGGAACAGAAGTTAAACTAACATGTCTGTAATTACTTGTGTCTCCCTTTGATCCTCTTTTGTGGATTCGGGTCACATTTTCACATCTCCAGTCCATGGATACCTCCCCTGAGTCCAAAGAAGCTCTCATAATTATGGCTAAGGGTTTGCTTACTTCCTTTGCTGTCTCCGCTAATATAAATGGATAGATTCCATCCAACCCAGGTGCCTTTTTTATGTTTATTTTCAACAATTTCTCCTCCACTTTACTCTCAGTTATTACAAGATTATTGCTTACTGCCCAAGTTTAATACACCTCTGTCATTCCCCTCCCTGAATAACTCCTAATGTGTGAATGTAGATGCAAAATACTCATTTAGTTTGTTAGCTACCTGACTAGGCTCATCAACAGTTGAACCATCAATATCAAGTGGACCAAACTGATTCATCCCCTTCTTTCTAGAGTTTACATAATTAAAGAACTCTTTGCTGTTTTTCTTTGCATCCTTTGCCAAAGATTTCTCGTAATCTGCCTTTTCCTGCCTAACCTCCTTTGTGACTTGGTTACAGACCAGCTATATCTATCATAGGCTTCTGTGTCACCTGTTAATATATATGTATCCCATGCATTTTTCTTCTCTGCCACATGTCTAATTAGTTCATCTGACTCCATTGAGGCCTAAATCTTGACCAATATTTCTTAGTTGGTATGAAAAGTCTGGTAGCTTCCAAGATTCGGTGCTTTTTTTTTGGGGTGGTACGCAACGGTACGGCATACTGGCACCTTTATTAACAGTGACGTGTGAAATTTGGATTCAGCGCACTTTGAAATTTATAATATTCCATAAATTTTTTCACACGTTTACCTACTATTCAAATATGCTTAAAATTATTTAACTAAATTTGCATTTTTACTGTCTATTGTTAAGATATTTTCTATATAAAACTGTATAACCATTTTTATAATTCTAAATTACTCAGTCGGACCTCTGTTTAACGAAGTCCTTTTATAGCGAATTATTTTGAATTCCCCTTGGAAGTAACATTTAAAATACTTTCAAGATTATTACAAGATTATCGCTTACTGCCCAAGTTTAATACACCTCTGTCATTCCCCTCCCTGAATAACTCCTAATGTGTGAATGTAGATGCAAAATACTCATTTAGTTTGTTAGCTACCTGACTAGGCTCATCAACAGTTGAACCTTGAGCTAAGAAAATTTTCATATAGCGAACGGATTAGGAGAGAATTAACTCGGTATGCACTGTTCGCATTTCTGGGCTTCAGGCAATTTGTGCTGTTGCACGAATTAAGAGAGCTAAAGCAATTACCATTCTACAACTCAGTGGTACCTGGTAAAACCTATCCAACCACCTGTCCAACATACGAAGTCGTGCTGGTCAACAGTAAGCAGATCAAGGGGTATTCCCAATAGGCTCTGGTCCACCTTCTACTGCAGTGGTGTCCAAACATTTCCTGTACCGGGGCCATATTAAAAAAAAAATTCAAAGTTAGATTTCTTTAGTATGTTACATTTTCTATCTTGTTGAATGTAAAAGTAAAATTGAAAATATTCGAAAATTTTATTAAGTACAATACACAATTACATTTACCGAACAAAACATTTCATGCGAAATTTTTTTTGATAATTAACAAAATTTAAAATGCTGTTTTAATTCACTATTAGGGCGGACCGTAGGTTGGACACTGCTGGGAATCTACTGTAAGCGCCCTTTTCAAGAATTAAGAGGGAGTGATTCTCTCAATTTTGCTTTCCCGGTGCTTTTCACACCAAACTGACTTGACACTGCACCATCCAGCCATGTTGACTGGCTGTACTTCCTTGAATTTTATGTGTTTCTTAACAAATAGCATAATCCCTCCTCCATTCCTATCCTGTCTATCCTTCCTGTATACACTGTACTCCCCAAATTCCAGTTCTGCATTCCTTATATCAGCGTGACACCATGTCTCTGTTATCAAAACAATATCTGCCCTGGAAGTTTTGACCAACACCTCAAAAATTCATCAAATTTATTTACCAAACTCCTAGCATTGGTGTACACACAAGTATACATTCACCTGTTTCTATTCTTAGCTACCCTAACACAGCCCATGTATTTACTTGTTCCGCAATGACTCCCAGCAGTCTCTGGAATCCCCTACACCTTGTTTTCCAGGCTGCTGCTCATTTCAATAGCAGCATTGCAAGGATCACTTTCGCCTCTGCCAGTGGCTACTGTTAATCTATTAGTCCGTGTATCCTCCCCAAGCTAGCAATTTTCCGAAACACCTAACTCTGCCTCGATAGCATCAGCAAATATTCTTGCACCCTTTCTATTTAAGTGTATACCATCCCTGTAAGAAGCAGTCTCTCCTGTTAGCAAGCACAGACCAGGCTGAGAAAAAGTCTACCCCTTTGAGCATTGCACAATCCTTCCAGGGACGAATTGATTGACAAGGCTCTCATTATATGCTCCCCCCCCATCGTGTCTGGGAAGAATTGCAGACACTTTCAAATTCAACCCTAACTCACGGCTTTTTTTCAACATTGACCTGTACGTGTTATAGGCCTAATGACTCTGATGAGTACAACGAACAATTGTGCAGAGACATAGAGTGGGCCAATAAATCAGAATGTCCTGTAATGGGGGGATTTTAGCTTTCCAGATATTGAGTGGAACTTGTGAATTGGTCACTCGCACGCTAGCAAGACTTTTGTGGATTTATTGGAGGACTGTTTTCTACAGCAACAACATATTCGAGGGGCAACCAGAGGGGGTAATACTCATAATGTATGAGTCATCAGCAGTGATGACTCATGCATTATGAATTTGCAGATAAAGGAACCACTAGGTAACAGTTATCACAGTCTTTTTTTTTTTTTTTTTTTTTGATTTGGTAGTTGTTGGCGCATCGGCTTCTGTGGCCATATTGCACCTCCCAAGGTTTTTGCAGTACTTTGATCCAAGCCCGAGGCGGGAATCGAACCCGCGACCTTTGGGTTGCCGGGCAGGTACTTTACCCACTCGGCTAGCCCGGTCGGCTTATCACAGTCTACTGATGTGGGATTTACTTAAAGATGTAACTACCATCAAGGGTAAAGGGAAGGATTTTTGTTTTTGTAAAGGTGACCACATTGGTCTCAGGCAGTTTTTGAATTCGATACAGTGGGATCAACTGAAGACATTAAAAACGGTGAATTCTAAATGGGAAGCCTTCAGGGAATTAACCTTGGAACTTCTAGGCTTTTCATACCAACTAAGAAATACTGTTCAAGATTTAGGCTTAAATGGATTTCAGCTGAGCTAATGAAGAAAAACATGGCAGAGAACAAAAACCAGTGGGATGCATATAAATTAGCAGGTGACACAGAAGCCTATGGCAGATATAAGCTAGTCTTCAATCAAGTCACAAAGGAGGTTAGGCAAGCGAAGGCTGATTACGAGAAATGCTTAGCAAAGGATGCAAAGAAAAACAACGAAGACTTCTTTATTTATGTAAACTCTACAAGGAAGGGGATGAATCAGATTGGTCCACTTGAGGTTGGTGGTTCAACTGTTGATGATCCTGCTCAGGTTGGTGGTTCAACTGTTGATGATCCTGCTCAGATAGCTGACAAACTGAATGAGTATTTTGCATCTACATTCACACGTGAGGAATTCTGTAAGGAAGGGGAAGACAGAAGTTTACTAACTCTAACAGGGCGCTAAATGATTTTGTAATAACGGAGAGCAAATTGGAGGAGAAACTGCTGAAGCTAAACATAAAAAAGGTACCTGGGACAGATGGAATCTATCCAGTTATATTGAAGGAGGCAGCAAGGGAAGCAAACCCTTAGCCATAATTATGAGAGCAGCCTTAGATTCAGGGGAGGTTACCATGGACTGGAGATGTGCAAATGTATCTCCCAATTCACAAAGGGAGCTCAAAGGGTGACGCAAATAATTATAGACCTGTTAGTTTAACTCACGTTCCGGGGAAAATAATGGAGTCATTGGTTAAAGAAGTGATGCAGGATCATCTAGACAAGACTGCAGTAATAGTTCAGACACAGCATTGGTTTGCTAAGGGGAAATCTTGTCTGACCAATTTGATTGGATACTATGATGTGGTAACAAAGAAACTGGATGCAAAAAATAATTTTGATATCATATATTTGGATTTCAGGAAAGCTTTTCATACTGTTGCACATGGAAGATTGCTGTACAAATTGAAGCAGTATGGCATTAAGGGCAAATTGCTGCAATGGATAAAGGGATGGTTGAGTGGGAGACGACAGAGAGTGGTAATCAATGGACACAACTCTACATGGACTAATGCTATTAGTGGATTCCGCTAGGGTTCAGTGCTGGGCCCATTGTTTTTTTGTGTATTCATTAATGATATTGATGAAGGTATATATATCAGGCTTAATATCCAAGTTTGCAGATGATACAAAGGTTGGTAGGATAGTTAATAATAGTAAAGACAGTATGCTACTGCAACAGGATCTAGAAAATTTAGGAAGATGGGCTGAGAAGTGGCAACTGAAGTTTAATATTGACAAATGTAAAGTACAACATATGGGTAGCAGTAACCCAAGAGAAATGTACCAACTGTGTGGTACTACACTCATGGAGGTGGAGAATGAAAAAGACCTGGGGGTAATTGTGCAGTCAGATATGAAGTTCTCTGAGCAGTGCAGATGGGCTGCCAGAGCAGGTCATGGAGTTTTGTCAATGATATATAGGAATTTTGCTAGCAAGGACAAGGAGATGATTATACCCCTGTATAAGGCAATGGTCAGGCTACACCTTGAGTACTGTGTACAGGTCTGGAGGCCTCATTGTAGGAATATGTAGAGTTGCTAGAATGAGAACAGAGAAGGGCAACAAGATTGGTGAGAGGAACAAAGGGGTTCTCTTACCAGGAGAGGCTTAAATTCTGTAAGTTGCAGCATCTGGAGACTAGGCACCTGCGAGATGATCTGATTGAGCTGCTCTGGCAGCCCATCTGCAATGCTCAGAGAACTTCAAGGCCTTGAATGGTTTGAGCAGGCTCAATGTTGATGGGTTACTTCCACTTGCTCAGATTAAGAACCTGAGGGGGCATAGATTCAAATTAAGGAAAAATCAGTTGTAGAATAGATATGCAGAAGTTTGCCTTTAGCCAGTGGGTGGTTGATTGCGGGATCAGACTTCCATCTGTTGTTGTGGAAGTTGATAGCTTAAATAAATTTAAGGCTGAACTAGATAAATATTTGGAGTGACCAGATGGGTGAAATGGGAAGGGGTTTTTTTTTTTTTTTGGCCGATGCTCTATAAGCTTGCTTTTTTGCATCATATGCCTCCACTAACGCTAATTAGTCTTGTTAGTCTTGGAAGGATTGGCCTAGCTTTCAACAAAAGTACAGCTGTCAACAGATTATTTTATGTAATGAATTATGTAATGGTTGAAGGAACATGAAAAAGAATAATGGCTAGACTAATCACACCTGACTTTAATTAGAACAGCATGAAAAAAATTGAAATTACACAGAGCATTTCATAATTAGTGTCTTGTTCAACATTGATACAGAAAACTATCCTTTCTTTAATTATCAAGGGGAAAAAAAATTAAATACATATCGAAAGTCAGCACTGGTTTCTCTCACATAAAAAAATAAAACTTATCTGAAGGTTGTTGATTTGTGAAACATTAATATTGTTTTATCTTATGCAGCCTTGCATTGCACAATGGTCATAACACAAGGAGTAACCCAGTAATTTAATCTCTTTTTTTTTCTTCAAATTTGTGATGGTTTGACGTACTGTAATAGTTAATACATCATTTACAATTAATTTAACATACAGATAAAAATAAGTCACAAAGAAATTTAAAAGCTTTTAATTTTCAAGGAGCTTAATTATCAACAGACTATCTAATATCATAGTATGAGATTGACTGATATTGGCTACTTTGGTAAGCTAGCATTACATAAATTAATGCTAAACAAGTAACCTCATCATATGATTCAAGTTTACTGTATAATGGTCATTCCAAAAGAGGTATATCTCTACTATTATGCAGTACCATTCATGTTTTTTGAGATTACGATAGGTGACATGGCAAAATCCAATATTTCTTACATTTCAAGAGTACAACTTCAAAATGGTTTTTGAAGGCCGGCAAGTAAAAAGTTCACCAACCTAAATCTATTGATAATCTTGGAGACATGCCAATTAGATGGTGTACAAACTCACTGCCTCTACTCTGCTAGCTCTTGACTGGAGGGAGTCCAAGTAAATCATAAGGGGTGCATTTCTGAGATTAAATTAAGGTTGCTGATTACATTCTTGCTGTGTGTACACTACATCCAAAAATTTCAGCAGTTTATACCCCCACAACCAAATTTTCTCATTTATACCAATGGCATCATGAATAGTCAAACTGATAAAACTTATCTACAAAAAAGTTCTAAACCTCCCAAAACCTTTCTCATTCATTTCAGAAATATATGTGGTCTAAATTACAATCTGCCAAGCCTCTTAGCTGAAAATTGAGTGAGCCCCTTGTTAACAAGCCTCACTTTTTACTTGCTTCACTAAACCAGCTGTCTAAATTTTACTTGACATCTTAATTATGTTAATTTTTAAATTATAATATACCATAAAATCATTCTTGTATCTTTAAAAGAAACAAAAATTCAAACCTTTGGTAAGAGGGACCAGTTCTGCTCTCCTTCTACTGGTGTGAAGTCATGAATACTGAACCAGTTGTTATTGAAAATGCTAAGCCCAGCATTTTTAAATTGATCTACAATTTGAAAACTGACTTTTCAGTAGAGTAAAAATTATTTTAATTTGTGTAATTTTATATATTTTTTTTATTAATAAAGATTTACCTTTGATTAATAAATAAACAAACACAGCTTTATATAGTTAACTAATGAAAGTAATAATTCAACTTATATGGAATCAGTTTACTTCATATTGTCACATAAAACTCATAAAAAATAGTTTATTATTAAAAATCTTTCTGCAAAATAGGGTTTTATATACAGCAATACCCCGCATAGCACTGATAATTGGTACCGAAACTATTCTGTGTTATGTGAAACCATGCTGATTGAGGTATAATTATAATGGGTTTTAATTGAATGCGTACCAGAGAAACAGTCTATAAATAAATTATAATAAATCTATAAACAATTTGCACTTGATAGCCAATTAAAAGGATTTGAAATTTAAAAAAATATTGCGAAAATTTTATTAATGAAAAGGCAACATCATGAGAGATGAGCGGTTCTTTATTTAGGTATTTCAATAATGAAGTCTGGTGAAGACTTCTTTTTCTCGGCGTACAAATCTTCGTAGCATCGAATCCCATCTTGTAAAATTTGGCATATCTTGATGCTACGTTCAACATTTGGATCTCCATTCATAATTGCCTCGCAGGCCATGTCAACCCCCATCCCAAAAAACTTTCTCCAGTTCTTCTGTTGAAAATTGTTTTGGTGGAGCTTCGGTGTTATCCACTTCAGAATTGTTTTCCTTTTCTGCATATGCAGTTTGCTTGTCAATTTCAAGGAGGGTTGCATCATCTAAGCTGCATGTGAGTCAATGCAGTCATGTACATTGGCAGTGTCCAAATTTTCGAATCGCAAGTCTTTTCAGACCTTCACAATGTCTTCGGAAATTATCTGAAGATGTGATTCAAAATCAGCGAAATCATTTACCAAATGGAGCAAAACATGCTGCCAAACAGAATGCATGTTGTTGGCAGTGATTTCTAACCAAGATGCAGATATATTTTCGATCGTATTTAAAGGGGTAAAAAATAAATTCTGAAATGAAAAGTTTGAAAAACTATCATGTCGTCTTGTCAGGATGGAATTAAGAATACTGAACACTGTAGCACATTGCAGCTGACTGCCTGAAGGGAGCTATTGTCACATGTGCATGGCAGACAATATTGCCACTGCAGCATATATGTATAGTACCTGTCTAAGCTATTGAATAAGTTTTAATATGTACAGTAAATTTTTGGTTTAAACTTAATTGAAAACTGTGTTATAGTGAAAACCGTGCTGTTTGAAGCCGTGCCAAGCGAGGTATTCCTGTACTATTTAATATAAGAAACTAATTAAAAGACTAGATATTTTTTTCTTAATATAAGCTTTAACACACTTGAATACACAGTAAAATTTCATTACAACAAACTTCAAGGGTGCATGAAATCATTTTGCTGTACTAAAATTTTGTCTTAACAAATATTACTTAGAATTATTTCAAATGAACCAGTATTTGTTTAAATAAACTCTGCTGTAACAATTTCCATTATATCAATTTAAAAATCAATAATAAAATAAATAAAATGATAAAATATGTGCTACAAGAGTAAATATAATTGTTCAGAGATCATTCTTTTGAAGGCAGATTACTGTAATTCATTGATTGTAAGATGCACTATTATTTTCAGTACCACTAACAAGGAAAACATGAAATGCTAAAATAAATTGACAAAAAAATTTTATTTCAACAGAATACACTTTACTGACATTTTATTGTATATTATACTTCATTTGCCTATCAGAGCCTAAAACTTCTTCATATTCAGAGTTTGATTCTTCTGAATCACTTTGACTCAGAGTCTGCATTTTCCCACACAATATATTATTCTCAATGCCATCTACAGCATTGGTGATGCAACATTTCTAAGAGTGTTCACTATTGTCTCCAGAATTTTCTTCTAAGCTGTTGATACCTATTCTGCAAGTTTTGATGCCAGCAGTTTATCTTACCAGAGGGTGTCAACAGAAGGTTTTCAGTCAACAACGGGGACATATTCCTTCCTAAAATAGTGCTTAAATGGTTTGTTGACTAAAATATCAAGGAGCTGCAGTTGACCAGTCATGCCACCAAGTCACTACATTTTTGGCCAGCTTATTCTTTAACTGTTCAGATAAATGTCTATAAAATGCATCAAGAACTAACATACTTAGGTGGGTTATATTGAACACCTGGATATCTATTCCAGATGACTTTTGGCCAGCCATTCATCAGCAGAGCTGTCCATTTTTTTGTCCAATCACAATAACTTCTTTGGTATAATTTTGCAGGTTAAAATTATATATGGTGGCAACCTTTGGCCATCGGTGGTTATGTATAGCACGACAGTGATATGTCACCTTTTGTAACCCATACTAATGATCTTGATTTCTTTTTAGCATCAACAGTGTAATTTCAAAGAATACCAGTTTTGTCAGCATTTCCTATTTAACTAAAATCGCAGTTTCATTTTCTCCTCAACTGACTTATGTGTTGCAGGATGCAGCTTCTGTTGATTGTCAGCAGGAGGTTTTTGACAAATTGATATTCAATGCCAAAACAATAGTCCTACACAATGCTAAATCGGTCACACCAGCCTCTCACTGCTTTGAAATTTTTTCATCTATTTCAAAGGATTTGGCAATTTCTCCTGCCTTCAGTTGCATTGCAAAACTGCTCAAGTAAGTCTGTATGCATGATTAGGATGGTAGACAGAATTTCAACCACAAATCTTGAATCAGTGATTAATGCACAAGACTGAGGGGTCTGTCAGACAAGGTACCACTGCTACTGGACTAATAATATAAAAATCATTGTACAGTTCCCCTCGACGTGGACACCTGTACGTGGTGAGAGGATTCCCAGTGACACTGCTGATTCTACAGATTAGCATCACTGGGAGCCAATGCTCACAGCCTAGGTTCTAGGCTAACACCTTAGGAATCTGGTGTGTTTGCTGTGTTCTGTGGAAATTTGGAAAGGGAGCTCCTGATGGTTGGGGGGCCCAGCTTGAACACACCACTATGGCCCCCTGCTTCGACAAGACAGATGGTCCTGGCTGGGTTGGCCAGGATCAATCAGCTAGTGGGTTTGCCTGCAACAGTCAATCGTGTTGATGCCATGCTCCTATGCTCATTGTCCGAGAGACAGGATTTAGGCTGGCAGAGGTGTGGGTATAGTGTCCAGGTAGCCCTGGTGTCCTGCTCCCAAGCACATTTACTGCTTGTCGGGTAGTAGGCATCCCTTTAGGCTCTGTGGTGGGTGGGGAGCTGGGGCACTGAACCACAATAAAACTGATATGAACCCTGATAATCTAAACTTTTCTTCTGCGGCAAAACACAGTCAATAAGAGTAAACAATGACATGGATGCAGACACTACAGTTCAGCAAAGAGGCCCAGGACTGAAGTTATATCAGCTCCAAAATCTAGATACCTGACACTCCATTTGTACCAGAGAAAAACCTATAGAGAAAATGTCACCCTTCTTTATCCAGAAGGGTTTGGAAGGGTTAGCAGGCTCCCTTAAATCAGTAAAATGACTACATTCTTGGGATATCCTCATCAAAAGCAGGTGTGACAAACACTTGTAACAGCTCCTCCAAGCTCCTCTATTGGCAGAATGCCAATTACAGTAACACTCCCACTTTGGAGTGTTACTCCAAACATTACAGTAACACTCCCACATTGGAGTGTTACTGAACTCAACCCGAGGCATGACATCCAAACAGGATTTTATGGAAGTGTCTGAAGAGGAAATCTATTCAGAACTAAAATTACAAGGAGTGACAGCTGCAAAAGGAATGATTGTATGTAGGGATGGGAATCTAGTCCTGATTAGAAACATCCTTATTTTTAACACACCAAAGTCTCTAATGAGGTCAAAGCTGGGTATCTGCACAATATGTCCATATATTCCAAAACCCATTACAGTGCTTCAAGTGCCAGAAATATGGACATTCCCAAATGGTCTGCCATTGTGGCTTTTGCATGCACTCAATGTAGTTCAAAGGACCATGAATTTACACCATGTAAAGCTGCAAAATCCATCCGTATTAATTGCCAAGGACAGCATTCTGCATACTCTTGAGCATGCCAGAGGTGGAAGGAAGAAAAAGAAATGACTTATTAGCAGTGAAATAAGTAATGACTTAAAAGCAGGCATCTCATGCCAGGTGGCCAGAAAAGCAGTGAAACCAGTAAATAGGAATAAGGCAACATATGCTGAAAAGGTTGCCAAGAAATGTTCTACTGGGACTCAAAACTGAAATGACTGCAAAATTTAGTCAGCTGCTACTTTACTATTGATACCTCTTTGTGCCTCAGCACTACAAAAATCTAAAGGAAATGCAACAGCACAAGAAATCCAACCACTCACAGCAGTACAAGAAAAAATGGATGTTGAAACTGCAGAGGTACCTCATGAAAGAGTCTTGAAACTCTTTGTGGAGGAAGAAATGGACAGAGAAGAACGTCCATACTTTCCCAAAAAAAGATAAATCCAAGACTAAAAAAATTAAGCCATCAGCATTTTGGAAGCCGACCAAGAAGTCCACCAAACCCAAGTAATGGCTAAATTCCTACAGAAGAACTGTCGTGGATTCCAGCGAAATACTGGAACCCGAGTGCTTTTGTTTACAGGAGACTTATCTAATGGCAAATGACCCCCCACCATAAATAACTTCATGATTACTCTAAGGATAGAACTGTGGATGGCCCTGCACATGGAGGAGTCATTATCCTTGTGGGCAACCAGACCCCTTTTCAGCCTTTGCAACTTATAAGCAGCATAGAGGCTATTAAGTTTGCCTTACAGTGGGATTTTTATTAACAGTCTCTTCCATTTAATTGCCACGTGGGATTAATATCCTCCCAGAAAGACTTTGATGATCTTGTTATGCAGTTGCCTCCCCCCTTTATTACTTCTTGGGGATTTTAATGGACATAACACCCTGTGGGATAGTGCTGATATCAGTGGAAGGGGATGAATCATAGAACATATGGTGCCTCCGTAGCCAGGTGGGTAGAAGCAGCAGTGCATAGAACATGCTTCTTGATTAGACCAGGGTTTGAGTGCGTGATCACCAAATATAGAGGATGTAGAAAGGTCAGGGAATGACCACTGCATATCCCTGGAGCAATATGGCCTTAGTTGTTAATGCTCCTAAAAACCAAATAACAAACAAACAATAGAACATATGCTCAATGATGACCTCTCCCTTCTAAATGTGGAAACAAACACCTTCTTCCACATGCCTACCTGTACATTTTATGCCACTGATCTTTCTATCTGCTCTCCTCTTCTACCTTCACTTACCTGGAAGGTGGAGGAAAATCCATATGAAACCCATATTATCATACGTCCCTGTGGTAACCTGCTTACATAGTGGGGGGTCTACATCTTCCTTTTAAGTTGCTGCAGTAGAGGATTGGTCATGCTGACTGGAATGCCTTTCAACATTTGGCAAATTTTGACATCACTACAGTCAGTCAGGAGTGTATCAATGATGCAGTCACATATATCACAGAAAGTATCGTCCATGCAGCTGCAACTGTAATTCCAAAAACATCCATCTGGTTTCCACCATTTCCCAAACCAGGTAGAATTCAGAATGCACAGCAGCAAAACAAAGCTGGGAAAAATTCCGATGACATTCCACCACAGCTAATCTCACAGCTTTTAAATACATATGCACTAAAGCACATTATATCTGACATCAGAGCCAGAAGGAATCCTGGATCTGTTTTACATCTTCTATTACTTAGGAGATGAGCTCTAAGGTAGTCTGAGAAAAATTCTGGAAAAATGAAGGAAAAATACACTGCACACCCCTCATCAGTCCTAGAATATAATGGATGTACTACTGCCAACTCAACTATAATAACCAATGCTATAGAGGAGACATTTTGTAACATCTTAGCAGCATCATCGTCTTACTCCCCAGAGTTTCTAGTCCTTAAACACAAAACTGAAAAAGAGGTCTTGAAAACCAATTGGCCATTTACCATCCACGAGCTGAAAACAGCTCTTGCCTTTATGAAGGCTACTGCCATTGGACCAGATGACATCCATTATGAAATGATCAAACACCTTTCACAAAAATCCATGGCCTACCTGTCTTCCTATACAACAGAATGTTCCTTGAAGAGCAGTTTCTGGACACCTGGTGCAAGGCAATTATTCTTGCTTTTGCTAAGCCAGGCAAGAATCCTAAACGTTTAGCAAATTATCACCTTTATTGCTCTGAGTAGCTGCTTGTGCAAATTATATGAGAGAATGGTCAGTGCTCATCTATTATGGTATTTAGAATCAAATGATCTCTCCAGCATTCAGTGTGACTTCTGAAGGAACAGGTCTACTCTCGACCACTTAATTAGAATGGAAACATCTATTCGAGATAGTTTCCTAAAAAGAGAGCAGCCGGTGTCCATCTTCTTTGATACAACTTGGAGATTTGTGATTTTAAAAGATCTTTATAACCTCAGTCTAAGAGGTCACCATCCTGTTTTTATGATAAACATTTTATCCCATCATTTTTTCCAAGTTTGAGTAGGATCCACCCTCTCTTGGTTCTTTTGGCAAGAGGAGGAGCGAGTATCACAAGGATCTACTTGAAGTGTTATGATTTTTGCCATTAAAGCAAACTCCATTACTTACTGAGCAACTTCCTCCCACCGTAAACAGTGCACTCTATGTTGATGATGTCAACATATTTTCCCAGCATGCAGCATGGGGGTTATCAAAGAACTGCAACTAACCACTGATCACCTCAATTCCTAGACAGTGGCCAATTGTTTCAGATTCTCACTGGAGAAGACCATTTTGTGTCCATTTTGGTCACAACCATCACCCAAAACTTGAATTACAACTTGGACAAAGTACCACCCCAGTAGCAGAAGAGATAAAATTCTTGGGACTCTTATTTGATTAAAAAAAGTCAACATTTCTCCGATATATCCATCAGGTAAGCACAAGAAGCATGAGAGGGCTGAACATTCTCCATGCTTTCTCTCCTACTTCTTGAGGTGGAATCCGATACACACCGTTATTCCGTCTGCATCATGCACTTGCACAATTCAAAATTAGATTATGGGTCTCAAGTATATGCCTTCATCCGAAATCTATGTCAGGGCAAATGAACCTTCCTTGTCACTTCAAAGAATAGAATTCTCTACAGTATTCCTGGCATACTCAAATATCAGCATGTGACTTCTCGCTTAAGAATGTGATGAAGTCTGATACCCCGTCTTCAGTCTACCTTCAGAATTTACAACACCATGCTGATAGCTCTGACTTTTTGACAGTTTACACAATTCAGTCTGAATCAGGTGTGGGATCTGCTATTTTTTTTTGAGATAATACTCAATCTGAGCAGTCAATCTAATCCTATATCTGAGCAGATTTCCCCTGAATGCATCACATACACTGCAGAGCTACACACATTATAGAGTTAGCTTTGGATCACATAAGAACTCACCAATACCAATGGTGTATTATATACACCGATTTACTAAGTGCACTACAGACTTTTTCAGCAATGAGATACACTACTTATCCAACCCTGTCCCAGATTCAGCAGATTATATACACTCTCTATGAAGGCAGACTCAATATCTGCTTCTGCCAGATCCCCAGCCACATCACGATTAGAGAAAACAATTTGCCAAATCAGCAGCCCTGAGAAATAATCTTGACCTGTCAGTCCTTAAATAGGATACAGACAAGTATTTTGTAATAAGTTACATTCTCAGCACAAGAATTGTGGCATTGGCAGGTAAAAAACAAACTTTATCAGATGAAGCCCGTAATCAAATTATGGCAGTCTGGTCTCTGTGCAGGGATCGTAAAGAGAAAGCTGTTCTTGCTCAGCTCTGCATAGGAGCTGAGCAAGAAATGTAGTCATCTGACACATTCCTTTCTACTAAGGGCTGATGACCCCTCTACGTGTGAGTATTGTGATATCATTTTATCCGTGAAGCATATTACAAGCAAATGTACAAATTTTAGAAATGCCATCTTACTGCTTTTAACCATCTGACAGCCTTAGCATTAGTAGAGGCATATGATGCAAGAAAGTAAGCTTATGCAGAATCAGCCAAAAAAAAAAAAAAAAAATCCCACTCCCATTTCACCCCTCCATTCGTTCTAAATACCTGTCCAGCTGAGCCTTAAATTTACTTAGGCTATCAACTTCCACAACAAGGGATGGAAGTCTGTTCCACCAAACCAACTACCTGCTGGCTAAAGGCAAATTTCCACACATCTATCCTATATCTGTCTTTCCTCAATTTGAATTTATGCCCTCTCAGGTGATTTTTCTGAGCAAGGGAAAGAATCCCATCGGCATTGAGCATACTCAAACAATTCAAGGCTTTATACACCTCTATCAGATCACCTCGCCGGTGCCTAGTCTCCAGACACTGTAATTTGCAACCCTTTGTTCCATTCACTAATCTTGTTGCCCTTCTCTGTACTCGTTCCAGCAGCTCTATATCCTTCTTGAAATGAGGCCTCCAGACCTGTATACAGTACTCAAGGTGTGGCCTGTCCATTGCCTTATACAAGGGAATAATCACCTCCTTATCCCTGCTAGAAAAATTCCTGTATATCATTGACAAGACAGCACGAACTCCTCTTGCAGCTCGTCTGCACTGCTCAGAAAACTTCATATCTGCCTGCACAATTACCCCCAAGTCCTTTTCATTCTCTACCACTGTCAGTATAGTACCACAGAGTTGATATGTTGCTCAGGAGTTACTGTTTCCCACATGTGGTACTTTACATTTGTCAATGTTAAACTTCATTTGCCACTTCTCAGCCCATCTGCTCAACCTTTCCAGATCCTGTTAGAGCAGCACAGCTTCAGTAGTGTCCTTAACAACCCTGCCAACTTTGTATCGTCTGCAAACTTGGACATTAAGCTTGATATACCATCATCAATACCATTTATAAATACAGAAAACAACAATGGACCCAACAGTGAACCCTGAGGGACTCCACTAATAAAATTAGTCCACGATGAGCAGTGTCCATTGATTACCACTCTGTCTTCTCCCCCTCAACCATCCATAGCAGCAATTTGCCTCCAATGCCACACTGCTCCAATTTGTGCAACAGTATCAAAAGCCTTTCTACGATCCAAATATATAATATCAAAATTATTCCCTGCATCCAGTTCTTTTGTGACTGCATCATAGTATCCAATCAAAACGGTCAGGCAAGACTTTCCCTTAAAAAAACCATACTGTGTCCAAGCTATAACTGAAGTCTTGTCTAGATGATCCTGCAGTACTTCTTTAACCAGTGCCTCCATTAATTTTCCTGGAACAGAAGCTAAACTCACAGGTCTATAATTACTTGTGTCAGCATTTGATCCTCCTTTGTGAATTGGGGTCACATTTGCACATCTCCAGTCTACGGGTACCTCCCCTGAGTCCAAGAAGCTCTCATAGTTATAGCTAAGGGTTTGCTTACTTCCTTTGCTGCCTCCTTTAATATAACTGGATAGATCCCATCCACCCCGGGTGCCTTTTTTATGTTTATCCTCAATAATTTCTCCTTCACTTTCCTCAGTTATTACAAAATCATCTAGTTCACTGCCAGAGTTTACTTCACCTCTGGCATTCCCCTTCCTCAATGACGCCTCATGTGTGAATGTAGATGCAAAATACTAGTTTAGTTTATTAGCCACCTAAGCAGGATCCTCAACTGTTGAACCATCAATATCCAGTGGACCAATCTGATTCATCCCTTTCCTTCTAGAGTTTACATAGGTAAAGAACTCTTTTCTGTTTTTCTTTGTATCCTTTGCCAATGATTTCTCATAATCTGCCTTTGCTTGCCTAATCTCCTTTGTGACTTGGTTACAGACCAGCTTATATCTATAATAGGCTTCCATGTCACCCATTAATTTATATGTATCCCATGCATTTTTCTTCTCCGCTATATGTCTCATTAGTTCATTTGACATCCATTTAGGCCTAAACCTTGAACGATATTTCTTAGTTGGTATGTAAAGCCTAGTAGCTTCCAAGGTAAGTTCTTTGAATGCTTCCCATTTTGAATTTGCTGTTGGTAACATCATCAGTTGGTCCTACTGTATAGAATTTAAATACTGTCTCAGACCATTGTAGTCGCCTTTACGAAAGCAAAAACCCTTCCCTTTACCCCTGATGGTAGTTACCTCTTTGAGTAAATCCCACTTCGGCACACTGTGATCACTGCTACCTGGTGCTTCCTTTATCTGCAGATCCTTAATGCATGAAGAATCGCTACTGATAATAAAATCAAGAGTATTACTCCCTCTAGTTGCCTCCCGAACATGCTGATGTAGAAAACAATCATCCAATAAATCCACAAAAGCCTTTTTAGTGTGTGAATGACCAACCCACAAATTCCAGTCAATATCTGGGAAATTAAAATCCCCCATTATAGGACTCTCTGATTTACTGGCCCACTATTTCCCTGTACAGTTTCTTATTATACTCATCAGAGTCATTAGGCCTATAGCACACTCCTACTCTCAATTTTGATCTCCCAATGCTTATGTCACACCAAAACTGACTCGACACTGCACTGTCCAGCGGTCGACTGGCTTCACTTCCTTGGATTTGATGTGTTTCTTAACTAATAGCATAACCTCTCCTCCCTTATATACACTCAGTCACACATAGAGGGTCATCAGCCCTTAGTGAAAAGGAATGTGTTGGATAACTGTGTCCTATTTTACAAGGTATTAATATTTATACATACATATAAAATAGGCAACCTATTTTTACTGTTATACTGCATTTTATTTATTGATGTATATGTATAAACCTTTGACAAGGTAACCTTTTAAAAAGGATACTAATATCCTAATCTTTTCTTAAATCTTAACATTGTACTGGCACATTATAACCATAGTCATTTTTGCACCATTAAAACCTAAATCAAACAAAATTAACCTAAATTGTACAGTTAAAATATTATTAAAATAAAATTACTGCAGAATTATAATAAAATATAAAACTAGAAAAATATAATATATAAAAAGAAGCTTTCAGAGACAGATATCTGTTTGTCACCTCTATTCAAAAAGCAACATGCCGCCCTTAAAAGGCTACAGAATTACAGACAAATCGCATAATCGAACATATAATCAATCACACTGTGAGAAGAAACGCTATCTGAAAAAGCTAAATTAAAACACCGAGAAACACAAACCTAACTGAAACGAAAAATCTACTAAGAAAAGTAATTTACCTTCAAGTTGTGCATACTGATAACAGAAACATCCAAATCTCATTTCTGTGCAGGCTTCAACTATTGGTTGGGTAGTACAGCAAAGAAACACATCCACTAGTCTACAATCTCTGGAACGGAATTGTTGGCAGGCCAAAAGAAAGCGACTCTCTTTGCAGTTCCTTAGAAATACACTGAAATAATATTTAATTAATTGTTACTTACATAAGGATAAATATCATATACTAAAAGAAATTCGCACATGAGATCTTTAATATAATTATCCCGTGCATTATGTCTTATAATAAACAGAAATTAAGTGAGAACAAAAAGGATCACTGAAATCAAATGTAACTACAAGTTGCATTACTGTACATTATGCACTGATTTGCTAATTACTTGGTAGGCTTGAGTGTTGAGAAATCTTTGGCAATTAATGTTGTGAAGATATATGAGATGATGGAATGCATTTGGAAACATTCTATCCATTTGCTCGAGTCTCAAGATGTCAGATTTGAACTGTTGTTGGTTTCTTAAATTTTCTCTGTTAGGAGCTGTTGTTATTATGTTGATTATATTTGATGAATTGCATGCAGAAGTTATCAATTTTACAAAAAGTATGACTCCACATTTGTTTATGATCTGTTGCAGAGGCTTTGCATTTAAGTTTTCATAAAGCTGTTGCCTGGATATTGTATGGAGAAAACCAAGTTTGATATTGAGCCATTTTAGAATCTAATACTCCAGGGTAAGAAATTTCTAGGCAGTTACTTGAGGGGCTTGAGACCAGATTTCAGAAGCATATGACAGTAGGAAAGATGAATCTTTGAACATGGTTTACAATTGTTTTTTTTTTCTATTTTGGATTGCTGCCATTTCCTGTTTGAAGATACACAAGTATTATTATGTTTATTTCTGAATTGGAAATACGCACATAAGGGAGTCAAGCGTTCCTGTGACCGAAGTGATCTTCGGTGACGGTGATATTGCAAAGATGGTTGTCACTGAAGAAGTGATAAAAAAAATACCACAAAACATTTCACCCCATTATGTACATATTTCCAATTCAGAAATAAACATAATAACACCAATGTAAGTTTTGAGTGTTTTATTACCTTCAAAACAGCCATTTTGCTTTTTTGAATTTTTTTTGAGCAATATGTAAATAGTGGGAATTAAAAGAAAGATTTTTGTCAAAAACTACTCCGCCTAGTTTTTACTTTAGTTTTTACAAAAGTTTAATTTCCATATGGACAAGCGATATTTAATTTCTATATGGACAAGTGATTTTTAATTTCTATGTGGTTTTATTGTTTCTGTAAGGAATAAGTTATCTGAGCAGATCTATTTGCATTGATAGTGAGATTGAGTTCTTTCAGAAGGGCAAGTTACTGTTCTGGATAAAGGATGTTGTTGTTGCTGTTCGGTTTTTAGGAGCATTAGCAACTAAGGCCATATTGCTCCGGGATATGCGGTGGTTTCCCTGACCTCTCCGCATCCTCCGTATTTGGTGGTGACGGGCTCGAACCCCGGTCTAATCAAGAAGCGTGTGTTAACTCTGCTGCTCCTTCCCACCTGGCTACGGAGGTGCCTCTGGATAAAGGAACAGCTGAGTAGAAGACAACAGAGTGGTTATTAATGAACACTGCTCTTCATGGACTAATGTTATTAGCGGAGTCCCCCAGGACTGGGCCTATTGTTTATTTCTAAATTTATTAATGACAGCAATGAAGGTATATTAATGTCTAAGTTTGCAGATGATACAAAGATGGGTAGGGAGGGTAATGACAGCAATCAGTGTGAGCTACTGCAACAAGTTCTAAAAAAATTAGGCAGACGGGTTGGGAAATGGCAGTTAAAGTTTAACACTGACAAATGCAAGGAACGGCATATGGGTAGCATAATCGCAGATTAACATACCAATTATGTGGTACCACACTCAGAGTAGTGGAAAATGAAAGAGACTTTGGGAATTATACAGCCAGATATGAAGTTCTCTGAGCAGTGCAGAGAGGCTTCCAGGTCAGCTCATCGGGTTTTGTCAATAATATATTATTATTATTATCATCCATATGGTGCAAGGAAGCCTGAAGCTTATGCTGCACCAGTCAAAAAAAAAAAATGAGTTACTGAGAGAGAGAGAGAGAGAGAGAGAGAGAGAGTCAAAATTTTGATTAACATATCCCCCCCCCCCCTTTGAAAACAGATTCTGCCTCTGAAGCAGAGAGGGATCATTTACTGCATACCCTGCCATGGCTGCGACACAAGCTACATCGGAGAGGCCATCCATCGTTTGGAAGACCAGCTGAGCAACCACCACACTGCTGTCACTAAAGCTGACTTTGCCCATTCAGCACTAGCTGCTCATTGTTGGCAGGAGGGACACGCTATCACATCCAAAGATGCCAAAATCATAGGCTTCTCTCATAATTGTCAAGATCCGCCATTGGCTGGAATCAGCACACATCAGTGTCACCGAAAGTACAATCAACAGGGACCGTGGCACCCGCATACATGCAATCTTTGAGCCTCTCATAGCATGAGCTCGGAAGCCACCTATGATGGCAGTCGCCCATCTCAACCGTTTCCTTTCCTTCTCCCCCCCCCTTGACACTCTCTCTCTCTCTCTCTCTCGTCACCATTTGCAACTACCCATAAACCATCTCTCCTCCTCCGTGACCTCGAATACTTACATACTTGAAGGTCAGCAAAACACATAAAAACAACCGCTTGCCAGTGCTCAATTAGTTGAAAAAGGCTACATACAGTAGCTGAAACCTCTATGTATGCTTCTTTATTTGTTGAATTTAATATATGTTATTTCTGGAATATCTGTGCCTTGTCAGTTTTTTATGTGTTACTGTGTGTACTCTCTCACTTACTAATTAAGTTCATTTCACTTGATCGGTGCAAGCAAGAAATTATTATACATCCAAATCCCGACCTCAGAGGATTCTTCAGTCAAGAAGATGCTCAGGAAACAGTTTGAAGAAATGCAGAATAACTTCCCCTTCAATGAGTTCCACACCAGAACACCTGCTATTACGAATTTTGTTAACAGCTAAATTAAGATCTTCCATTGAAAAAGGTTAATCTTGAATATCGTTAACATAATCTAACCAATCAGTACTATCACAATGCTATCACTAGTTATGAAGAAGCAAAACTAGTTACCTTGGTGTTGTGAAGGTATTCACAATATGATATATAATCAAAACAATGCCAATTTAACTTAACTACTTTGGTAGCTAGCTATGTTAATTGATGCTTTCGCACTTTATATTGTTAAGTTATACTTCACAATATAAAATTATATTGTGAAGTATAACTTCACAATATAATTTTAATGAACAAGACTTGATATGGCTTGTTCATTAAAAAAATTTAACAAAGGTGAAATTTGTGTCTTGAAATTATTTTTCTACTCTTCAGCCACGGTGGTGACTATGGCCATGCCTTCATATTCTTAAACTGTTCAACTAACATTTTATAAAACAGACATAGTTATTAGATGCTGTGCACTGCTTATTTTCCAACAGGATGTCTTTCTGTAATGAGATACTAAGCTTGTCCAGAACTAAAAAGTTACTCACTTTTGGCATTATAAGACTTTCCAGGTACAATTCTAGGCAACCGGCATGATTAGCCTCAATTTAATTTAATTTTATTGTAAAGACAGTAATATGCACTAAGTCTCTAAGAATAAGAATGTGGAGGACCGAGATATTTAAATTTATGTGTTGTGTAGCCACTGCCAATATCTCTTTGCATTAATTTCCTGATAACAAAAAAACTGAAGGTCAACCACAGAATATAAACTGTTGGGATTTATGTTAAATCCCAACAGTCCAACATCCAACAGAAGCAAAAAAAAAAAAAAAAACAATTCCAGAAATCTTAAAAAGGGTCGTCCAGCAGACAGCATATGCCAGTAGCTGCACAGTTCTATGCTAGAAGAAAGGATAGAAATTATATTGTCATTCACAAACGTATTAGAGATAAGACAACCACGAATTAGAATTATTGAAATTATATTCAAAACTTACCTGCCTTTCGTAGGGCCAAGGAAAACATTGCAATTTATACAATCATCTACTGTTACAGTATTGATATAATCAAAGATGTATATGTTGCAGTTCTATAAAATAAATAAAAATACTAACTATAACAAAATATGTAAAAGACCAGATGCTACTACTGCTGCAAATAATCAAGATTTAGAACAAATTAATAAATTATATCAGGATATGCATCATCTAAATTCTGATTAGCAATTCAAAAATACATTTTTTATCCTACAGAATATGATCTTAATGTGATGGTACATGCATGGAGCACAAGATGAATCCAACATATTTTATATCATTTTTCCCAAGTAAAAATGTCCTAGATTACTGAAACCTTAAGTATCTCCAAGTTAAACTATGATATTTGATTTTGATTAACAACAGCGTACATTCATCTGATGTCACAATGAAGAAACGTGCAGTCGGAAGTACATATTTGTAAATAGGAAGCAATGTAAAGTGTTCTGTGCCTGGTATCTGCTCATACAGAGGATGGAAAATAAATGATTATTTATGGAAACATCAATGATAATAAATTATGGCCTAATTAAAAACACAGTGCAACTTTAGACATTCATCCTATTAGTGCCTTGGCACTAATAGGATGAATGTCTTGGCACCAATGACATCATTGCTAAATAATCCTAGAATTTTTGAAAGATACAATGATTTTATTCATCTAATTTATCCTATTATTTGAAAGCCAATCAAGCAACAAATTGTCAAACCATGTACAAAAATTCCAAGGGTTTTTCATTTAAAACTGCAGCAGTCCTGCTTTGCTTTACAACAAATGATCTAAGGCAGTTATCTTCTGGATCTGTGATATATGATGCTCACATTCCAGTGGTTATAGAAACTTATTTTCTGCTCTTATGTTCCTATGGAGAGAAAATAGCACAACATACAATCTGAGCAACTGTTTTACTTTTCTTTGTTTGCTCATAGCTACCTTACTGAAAATGTTCCTTGAAAGACTGACAAGTGAATTTTCTAAAAAAGGATCCGAGCGACATAAAGAAAAAAAAATTAATTAAAAAATATTACAGTATCATAGTTATATTTCATTTTTATAATTCCTAATATTCTTTGCCTAACTGATTCTTGCATTGCTCCTATTGGGATATAAAATAAAATAGAAGAGGCCTGTGGCACTGGGTTCCATGGATACGAAATAATAATTCATTATAACGAATCTCTTATATAACGAATCTCTTCCTCAGCTGTAGGAGTACAAACATACATAAATATAAAACATTATGAATGGAATGTGCAGAGCATGGTCATGTTAAGTAAAAAGAGAACGTGCACAAGGATGCACGAATGCTGAATCATTTACTACGTAGAATTAGGTGATTGTTGCCCGGGTGCTTCAGATCGCATTTCTAGGATCTTACGCAGGTACTGTATAAAGGGCCTGCAACTTCCTGGTAGAGGTTTGTGATCTCTTGTCTCGAGGGTGAAGACACTTGTCCCCCTCTTTTATGTAGCCGTGCTATATACCGCATCACATGCTGACTGTGGCAGCTTCTATGTGGGAGAACCGCCGGAAGGCTCCAGGACTGCCTCACAGAACATGAAAGAGCCATTCGGCTAGGTGACTCTACACTCTGCAGCACAGAACATTTCTGATCAATGCAACATGAACTCAATCCCACTCATGATACTGAGGTGTTGACCGACCAGCCGCTACTATCACCAGCTGTGGTTAGAATCACTATACATATCTAGTTGTCATAACATTTTAAACCGCAATAGAGGTGTACGACTACACCCAATCTTGGAGTCAAATGATCTAAGGCAGTTATCTTCTGGATAACTGTAGTGTTACAACGTGACAAATGCTGGTAGTCAGTCCCATATATGCACCCTGTACCAGCAACAATCACCTAATTCAACAGCAGTAAATGATTCAGCATTCATGCATCCTCGTGCATGTTCTCTTTTTACTTAACATGACCATTATCTGCACATTCCATTCATAACGTTTTATATTTATATACGTACGTACTCCTATGACTGAGGAATAGATTCATTATCTCGAAAGCTCATACTGGATGTACTGAATTATTATTTCTTATCTATTGGGATATGTTAGGAGTGGGAAAGGAAAAGCTGTGTTACAGTTAATAAGAACACAAGCACATATATACTTCCTTATATACTAACGCTAGGAGCACAGTAAATAAATTTGATGAATCTTATGTACTGGTTAAGTCACCAAATACAGACATTAGGAATAACAGAAACATGGTGTCAAAGCCTGATGTAGCCTCATGATCAGCACAGCAGTACCTTTGACTGAATTGAATCTGTGATCACAATCTACAAATAATTACGAGAAATCTTTGGCAAAAGATGCAAAGAAAAACAGCAAAGAGTTCTTTACTTATGTAAACTTTAGAAGGAAAGGGATGAATCAGATTGGACCACTGAACATAGATGGGTTGACTATTGATGATCATGTTCAGGTAGCTGATAAACTGAATGAGTATTTTGCATCTACATTCACACATGAGGGGAATGCCAGAAGTTTATCAAACTCTAACAGGGAGCTAAGTGATTTTGTAATAATTGAGAGCAAAGTGGAGGAGAAATTGTTGAAATTAAATATAAGGAAGGCACCTGGGGTAGATGGGATCTATCCAGTTATATTAAAGGATGCAGCAAAGGAAGTAAGCAAACCCTTAGCCATAATTATAAGAGCTTCCTTGGACTCAGGGGAGGTCCCCATGGACTGGAGGCATGCAAATGTATCACAATTCACAAAGGAGTTCAGAAGGTGACAAAAGTAACTATAGACCTGTTAGTTTAACTTGTGTTCCAGGGAAAATAATGGAGCCACTGGTTAAAGAAGCATTGCAGGATCATCTAGACAAGACTGCAGTAATAGTTAAGGCACAGCAGGGGTTTGTTAAAGGGAGGTCTTGTCTGACCAATTTGATTGGATACTATGATGTGGTCACAAAGGAACTGAATGGCAAAAATAATTTTGATATCATATGCTTGGATTTCAGGAAAGCTTTTGATACTGTTGCACAAATTGGAGAGGTATGGCATTAAGGGTAAGTGCTCTACAATGGATAAAGGGATGGTTGAGTGGGAGACGACAGAAAGTGGTAATCAATGGACACTGCTCTTAGTGGACATAGGTTATTAGTGGAGTTCCTCAGGGTTTGGTGCTGGGCCCATTGTTGTTTTGTGTATTCATCAATGATATTGATGAAGGTATATCAGGATTAATGTCTAAGTTTGCAGACGATACAAAGGTTGGTAGGGTTGTTAACGACAGTAAAGACTGTATGCTACTCCAACTGGATCTAGATAAGTTGGGCAAATGGGCTGAGAAGTGGCAACTGTAGTTTAACATTGACAAATGCGAAGTACTGCCTATGGGTAGCAATAACCCAAGAGAAACGTACCATGTGTGGTACTACACTCAGGGAAGTGGAAAGTGAAAAAGACCTGGAGGTAATTGTGCAGTGAAATATGAAATTTATTGAGTATTGCAGACGGCCTGCCAGGGCAGGTCATGGAGTCTTGCCAATGATATACAGTAGATTCTCGATTTTCCGGGATAAATGGTAAAAAACAAATCCCGGATAATCGATTTCCGGTTAATCCAAAAATACAAAAGTCCCCGACATACGTAAGAGATATGTTCCAGGACTTCTTACATCGTCGAGTTTTATGTAACTCGGGAATGACTAATAACATATTGCTACTATATTATTATTGATAAATCTGAACTCCGCGCAATACTTGTTAATGTTTGGTCATTTTCATACATCCTTATTAGTTTAATTTTTTGATCCAAATCGATGGCTTTCCTTTTGTTAGTAGATTTACTAGTAGCACTGTCACTTATTCTCTTAGTCGGTACCACGATAACAGTCAAAATGAAATTTTCTGAAAAGAATTTCACAGGGTTAAGGGGGAAACACACTATTATCACCTCACACAAACTCACATTTTACTAAAGCACATTTCTGTAGGTCACTGAATTTAAACAATTTACACCTTCCGGGTTACTGGGCTTTTTTTGTTCATGCATCTAATTATAAATGGGTAGTAAACTCAATCCTATTGCAATAATACCGATAGTTGCAATTGTGTGGGTTTTTACGTTATTATGGTGAAATATGTCCCCTTCACTGAAATCTTCAGTCATATATAAAAAAAAAAAAGAATCATAAATAAATTGTAAGAATCTTCTCTTCCTTCCTATTTTTTTGCTTGTTACTCCATGTCTCACTTGTGCAATTTGTGCGTGCCGTGATCGTCGTTATTGATTGCTTATTTTATTTATTTATTATTTTTGTTTTAAAATTTTACAATCCTAAAAAAAAAAATTGGGCGAAAAAAAATTTATGTAAATCCGTAGTTGCATAAGTCAGTGACTTACCGTATCGAAAAATGTTCAGCAACCTATGTAAAAAATATGGCGATATATAAAAAACGAAAAAACTTACCACGTACTACTTGCGTGTCCAATACGATGTGTCCCTTTATTTTTTGCGATGTCGATTTTAAGTCTAACAGCTTTCCTATATTTTTTTACAATGTCGATTTTAAATCTTCCCTTTATTTTTTACGATGTTGCATATGGTTTGGTCATCAACATTATAATGGTTCTTTAGAGATTTAACGGATGCACTGTTTTCAAACTTTTCAATAATTTCAAGTTTTTGTTTAACTGAAAACGCAACTCTTTTGCATTTACCCATCATTTTTGCGATTTATAAACAAAAAAAAATTACTATAAAAAAAATTCTGACATCCCTGACATAAATAACGAAACAAAATTTGTCCTTTTGTGCTGCAACGGAACATAATCGACGCGACGACGCAGTAAAACAAACTAAACATTTGGTCTCTCTCTTTTCTTCTTTTTTTTGAGCTGCAGATGTGAAGACAGCGGGGATTGCAAGATAATAGGCACACTAATCTCCCAATGACAACTTATAATGCCGCTTGTCACTTATTTACAACTTGCAAAATATCTGTTTATGCCTATTCTAGTTATTACTTGAATTTTATGATTTCTAGTTTATTTTTTTTATTTGGAGTATTGAAGTGTCCCAGTTAATCGAGAGTCTGCTGTATAGGAATTTTTCTAGCAGGGACAGGGAGGTGGTTATCTCGTTGTATGAGGCAATGATCAGACCACACCTAGAGTACTGTTTTTTTTTTTTTTTTTGATTTGGTAGTTGTTGGCGCATCGGCTTCTGTGGCCATATTGCACCTCCCAAGGTTTTTGCAGTACTTTGATCCAAGCCCGAGGCGGGAATCGAACCCACGACCTTTGGGTTGCCGGACAGGTACTTTACCCACTCGGCTAGCCCGGTCGGCTCTAGAGTACTGTGTAGAGGTCTGGAGGCCTCATTTTAGGAAGGATGTAGAGTTGCTAGAAAGAGCAAAGAAGGGCAACAAGATTGGTGAGAGGAACAAAGTGGTGCTCTTACCAAGAAAGGCTTAAGTTCTCAAATTGCAGTGCCTGGAGAGTAGGCACCTGCGCGGTGATCTGAATTAGGTGTATAAGACCTTGAATGGGTTGAGAAAGCTGAATGCTGATGGGATTCTTCCTCTTGCTCAGATTAAGAACCTGAGGGGGCATAGATTCAAATTGAGGAAAGACAGTTGTAGAATAGATGTGTGGAAGTTTGCCTTTAGCCAGCAGGTGGTTGATTGGTGGAACAGACTTGCATCTTTTTTTGTGGAAGTTGACAGCCTAAATAAATTTAAGGCTGAGCTGGACAGACATCTGGAATGAATGGAGGGGTGAAATGGGAGGGTTATTTATTATTATTATTTTTTTTTGGCTGTATACGCTTGCTTTCTTGCATTGTATGCCTCTGCTAGTGCTAATATTTTTGGATTTGCTGGATCTGAATGAAACTGCATCAGATTACTTTTTTGGAAGCTGCTAAGTGGAACTTTCTTAAAAATTGTTTTTTTTTAGTGTGGTTGTTTTTTTCTTTTTTTGTGTTTACTTGATAAAGTTTGTGAATTTTTTCTTTACTTCACCTTAAAAATTGTTTAAAAAAAATCATAGTCGACTTCTGCAACTCTGTTATTGTATCAATATAAGAATGATATAAACAATACTATATTTTTTATATGTAATTCTGTAAATGTATAATTTTTTTATTCAATCTATAAATTAAACATTTATTGCAATACAAACATGATTTTACAGTGTAATTATTACAAAATGCATAATGTAACTTAAAATAGTATAGTTTTACTGCTGTAAAATGCTAATACTAAAAAAAAGCTGGTATTAGTGGAGTGTTATTATTTTTATGTGGCTCAGTTCATGTGATGTTTTTAAATTAAACTTGGACTAAAATCTTGTCTCAGACTACAGCAGCAAAGCAAAAAGCTGAAAGTAGCAGGAATGCTTTGGGTTGGGAAGAACTGCCCTTGTCCTTTGGAAGTTCTCCTTACTTACTTACTCCACGGCGCTACGGTCCTTGTAGAACCTTGGCCTCCTCAACGATTTTTCTCCAGCTGTCTCTTTCCCTAGCCATTGTTCTCCATCGTCTCACCCTAAGCTGTTGTAGGTCGTTCTCTATGTCGTCCACCCACCTCCTTCTCGGTCTTCCTCTCATTCTTCTTCCTCCCGGTTGCCCTTCCATTGCTTTCCACGGCCATCTGTTTTCCTCCATTTGTATCACATGGCCTGCCCATCTAAGTCTTGAGCTCTTTATCACTGACACTATATCTGGTTCTCCATACAGTTCCTTCAGCTCTTGGTTTGTCCTTATTTTCCACTCTTCCCCGACTTTTACAGGGCCAAAGATTTTCCTTAATATCTTCCTTTCCCACACATTTAAATATTTTTCGTCCTTTTTATCACGCACCCATGTTTCACTAGCATAAGTCACGATAGGTCGTACCACTGTTTTATAAAACACTAATTTCGTTCTTCTAGAGAGCAGCTTTGATCGAAAGTTGCAGGGAAAAGTAGCATCTATTACCATGAAAGTTCTCCTGCAAATCAGAATTATATCATGTATGGCACACTTGTTCCCTTCTGGCAAAGCTATCTCTTGTAGGGCATGATACAGCCATAGGGAATGCCTTTGTTTGTTCACTACAAAAAACATGAGGAAGTTAAGTACAAATTCAGAGTTCTGATGAGCTTATATGAGGGTCTGAAGAATAGGGTTGATGCTCTCAAAGGATTAAAAGAGAGTGACTCATCCCAGTGCTACCCAGCCCAATGCTAGAGCCCATGCTCCAGAATTAGACAACACCATAACATAATTGACAGGAAGCAGCTACAGTTGGTGACTTGACTGTCAAGTAAATGGGGAAATATACCATGCAAAAAAGATATGTGGATTAGGATGGCATGTTTTCTGGGGCAAAAGCTGACGACACTGTATAGAAGATGTCATCTTTTAAGGGCAAATATTTTAGAGAACATGTTGGTACTAACAATAACAGTAAGAGATCTAAAGAAGTACAAGACAATGTTGAGAAAAAATCACGAGTTAGGAATGAAATAGAAAATGTCTGTAATTCTGCCCAGACAGAAAGGAATACACAATGAGGACTTTGTCAATAAATTCGGCCCTGGAGAGACCATGCAAGGTTCATGCAGTAGAATTTTTCTCAGTGAGGCCTGTGCTTGTTAACAGGAAAGACTGTTTTTACAAGGATGGGATATACTTAAATAGAACAGGCACAAAAATATCTGTTGATGCTATTGAGGCAGTGTTAGCTGGGTCTTAAACTGCATGTTCCAAGCAGTGCAAGAACGCACTGCTTGGAACATACAGCAGTCTGGAAAGAAATGTCAACAATTTCAAGGCTCGCTGCAGATCTCCAGGGAACAAACAAATACCTAGGCTTTGTTAGGGTTACCAAGAGGGAAAACAGCTACAAATATACTTGAGTATATGCTAATGTTTGGAGCATAGTAAATAAATTGATGACCTTGATGTACTGGTCAGGTCATTAAATGCGACGTTGTGCAAATGTCGCAGATGGATATCAATTGGCACAAGGGATGCGAATTTGAATATGGGAGTACATTGAGTGCAATGCTTATTTAGAAAATTCCATACATCGATCAGGATTATCCTCTCTCAGTACTTGAAGAACTGTCTTTAAGGATAGCACAGATTTCTTTCTCTTCAAGATGCAGTGAATACTGGATTTGATATCTCATGTTTCCGAATACATTGGACAGAACTGTGTTCACGATTAATGCAAACCTTCAAGCACTGCTGTCATTGTTGCTTCATCAGAAACTAGTGAAAGGTCCACTGCATTCTTTATCTAACATTGACCTTATTTCCTTGAATTTTGCCAACAACTCTCAAACATGAATGGGTAATTGGGGACCATTCTAGATGATGTGCACTCATTGCAAAAAAAAAAAAAAAAAAAACAATCAGAGTGCCATAGTGCGAATTTTAGTATTCCTCATTATGGGCTGGGCCCCTAATCTGCATCACTGACTGAGTGAGAGCTGGAGAAGCTAGGAATAAAAATATCAGATAACAAGTAACCTCTTATTGTTGGAAAATTCTAAACTTTTGTATTTCAAGTGCATAACCCTACATATGCACTATTTGAAACCAATGATGTTTATAACATTTGATTTTTTTTTTTTTCCAGGTTAGGAAGAAACCTCAAGACCAATATTAATTTAATTCAAGAGATAAACAGAGAATTAATTAGAAAAGTTTTTCATTGGAGCAGGATACAATACTAGCAATCAGCTTATCATTCCCTTATCTTAGCTTTACTGCATACCAAATACAGTATTCTGAACTGTCATTTAACTACAGATAAATATATACACCGGTATTCAAAGAAAGTGCATCACCCCTAAAAATTGTAATTGTCATCTGAATTGTCGACACAAACAAGGAATGACTGCAGGAGTCGCAGTCATTCCTTGACTGTGTCAGGATTGCGAGTTATGTGCAGTTGACGCAGGAAGAAAGAGTGCTATTGTTGCTTTATGTGAGGAAGGATGTTCTTCCCGTCATATTGCTTATAGAGTGTCTTGTAATCAGTCGACAGTGGGTAGATTTCTTTCCAAACTCAAGAATACTGGTTCTGCTGATAGGAAAAAAGAAATTGGATGCACACGAGTCTACACCCAAACAGGACTACATTTTGAAGCGTATATGCCTTAAAAACTATAAAGCTTCTTCGTCTGAGCTGAAAAGAGAATGGGAAGAACATACAGGAGTGGTAGCAAGTGCAGTAACAGTCAGAAGATGCCTCTTCAAAAATGGACTTGTAGCTCTTCATCCTAAGAAAAAGCCCCTCCTCACACAAAAAATGAAAAAAGGCATGATTAATTTGGTGTAAGCAGCATGTCAAACTAGCTTCCATTGCTCAAGCAATGGAAGTCAGTTATTTTCTTGGATAAGAAGAAAGTCAACCTGCATGGCTCTGATGATCCATCAGACGTGGTGAAGAATACCATCCAGACTGTGTGGAGTCTACAGTGAAATTCCCTACCAGTCAAATGATATGGGGGTGCATTTCATATCGCGGAGTAGGTAACCTGCAGTTTATAAAAGGTTCTGTAAATGCCAATGGATACCTTGCTATATTGGAAGGCAAATTGCTGCCAACCATTAGAGACCATTCCAACCTACCAAGTAACTGCATCTTTCAGGTTATTTGGTTTTTGGTTTTTTTTTTTTTTTTTTTTAGGAGCATTAACAACTAAGGCCATATTGCTCCAGGGATATGTGGTGGTCATTCCCTGACCTTTCTGCATCCTCCATATTTGGTGGTCATGGGCTCGAACCCCGGTCTAATCAAGAAGCGTGCTACGCACTGCTGCTCCTGCCCACCTGGCTATGGAGGTGCCACATCTTTCAGGACAACTCTGCTCCTTGTCATTGGGTGAAAAGTATAAGTGGGTACTTCTGTAGTTAATTTAGCTACATTTCTGCATTAGAGATTCCACAGTAATGTGTTTACATTTATTACAGGTGAAAAATGGTTGGAAGAACGGTCCATTACAACTTTTAGCTGGCCAGGAAACAGCCTGGACCTGAATCCTATAGAGAACTGTTTGCATCGTGCAGAATCTGCAGTTGCCAGAAAGAAACCAAAGACCCTTCGTGAACTTGAGGCAGCCATAATTCAGGTTTGGAACCATGAACTATCAGTTGATTATTTTCAGAAATTGATCTTATCAATGCCTCGACAGTGTGCTGCTGTCATCAGGGCCAGAGGCAGGTCAACTAAATATTAGTTTGCACCTGGTGAATTTTTTTTATTTTGTTTTCCATTTAAGATAATAAACTGAAGCAAAGAAATTGAGGGCTTCTTCTTTTTTTTTTTTTTTTTTGTGAGTTGTTGGTGCATCGGCTTCTGTGGCCATAATGCACTTCCCAAGGTTTTTGCACTACTCTGATCCAAGCCCGAGGTGGGATTCGAACCTGTGATCTTTGGGGTGCCAGGCAAGCACTTTACCCACCTGGCTAGCCCGGTCGGCTTTGTGGGCTTCTGATAACATTTCAGCCATAATTGTCGTGTTAACCAAAACTGTTGTATTAAAGGTTGCAAATGCTCATTTTGGAATATTTTGGGAGCACTTGTCAATGCCTTAACTATTAATAAATATCTTTTGTTTATAATTCTATTTGTGATGCTAGTCATTAATGTGACATACCATTGCAAAAAAAAGGTTAGAAATGTGAAATTTCTAGGTAATGCACATTCTTTGAACACCAGCGTGTGTGTGTGTGTGTGTGTGTGTGTGTACACACACACACACACACACACACATATAAAAGCAACTGTAGTTCAAAATTGAAGTTTTACTAAGAGTTTCTATTCACACCACTTATGAAATAGCATACATTTTCCTAATGCAAAAATTTTTTCAATACATGATCCTCCATGTATGTAATAGCATTTGCTGCTCTCTACAGAAATTTTTCATAAGTGCAACTAATACTTCTTTATTAATGTTATCTGCAGAACTGCAGTTTCAGTTTTCAGTTTGTCAACTGAATACACATTATTCCAAAATATGTTGTCTTAAAAAATCCACTGTAAGAAATAATCACACTGATTCCATTGATTCCTGATGATCACTGTGGTCAGAGCCTAATGTTTGAGATATTGAGGGTTTCATATTGCCCACATCATGAAACTGTTCACTAAGGTTATCAAGACCCCCCTCCCATTATCTTAATTCTTAATTGCAAATTTTACATTATTCTTTATTTTGTATTATTATTATTCTTAATTACAAATTTTACATTATTTACCTGTTTACAACCAGGATGCTGAGAGCCATTTTACAGATGTTCCAAGATTATAAGTAATTGATTCCTGTATAAGTACATTTTTTTTCAAGCATTCTAATGCAGTTTATTTGTTAACATAGACACTAGTCTCTTCAAACTTTTAATCAACCTGTTAATTGGAGATCTGCCTGGGCATATTCTGCTTCTAGTTTCATAAAACAAGTTTCATAGAAACACTACTAGTTTCAATAGAAACACTACTAGTTTCATAAAACATTTTCACACAAAACACATACTGCTCAAACAGTGCACATGATTTCACTCATGGATATTTATGCAAGCTGGTACTAAAGACTAATAATAAATCCCCAAATTTTAAATTCTGGGACACCAAATTAGTTATTGCAATTGAAATACCTAAATGAACATACACAAAAATACATAAATGAACATATACAAAACTAAAGCAGTTTTTTTGATGACCAGTAATTTTCTTTCACTGATCTAAAAATGAATTTGTTATTCTTGAACTTCAACAGCAGTCAAGAATTGCTGCATTGTGAAAATAACCTGTTTCACAATGAAAAAAAAATTTTCACTGGGGAAAAAATTAATTTTTAATTTTTTTTCAATGAAAAAATAACTTCTGTATCCAATGAAAACAACTGGATAAAAAACAGAAGATTAAATTGGAATGAACACATCAACTAAATGGAAAACAAGATTAGTAAAGAAGAAAAAAAAAAAAAATAAGGGACTGGTTAGTTAGTTATTTGGTTTTTTTTTTTAGGAGCATTAGCAACTAAGGCCATATTGCTCCGGGATATGCGGTGGTCATTCCCTGACCTTTCCGCATCCTCCATATTTGGTGGTGACGGGCTTGAACCCCGGTCTAATCAAGAAGCGTGTGCTACGCACTGCTGCTCCTCCTTCCCACCTGGCTACGGAGGCACCATAAGGGACTGGACACCAATAGGCAAGAGAGACCTAGGAAGACCTAATTAAATTGGAAGGATGCAATCAGGCTAGAAAACTGAATGGACACAAGAAGCTACAAGCTTAATGCAGAAAGGAAGAAAAAGAAAAATATATTTAAACATTGCACTGGTTTTTCAGGAATAATGTTTGCAATGTTATATATATAATAATAACGTTATATACAGTAATACCCCGAAGTTATGCGATAGGTGGGTCCGACGAAAATCGCTTAAGTCAAATTCGCATAAGTCGGGGTACAACTTTGCATATAAATACATATAAATTTTGTTTAATTGGGACCAAGATCTAACAAAAACACTAGTTTAGAAGAAAAATATTTAATAAAATTGCAGTTATTTATACATATTAATACAAAATATGTATTAAAAAATAAATGAGTTAAGTAAAAAAGTTATTTCGATGTCGATGGCTTCATAAAATCTAACAAATTCGTCTGATGACACAGCGCCTTCTTTTTTTCACACAGAATTTCTTCGTAGCAAGCTAATAATTTTTTTATTCCTTGCTTTGTAGCTATAACGCGTTCTTCATTGGAGTCTAGGTGTTCTAAAATTTTTAACCTCTTTTCAATTGAGCTGAGACCTTCTGTCAAACTTGCAATTGTCATGTGCTTTTCTGGTGGAACTGGGTCTGAAGTGTCAGACCCAGTTCCACCAGACCCAGTTCCACGTTTTGCTCACGCATCTCTGAGCTCATTCATTGTCAGCTCCTGACTATGTGAATCCAACAGCTCGTTGACATGATCACCATTGACTTCCAAATCTAATTGCCTGGCAAGATTAACAACTTCTTCTATCACATGAGCGACATGATCAGTTTCTGGCGTTGTTTTCGTCTTGTTTTTGAAAAAAAATGGACAAAGTTTCTTCCAGACACCATTCAATGTTTTTTTGTGAATTTCATCCCAAGATTCTTCAATGATTCTTACAGCATCTAAAACATTGAATTGTTTCCAAAAGTCTTTAACAGATATCTCACTATTTTGTCTCATAGCTTCATTCAGACGTGCAAACGAATGCCTCGTGTAATAAGCCTTGAATGTTTTGATGACTCCCTGGTCCATCGGTTGAAGCAAGCTGGTTGTGTTTGGAGGCAAAAACACAACTTTCACACGTGGGTCAAAATTAATTAGGGTGGCAGGAGGGTGACCGGGTGCATAGTCAATAAGAAGCATCACTTTAAATGGAATCTGTTTAGACCTGCAATAACGTTCGACTTCGGGTATGAAGTGGTGACCAAACCAGTCCTCAAAAACGGAAGCTGTCACCCAAGCTTTATGATTTGACTTCCAAATCGCTGGTAAGCTAATTTTAGATATACACCAAACGAAAAAATCAAGAACCGCGTAACTCCGAGTATTACTGTACATAGATATAATACACAGGTGTCGGGGGACAACATGAGTTACAAGACGACCAAGTTATAAATGAAACCAAAATTTACTTAAATTTTTTAGGTGACAATGCATAAAAGACGACTTAAAGGTAATATCATTCCCTTTACACTTTATTCATTCTACTAATATACAGTGCTATTAATGCTTCTTCAATGGATGTTATCCACAAAACTGTGATTTCAGTTTCCAATTCAACTGAATGCATATTATTTCTATATATAACTTATCTTGGAAAATTTGATTTACATTTTATGCATCATTTCTAAAATGGTGCATAAAATGTAATTTAGTTTGCTGGAATGAATCTAATTTAGTTTGCCAGAATGAATGACAGCACTTTTATCACACACAATTCTTAATAGTGGTTAGATATAATAAATGAAGGTGTTCACTATCAGTCTGATGTTCTAACCACACCATCACCTCATTAATATTTAAGTAATTTGTTAATTTCTAGCATTCTATCCCACTTTACAGGAATCACTCACACATTATCTTCTGAGCCTTAAATCTTGTTTGTTTTTGTGTTCCCACCAATTACAGAAGCTGCAATTTCTTTCTCTCTCTCTTTTTTTTTTTTTTTTTTTGGTAGTTGTTGGCGCATCGGCTTCTGTGGCCATAATGCACCTCCCAAGGTTTTTGCAGTACTTTGATCCAAGCCCGAGGCGGGATAAGAAACCGCGACCTTTGGGTTGCCAGGCAGGCACTTTATCCACCTGGCTAGCCCGGTCGGCAATTTCTTTCTCACTCAGGTGATGTACAACCAAAGCTTTCACATCCACTTCAATCCAGCTACAGGATCATTTACTGCAAGATTACCACCAAGTAACCAAATACGGAGGATGAGGAAAGGTCAGGGAATGACCACCACATATCCCCGAGCAATATGGCCTTAGTTGCTAATGCTCCTAAAAACCAAATAACAACCACCACCAAGTAAGTACATTACAAACAACCTTTGTTTCTTGTTCTTAAAATGCTGCTAACTGCAGGATGCAATTGGTGTTCTTGTCTATTGCAATAGACTTTTTCCAGCAGTTTTCAATTAACATTGAGTTAACTTTCATCCATATTAATCCAACATTGTATGCACATCTTTTGGTTTTAATATTTTCAGTAATTTTGGAACTTGCATTCTGCAGTTTGCAATACCAATAAGTACTCTACTGTGATAGTAGGCTTTAGAGGATTAACATAATGTATAAATGTATGGGCTATATGGTTGTGTTCTTTGTCAGAAACATAACACTGATCTTGCCATCTAGTGGACAGTGGTCCAACGGAAAGAGCCATTTCCCTAAGAATTCTGAAAAGCAAGTGGAATTTTACTGTTGGCACAAACTCACTTTCACACCCTGAAGCAAAATTATCATGTCATCTAAATGGCAGAGCTATGTCACAAGTTACGTCAAAGATTTCATGTTGACATGCATGAAACACCAGCAACTTTGACTTTTACTGAAGCACAATGACCAGCTTGTGACCTTCTACTCTCTTGTTGGTGAACAGCAACAGAGTCACTCTCTCTCCTTCCCTTTGTTAATTTTCATGTATTGCATTGTTGGGTGCCTTTTTAATAGCCAAAGATTTGCTGGAGAGTCTATAGTACAACTAATAAATAAAAATATTTATAATATATTTATTAATTTACCATCTTTTATTTATTAATTAATTTAGCATCTTTCATCAATAAATCTGCCATCTTTAATCACATTACAAAAGAAATTCAAGGATCATTTCTGCTCCTTTAGCATCACTAAATGCAGATTTGCCTATAAGACTAATCTGAGATATCTGTGACAAACCTTCCATTTCCAAGCCACCTTTCGGAAGCTTTAAATGTACCATCCCCACCAAGTAGTTCATGAAATTAAACTGCCTATGATTTCAAAATTACTCTATTTATCAATAACTCCACTATTTTTTTTGAAGTAATCATTTGCGTAAAGAGTGGTTCACATTGTTTTCACAAGGTCTAGTTTTCTTTCTTTGGAGGGCAACTTTATCTTCTACAGAGTCTATGGATGAACAATTTTTTTTCCCTCTTTCATCCAACCATGGCTCATTCCTTCTGGAATTTTACACTTGCAAAATATATTACATTTTGTTTTGCCACTTTTAACTCATTCAATAATCTTCAACTGATCTTCAATGTAATTTTTTTTTATGGCTATTACTGCAGCCCTGATGATCTACTAAGACAGGTTCACCACATATTATTTATGCCTCCTCATGTGTGTAGTTTGAGCAAGAGAAAGGATTCCATCATCACTGAGCTTACTCAATCCATTCAAAGTCTTAAACACCTTAATCAGATCTCACAGGTGCCTAGTTTCCAGATGCTGCAATTTGCAAAACTGAAGCCTTTCCTGGTAAGGGTACTCTTTTGCTCTCCCTCATGATTCTTGTTGTTATTCTCTGCACCCATTCCAACAGATCCACGTCCTTCCAGACCTGTTATGCAGTATGCAAGATGTGTCCTAACCACTGCCTTATACAAAGGGATAATACTGGCCTATATAATGGTAACCATAGTGCTGAAGTAAAGTGACATGATTGATGGAGAAAGCAACTGACAATTTCTTACAGTGACTCCACACTCCCAACTGGGAATTATTTATAGAGAATGTCAATTACAGTAAGATACCAAACCAAACAGTCAACAAGGATTGGCTCAGCTAATCACATCATCAACTATAAAAACAATGCCATATGGTGATGGCCTTGGGTTTTGGTTGTAAATGTCTTCATAAAGGAGGACAGTAATTTACCACTTTCTACAGTTCACTGCTATGTTAAAATGCCACAATTGAAAGTTGTAACTTTAAGATGCAGGGAGTATTTAGAAATTTGCGGCCCTAGACAAAATACCCATACAAGTGTCTCAGAAACAGTCTCAGATTATTTTTCCTATAAATAAATCATAATTTGATGCTTTTTATTTAAAAAATGATATAATATAATAGCTTTATCATATACTGTGGTCTAAAGCACTGATTCCCACTGGTGTATCCTGGCACTTTGCTGCGAGATTGGGGAAAATTCCATTCAGTTCAATAATAGCAATCACCCCTTTCGGTGTGCTGCGAATACAGAATCTTTTAAATCAAAGTGTAATTTGATTTGTATACTCAAGTCATTTCTCTATTTTCCTGTACTTTATTTCACTTATTTATTATTCTTCTATTATTTATGTATTTTTGGCTTATTGAAGCAATAATGTCTCTGTAGTACGTTGTTAACCCCTGGCCACTGTGCCATGATGGGCTGTTGCAACTACTAGTATGTAAATTATCATTTTAAGTGTTGCAATAAAGATTCTTCTTATTTGCAACTGTTTGTCTAAAGCAAATTTAAACACCCTCTTAATTTAGAAGGGTAATTTAATTAATGCAAAAAAAAGAAACACAACCCTTAAAAATTGTGATCTTAGACAATGGTCCTATTTATCTAAGAATAAATATGGAATAAATATGGTTTAATTTTTCCATGCCAATACAAAAAAAACAAAAAAAAAAAAAAACAACCTTTTAGTTTTTATCTAACAGATTTTCCAAGACAGCACATAAGCTGAGTCTTTTACTAAAAGACAACTTATGTGCTGCCACAAAAAATGCACAACACATTACACTGGTTAACTGTTTCACTGGTATAGTGACTGTAATAAAAATAGTTGCAATAAAACTGTAAATTAACTGGCTGTGATGAAGGCACAGCACAGAACGTGAAAGCCTAGAACTTGGAAACCATTTTCCCATAGAAAATAACAAGAACTGGGCTACATTTAGAACCAGACCATTCAATTTTTTCCTATAAACATACTTCTCCAGTAATGATACAAGGAGAATACTAATTGTAGCAGTAACAAACTTTTTAACAGAATACAAGTTGTTTATCAGTTCATGTACATTTTTGTACACATTAAGCAAAAGCAGTTTTTGTTGTCTAAATGTGACTTCCTAGTCAATGAAAGGATACTGTGTTTACAAAAATTCACTCTGTAACTGAGTATACTTCATGTACTTGGCAAACAATGGCCTTGTAACTCTCCCAGAAGATGTAGTCAGCATTTCACCGACATATTTTTATTGCATCTCTGAGGGGAGGAACTGGGAATATATAGTAATCAGTCTCTGTAAGTCTTGTTGTTTACAAAAATTTACTCTGTAACTGAATATTGAATATATTTAAGCAATTACAGTAGTTGATATTCTCCTCTTGGAGGCGGCATGATGTAAATATATATTTCATTTTGGTAGTATCCAGTGAAAAATTACCGGCTCTGTGAACACTATATTTTTTTCAGGTTCGGTTTAGTGGACATGCTCATAACCAAGGTATGTCCGAAACTGTTGTATGGAAGGTGCAGTATATTGTAGTTGCACTGTATTTAATAACACTTAATAACAGCTTATAAGAAAAACTTAATAACACCAATACCAACAAGTTTTTAAAATAAAGCAATTATATATTGGGTTAAAGTAATTTACATATATTGGGTTAAAGTAATTTACAACAGGACCAATTATTTGTAGTATGTTTACCTTAGCAAAATCATATATTCCAGGTAAAAAACAAAACAAAAAACATATATAAAAAATATAACACAACATTAAAGAATCTTACTTCACAATTCTGAATAATGAACTGCTGTCCATTAACTGTTCCAGGTATTCTGCCAGTAGTCACATCTTTCAGATTTTCAACTATATAATCTTTGGGATTTACTTTGTCTTTATTGTCCCTAAATAATGATTAAAAAAGACTAACAGGTCAATTAAAAAAATATCTACAAGACAATTCTTTTCTAACTAGTTTTTTATATACTGTGTGTGTGTGTATATATATATATATGCTATTAAAATAATAAGAGAAGTTTACCTCAATATAGTGCGTAGAACACTTCCTTATGATACCCTCCAGAAATTAAAACGGAAAAAACGAAAAAACAATCGACAACTTACCGGTACATTAGAGTAAGATATAAATAATTAAATAATCAATTTAACACAATTCAAATCAATTTAAAACAATTAAAAATCAAATTAACGCAATTAAAAGAATCTAACGAAAATATTCAAAACGATTTTCCTTCCTCTTTTATCAACGTATGTTCAACGTAGAACATATTGAGTAGTACAGCTCTGATTCATACTATCTAATATATATATGCATATTAAAGAATATGACAAAAACAAAAATAAAGATGATAGTAATGCGAAATGTCTGGAAAGCCACAAGCCAAAAAGGAAGATAGCCAAAAAAGTGGTAACCTTTAAAATAAAAATGTGGTAACTTTTAAAATAAAAAAAAAAAACAACAGCGGCCTACATCAGATAAAGGCAGGAAAAATTTGCATTTTTTATATATATATATATATTGCATATATACAGGGTGTCTCAAAAATATTGGTACAACCGTTTAGGGGAGGTAGGTAACATCTAAAGGAATGTGAATCACATAGGAACCCATAACCAGAAACGTCACCGTAAGTCGGTACACGGCACTGTTCATCAGTTCGCGAGAGGGAAAATTTCTGGTTTACTCATTCAAGCAGTAGTCGCTGCACGAAGAGCATGCATCAATATACGAACTGTGAGCTGGCAGACCTGCACCTAGTGTATGGATTAGCAGAGTGCCCACACGGTGTGCGCCCCCATGCGGCACAACATCGCTTTGCAATAAATGTGTGGGCAGGTATGGTCAGTGACTGCTTAGTCGGCCCATACCTGTTACCATTACGCAGGAACTCTGCTAAATATTGGATCTTTCTTGAACAAGTTCTACCAGGGTTACTTGATGATGTTCCAGCAAATGTGAGACGCAACATTTGGTTTCAATATGATGGGGCGCCTGCCCATTATGGAAGGTGTGTTCATGACCATTTGAACAGGTGTTCTGGGCGTCGATGGATTGCCGTGGTGGACCCGTTGCCTGGCCCCCATGCTCACCTGATTTATCGAGCCTTGATTTCTTTCTGTGGGGGGGCCCCAAATCTATTGTGTATGAATCGCCTGTGGAGACGGAAATGGATCTCGTGGCGAGACTTGTCTGAACTGCTGCTACTGTCAAAGAAACTCCAGGTGTGTTCGACCGTGTCCGCCAATCCATGCTGCGTCGGTGTCACGCATGCATCGCGTCTCATGGTGGAACCTTCGAGCATCTGTTGTAACATCATGAAATGCATCCATCTCTATTCCATTGTTAATATTATGTCAAATAAATGTTTGCCACTAATTACTGTCTTGTGTCATTTCTGCTTCTTGTGCCTCTGCTACTACTTTCCCGTGACTTTTCCGGTTATGGGTTCCTATGCGATTCACATTGCTTTAGATGTTACCTACCTCTCCTAAACGTTTGTACCAATATTTTTGAGACACCCTGTATATACAAAAAAGGTAAAAATCAGCATATTTGTGCATATAGTAGGGTAGTTGAGCTATAAAGTGTAGTAACCATGGAAGTAATAAATCAATTTACCTGAAATAAATATAAAATGCAATTAATAAGGGCATAATAATTGTAAGGACCAAAATTTTGCATATATATATATATATAAAAATTTAATATATATGAAATTAAATAAGGTGTATTAAAGAATTGTGGTTTATGGACTAGAGACATTGCATTTTTTTTTTTTTTTTTTTTTTTTTTGCAGAAGGAATCTAACAACCATAATGAATATATAAAGGTTAAAAGAGAAGATTGGGGAAGAGCAGCATAGAATATACATTACAAATGGTGATGACACTACAGAAAATAGGAAAAAATAAAAAAGCACTTATCACTGTATAACTCATAATTTCAACGTCTTCTTCAGGGGTCAATCATTGAAATTATAGGAAAGACAGCAATAAGTGGGCCTCTGTTTCTGCATTTGAAAATTTGATATGAAAAATATGAAATTGCTGGTTAAAGAGATTAAGCCTAGAAGTCTAGATAATGTACAAGAAATATGAGTATATATTTCATGGCTGACTCAACACAGGCAGAAAGCAAAAAGAAAAAGTTAAATATCAAATACTAAGAGATAGTGAAATATAAAGAACAGCATGAGTAACTCAAGTTACTTTTGCTATTCTTTATATTTATTATATATTTATGTAGGGCAGTAATCACCTTTTAGGGGCACAGTTGATAGTTGTGCACATCAGTACTAATAATATTAAGAACAGGAGTTCTTAAAATACTGACTTACAGGAGTCAATGAGCCTTTGGAATTTTGGGTTACCTCATCATGCCATTAGAGCTCAGAGAATCTAAGTTTGGACCTGAAAGTGGCCACAAGCAAACCAATGTTACCAGAACACAGAGAGAGCCACTGGGTGCTATGAACTTTCATGGAAGAGCTACAATACTCAAGCCTTTGATAATATAAACAAATGCATAAAAACAAATGACAGGGTACAACGTACATTAAACCTAGACACTGGATATTGATGATATTGAATATTGAATGGATATTGGTCCTGTGAGGCAACAAGTCATGGTGCATGATCTTTTAGTCTCATAAAGATGTTTGGATATGAAGGGTGCCTGTAGAATGCTTATTAACTGATTGTGTTGTTCCAACTGAAGTTGGGAGGAGGAAGAGGAAGTGTTATTATCTGGGGTGTTTCATGTGGTATAGTAATAGCCATACGGTGCAATGAAGCCAAAGGCTTTTGCTGCACTTGCCTGGGGGGGGGGGAGAGTAGATATGAAAATACAAATGATTTGCTTCCCCTCCTCACACAGGTGCTCTTTGAATTTATTCAAACTGTCAGCCTCAACTACCTTTTTCCCAGTAATTTGAATTTATGCCCAAGTTCTGGAATTTGCTATAATTGTAATGAGCAGCAGCCTGGAAAGCCAGGTGCTGGGGATTTCAAGGCCTGCTGCGAGTCATCATGGAACAAATAAATACATGGGCTGCATTAGGGTAATTAAGCTTCTCTTTCTTGGTGATTCCTTTCTACTTCTGACTCACTCTATCTCTCTCTCTCTCTCTCAGGGTAACTCAGGAATTTTTTTTGGCTGGTGCAGCATAAGCCACAGGCTTCCTTGCACCATATGGCTAATAATAATAATAATAATAATAAGAGTAATAACAAGTGCATGTATACCAATGCTAGGAGTTTAGTAAATAAATTTGATGAATTTGAGTTGATGGTCATGACATCAAAGGTAAACATTGTTGGGATACCAGAGACGTGGTGTCATACAGATATAAGGAATTCAGAATTGGAATTTGGAGAGTACAATGTCTACAGACAGAAAGGATAGGAAGGGAGGATGGGTTATGCTGTTAGTTAAAAAACAAAATCTAAGGAAGCGCATCTAGTTGACACGGGTGAACAGTGCAATGTTGAGTCAGTTTGGTGTGACATAAGCACTGGGAAAGCAAAACTACGAGTATGAGTGTGTTATAGGCCTAATGACTCTGATGAGTACAATGAACAACTGTACAGAGAAATAGAGGAGGCAAGTAAATAATGGAGTCTTATAACGGGGAGTTTTAACTTTCATGATATTGAGTGGAACTTATTGATTGGTCTCTCACACACTAACAAGGTTTTTGTGGATTTATTGGATGATTGTTTTCTATAGCAGCATGTTGAGAGGCAATCGGAAGGAGTAATTCTCTTGATCTGATTATCAGCAGTGATTCATAAGGCATTAAGAATCTGCAGATAAAGGAAACACTATGTAGCAGTGATCACAGTGTACTGATGTGGGATTTACTTAAAGAAATAACTACCACCAGGGGTAAATGGAAGGGTTTTTGCTTTCAAAAGTTGGCTACAATGGTCTCAGACAGTTTTTAAATTCTGTACCATGGGATCAACTGATGATGTTACCAACAATGAATTCTAAATGGGAAGCCTTAAGGGACTTAATCTTGGAGGCTACTAGGCTTTTCATTCCAACTAAGAAATACTGTTCAAGGTTCAGGCCTAAATGGATGTCAGATGAACTAATGAGACTCATGGCAAAGAAGAAAATGCATGGGATGCATATAAATTATCAGGTGATACAGACACCTATTGTAAATATGAAAAAGTCTGTAATAAAGTCATAAAGGAGGTCAGGTAGGCAAAGGCAGATTACGAGAAATCTTTGGCAGAGGATGCAAAGAAAATCAGCAAAGACTTCTTTACCTATGTAAACTCCATAAGGAAGGGGATGAATCTGATTGGTCCACTTGACATCGATGGTTCGACTGTTGATGATCCTGCTCAGATAGCTAACAAACTGACTGAGTATTTTGCATCTACATTCACACATGAGGAATTCTTTAGAGAAGTGGGGACCTGAAGTTTATCAAACTCTAATAGGGAGCTAACTGACTTTGTAATAACAGAGAGGAAATGGGAGGATAAATTGTTGGAATTAAACATAAGAAAGGCACCTGGGGTGGATGGGGTCTATCCAGTTATATTAAGGGAGGCAGCAAAGGAAATAAGAAAACCCTTAACCCTAATTATGAGAGCATCCTTGGATTCAGGGGAGGTCCCCATGGACTGGAGCTGTGCAAATATATCCCCAATTCACAAAAACAACACAAGTAATTAAACCTGTTAGTTAAACCTGTTAGTTTAACTTCTGTTCCTGGGAAAGTAATGGATTCACTGGTTAAAGAAGCAATGCAGGATCATCTAGACAAGACAGCAGTAATAATTCAGACAGCATGGGTTTGTCAAGGGAGTCTTGTCTGACAAATGTGATTGGATACTATGATGTGGTCACAAAGGAGCTGGATGCAAAAAAATTATTTTGATATCATATACTTGGATGTCAGGAAAGCTTTTGATACTGTTGCACATTATTATTATTTATTTGGTTTTTTTTTTAGGAGCATTAGCAACTAAGGCCATATTGCTCCGGGAATATGCGGTGGTCATTCCTTGACCTTTCCGCATCCTCCGTATTTAGTGGTGAAGGGCTCGAACCGCGGTCTAATCAAGAAGCGTGTGCTACGCACTGCTGCTCCTTCCCACCTGGCTACGGAGGTGCCACTGTTGCACATGGAAGACTACTGTACAAATTGGAGCAGTATGGCATAAAGAGAAAGTTGTGGATGAATAAAAGGATGGTTCAGCAGGAAAAGACAGAGTGGTAATCAATGGACACTGCTCGTCGCATACTAATGTTATTAGTGGAGTCTCTCGGGATTCGGTGCTGGGACTATTGTTGTTTTCTATATTTATTAATGATATTGATGGCGGTATAACAGGCTTAATGTCCAAGTTTGCAGATAATACAAAGGTTAGCAGAGTTGTTATTTACAGTAATGACAGTATGCACCTGCAACAGCAACAGGATCTAGAAAAGTTAAGCAGATGGGTTGAGAGGTGGTAACTGAAGTTTAACACTGACTAAGGCAAAGTACTGCACATTGGTAGCAATAATGCCAGAGGAACATATCAACTGTGCTGTACTACACTCAGAGTTTGTTTGTTTGTTTGTTTGTTATTTGGTTTTTAGGAGTATTAGCAACTAAGGCCATATTGCTCCGGGATATGCGATGGTCATTCCCTGACCTTTCCGCATCCTCTGTATTTGGTGGTGACGGGCACGAACCCCAGTCTAATCAAGAAGCGTGTGCTACGCACTGCTGCTCCTTCCCACCTGGCTACGGAGGTGTCTCAGAGTAATGAAGAATGAAAAAGATCTAGTGGCAATTGTGCCATCAGATATGAAGTTTTCAGAGCAGTGCAGACAGGCTGCCAGAGCAGTTAATGGTGGTCTTGTCGATGATATACAGAAACTTTGCTAGCATGGATAAGGAGGTGATTATCCCTTTGTATAAGGCAATGGTCAGGCCAAACCTTCAGTACTGCATACAGGTCTGGAGGCTTCATTTTAGGAAGGATGTACAGCTGCTGGAACGAGTACAGAGACGGGCAATGAGATCAGTGAGGAGATCAGAGAAGTGCTCTTACTGAGAAAGGCTTAAGTTCTGCAAATTGCAGCATCTGGAGATTAAGAACCTGCAAGGTGATCTTGATTGAAGTGTTTAAGGCTTTGAATGGTTTGAACAAGCTCAATGCTGATGGGATTCATCCTCTTGTTCAGATTATGAACTTAAGGGGGCATAAATTCAAGTTGAGAAAAGATGGCTGCAGAGTACTTTTGCAGAAATTTGCCTTTAGCCAGCATGTGGCTAATTGCTGGAAATGCTGACAGTTTAAATAAATTCGAGGAAGAACTGGACAAACTTTTGTAGTGAATGAAAAGTGTTTTTTTTTTTGGTTGATGCTGTATAATCTTGCTTTCTTGCATCATATGCCACAATTAATGCTAATAACTGAAGAGCTATACTACAAAAGCACTGACTAAGTATTCTCAGGCAGTTTGAATGGCTTTCAATGCAATCCTGCACCGGGCTATAAACACAACCACAACAGCAACTGAACCCATAATACAAACCGGACTGCCGACTGGGCTAGCCAGGTGGGTAAAGTGCTTGCCTGGCAACCCAAAGGTCGTGGATTCGAATCCCACCTCAGGCTTGGATCAGAGTAAAAATGTAAAAATTTTGGGAGGTGCATGATGGCCACAGAAGCCGATGCGCCAACAACTTAAAAAAAAACAACAAAAACCTGACTCTGGTACAGAACCCCCGCACCCTGAATGTGACAATGAACTACCAAACATAACTTGCTAACCGAGACCTTTGAGGTCTTTCAGAGTGCATGTTGCCTCTTTGCCCTAATTAACTGGAATGCCTGACTGTGTGAGAGTGATGCATCAAAGTATGGCTGTGGGCATATGTGAGATGTATGGAAGAACGAGTTTTCAGGGCAAGCGAGCATGAGTGAATGATTGTGTGTTGTGTGCGGGAGTTTTGCACAAGTGACAACGTTCCCCTCCTTCTTGTGGGATGCCCCAAGTATGACAATACAGTGTTCTTAACTTGCAAAAAAAAAAAAAAAAAAAACAGTGTGCTGATCTATATTTAGAGTGCAACAATGAATGATTGTGTTGTGTAAGTGAGAATACATAAGAATGACCTAATTATCTGTTGAATGTTTCACTCTGAATATGTACCCTCCTCCCAAAAAAAAAAATAAATAAATAAAATTTATACTCCCTTACAGGATAAGTTTGTAATTGTGGTATGAATGTATCTGGCTATTATGTAAACTGCGCAACAGTTTAAAATTAAAAATTAAAATGTCCTATGTAAACGTCCTTGTATAATAATAAGTATATGACTAAATTGTGTTGTGTACTTTTTTTACTAACAGGCACCTCGCCCCCTTTAAACACAAATGCAGCTGAGGATTCACCCAATCTCGATATTCCTTCCACTGCTTGTGCTGACCCCTGTGGGTAACAAGATGGGTGATGCTGACCTTAATTTCAACTAATCTGACCAATGTGGGATTTTTCAAGATTATGCAATAACCTGACAGCAACCACATAGGGCACTCTGGCCCTGTGACTTTAATCCCCCAAACACCTGGGGGGGGGGTGAGATTAAAAAATTTCACCTGGTGGGACCTACCACCCTAAATACTTTTGCTGTTTTTTTGAGGGTGGATTGCCTCTACAGGGGTGTCCCTTCTGTTCCCAATTCTTCTATATTCCTGGTAGACATCTTCCGGTTTCAGCCTTCTTCACCTTCATTTATTCTTCAAGCTATAACTGTCACCACCATGCTCTTTTCAAATAAACATTTTTTTTTAGGTGCCCCCCCTCCCTGGCAGGCTTAGTCAACACCAGGGCTCATCAAAGCCAGACACCTTATACTCTACTTCCTGACCCACTTCCTCATTACAGTAGACAGGCAATAGGGTAAACCTTGGTTTCCAAGGGTCCCATGGCTAAGGCCATGGGACCAGATGAACTACAGATCAACATAACACAACACAAATTATCAGACACACAGTATCTAGAATTCACAGAGTTTGCACTGCATCACAAAAGTACACAATAGGGGAGAGAAACCCAGTGCCGGTAGTTCATTATAGTCATTACAATGATTTGGCCTATAGCAAGCTCCTATTTTTAGTTTGCCCAGTGCTTATATTACTGGCCAACAACTTCAACTTGGTGTATTGCCTTATATTATATGTACTTCTTAGCCCCGAGCATAACTCCTCCTCCTGTCCTGTCTTTAATGTCCTTTCTGCACACATTGTACTCACCATATTCAAATTCTGCATGCCCTATGTCCAAGCAGCACCATGTTTCTGATATCATTACAATGTTTGCAGTTGATGACTTGACCAATAATCAGATTAATCAAATTTATTTACCATACTCCTAGGTTGAGTGTAGAAGTACACTGGTGTTCAAAGAAAATGCATTATCGCTTAAAATTATAATTGTCATCCGAATAACGTAAGTATATGGCAATATTTCTTACAGATTGCATCAGATAAGATTGACATGCGTAGGTGATGACGTAATATTGCATCAGCTGTTACTTTCAGCTATATAAGCACGCTCTGCAAGAGTTGCAGTCATTCCTTGCTTCTGTCAGGATGGCGAGTTACATGCAGTTGACGCCACGAAGAAAGAGTGCTATTGTTGCTTTATGTGAGGAAGGATGTTCTTCCTGTCATATTGCTTATAGCAGTGGTTTCCAAACTTTATGTTACTATGCCCCCTTTTAAAAAAAATCTAATCTTGGCGCCCCCCCCCTTTATTTCATAAAATAATACAGACACATTTTTAAATGGTAAAAAATGTATTAATACAAAAAATGAAAAAAACATAATTGACAGAATAATAACAAGGTTTTACTATATATATATATTCATTTTTAAATTAATTTGTTTTTAATGCGATGGATGTGCTTGTTTATTAGCACAAAGTTTATCAAATCTAGGTGTCATTGAGGAGAGTGCAACTCGTAGCTCTTTTTCTACTACTAAACGGGCTCGATATTTGGATTTCACTGCAGCTAATGCAGAAAATCCCGTTTCACATAAATATAATGTTACGAATGGCAGCAGTACTTGCATTGCTTTGCTTGACAAAGTATTATATTCTTCACTTCGATTCAACCAAAATTGAACTAGGGTTTCACTCTGAAATTTTTGTTTCAATGAAGTATCGCATGATAATTCTATCAATTTTTCCTTTTCAATAGTTGTCAATCCAAATTCATCATCTTGTTCATTGACAAATGGATTCTGTATCCACGTGAACTTTGTAAAATCGAGATCTTCGAAATAATGTGAAAAGTGCATTAGCAAACCATCCAAGTGTTCAGTAAATGGATTTTTGTTTGCTTCAATATTAACTCTGGCGCAGAAATCATTTAAAAGTGGAAACATGTCAAACTTATTTTTTTTGTAAATTTGATTTCCATAGCTCCAATTTTTTTATGAATGCATTTGAGGTCCTTGCATTGATTTATTAAAAACACTCAATTTTACAAAAATTTCAACCAAATAGGCAAGTTTAACAATAAAGTTATCATTCCTAAATAAATTTGCCTCTTCATTATGATTTTCATCAAGAAAAATTGCAATCTCTTCTTTGAGTTCAAACACCCTTTGAATCACTTTTGCACGAGATAGCCAGCGCACTTCACAATACTATAGAAGTGAGGTATAATTAGCTTCCATATCTTCACACAGCTTTGCAAACAACCTAACTTTTAAAGGACTATTTTTTATGTAGTTTATAACTTTTGTAAAAATGTTGTTAAGTTCCTCGCTCATATTTTTTGACCTAAGAACTGCTCTGTGAAGCATGCAGTGCATCCAGATAACTTCGGGTGCTTTCTTTTTAACTAATGCTTGAAGACCTGCCTTGTGTCCTGACATTGACTGTGCTCCGTCAGTACAGAGTCCAATGCAGTTATTCCACTTTATGTCGTTCTCATCAAAAAAAGTGTCAATTATATTAAAAATTTCATTGGATGTGGCCTTTCCAGAAATGGGGTTGCAAAATAATATATCTTCCATTATATTAGTTTCTGCAACATATCGAACATATGCAATTAAATGCGTATCTTTAGTTTCATCAGTTGCCTCATCTACTTGTATGGTGAATTTTGAAGTTGTTGTTGTTATTTGGTTTTTAGGAGCATTAGCAACTAAAGCCATATTGCTCCGGGGATATGCGGTGGTCATTCCCTGACCTTTCAGCATCCTCCGTATTTGGTGGTCACAGGCTCGAACCCCAGTCTAATCAAGAAGCGTGTGCTACACACTGCCGCTCCTACCCACCTGGCTACAGAGGTGCCAAATTTTGAAGTACGCAGTCGAGAAACTAATTGATCGCAAAGATCTTCAGATATATCATCGATTCTTCTGCCAACCGTATTATCAGCAAGCGGTATTTGTCGCAACTGTTTCACATATGATTTGCCGAACATTATTTTAACCATATCAATAGCTGCTGGCAAAACTAGTTTCTCCTATTGTGTGTGGTTTTTTACATTTTGTGATTCTGTAAGAAACTTGGTACGACGCTAGAAATGCATTTGATGGAACAGAAACTATTTTTTTGAAAGTTTGCTTTTATTTATTAAACTCATCTAATTTTCTTTGAAAAAATATTCTATGGGCTTACCAACGTATTCAGAATACATAGTTTTAAGGTGCCATTTTAATTTGCCTGGTCTCATACTATCTGCAGCCAAAACTTTCGTACAAAACAAACACATTGGTTTTTCCAAGCCATCTATAATAACACTTGTGAATCCTAATGATAAATAGGATGAATCGTATTTTCTTGTCTTGGGAGTTCTACCTCTTTGTTCCCTGTTGCTTGTATTCCCACTACCTTTACTTGTATCAGCATCAGTATCTTCATTATTAGTGGATTTTCTCTTGTAACCAGTCAAAAATTTATACATTTGTCTAAAAATATTAGGATTAAATTTATATTCTTAAAAAATACAACTTCTAAATTACTAACGATTATTATCAGTATGTAATCACGCCAAAAACAATCACCGCTGAAACCGTATTTTAAACCATGCAGCTAATACCATACTATGCAATCTACCTATATATGTCATACATAGTACGCACTAAATTATATATATATTACATTACATCATATCAATCATAATTCATCAATCCATTTCAGCAAAATATATATTTTTTCCAAATAAATGTTTATATCGAAGGTAGAGTGAGATAGGTGGCAGTAAATGCTTTAAAAAATAGGTTATAAAATTTAATGTTATGTTATGAAAGTTTATTTATATGTATATATTTTTTATTTATATATGTTATGTTATAAAAATTATATTTCTGTTAAACTTTTCGCGCCTCCTTTTGTACTAGTCCGTGCCTCCCAGTTTGGAAATCGCTGGCATCTGGAGTGTCTTGTAATCAGTCGACAGTGAGTAGATTTCTTTCCAAACTCAAGAATACTGGCTATGCTGATAGGAAAAAGGAACCGGATGCAAATGAGTCTACGTCAAAACAGGACCGCGTTTTGAAGCGCTTATGCCTTAAAAACCATAAAGCTTCTTTGTCTGAGCTGAAAAGAGAATGGGAAGAACATACAGGAGAGGTAGCAAGTGCATTATGAGTCAGAAGACGCCTCTTCAAAAATGGACTTCTAGCCCTTCGTCCTAAGAAGCCCCTCCTCACACAAAAAATGAAAAAGGCCCGATTTATTTGGTGTAAGGAGCATGTCAAATGGACGCCTGAGAAGTGGAAGTCAATTATTTTCTCGGATGAGAAGAAATTCAACCTGCATGGCTCTGATGGGAGACAAACGATTCGCCGTAGACGTGTTGAAGAATACCATCCAGACTGTATGGTGTCTACAGTGAAATTCCCTACCAGCCAAATGATATGGGGGTACATTTCATATCACGGAGTAGGTCACCTACAGTTTATAAAAGGTTCCATAAATGCCAATGGATACCTGGCTATACTGGAAGGCAAATTGCTGCCAACCATTAGAGACCATTTCAACCTGCCAAAGTAACTGCATCTTTCTGCACCTTGTCATCGGGCAAAAAGTGTAAGTAGGCACTTCTGTAGTTACTTTAGCTTCACTTCTGCATTACAGATTTAACAGTAATGTATTTACATTTGTTACAGGTGAAAAAATGGTTGGAAGAATGGTCCATTACAACTCTTAGCTGGGCAGGAAACAGCCCAAATCTGAATCCTATAGAGAACTGTTGGCATTGTGTGGAATCTGCAGTTGCCAGAAAGAAACCAAAGACTCTTCGTGAACTTCAGGAAGCCATAATTCATGTTTGGAACCACAAACTATCAGTTGATTATCTTCAGAAATTGATCTTGTCAATGCCTCGACAGTGTGCTGCTGTCATCAGGGCCAGAGGCAGTTCAACTAAATATTAGTTTGCACCTGGTGAATTTTTCATTTTGTTTTCCATTTAAGATGATAAATGAAGCAAATTGAGGGCTTCTGATAACATTTCAGCCATAATTGTCATGCTTACCAAAACTGTTGTATAAAGTTTGCAAATGCTCATTTTGGAATATTTTGAGAGCACCAGTCAAATATTACTTAGCTTTGCCTTAACTATTAATAAATATCTTTTGTTTATATTTCTATTTGTGACACTAGTCATTAATGTAACATACTATCGCAAAAAAAGGTTATAAATGTGAAATTCCTAGGTGATGCACTTTCTTTGAACACCAGTTTATGTATATGCTTGTAAACTTAGTGCAAATATATGCTGTATGCTTATATGTGAATAACAAAATACTGTTATTCATACATATATAAATGTAAGTTATTTTAACTTGTACTTTTATTATACATTAAGGATAAGATTAAATTTAGGTCTACCCACATGGGTGGTGGCTTCAGATCCCTCCTCAGGACATTTTGTTTTATATTACAATGTGTTGTATCATGTGTTGGTGCTTATAAAAACTACTATTGTGGAACATACACAGACATCCTGAGGGTAATTGTTCAGTCAGATATGAAATTCTCTGAGCACTGTAGAGATGCTGCCAGGATAACTCATAGGATTTTGTCAATGATATACAGAAACTTTGCTAGTAGAGAAAAGGAGGTAATTACCCCTTTGTACAAGGCCAGGGTTAGGCTACATCTAGAGCAGGGTTGGCCAACGAGTTGATCGCGATCTACCAGTCGATCGCGAATTTAATTTCGGTCGATCATGACGACGAATTTTAAATATACAGTCATACCTTGATTTGTGCACCTTGTGCAATGAAATTTTTGAGATGGTAGATCACAGCACATTTTGAAGGAAAAAAGTAGATCGCATCACAAAGTAAGTTGGCCACTCCTGATCTAGAGTATCGTATACAGGCCTGGAGGCCTCCCTTTAGAAAGGATGTAGATCTGCTGGAATGGGTGCAGAAAATGGCAACCAAATTGATGAAGGGAACAAAAGGGTGCTTTACCTAGAAAGACTTCAGTCCTGCAAAATGCAACATCTGGATACTAAGTCCCTGCGGGGTAATCTGACTGAGGTGTTTAAGGCATTGAATGGTTTGATGAGTAAGCTCAATGTGAATGGCATTCTTCCTTTTGCTGAGATAACACATGAGGGTGCATAAATTGAATTTGAGAAAGGATGGTTACAGGACAGATGTGCTGAAGTTAGCCTTCAATCAGCGAGTGGTTGACTGTTGGAAGAGGCTTCCATCTGTTGTTGTGGAAGTGGATGGTTTGAATAAATTCAAGGAAGAACTAGACTAAATTCTTAGAGGGTAAGGATGGGTGAAGTGTGTGTGTTTTTTTGGCTGATGCTATATAAGCTTGTTTTATTGCATCATTTGCCACTGCTACTATATACGAGTCACCCCTCCCTGCACACCAACTAAAATTTTTCGGTTGCACCACACAGGATTTATTTGATTCTGAGTGTGCTATACACATTATTCATTTGATTCAGGATATGCAACCTTCAAATCTGGGTAAATGCCATACAACATTCATTTTATGTGAATTTTTGTTGTTATAGAGACTTTTTTTTTCTTTTGCATTATCCACTCAAGAATAGTTACTTTAAAGACTAGTTTAGCCTTAATGTTGGCAGATAATAAAGAAAACACTCTCATGACCTAAATATTTTCTTATAATGAGGCCACATTATAAGGTGTCCAACAATGGAGGTCAGGTGCTATAGTCAATTTGACAGTATATTTATTTTTAGGAATTATTTAGGCCGATTTAATTTCATGATTAAGAAGAACCAGTTGAACATCATTTCATCTGACAGTTAAACTATTTTAAACAAATTTAATTTATAGGTAACAGGAAAGGCTACATTCACTGAGCAATGCCTTCTTTGTGAAAATAATAAAACCCAAATGTGAATTGTTTAGAGTAAACATGAGCCCTTAGAATGCAAAAACGATGCTGTAATATGTGTACATGTTGGAGTAATTTACAAGTGTTGATGCATATGAAATTGGTATTGGTACCTACAGCTAGGCCACACTTGTTTAAAAAAAATAGTCCTGAGGAACAATAAGCTAAACTCAATTAGTACGAATTCTTCTAGAAACTGAATCAAATCATTAATCCTAATTCAAAATATAACATAACCTCAACATTTTACATGGCCTATTTACACATATTTAAAACTACAAACAGAAATTGATATGTCTAAAAGTATCAGATGAAAAGGAAAGCTTCAGACTGGTATCATTAAGTTTTCTAGATGTCCTAGAAAGAGAAATATATATGTATAAAAACTATCACTTTTGAAAGTCAGTAATGGTTACAAATCAGAAGTATGCTAGGGCAAAAGTTCATTTGCACTAAGAAATAGAGTCCATCAAACTACTACATTCTATTATTTAATCTAAAATCTGGAATTCTAATGTGGTTCTTCAGCAGATGATGGCAGAAATGCAAACACCAGTGCAAGCAGTTCCTAGAACAGCAATAGTCTAGTTTATTTCTAAAGCAAAATTATGTGACAAAGCTTGTTGCATATATGTTCATGACATGAAATGTAGCAATTATGATGAGAGAGTGTGCATATGTATGTGCACGCACAAGGGCATATTATTCAATAAAATATAAGAAAAAATGATAGAAAATTGCAAGGAATACCTTCCAACACCATTCTGAAATTGTAAAAGTAACGTGCAAGGTATAGAGAAACATAACTGAACTAAACATTCATTAAAAACTTTGGTTTAGATAAAAAGTGTGGACAATTGAAGCATTATACGAGTATCGATAATATTCAATTTGGGTTTGTGCAAGGAAATAAAACTACTGAAGTTACATATATGATGAGTAAAGATGATCTTCTTTCCAAACTGCTCAACTGTAAAAAAAAAAGATGTGAATCTTAATCTTTCAACATAAAGTACAGCACCAGTATAAAGCAAATGATTGAATTTCACCTTACATTTCAGTTGACCTTAATTTATTTCTGTTTGCTTTAATTTGTTATCTCTACACTGGCTAAACTAATACTGGCATTAGTTTAACATTGATCCACAGGGTATGCACACCTATTAATACTTATACTTTTAAGTACTAATGCTTCCATTCAATAATTTGTGAACTATTGTTTCCAAGTTTATTCACCAATTGCACCAGTCTCAAGTCTGGATCAAAAAAGTGATGGAGCAATATTGCATTAGCAGCTGGCCTTGAAATCTTGGTAATTTATGAGTTGATGATGAGCACCTAATTATTGAGAGAAGTGGACACTGTAACTTCTATCAATAATCAAGTCACAGATGTGAGCAAGGGTTCCTCTAAACTGGATGGGTAAATAATAAGAAAGCAAGTTCTGAAATTATCAATAGCAAATGAAACACTGATCCATTGTGTGTTTTTGGTCAATATCAGCAATTCATAAACTGATTATTTTGTGTCTCTGATTTATTGAGTCTTGATCTCCAGGCTTGTCCGAAATATATTTAGTTACTTTTTGAATGCGATTCCTTTGTAAGTAACTAACAGAGTTTATCAAATTATTATTTTTATTATTAGCAATATGATGCAAGGAAGCATGAGGCTTATACTGCATCAGCCAAAAAAAAAAAAACTCCCCGAGTTACCCTGAGAGAGAGAGAGAGAGAGAGAGAGAGAGAACTAGAAGGGAATCACCAAGAAAGAGAAGAATGGTGATATCCAGCTCAGGACCCTGGCTGTGCCAAGCCCATACTCACCAGATGTTTTTTGATCACACAAGGTCTTTCCTTAAAAATCCATTGTGTGATTGCTGATTAATTGCATACCTATAAAGACGCTGTTGGGTTTTAGGTGCATCAGCAACTAGAACTATATTGTGCCACTGAGTAATATGCCTGTAGAAGTGTGTTCATGGGACGATTTGCATGTTGGGTGAACCAAAAACCCTATTCTCTCTGTTTGAGATCAACTAATCACAGTCCCAACTGAGGACTTTAGAAAACAGCGCCAACAAGCAGACTCAAATTCACTTCTCTCCAAAAAACTGACAAGTGGCAAAACCACAGTCTTGCATTGTCATTTCCTAGAAAATTTACATTAACAAATATTTATTTGACATTTAGTCATCAAAATTGGCAACTCATTCATTGTCATGTAAACATTGCCTCACTTCTCACTATTGTATTTTATTTATCTGCTGCTGCACACATACCATCAGAAACATATGGCTTGTTACTTTGAATATGGTCTAATTTAAGTACCAATTTAAAAAAGTTTTCTCATTCTAACACAATTTGTAAGCTGTTCGAATAATAACACCAATTAGTATGACTTTTTCGAAAAATTATCCATAAGGGATACTATTTTTCTTGGTAAAACTGAGAACCCAACAATTTGCGCAGTATTCCCCCACCAAGTCTAGTTTGGTGGGCTTTTGTTGAGAATACTGGCGAAAAAAAATTTTTTTATACATTATTATTATTAATGATTTCAATTTTAGCAGTTAAAAATTATTGAACTTATTGTTATAGAATGAAAGGTTAAGTTGTAATAAGTAACGCATTGTGTTGTGAAATTAAACATTTAAATGTCAAAGTGGGAAAAATAAATACTATATTAAACAGTTAAAATACCTGCTCCAAAAAGGTAGAAAATAATCAAAAGTAGCCCTTTTTTTTTTTAATTAAAGACATAACAGACAGAATAATTCACCCTCCGCATGATACATTCTGATCAAAGAACTTCGGAATACGACACACACAATCCTTACCCAGGAAAAGTCTTGACATTAACACCCCACATGTACTCCTGGATACGCAATGTTTACTAAATATAAGATATTGCTTTCAAAGTGAGAAAAATAAATACTGCTTTAAACAGTTAAAACTGCCTGTTCCAAATAAGTAGAAAATAATCAAAAGTAGCCATGTTTTGTTTTGTTTTAATTGAAGACATTAATATAAATTACATGGATTTCGGTGTGTTAAGAAATTGTCTGCCGCTTACCACGAGTATGTTTTCTTTTCGGAACCATCTGCATGCAACTTTTTTAAAGAATTCCGCCGTGATTTCGAATATAAACAGCCCATCTCATCGTATTAATTAAGAGTTCAATTTAAGCACTAATGCAATGCAAAAGTCACTTTTATAAGCGCAAAGCGCATCACAGTTACTACACGTGACTGACACACCCAACCAAATTCAAATACAGTACTAAATATAATCCACACAAAACGTTGATAAGATCTACGACAAAACAAACACCCTCGTTCTTTTATTCCCTGTTTCAAAGTTTCACCTACAAAGCCTAAACAGTTCGAACACTGGCAGATAAATACATAAGACTAAATTATGATATAAATGTATAATTTGTTCCATAAATTCTTTATTGGTCGATTGATCACACAATGAAATAGTCTTTTCACAGCCGATTTGGACAGGAACTAAGAAACGGGAACAGTCCTTGGTGTAATAAAAAAAAGGGGGGGGGGGAGATTTATATCAGATGTGTAACAAACGTGAGCAAAATCCAATCTGACAATAACCACTCACTATGTAGACCTAGCTAACAGCGCATTATTGCTCTAGTTGCTGATGTGCCATTAAAACCCAAACCCAAGCTAACAGTGAGTGCGTCCAACGGCAGAATATCTCCTTATTTTCTCTCGGATATGTTTCAAGTGTGGGTTGAAAGATTGATTCTTGTCCAGTATGATTCCTAGATATTTCATATCACTGACTAGTTTGATAGTTGTATTTTCTACTTTAATTTGCGGTGGTCTACAGAGATTTAATGTTCCTTTCAGTAGCATTGAGTAGGTTTTCCCCGGTGAGATCTTAAGAAAATGGACCTTGATCCAGTCTTGTAGAATTTGAATTGCTCGATTTGCCTGGGTTTCCAATTGAAGTCGATTGTCTGCGGCAACAGTCAGTATCAGGTCATCTGCAAATGCCTGTGAGTGGACTACCCCCAAGTCGAAGGACAGAAACTCATCCAATACCATACTCCAGAGGAGTGGTCCCAGTACCGATCCCTGGGGGCAGCCCCTGTAAACAGGCCTGGTCAGTTTCTTGTATGGAGTCACTACTTGTATTTTTCTCTTGGATAAATATGACTTCATTATTTTGTAAAGATTGATGGGTGTAGTGTGTATGTTGTTTAGCTGTTTCTGGCCGCTTTGCTACCAGGAAGCAGCGATCACCAGGAAGGCAGCTTCCCAGTGCCGTCCACGCCACGAGGAGGCGGGCTCAACTATACACGTACTAAACTAAATGTAATATTTCAAGCACCCATAGGAATAAGCGCAAGTCATATAGGTGTAGCAGTCTCCTATAATCACGTACGGTGGTGAATTACCACAAAGAATCCCGCATCCACTGCAGAAAGTGTAATAGCAATGGACGCCAGCAGTTTCTGTACCCAGGAAGCCCAAATCTGAATACAAGCAGTTTAAAATCCTGTCCCTAATAAGCTGGAGACCAGCGAATCCTGCCGCCTAAGGGGCTAGCAAAAAAAAACAAAAAATTAATGGACAAAATATTATTACTTTTCACAAAATAAAAAAACAAAAATAAAGAAAAAAAAATAAAAAAATAATAATAACGTGTATGGCATTTTTTTTTTTTTTATTAACACACAACTGTATATACATTCTCTAATATACATTAATCAATTTATATACAGATTTTATATACATACTCTTATATATACTGTAGTCTTTCTGTACATTTGATTGTGTGTGTCCTGATAAGAAGGGTGGCTCCTAGACATAAGCCCATCTCCACCTTTTACTCCTGTAAAATCTCAGAACGTCTGCAAAACAGGCCTGAAAAAGAGTGTTATTTCAGGCCATTTCGCCATCAGGGATTAACCAACACCTGGATCAACCATTCTCGGAGTGTGCTGTAATTCACAAATCCCGCACCTACCGGAAGTAGTGCTATACTGGTAGGTGCCAACAATCCTGCCCCCAAGGCTGCCCAAACTTGGAGGCCAGCGGAAAAAAAAAATTTCCAACTAAGAACAATGTATACTTGTTGAGACAAAAGCAACATTATACAAATATTTACATGTAAATAGCAAATACATACACTTAGAATGACATTAACTTAACAATAACACTTAGAAACATTAACCTGTTTCTACACCCAAAAGAGAAAGTGCAATACTATTGACATAAAGCTTCCAGGTCTGAGGCTCCCAAGCCCAGATGCAAAAAGCAAAACTCCCAACATACACTGCCAGTTCATTTTCTGATAGGTTCCTTATAATTGATCTCTTAGAGAACACTGCAGCAGCAAAAACCTGCAATGCTTGAAAATTAGACACTCCGTTCACAAACTCCTGCACGTTGTTTTCAGCTAGATCGGGAATCAGTTCGAAAAGACGACGCCTCTCAACATTATAAAATGGGCAATGAAACAGTGTATGCAGCCAAGTTTCCGCCTCACCACAAGAACACCACGGATCTGGCTCCAGACCCCATGAACATAATTTGTCTCGAAAGGACCCATGTCCTGTCAGCACATAGTTGGTGAACATTGAAGGACAAAACCATGACGAAACTGTTTTAGAAGTAGCAAAGTCCGCAGCAGGAATAATATTCCTAGTTATTACTCCCACCTCCGACGAAATCCACCGATTCCTCCAAATCTCTATTAGTTCATTCCAGATTCTAAGTTTCTCCTCTTTAACACTGGCATCCAGGTTGATGGAAATGTCCAAATAATTAGCAGGGATTTCCTTTCTCATAGCATATAACATTCCATGATATGCAATGTAGAGATCAAGAGGAATAGATCCAGCAATTACCTGTAGCGCAGCCGTAGATACCGTCCTCGGGGCATGCAATAGGGCCAACAACATAGATCTTTGTAATGACATGAGTTTGTTTTTTATTTTTACTTTAATCACTGATCCCGACCACACACCAGCCGCATAAGCAACAATTGGCAGGAAGATAGTTTTGTAATAAAATGTACAGTGACATCGTTCGTTTGTTAGGTCCCCATTCTTTTTTGGAGATTCTAATCACCGAAGACGTGAATTTTTTGATTTTATCATTGAGGTGTGATACGTGCAAATGGAATCCCAACCTATCATCCAGAATAACTCCTAGGTATTTAGTGCTAGACACAAAAGGAATTTGTCTTCCATTTAACAATACTCTGGGCGGACGGTTATAATCAAAATGTTTTTTAAACACCATGAAGTTAGTTTTCTTAGATGAAATTTTTAATTTGTTTAAGGAGGCCCACTCAGAAAGGTCCTCCAGAACATCTCGTATTCTCTGCTCCAGCATCAATCTAGACCCACCAGGAACTCCAACAACCAGGTCATCCGCGTACGCCACCTGCAGGCATCTTGAGGCACTAGGCCTATTCAGCCACTGATCCAAAACTGTGTTCCAAAATATAGGACCCAAAACAGATCCCTGCGGGCACCCTCGACTGATATATTTTCCAAGCATCAGATGTTTTGCACAGACCCTCACCTGCCTATCACAGAAGTAAGAACGAATTACTCCATATATGTATCTGTCACATCGAGACATTCTTAAGGATGTTAACACACTCTCCCACCACACAGAATCAAAAGCACCCTCAAAGTCCACAAACACAACCAAGACATACTTCTCAGGAGAGGATTTTATGTAATTGATTAATGTCAAAATAGCTTCCTCAGTTGAGTGACCCCGTTTAAAACCAAATTGACAATCCGAGGTAACATAACCTTCATTCAGCATATCAACAATTCGAGGAGCCAGAAACCTTTCAAACAACTTGCCAAGATTAGCCAAAAGAGAAATAGGTCTGTATGATCGAGGATCCCCCTTAGGCTTACCAGGCTTATGCAGGATCTTAAGCAGAGCAATCTTCCAAGATCTCGGAAACTTTCTCTCGATCAAACATTTGTTATACATTTTTAACAATATATGCGGACAAAGGTCAAAACATTTTATCAAAACTTTGTTTTCTATCAAGTCAAGACCTGGGCATTTCTTAACATTCAATTTAGCAATGGCTACTCCAAGTTCCAGGAGGGAAAAAAGACATATTTCCGACGAACCGACATACTCAGCATTATCCAGCCGGATTGTAGATTGATCTTCTGTGTCCAACTCTGACCTGTCCTCGGGAAAAAGTTCCCTGACGATGTGCTCAACGGTATCATACCAGTTGTCAGTTTCCTCCCCATTGGCCACAACAGTGTTATAAATTTCTCCCTGTAGAAGTTTATCACGAGATATTCTATAAATCAGTCCCCAAGGATCTGAATTACCCACCTCTTTGACCAGACTCTGGCAACTCTCAATCTTAGCACGGACGATTTCCCTATGGTTCTCTCTACGCAATGATTTATAATTTTCACTGAGCAATTGTACATTCTCCACTGACAAATGTCTACTTCGCTGCAGCACTCTCCTGGCTCTGTTTACCTGAGATCTTCGCTCAGTCAAAACCGGAGACCACCAAGGAACCGGGGCCACTCTAAATTGTTTTCTAATTGTAGTCTGTAGCGTTGCCTGATAAAGATGATATTCAACATGAGCTACCAATTCCTCAGCGTTAAAATCGTTCAAAGATATCGCATTGTCATCATTGTAAATAGATTTCAAGTAATTTCCAAATTTTTCCCAGTTTATCTTGTCCATAGAAAATCTTTTAAATTTCCAATACTAAAATTCCTTCGTACCGGCTCAGGGGCAACATAAAACGAAATAGCGTTATGATCGCTGTTTACCATGTCCGGATTTACATCCCAACTCAGAATCCTCCCATCATACCCCGAGGAAACAAGAGTTACATAAATGTTTGACTCTCCATTGCATGTAGAATATGTATAAGGTTTACCAGGTAGATTCTGAACACTGAGATTATTAGGTATTAGGTATTAGGTATGTTGAGGGTCTAACGGTTCCTGGGATTTCTCCCATCTCCGCGTATGTTCTCTGTATCGGTCAAGCCAGAGATTTAAAAGTGTGTGGAATATGTACTATGTAGTATGTTGTGCCCATTGTTCATCCGGCCCGTTAGCCGCCGGGCCCCTAGTGGGGCCCGACGTTACCAATACCAGCCACGAGGAGGCCAGCCGGGTGTTACCAGTGATTGAAACAGTACTCTGGCAGGTCCTGCCACCTACTTTCCTGGGATTTCAGTGGCTAGGACCAAAATAAATAAAATATAAATTAGAAAAATAAATAGTCGCGAGGATGTTTTATTGCGTATTTGGGGTTTTGCTTTAGGAGCACTGTTTGGGGTTTTACGCTGAAGGTCTTGATAAAGCCTAATTGGGTCGGGCAAGAATTTTAGTGTGCTTAGAATTTTGATGTAGGGCTAATCGCTGTGTGAGATGACAGATTTGGGTGGGGAGACAAAAGGCTGGGGGGTGAAATAGGAAGCAGAGGGGTCGATAGGGAAGGTGACCCCCCGTTTTTCAGTGGGGCATGCCCATGCCTCACCAGAGGGAAATAGGGTTGGCGAGGAGGAAGGGAGCGTGTGTCTCTCTCCCCCCCACCAGGGATTAGGGTTTTAAAGAAATCTCGCAGGTGCGAGATTTGATAGCCAGATGGCACTCTAGTTCTGATGACATTCCATTTTTCATCATTTTCAGGAACTTCGTTGTGGCGCGCTTGTATCAAGTCAGAGATGGTTGTCCGCAGGATTCTTGCTTTGGTCTCTCCCAGGAGGAGTAGCCCTGCGCAGGTCTCTTGAGTTTCAAATGGCGTGTCTATTTCTTCATGCTGAGATTTTATTCTTTTGCTCTTGCTTTTACTCTTCTGTGTCTCTCCTTTATTTTTATTTCGTCCATGACATTTGGTTTTTGATATATCTATTGGGTGTTATTGTCCTCCCGAGGATCAGGTTGCATTGAGATAATTGTTTTCCTTCTTGTGAATAACTGTATTGCGAAGTTAGTTAGTGCTGTGTACTCTTCCTGAGTGTCCAATAGTCGAGACTCTTGGTGAATTGGGTTATACTGGATTCTTACAATAAGTCTTGCTCTTATATCTTCATAGTGGTCGCAGTCATGCATGACGTGATTCCAGGTCTCTGGTTCTCCACATGGACAATTCCTGTCTTCTATTATGCCCATTGTGTTTAGTTTATCTCTGAACGGGCCATGGCCTGTCAATAAGTAGGTAGTGTTGAGGCCCGGGTATATCCATGCTGGTGCTTTTGGGTACATTTTTGTTACAAGGGGAAGAAATTTGTGGGTTATTGCTCCTTTGGTGGTTTCATTCCACCTTGTCTGCCAAATGTGAGTTAGGTGTGCATCAATTCTTTTTTGCTCCTGCTTCCAATCATTGGTAACATTGAGGGTTAAGCCGTTAGTTGTGATTGGTATTGCCTTTTTGTAATAATACATTAATCCAGTTCGTACTACCTCTAAGTCAAGGGGCAGTGCACCAGCAATGACCTGAAGCGCTGCCGTACTAGTTGTATTGCTTGCCCTAGTGATGGTGAGTAGTATGTTCCGTTGTATTGTTTCTAATATTTTCCTATTTGTTACTGTGTTAGTCTTCGTCATCCATATAGGTGAGCCGTAGATAATTGCTGGTATAAATAAGGCTTTATAATATAAGGAGAGGGTCCTCTTGTTTAGTCCCCAGTCCTTCCGCGTTATTCTTATTATGAGTCCTGTATGTAGCAAAATCATATCCTCCAAGAGAGAACCCCGAGAATCTACCACCACGCTGTGCCAAAAACCAGATTTAGCATTCAAATCAGCCGCCAGAATCAATCCACGCTCCGCAAACCTCGAGCAAATTTTATCTATATGATGTAATGAAACTTGAAAATCTTCCGCAGGAGAGCAGTATGCAGAAACCAGGCAAAAGGAAAATTCCATCAATGACACTGAAACACAAACAACGTTCGCGGAACACTCCCCAGTAACGGCGGTCAACACAATATCCTGATTGAATACCACTATCGCAGACTTGGGAGGGGCATCCGAAGCAGCAACCACTCTACATGAAGTTGGATATCCAATGACTTTAAAGACAAGTCCTCCCACTTGAACAGAATAATATGGCTCCTGAATGCACACCAAATCAAAGCACTTTTCAATAGTAGCCACTCGGATTTCGTCAGCCACAGCTCTAGACCTTTGTGCGTTAATCTGTAAAATTTTTAGACACTTTTGATTTGCAAAATTATCTGTGGTAAATTCCAGATTATTTTTCCTATTCATTGTAAGTTCTCCTGTCCGTCATTTCCACAGCTCTAATGTACTCCAGACATTCGCTGTCTCGTACCGAGTGATCACAACCTCGACCTCTCCTCTTGCAGTTAATACATTGAGGGGAACTATCCTTGTTAGGACATTCAGCATAAACATGACCACTGTTAGCACAATGACCACAGGACACCGAATTGTGTATGGCATGTTGTATGTGTAAAGTATTGTGTTGGGTTCTGTTGTTTCTCTGTCTTCCTGGCCATAGGGCTCCTAATGGGACCCTACATTGCCCGCCGCCACCACTGGGAGGTGTTCAGGCTGCCTATCATACCTATGATGGGCAGCCTGGGTCGCTTGAGCTTCCTGACAGAGGCCACAAAAAAGAAAAAAAAATGTTGACAATTCACAGGGATAAGAGAAGAGGAGGTCAGACTATGGGATGAAAGAAAGTTGGACTAAGAAGACAGTCCACCATGGATTCAGGAGAAGTAGGGGTAGGGAAGGTGATTAAAAGTCCCAGGAGCAGGTGCCCCTGTGTATTGATCTAGCACCCATTTAAGTGCCAGCAGTGATTCTGTACCCTAAATTGGGTGCCAGCATGAATCCTACCCATAAAGGGTTTGCAGTATTGTTTCTGTAGCACAGATTTACATTAATCTTACCCCTGAAGGGGTTAGCAGGGAGTAGGGAGTATTCTGGACTGTCCTAGAAGCAGTGAGCTTGGCACGCCTTGTGGTGAAGACAGCCTGGGCAAATCGAGTGAATGCAGTATATTTATCTCTGTCATTTAGCAGATCTTGCTCCTGATTACGGGGAATTCCTCGGATTACTGTAAAGTAACCGGTAAAACTGCTAAAACCAGTTGTAACTGGTGGTTTTCATAGGAGGGGTACTCATACATAACGTAGGCTCAGGACTCCTCATCTCCACAATGGCAAAAGGGATGCGGTTCGATACCCATAGAGTTGAGTTTTTGCTAGAATGATCCGTGTCCTGTTAATAAAAAGGCTTGCAATCCAGGTGAGTACCTGGGAGGAGGCTTGGGAAAGGCGAAGCTGACTGAGGGGGAAGAACTTATTTGTGGGTTGAATTCCAGAATTTCAGCCAGAGGCGCTGCAAGGGATCTGAGATTCGTCTTTTTTTCTTGTTTGTGGTCGCTTGTCAGGTCCAGTTGGAAATTAAGTAGCTGTGTAGGCATGCCTTTTTTCAGACGATGGAAAAGGCATCTTTTGGCAACTTTTAAGTATAAGGGCATATACCCTGCGATGATTTGGACAGTACCCTCCTGGAGAGCACAATTGTCAGAATCGCCATTTTCCCACACCAAGTGGGAAAACCCGAGTTCGAGTCCTGCCATTTAGGAATTTATAATGGCTTTTTTCACAACATGGCTGAGGTAGTCGGTCTCAGACGAGAGTAGCATGGTTTTTCCTCAAGAATACTCTGGTTTTTCGTCCAGAAAATCGACCGCAGAACACATGCAGTTTACAGACATATTATATCCGGTGCAATATGGCCTAAGTTGCAGGTGCGCTTAAAACCAGACAACATCAACAGTGTGGATAGCAAGGTTCCCTCTTCCCTAAAGGAAACTCGAGTTTCTGCTCCAGCAAAACACGCAAATCGACTAGAAAACAAACGTAATTTATAAACATAATACAGGCGCAATCACACTTCATTTTGTCGGAGCTGAGTACCTGGTGTAAATGGCACAGGCTTGTTATTTTAACAGAAAAGAGCAAAACTGTGTTGTTAATATGATACCTGTCTATTACGAGAAATCCATAATGCCGGATAGATGAAGTCAGTCTGCAGTGTGTGAAAACAATCAAATACCTAGGAGTTAAGATTGATAGACAGTTATGGTTTGTCTCACACATAAACTACATCGCTGAGAAGATTCGTAAATTTGTTGGTATTATTGGGCCTGTAACTAGGAAGGAGTGGGAGATAAATGGCAAGGCAATGAATCTATTTTTGACTGTACCTTCTGGCCAATGCTATGCACATGTTTGGCTAGTTGTGCGTTGCAAAAGGCAAAAGTTAGGAAAATATTTTCAATTTAATGGACAACGTTACAACTCAGTATGGCCTGTAGGACTGTGTCAAATGAGGCCTTGCAGGTTATCACTTGCAAGGCTGTCACCGGACGGCTGCCGCTGGATCTGGTCTTAGTATTCAATTCAATGTGCTTCTATCTGCGGCGTAGACAGCCATACGAGCGGATATCAATTGAAATTCGATGTGACGATTGACGATGATTATAATGAAGAGATGAAACGGTAGTGGATTCGTCTTATTGACTGGTGGCAAAACAGATGGAACAACTGTACCAAGGGTTTAATAACCAAAAAGGTTTCTGCCACGCATCAAACAGTTTCGAAAGAGTATACCAAGTTGGTTTCAACCAAACCTCTATTCAACGTTCCTGCTTACAGGACACTGGTCCTTTGGAAAATCAAATGAATTAGGCGTTTCAGCACTTTCATCGTGTACTTGTGGAGAAAAATAAGACTGAGTAGATCTACTGTATAGGTGCCATGAATATCAGGATCTAAGAGAGGAATTGATTGATGGAGCACCCAGCTTGCAAACTGACTTCTGGATGTGAGGCCCTTCTACTGAAGACAAAGACAGACTTTGGTGCTTTTCAGAATTTTGCAGTACAAGTTTTCAAGAGACGACGAGTCCTGCTGCAAATGGAGCTGTTGTTGTTGTTATTTGGTGTTTAGGAGCATTAGCAACTAATGACCACTGCATATCCCTGGAGCGATATGGCATTAGTTGCTAATGCTCCTAAAAACCAAATAACAACAACAACAGCTCCATTTGCAGCAGGACTCGTCGTCTCTTGAAAACTTGTACTGCAAAATTCTGAAAAGCACCAAAGTCTGTCTTTGTCTTCAGTAGAAGGGCCTCACATCCAGAAGTCAGTTTGCAAGCTGGGTGCTCCATCAATCAATTCCTCTCTTAGATCCTGATATTCATGGCACCTATACAGTAGATCTACTCAGTCTTATTTTTCTCCACAAGTACACGATGAAAGTGCTGAAACGCCTAATTCATTTGATTTTCCAAAGAAGGACCAGTGTCCTGTAAGCAGGAACGTTGAATAGAGGTTTGGTTGAAACCAACTTGGCATCCTCCGTATTTGGTGGTCACGGGCTCGAACCCCGGTCTGACCAAGAAGCGTGTGCTACGTTCTGCTGCTCCTGCCCACCTGGCTACGGAGGCGCCTACAAATGGAGCAAGAACAATGCTGATAAAACTACCTGTCTGTGTACTTCCATGGTAAATTTCAATTATTCTTGAGTGAAACAGATCATCTGAAACGAATATAAGGGAAGAAGACAGGTGAAATGTTCAAGAGGTCTTTTTCACTAGCTATTTATTTGGCAGAGATTTAAACTCACATGACATGAATTGTAGGATTCGATTACCCTACACTGGAGCGAACACATGAAGTGCGTAACTTCAATATGTTATAATGGAGAAATTGTAATTATCTGTACAATATGTAAATAGTGGCGAGGGTACAGGAAAGCTGGCTGGGCCTGCCTAGTTCAATAAATAAATAAATAAATAAATAAAAAATGCGGACATAATACATATGGGCAGATAACATAGCTGTTGGATGGCCCTAATAAGACTTTTTTTCTTTTTTTTTTTTTTGTAACTTTTCGGTTCTGTTATCCTGTGCAAGTCGTCCCTGTCTCCATTGGCCTCTTGCATCAGCTAGCTGTTTCTGACCGCAGTACTGCCATTAGCTGAATACTATTTGTTTATTATGGTAATCACGATATACACCCGAGACAAAAACCTTACATAAAAACCTAGCGAAGTTACAGTTTCAAAGATACGCATCTACTGCTCGTCTGGAGTTGACCACAATGCCATATTAAAAAATCAATTAATTCTTTCGTCTTGCCCATTCTCGCACCGAATTGCATTCATACAGCATTCCTCCTTATCTTCCCAGCTGAGTTATATCGAATGGTACGAAAAATGATGTCGAATATAAAGGTGCACTCCATTTCATGAAAATGATAGGCAGGGCCGGCTTCAGGGGCGATCGAATACGGTCGAAGAGGGCGCCAAAACTTAGGCGGCGCAAAATGCCTGCAAATTCAGTGATTTGCTGTAAATCTTATATAAATCTGCATATAAATCTCGATATGCAGTCAACCACGAGGGCTCACATCTGGTGAGTATGGGCACACCCAGGGTCCTGAGTTGGATATCATCATTCTTCTCTTTCTTGGTGATTCCTTTCTAATTTTCTCTCTCTCTCTCTCTCTCTCTCTCTGGGTAACTCGGGAATTTTTTTTGGCTGGTGCAGCATAAGCCTCAGGCTTCCTTGCACCATACAGCTAATAATAATAATCTTACGTTCCGATTCAAGCAATTCGGATTTCAGTTATCGTGCATTCGAATGAATAAATAATATATTTAATTCTTTCCTTCAGGGGCTCTCATACATTGTTTCTTTCAGTTAATAGTAAAAGTATAATGCATAAACTTAATAGGAAGTTGGAGAGGGCACACCAAAAAATCTCACATAAACCTGGTGCCAGTTCTGATGTTAGGTGTATTTAATGAAATTGTCACTCAGTGTGTGGCAAACCCAATGACGGATGTACCTTGGGACCTTAATGCAGCAGCACAGATGTTTCAGGGAAGAGTCAAGGTCTAATGAGATCCCAAAATAGTTAGCGCTGGTGTAGCGCCTCACAAACTTATTCCCAGTCTCTAAAAATGGGTAACTAAATCTGGGTAAATCTGCTTGGACAACTTTGTCTGTTTACCAGTGGACGAAAATACCATATTGTCAGGGCAGCCACTGTGAAGGTGGACAGAAGGATAATGATCCAGTTGAATCCAGAAAGAATATGTAGGGAAGAGTAGTTTCGTTTCTTTCATGTTTTTCAGGTTGCAAATTTTTAATTGCAATCACCGTTGTAATGGTCTCAGTGAGGCGAAACTACAAATTCTACAATTTCAGCCGTGAAATAACCGTTTCCAACCCCACGCTCTTTTGTAACCATGCCGAACCATCGGGCCCCCTTGATTCTTTGGACCGTTCTCCTCTGGCGATTGACGGTATTGTAGATTCTCCACCATTGGTACTCAAAACAGAGAAAACTCCTAACTGCAGGAATACCTATTTATGATTCTAATATATTCAATAGGCCTTGCTCGTCTGCACGGGTTACATAGTCGCATCGTCACCATTCTTTCAGCACAGGGTGGAAAAGGCCCGAGTTCGAATTCCGTCAATGATATAAGGAACTTTTGCGGGCTTTATCACTCCGTGGCTGAGTTCGTAGGTCTCAGGCGACAGCAGCAAGCACCATATCACCCATGGAAACTCGGATTTTTCGTCCTGCAAACAGACAAATCTACCCAAAGGGCACACGCAATTCACGAACGTAATGTACTTGGTCAGATGAATTGATATTCCGAGTGGCCCTAGTGTGACATTTAAAAAAAATAGCTCTTGCTGCTCGAGGTACTCTAGGAATCGTTTCGGTGTCTCACTGATCCAATTCCCCTCTGATTATGCAGAATGTTAAATTGTTTAAATTTAGAATTTATTATTTTATACAAATTTTTTTAGAAAAAAAATTGTCTAATTATAGCTATTTTTTTATATTATTTGAAGATAAATTTCATCTGAAATATTTTAAGCACATAACGATATAGTACAATTTGATAACTATTGTTAAAAATGCGCTTTACAAAACGATATCATACTGGAAAGGATCTTGTTTGGAAGAGTATTAATGAGCCAAAAATAACCATAAAATCAACCGTTCTGCTACTCAGTTTTCAAATGTTCCTTGAAGAAGATTCCTCCCAGCTCTCGAAATTGCAGGGACTGAAAACCATTACAATCTGATAAGAAATATCAATTGCCATAAAGTATATTGATACAATCGAAATACAGAAACTAATACATTTATCACAAGATAAGTTAAGATACAAAAATATAAACAAACAGGAGCTTTCAGGTTGATGTGCCCCTAGGACGCTTGGTGCTGAGAATTGTAACATATTTGTATATATAACGTAGCGAATATATATACATTACATTATATATACTAACAATCCATCGCCAAGTGATGATAGCAGCAGAATCCTTTCTGCCGACCCAAATCTTTCTGTTCCAGTTAAACTTGATTTCAGCATCTCCACTCCAGTGGCAGCTTCTATCCTAGAGTATCTTGCAATGGCTCCTCCAGCTCTTCCTACTCCAGCTTCTACACCTCTCAATCCAACTTTGCAGTTCCCATCTTCTAAACAACCAGGCTCAACCCCATCTGCTCCCAGTTGCTGTTCTGATGTAACCTCACCTTCAGTCAAAACCAGACTTGCCTCTTTGGCCAAGTGTTCATACCCTGGGTCTGCTCCACCAGCAGATACACCTGCTCCTACCCCATTGGTTCTAACTGTCCCTTCTGTCTTAACTGCAGCACCCACTGCTCCAAACTTACCATCAGCCCTGGACAAGACAGTTGAAGCAGGCCTTCCAGCTTCAAGAAGACTGGCCATTCCTGATTCATCTTCTGTACCTGATGTCTCAAATGCAACCTCACCACATCAAGCTGTCACCATTTACCATAAGAGCCTCGCTGCATTCATGAACCAGGAGTCCAACAGATTCACCAGATCCGCTGCAAACTACATCCAGGAGTTGTGGGACAATCTGGAGACAATTACCACTGCTCTTCTCATTGATAATGAAAGGTTGAAGACTACCAATGAGGAGCTCGAATCTCGTACTAGCATCCTAGAAAAGGTCTTGGACACCATCTCCAAATACCCATCTGCTGCACCAGACACCTCCAGAGCAGAGTATCAGCAAGCTGAGAGACCTTACAAATCTGTTCCTAGATCATATTCCAATGTCCTCAGTGGGGATGGTCTTCCCCTTCCTACCACCTCTCCGTCTTCCCAGCCCCTGCTCAGCTGGCAGGGGCTGGGAAGATAGAGAGCAATGGATGAGAGCAACGGACGAGTCCGATCTCAAGACCAGTAGAGATGTCAAGGAATTAGTGCAAAATACACTTAACAGTGATTTCAAGACGGTTAGAGTCAAGTCATTAAGAGCAATCCGCAATAAGGGAGTTTTACTTGAAACGGCCTCCAAGGACGATCTGGAATCTATATAAATTGCCTCAACTCTCCAAAATGCAGGAGTAACAGCAAACCCACCCAGGCAGACTAACCCCTCCATCCTAATATACGATGTCCAAAAAAAATACTGCTAACGAGGACTTCCTGGATGATCTAGTCCACAAGAATCTCATGGGGCAAGGATTCACTTTCGAAGAAGTTAAAAAGCAAATTACCATTAGATTTACCACTAAAGCCAACTCCGTCTTTTCTTCGCATCAGGTAATCACACTCACCCCAAATCTCTTCAAGACAATTATGTCTTTGGAACGGATCTATCTGGGGCGATTCGTTCCAAAGACATGTGAATGGTCTGGACCGGTGGCACACCGGTTCAGACCATTCACAGTGTTGACCAAATGCTTCCTCTGCCTAGGGTTTGGACACACTGCCCAGTATTGCTCCCACAAATCTCCCACCTGTGGATACTGCGCTCGCAGTGGTCATGTTCATGCTGAATGCCCCAATAAGGATGAGGCACCTAGTTGTGCTAAGTGCAAAAGGAGGAAAAGGGAACACAACCATTCTGTGAGGGACAGTGCACGTCCGGAATATCAACGAGCTTTAGACCAGGCACGACTAAGGACTGCTGATGAATAAACACCAAAAAGCTTCCTTCCAGTTTCCCAATCTCACAAATAGAACCTCTGGCCCTCAGCCTTCAACTTCCCTTGTGTCCTGCAGGCATCGCTATACCTCTACTAGTCAGTTAACGGTCATGCGATCAATGGACATCGGTCTAGGGCAGTAGCAGATGAAATTAGACGTGCAGCAGAGGAAAACTCCATAGACATCATCTCTACAGAGTGTCTCAAAAATATTGGTACACACGTTTAGGGGAGGTAGGTAACATCTAAAGGAATGTGAATCGCATAGGAACCCATAACCGGAAACGTCACCGTAAGTCGGTAGACAACGCCGTTCATCAGTTCGCGAGAGGGAAAATTTCTAGTTTACTCATTCAAGCAGTAGTAGCCGCACGAAGAGCATGCATCGATATACGAACTGTGAGCTGGCAGACATGCACCTAGCGTATGGATTAGCAGAGGCAATGGACGAGCCGCTCAACGAATTTATGGAGAACGCTTCCCAGACAGACATGTATCGGACCACCGTTTGTTTGCGCGTGTGCATAAAAATTTGTACAATTATGGGCCATTTAGAGGTAACAGGAGTAGTGCAGGAAGACCACGTTCGACGCGAACTCCCGCCATGGAAGAAAGTGTGTTGATTGCCGTCCAGAATAATCCTACTACCAGCACACGTGCCGTTGCCTCTGCCTTAGGAGTGTCTCGTTGCAGTGTACAGCGTGTCTGGAACGACGATTCCTTATACCCCTTTCATCTCCAAAGGGTTCAGTTACTGCTCTTCCAAGATCATCCTACACGTGTGGCTTTTGCTCAGTGGTTTCTCCAAGAAAGTGTTCAAGAAGACTTGAATTTTCCAGCCTATGTTTTGTTCACGGATGAGGCTTATTTCACTCGAGAAGGCTTATTCAATCAGCACAATGCTCATGTGTGGGCTCACGACAACCCACACGGTGTGCGCCCCCATGCGACATAACATCGCTTCGCAATAAATGTGTTGGCAGGTATGGTCGGTGCCTGCTTATCCGCCCATATATATCGGATCTTTCTTGAACAAGTTCTACCAGGGTTACTTGACGATGTTCCAGCAAATGTGAGACGCAACATTTGGTTTCAACATACGAGGCGCCTGCCCGTTATGGAAGGTGTGTTCGTGACCATTTGAACATGCGTTTTGGGCGTCGATGGATTGGTCGTGGTGGACCCGTTTCCTGGCCCCCACGCTCACCTGATTTATCGATCCTTGATTTCTTTCTGTGGGGGGGGGTGGCCCTCAAATCTATCGTGTATGAATCGCCTGTGAAGACGAAAATGGATCTCGTAGCGAGACTCGTCTGCGCTGCTGCTACTGTCAAAGAAACTCCTGGTGTGTTTGACCGTGTCCGCCAATCCATGCTGCGTCGGTGTCACGCATGCATCGCATCTCGTGGTGGAACCTTCGCGCGTCTGTTGTAACATCATGAAATGCATCCATCTCGTACTCCATTGTTAATATTATGTGAAATAAATGTTTGCCACTAATTACTGTCTTGTGTCATTTCTGCTTCTTGTGCCTCTGCTACTACTTTCCCGTGACGTTTCTGGTTATGGGTTCCTATGTGATTCACATTCCTTTAGATGTTACCTTCCTCCTCTAAACGTTAGTACCAATATTTTTGAGACACCCTCTATACAGGAACCGTATGCACCACCCTTCACGGCTGCAAGCCAGGGGTTTGCATAAAAGAAGGGGTTTGAAAGGGGTTTACCTAAAATAAAGCGGTTTACATAAATTTTATTGGAAGTTTCTCATGGTGGAATTTTGAAAGGCATTTTTACAGATGTGGTTTATTTCTGGGACTTGAAGAGGTACTGGTTCAGTTGTAGTGGAGTCAGCGTAGTGGCTTTTATTTCCTTTTACAGATTATGAGGATATTGACTGGGTTCAAGAGATAGAAGGTAGCGAAAACGTTGGTGAGATCACTCTTCCAATTTGTACCGTACCCACTAAAACAATCTGCGCACATCCCGTACCCTCCCTCCCTCCCTCCCTCTCTCTCTCCCTTTTCCATGAGGGATACCTCTAGTGTATGTCCCATTCTCATCGAGCTGACAGGTTCACTCATGAGGAGAACTTCTATTACAATTTATGTTAAGCCCAGATATTAAAATAATGAATATGAAGAATGACATATAAGATTCGTATCATAAAATTATAGCCTGATAAATAAACTCAAAAATATAATATAATAATATAATAAATATAATAATAATAATGACGATGAGTGCGTAGCTCATCGTCATTTGAGATATTGTTCATGCATACCCTATATTGTATTGCGATGTCTGCTGTCGCACATGTCCTACCGTTGAGCCCAGACAACAAGCTAGAGGTGGTCTGATCCGTTCGACACCATTCTCTGTAAACCTTAACTCCAGTGGGCCGTGCGCAACCGACAATACGTGCCGTTTCCGATATGGAAGCACTCGAATCATGATCTCCCACATTCATAGCCGTTTGAAACTCCGTGACATCTTTACTACGTCCTATAACTGCTACCTTTGAGTTGCACGACCAGATGCAAATTTCCGCTGCTCTAGCGTAGGAAGCTGCTTAGCTTTAATACTGCGACCTATGCATCATAGTCCAGTACGGATTGGGGTGGACACAATTTTGTGATTACTGAGTGTATTTATTTATAGGTGGCTCTAGGTCAGCATGCATTTCCAGTTCACTATCGCTGTAAGGGTACATCGCACACGCATTGTTCAGAGAAGTGAAATTGAACAAAGTTGGTGGCATTATAGCATCTTCCTGTTTAGAAATTAAATATTCTGTTTATTGGTATTGATATTTAAGGTTGCAAACTTGAGCTCACAACCAAAATGTACAAGGTCTGTAGAAGTGTGCGTCTGTTCACAGGCCGATTTGCATGCTGAGAAAACTGCAATAATTCGCCCTAACCCTCCGTTTGAAATCGACTAATTACAGCCGCGAATTGAGGGGACTTTAGAAATGTGGAGGAGGGGGGAGGGATGGTTGTAACATGAGCAATAAAGAATTGAAGACTCCTGGCAGGAAGGTGGAATACACCGAAATTGGTTCCTATGCAGCAGCGTGATAAGGTGATCAGAAATGCCCAGACAGGCAGTAAGCACTTTGTTCCTTTATTCTTTTCTTTATTATCAATTTAATTTCATTTTTGTTTTAACATTTTATAAAATAGTAATAGTAATGTGGTATAAAATGTATTTAGTATGGCATTTGTACTATATCGCAATTTATTTTTAAATAGAGTATTATGTATAGTATTAATAAAATTCAGATAAATTCTTTTTAACTTTTGATGACCCCCTATGCTAGTGCGTCTAAGCGTAAATGCACCAAACCAGTCATCTTCACTACAAACTTTCCGGAAGTGTCACATAAATTCGGCTATTGCTAGCCCGTGCAGAATTGTCAACTTGATCTGGAAACAATTACATCGTTGAGTTAAAAAAAACAAACTTACATAAATTTTTAAAAGGGCAGATTATTTAAACTGACTGATTGTCATATCATTTCTTCACGAATAATCAGAAAGTTGGATTAGCTACTCTTTTCAACGTTCTGTTAATATAACACGCAAAATTTAGAGAAGTTACGGTTAATCTGGTTTAATATAGACTGAAATATTTAATCTGTCTCAGCCAGGCGAATAGTAGCGCGTACACGATGATGATGAAGATTCAACTGGATTTTTTTTTTAAAGACGGTTAAGAAGTTCACTACTTTTGAACAAACCTGAGATATTACCGTTCAGTCTTTGAATGCAGTTATCATACACGTCATCTTTTCCTAAAGCTGTTTCTGTTCGAGGGAGTTTTTTTATAACAAAATCTGATATCGATTCGCTGCTAAGTGAAATCACTCATTTTGAAACGCGAAGAACGCCTTGTAATCAATGCTAGCTAATTCAAAGGGACTTCACATCAACGGATGACTTATGCGTTACCATGTCCAGATGAGCCATCGAACATGTTGAAATTGTAAGATCTGAAAATCTTACAAAAATAAAATATTTTTTTTAGACTTCGGAAGTTAGTTTTCCTTTTTGGATTCTTGCCGTTGGTAGAATAATATGGTAATAGCGTCAGTTTCAATAAACAAGAATTATCCAGTAAGGATTGTAAAATTAAAAGGTAGGAGGAACGAAAACAGCAAAATTAGCTCTACATCCGTTAAAACAGAGAACTGACGGAAAATACTATAGCAAGCCCAGCAGGAGGTTCGGCGCTACAAAAACAACTTAAGTTTATGAGGGGTCACACACCGGAAACGCATTCGGCTAAACGCACACACAAGCCAGTCTCCAGTGGCACATTTGTGGTTTTTCTGAAGTGCTATAGAGACAAGCTGTGATGACACAGGAGGAGTTGTTTTGATACATTCGGCCTACATGAAAGAGCTCAACGGATGTCAACAGGTTGGAAATAAAAAAAGGAAAGGGGTATTGTGAATCACGTGCTACAGAGCTGGCTGACCCACCAACGAATTAAAGAAGAAAAATGAAAAAAAGATAGAGGGGATTGGTAGAAACCACTGTGGGAAGGCGTGACAAACTCGGAAGAAAAATTGTGGATGGAGACGGACAGAGAGGAGAGAGTGAGTCACGGGGAGTAAGTGGTGGAGTTGTAGAAAAAATTAGTGTTGGGAAGAAGAGAAGGGAACAAGTTACGATGTAGGAGTTAGTCAATCCGCCAGCCAGTAGCCGACACAGTTTTGGTTTCAGTAAGAAGAGTTCAGAGTTTTCAGAGTTTCTTTTTTGAGTTCACTAAAGCGCAGTATGCAACTATAATAGTGGAGAAAGCTTAACACTGCTAAGTTAGCTTATTGTAGGATAAACAAGGTGTCTGATGCCCGGAGGTAATGGAGCTGAAGCAGATAGAATCCGGAGCCGGACCGAAAGGAGAACAAACGTGCTGTCCAGATGAGTGAATCATTCTTTTAGGAGCAAAGGTACTCGAAACCCAAGAAGTAAACCCGAAACCCCTGTCGAACTCTCCAAGGATTGCAAGATGAGTTCCAGATGGAGATGATCTGCTGTTCCCCGTGAGGAAGACGAAGGACATGCCGCAGAGCCTCGAGAAAACTAAGTAAGTGGTTAGTTACATAATTGTTCTCACACACACCACGAACTGTAGGAACTCTGAAATTAAGTAGCAGGACTTTAGAAAGATACTGTGCATAAGAATTACTCAGTAGCTAGGATAAGTTAAATTTAGGAATGTGCTGAAGGAACATTAGCCAGGACAAGCTAAGAGAAAAATATAAATAAATTTTTGGATGGGAAATAGAAGTCAGAGATACCTTTTATAATATTTAAGAAAGGTAAATGAATAAGTATGAATTTTGGAAGGGGATAAGGGGAATAGACGGATGTCAGTAACCCTCAAATGTGCAAGTAGTAAATTGTAGAAATTTGATAATGGTATAATCTAGATTAGGGAAGGTAGTAGGCTATAATCTGTTAGAAAACGGAGTAATGATTTATACCGAAATTAAGAATATAGGAGCTGTGTCAATTTGGAGTAAGAATTGTTTTGTAGTGGAGGAAGAATGTTAACAAATTCTTTGAAAGTCAATTGAACTCAGGAGTGAGGAAGTAGAAACATTATTAATTTGTTAGTTTAAAAGAGGGGATAATTGATTATGATTATGTAAAGAAAATAGCCCTCCTTGAGTTTACTCAATAGGCAATATACCTTGCTCATATACATTCTGTTATAAGAAGATGAAATTAAATCTGTTTGGTCATGAGTTTAATAAATTTCCTTTGTTTGATGTATCTATGTAAATATGTCTAATAAACTGATTTTGTTATATACAACATTTGTGTGTCTCTTTGTTGTTCTGAGTAAAAGCCTATCCAAAGGGAATTAAACACCTCAAGGAGATTTTCCCCTAGAACTTGGAATTTTCTGTAAAGTAATAGTCAGATGTGTAAGTGGGGAAATTAAATTATGGTGGATAAATACATAAGGGAAAAAAAAAAAAATAATAATAAGAATAAAACTGAATAAAAATAAAGTATCATCTATTAAAAATCCACCCCCCACAATTGGCGAAAGCAAGCCAGGATAAATTCCCAAACGGAAGGCAGTGTACCAGAATAGCAAAGAAATAAATTAAGCCCAGTTGCTGAAACTGAGAAAAAATTCAGCTGGCGAGCCAGAATACAGTTCATATTGATTAAAATTATGGTGTAACATAAAATTGATTATTGATTGAAAAGGATAGATGTTCTTAAGATAAATAACGGTGGAGACAAAAGCTAAGCATTGAATTATGATATTCATGTATTATTGAACTGATCAGATAAATTTGCTAAGATAAGAAATTTATAGATTTAAAGTGTTAAACATTGAAACACGGTTAATTATGTATTAGTGAATTGATCACAGATTGAACTTGGATTGAGTAGATAAAGGTGAATATAAAGAAAGGAATATTGAAATATTAGGAGTAATTAAGTGTATAGGAATTCATTATTAGGCTAAGAGATAAGCATTTAGGACAGATTAAACTTAATAAGGGAAATTATATTACTGTTAATTAATTTGTCAATTAAATTAAAGATGGCTACTAGAAGGGCACATAGCAGTAGGGACAGGGAAAGAACAGAAAATAATGGAAGGGAAGGATCAGTGGAAACAAGTTCTAGCATAGGGAGTAACAAAAATGGATCCCTTAGATTAAGTAAATTCTTAAAAGTTTTCAGGGGCGAACCATCGGAAAGTGTAGACTATTTCCTGCGTAAACTGATAATGATAAAAGAAAAGGAAGGGCTAACAGAATTAGAGATTATTATTATTATTATTATTATTATTAGCCATATGGCGCAAGGAAGCCTGAGGCTTATGCTGCACCAGCCAAAAAAAATGAGTTACCCTGAGAGAGATAGTCACTATGGCCGAGTTTAAATTAGAAGGCGCAGCACAGAGAAAATATTTAGAAACTACGCAGTCCACAGAAGTTGAAACTCTCGAACAATTCGAGAAAATATTAAGAAAGCTATTCTCTGAGAAAATTACCTTCCTGGAAGGAATCAATAGGCTAAGCAACATAACACAAAACAGTCGCGAAACCGTGGAAGAATACTATAAGAACTTCAGAACAATTAAACTAAATACCGAAGTTTCCGAAAATGAAAGTGGCGCCTTCGATAAAATCCTAATGGGGCAGTTTTTATCGGGGATTAGGGAAAGGTATAGGCGAGAAATACTACGGAGAAAGCCAAAATCCTTAGCAGAAGCAGTAGAACTGGCCGTTGAAGAGGAGAAACTAGATTTTCACGGTAGGGGGACCACTAGAAAGGACGTTAACATATTAGTATCCGAAGGGGAAACAAAACCCGAAAATAGTAGGGATAAGGGAGGTGAGAGAAGGTTAGAAGGTTTAGAGAAACAGATCGCAGGGGTGGAAGCCAAATTAAACAAGTTATTAGAAGAATTTAATACCAAGAAACAAATAAAGGAAGGGAATAAGGAACAGTTAGGCGAGAATACGCGGACCTGGGGAAGACACAATTACTTAGAGGAAAACGGAGATGGAAGGGAAGGATGGAGAACTGGAGAGGCTGACAAGAGTAGAATTCGTAGGTGGTGCTATAGATGCCAGAATACAGATCACTGGACTAGGGAGTGCTGGTACAGAGATAGGCATCACGAGAGCAGAAATGAATACTGTAACAACAGGGGCACAAATCAAGGGCAGCATATAAGCATGAATGCTCTGCATCTTAGACGCTGGAAAAATAATTCCTGTGAAAAAAGGAGCAATAAATCAGGCAGCGCAAGGAGGAAACCACACACACATAGAAGTAAGAATAGAGAACCAATAGTTGTGGCCACCCTAGGACATAAATGGAATCATCCAAGTCAAGTAAAGTGTTATAGGTGTAACAGATATGGGCATATAGCTAGATTTTGCCCAGCAAGAAGAGTACATCACAGAGATGAATACAAAGCTGTTGACCCAAGAAAGGAATGGAAACTGAAGAGAGGTCGGTTCTATCCATGGCGACCAGCAAACCTAAAATCCAGGCCAGGCGAAAACGAAAGTAGATCCCATAGGATCGAAGTTGGTTATCAGATGAGAGAAAAGGACGTTAAATGTAAGACACCGACTGCAGTGGTGGAGGCGAAAAGAAACATAAGGAAAGGCAATGAGAGGCAAGTGCAAAGAACGAGTCAAAAGTTACCGCAAAGAAAAAAAGGTGTTGATAAAGTTCTGATTGCTCAGGAAGAATTAAGAAGATTAAGGAGAAAGAGAAGAATTAGAGAAAATGACGGAACAAGGCAACAAGCAGAAAACAAAATAGTGCATGTGGGAATAGTAGAACTAACAGAGAAAGTTAGGCAAAATTCAGGGCAAATAATATCTCAAAGGGAAGAGAGACTAGAAAATGAAAATAAGAAACCTCGAGCGGAAGTAACAGGACAGTGGAAAGAAGGACTTGCGAATCAAAGTGGAGAAAGGGCAATTAAACTGAAAGAATCAAACAGACTCCAGCAATTATATTTAGTGGGAGGATTAATTGATGAGTACATGGGATGGGAATAGTGTTAGTGAAGCCCAAAATATACATTTAATTAATGTACATGTATATAATTGTAAATATTTGTGCATTCCAAAGGGTAATCGGAATGAGTATAAATCATTTTGGTGTTAGAAGTTAATGGAGAGTTAATGTATATTAAAGAGATGTAAATAGATGTAGGTGGTTAAATTCCAGGGAAGGTGATGGAGTATAGAGAAAAAAAAAATTTACACAGGTATAATTTTTTTGGGAGAGGAGCGGCAATTGTAAGATCTGAAAATCTTACAAAAATAAAATATTTTTTTTAGACTTCGGAAGTTAGTTTTCCTTTTTGGATTCTTGCCGTTGGTAGAATAATATGGTAATAGCGTCAGTTTCAATAAACAAGAATTATCCAGTAAGGATTGTAAAATTAAAAGGTAGGAGGAACGAAAACAGCAAAATTAGCTCTACATCCGTTAAAACAGAGAACTGACGGAAAATACTATAGCAAGCCCAGCAGGAGGTTCGGCGCTACAAAAACAACTTAAGTTTATGAGGGGTCACACACCGGAAACGCATTCGGCTAAACGCACACACAAGCCAGTCTCCAGTGGCACATTTGTGGTTTTTCTGAAGTGCTATAGAGACAAGCTGTGATGACACAGGAGGAGTTGTTTTGATACATTCGGCCTACATGAAAGAGCTCAACGGATGTCAACAGGTTGGAAATAAAAAAAGGAAAGGGGTATTGTGAATCACGTGCTACAGAGCTGGCTGACCCACCAACGAATTAAAGAAGAAAAATGAAAAAAAGATAGAGGGGATTGGTAGAAACCACTGTGGGAAGGCGTGACAAACTCGGAAGAAAAATTGTGGATGGAGACGGACAGAGAGGAGAGAGTGAGTCACGGGGAGTAAGTGGTGGAGTTGTAGAAAAAATTAGTGTTGGGAAGAAGAGAAGGGAACAAGTTACGATGTAGGAGTTAGTCAATCCGCCAGCCAGTAGCCGACACAGTTTTGGTTTCAGTAAGAAGAGTTCAGAGTTTTCAGAGTTTCTTTTTTGAGTTCACTAAAGCGCAGTATGCAACTATAATAGTGGAGAAAGCTTAACACTGCTAAGTTAGCTTATTGTAGGATAAACAAGGTGTCTGATGCCCGGAGGTAATGGAGCTGAAGCAGATAGAATCCGGAGCCGGACCGAAAGGAGAACAAACGTGCTGTCCAGATGAGTGAATCATTCTTTTAGGAGCAAAGGTACTCGAAACCCAAGAAGTAAACCCGAAACCCCTGTCGAACTCTCCAAGGATTGCAAGATGAGTTCCAGATGGAGATGATCTGCTGTTCCCCGTGAGGAAGACGAAGGACATGCCGCAGAGCCTCGAGAAAACTAAGTAAGTGGTTAGTTACATAATTGTTCTCACACACACCACGAACTGTAGGAACTCTGAAATTAAGTAGCAGGACTTTAGAAAGATACTGTGCATAAGAATTACTCAGTAGCTAGGATAAGTTAAATTTAGGAATGTGCTGAAGGAACATTAGCCAGGACAAGCTAAGAGAAAAATATAAATAAATTTTTGGATGGGAAATAGAAGTCAGAGATACCTTTTATAATATTTAAGAAAGGTAAATGAATAAGTATGAATTTTGGAAGGGGATAAGGGGAATAGACGGATGTCAGTAACCCTCAAATGTGCAAGTAGTAAATTGTAGAAATTTGATAATGGTATAATCTAGATTAGGGAAGGTAGTAGGCTATAATCTGTTAGAAAACGGAGTAATGATTTATACCGAAATTAAGAATATAGGAGCTGTGTCAATTTGGAGTAAGAATTGTTTTGTAGTGGAGGAAGAATGTTAACAAATTCTTTGAAAGTCAATTGAACTCAGGAGTGAGGAAGTAGAAACATTATTAATTTGTTAGTTTAAAAGAGGGGATAATTGATTATGATTATGTAAAGGAAATAGCCCTCCTTGAGTTTACTCAATAGGCAATATACCTTGCTCATATACATTCTGTTATAAGAAGATGAAATTAAATCTGTTTGGTCATGAGTTTAATAAATTTCCTTTGTTTGATGTATCTATGTAAATATGTCTAATAAACTGATTTTGTTATATACAACATTTGTGTGTCTCTTTGTTGTTCTGAGTAAAAGCCTATCCAAAGGGAATTAAACACCTCAAGGAGATTTTCCCCTAGAACTTGGAATTTTCTGTAAAGTAATAGTCAGATGTGTAAGTGGGGAAATTAAATTATGGTGGATAAATACATAAGGGAAAAAAAAAAAAATAATAAGAATAAAACTGAATAAAAATAAAGTATCATCATTTGAAAATCCACCCCCCACAAAATAAATCTCAACTCGCTACAACGTCTCAATTTCAATATGGAAAACCATCCTTGAACTTTTTAATACTTTCTCGTACATACTGAACATATATTGGAATCAGTGAATTTCATATATATTTTTGTACGTACTGTATATATATATATATATATATACAGTGGCGGACAAAAAAACTGCATCACCTTAAAAATAAGTAACATTTGTAGTGAAATATGTAAGATATTGTTTGATTAGAGTAATTTTGTTCGTTGCAAAGAACAGGTATTGAATTAGCCGTTTCTATAAATACGGCGTTGGAAGGGTATACACGCTCATTACCATCCTGTTTTGCGGAGGTGTAAGCATGGCTCCATATCTTCAGTTGATACCAAGAAAAAAAAGTGTAGCTGTTGCTCTGCCCCAGGAAGGGCTTTCTACGCTTCCTATCGCTGATAAAATAGGCTGCCACCAGTCAACAGTATCCCGAATGCTGAAATTAAAGCGTGAAACCGGTGATGTGAAGAGCAGACCTGGATCAAGCCGTAAGAGAGTGACTACGCCTTCCCAAGATCGATATTTGAAACGGCTATGCCTTCGTAATCGCCATGCTAGTGCTCTTCATCAAAAACTGGACTTTGAGATGACTTCTGGTGTTGAAACAAGTGCACGAACTATCCAGAGACGGCTTTTGGAATGTGGTCTGCATGCTTATCGGCCCAAGAAGAAGCCTTTGTTGACCCAATAAATGAGGAAGAAGCGACTTTCTTGGGCTAAAACGCATGTTTCATGGACAAAAGAGCAATGGGACACCGTCATATTTTCTGACGAATCGAAATTCAAGCTACATGGCTCGGATCGGATGGGAAGCGATATGTCAGAAGACGAAAGTCGGCGGCATACCATCCCGACTGTATCACACCGATTGTAAAGTTCCCTGCCGGTCGGATTACTTGGGGATGCATAACAAGCAAAGGGGTGGGGCGAATTAAGTTTATTGACTGAACGGTGAATGCAGAAACCACTGCTATCTTGGAGGAGTGCCTGAAACCCGTTATTAGGGATCACCACCCAGACTTTCAAAAGTGCATTTTTCAACACGACTCAGCACCTTACCACCCAACAAAATTGGTAAGTTTTATGCTATTTAGATTTAATGACGAGTTTTTTTCTTATCTCACGAGGTTTAAAACATACACCAATGTTTTCCCTCGTTTTTCTCCATTAAGGTGCAGTCATACCTCAGAAATGCTGGCATTATAGTGTTGGACTGGCCCGGCAACAGTGCAGATTTGAACATTATTGAAAATTGCTGGTACATAATGTCCTCTAAAATTGCTCAGAAGAAGCCAACAAGCAAGATTCAGCTGCAGGAGAGCATTGTAAGTGTGCGGTACCACAAAATTGGGCAACCGTATATCCAGAAGTTAACCCCATGCCAGATCGTTGCAAGGCTCAAGGAGGAACAACAAAATATTGAGGACTTATTTTCCTGATTTACAGTGCATAATACTATTACGTTAACTTGTCATTATGTTTGGTTGTCATGATTGACATTTCCATGGTTTCTCTTATTTCCATTAATTACGCATTTTACCCTTTGGGAAGATATTTATTGCAATTAGGTATATCAGGAGACGGGGCTGTATATCAGGGACTCTCTTTATTGGATTTCTTTCAGAGAGATGTATATACAATCGAACAAATGCATTTCGATCATTTCTGCAACCACAATACAGCGCGAAACACATTACACTGTTTCCTTAAACTGATTAAACCAACTTATTATAGTCTTGTCTGTAAGTACATCGGTATTGATGTTGCATTGTTATGAAAGATTTAAATTCAGCATACCACAACACACACTGCGCTTTCTGTTGCACGGTGGCCATCTTACTGGCATTGACTTAGGCGGTGCGTCTAGGAGTCATTCTGCGCACACTCACGGCGCAGCCAAGGTCATTGTTGAGGTATCAAATAAAACTTAGTTACCACACAGTTTGCTGCTACGATCACAGCAATTGATCAAATATTTCCGAAGATAAAAGGAAAATAACGGACATCTTTTTCGATATATATGTATAGAATTTTTCCTAAATTTTTTGTGCTGTTTCGTTTTCAATTTATATTCGCTAATGTTATTCTTATTCCTTGTCCTCATTTAAAATTTAATTTTTAGTCTTATATGTATTTTTTTTTTTTCAGTTCTGAAATTTATGTAAAGTTCAATTAATGTAATATGAAAAGAAAAAAAAATGAAACAGTATAAAACAGATAAATATTTATACTATTTTTATACTAATATAAATTTATAAATAAATACTATGTATAAATAGAGTATATCATAAAGAGTATGCGCAGTATAATATCCGATTTCAGCACTCCAAGCGGCATTTTGCTCGCATCGTCTGCTTATGTGTGAAAGATAACGGTAACAGAAGGCTATCTGTTAGTGCGCTGTTTGTAAACTTTTAGGGCATTTTCAAAACTTGCAGAAACTTAACTTGGTAGGTTTATTTTGAAATATTTCATGTTTTAATGCATTTTTAAGATCTATAAAATATAATAGTAATTTTTCGTTTGTTCATTTTTTTTCTCAAACTGCTTATCAGCACTGATTCTACTTGAATTTAAGAATCTGCAGGTGAAGATCCACTGGGTGGCAGTGATCACAGTGTACTAATGTGGAATTTAATTAAATTAATTAAAGACCAAACTACTGTCAAGGGTAAATGGAAGGGAAAGGCTTTTGTTTTGGTAAGGGCGACTACAGTAGTCTCAGACAGTTTTTAAATTCTATGCAGTTGAACCAACTTATGATGTTACCAACAGAAAATTCCAAATGGGAAGCTCATAGGCTTTTCATACCAATTAAGAAATACTGTTCAAAGCTTAGCCCTAAATGGATGTCTGATGATTTATTGAGACATATAGCGGAGAAGAAATGCGCATGGGATACATATAAATTATCGGGTGATAAGAAGCCTATGGTATATATAAATTAATCTGTAATAAAGTCATGGGGTTCGGATTGTGAGCGTTCTCTGGAGGGGAGTGCGAGGATTGGCAGCAATGACCTGTGCTTGTGTTAACAGTGGAGGAGTGGTTGAGACGCATTGGACCACTTGATATTAATGGTTAACCGTTGATGACTTTGCTCAGGTTGTTCACAAATTGAAAATGGGTATTTTGCATCTACATTCACGCATGGGGATTCTTTGGGGGAAGGGAAGACAGAGGTTTATCAAACTCCAACGGGTAGCTGGATGGCTTTGTGATGGCTGAGAGGAAGTGGAGGAGAGGTTTGAAGCTAGAAGTACAAAGGGCCCCGGGATGAATGAGATTTATCCAATTGTAGTAGAGGAGGCTGCAAGGGGAAAACTGCACCGTTGGACGTAATTGTGAGAGCATTCTTGGATTTGGGGGAGGTCCGTGTGGATTGGAAATGTGCTGATGTAACCCCAGTTCACAAAGCAGGATTAGAGGGTGAGGTGGGTGGTTGCGAACCTTGGGTTTTGGCTTTGGCTTCTGTTCCGGGGAGAGTGGTGGAGTCACGGGTTGGGGAAGTAATGCAGGGACCATCTGGAAAGAAATGCGATTGTGATGCGGTTACGGCATGGATTTGCTATGGAACAGTTTTGTCTGGCTGGTCTTGTTTTATACTGTGGTGCGGTGGCACGGGGCTGGACACGAAGAGTAGTTTTGATATAATGTATTTGGATTTCGGTAAGCCTTTGGTGCTGTTTCACATGGAGGATTGCTGTGCAGACTGAAGCCGTGTGGCATTGGGGAAAGTTGCTGCTGTTATAGGGGTGGTTGGGTGGGAGGGACAGAGAGTAGTTGTCGATGGGAGCTGCTCTTCTTGAATTGGTGTTGGTGGCGTTCTCCCAGGGTTCGGTGCTGGGCCTATTGTTGTTTTCGGTGTTTGTTGATGATCGTATATCAGGTTTAATGTTGAGATTTGGAGATGATACGAGAGTTGCTAGGGGTGTTAGCGACAGTGGTCGGAATGGGCTGCTACAGTAAGATCTGGGAAAGTTGAGTCGATTGGCTGAGTCGGTTGAAGTGTGGCATTGCCAGGTGCAAGGTGGTGCGTGTGGGTGGCGGTGGTCCCGGAGTGCCTTGTCAGCTATGTGGTACCACACTCGGGTTGGTGGAAGACGAGAGGGATCTGGGGATGATTGTACAGTCAGATATAAAATTCTCTGAGCAGTGGAGGCATGCTGCCATTACAACTCATGGGTTTTTGTCAATGATATATAAAAACTTTGCTAGCAGGGATAATGAGGTGACTATCCCTTTGTAGAAGGTTATGGCTAGGCTACATCTGGGGTATTGTATGCGGGTTTGGAGGCCTCGCTTTGGGAAGGATGTAGATCTGATGGAACGGGTGCAGAGAAGAGCAACCAGATTGGAGAAGGAAACAAAATGGTTCCCCCATGTTCCTGATTTCCATATACTGCAAATTCCAGCATCTGGAGATTAGGCACCTGTGGTGTCTGATTGAGGTGTTTAAAGCCTTGAATGGATTAAGTAAGCTGAGTGTGAATGGCATTATTCCTCTTGTTGAGACTACACACATAAAGGTAAATAAGTTGAGGAAGGATGATTATAGGGTAGTTGTGCGGTTGTTTGCTTCAGCCAGCGGGTGGTTGATCGTTGGAACAGGCTTCTATATGTTGTTGTGGAAGTGGATGGTTTGAATAAATTAAAGGAATAACTAGACAAATCCTTGTTGTGTATGGATGAGTGAAGTGTGTACTTTTTATTTTATTTATTTTTTTGGCTACTATATAAGCTTGCTTTCTTTGTCATATGCACCTACTGCTGCTGCTGCTACTACTATCTTCTAAAAGTTAAATCATCGGTAGAATTTGTGGCACATTAATTATTATATGATATTGTAGTTTATATTAATGAAATATTTCTTAATCGATATAATCGAATGATGCGCTTCCTATTTTAAAGATTAATGAAGAATGAGTATGTACATATTACAGAATTTCAAATGATGTGGAACAGTACTCTGATAATTCACTGTTCGCTCACGTTCTCCTTTGTCCTGCGCAGAACGATAAACTCATGGTTTACGATTCATGAGGGATTTCTTAAAGATATTTTGTAATCGATGTTTCTATTTTCTTTGATTTATCTAATGGGAATTTTTAAGCTTGGTTATCTTGCGCTGGAATAATGGTATAACTGCGTAGCCTAGCAACGAGTTATATTTGTTATGATGAACTTAAGATGCAGAAGCAACTGGAACAACAGTGTCATTTTACGCGTTGTTAATTTAGCATTTAGTTTTTTCAGATTTTTATTTTATTTTATTTTTTTGGGTGTATTGGTATATTTTATTCAATGAAAACGTTCTCCCGATTATCAAGTCAGGAAACATTTGCCTGTTCTGTTTTATATATTTATTCATTACTACTTAGTAAAGTAATAATAATAAAGTAATAAAGATAATAATACCAATAATAATAATTACTACTGCTAATCATAATAATTATTATTAAGTCATCGAGAATAGTACCTATACCGCTAATGTATGTTTTCCCAAATTTAAATCTTGCGTAATTTTCTCTTTAAATATTTTTTCTTTAATTATTTTAACATATTAAATGTCTTGTCCCATATTTTTTATTCGTCATGGTTTGTGTACATAAATAAAATGAATGAATAAAATACGGAAGATGAGGTTAAAATTAGATTAAATTGATTAATAATAATTACAAGTTTTAAAAGCAGTAATTTGGCTTAAGAAAAGCAAGAATTAATTAATTTTAATTTACTTTACCTAATTCCTACCGATGTATTTTGAATTTAACAATTAGAAAGTGAGCATGCTTTGAAAAAAAAAATCATGATGATTGCTGTTAGAATCTTTGTGGGAGCAGTATCGATACCCAATATATTTATATACTGTGAACTACGGCCGTGAAGTGTCACGATATCATTTTTATGAATTGCATGCGTTCTAGACCGGTTTTGCACGTATATGAAAAGAAAAATCCCAACTCTTCTGCCTGAGACCGGCTGATTACAATAGCCAGTAAAAGAAGATCCATAAATATGTTGGAGATTTTCTTGTTTGAGTGTACGTTTCGCAGTTCAGGGCACCAGCTAAGAACTCTAATGCTCATTCACTGTCTATTAATAATAATAATTAAAATTAATTGATCATATTTGTTCCAAGTATTTAGCGATTATGGCATTGATTGTTTCTCTGTATTTTAAGTTCTATGCATAGAAATAGGGTGATCAGACGAACGTCAGATCACCCAAAACTGTTTTGGGGGAAGCTATTTTGTCTAGTGATGGACATAATCGAATGATTAGTAATGGAGTGATTTTGATAATCAAATGCAATAATTGAATGATATAACGGAATAAATAAATTCGAATAATATAAACGAATGAAATAATTGAATGATATAAATGAATGAAATAATTGAATAATATAATCGAATGATATGATCAAGCCTGACCACAAGATTATCAATTTGAGGGGCATCTAAACTCCCAGTCAGAAGTTGTGCGAGTGCAGATGCTACACATGGTGACCATTTGAATCCTGTTCAACCACCGGAGAACCCAGTATTCCAGGCTGAGAAACTTCCTAATATAGGTATTTGGGGCAGAGGACTAAATAATTGAGGCATAGAGGGGAAACAGGAACAATGCATCTTTGGATGTATTTGGTCACTAGTTGTTGATTCCGAATCCCAGTTATCTCCTGTCTTACAGCCCAAATGGCAGCCAGAGTTTTTGTTCTGGTGTTCTGAAAGTGCCTATTAAAGGTAAGGCCCTCATCCCACGTCACTCCAAGGTCAGTGTAGGTGTTGACTTTCTTAATCTGTGCTATATTTATAGATAACTCAATTCTATTCTTTATCTTCTTATTAGTTTTTGTCAGTTGTGCTGACTTGTCAGAGTTTAGCCATAAACCTATTTTACCTAAGTATAAATGCAGTTCACGAAGCTGAGCGTTGGCGTGGGAATTGACCTCCGATACAAGGGCTAGTTCGCTAGAGACAACAAAATACTTAATATCATCGGCGTATAAAATAAAACTATGATTCTGTGATAGAAAAGGTTCCAGGGCGGTCGCGAAAAGCAAAGCTGATAAAACACCTCCCTGAGGGATGCCCCAAGTGAAGGTGTATTCACGAAATTCTTGATGTTATATACGATTAGGCTTAAATATATAGTCTTGATAATCTGTAATAGTTTGCCTTCAATGCGGAAGTAAACTGACAAAATATTTTCAAGGGCAGATAAGGAAATGAACACACACACTTATACAGACATAATACATAATGGCGCAGTATGGTCAAAGTCGCTGATGTACCTAAAACCCAATCACAGAGAGTAACATGTGGGAGCGCAGATATGCTTGCTTCTTCTTCCTTTGCGATTTGGTTATCACTTAGCTCCCGGATGGGGGAATTCAGTGATTTGCGTGTTGTTATTATTATTTATTTATTTTTGCTACGACTCCCGCATTTAAGATATTGTGGTCACAGTCAAAATGAATATCTCATTTCACAATGATCACCACATCAAATGAAAAAGATCAAGAAAAAAAGGATAATAAGAATTAAACGAAAAAAAAAACTACACTGTGATTTGTCAGGATCCGCGCTGACTTTGTACTAGTGATGGGCATAATTGAGAAGTCGTAATCGATTATTTCGATTGTATCAAATTATTCGATTATGACAAATCATTCGAATTATATATTTTGAATGAGTAATAGTAACTACTAATCTAGGTTCGCAGATAAACCAATTCAACTCTATTGCTAATGAAATGAAGTCCCATATTCTGAGTGGAAACAGATGCTTCTATGCACATGGAAAACTAATGAAGTCCAGAGTATTTCAGAGACGTTTAAAATTAAGAATTTACAAAAGTCTCATTGTTTGTTATTTGGTTTTTAGGAGCATTAGCAACTAAGGCCATATTGCTCCGGGATATGCGGTGGTCATTCCCTGACCTTTTCGCATTCGGTGGTGACGGGCTCGAACCCCGGTCTAATCAAGAAGCGTGTGCTACGCACTGCTGCTGCTGCTGCTCCTTCCCACCTGGCTACGGAGGCGCCCGAAGTCTCATTAGATCAGTTGTAACATACGGTTGTGAAGCTTGGACATTAACCGGTAAAGATGAGCGGTTATTGAGAGTGTTCGAGCGTAGAATTTTGCGAAAAGTCTTTGGGCCCGTACAAGACGTTGATGAATTCTGGGAGATCAGAATGAACCATGAACTTGCCTGGTTGGGACATGTTATGAGAATGGATGACAGCAGAACAACCAAGACGATAATGAAATGGAAACCTACCGGTAGGAGGGCAAGAGAAAGCCCAGAAGTCAAAGTTGGAGAACTTTGACTTCTGGGAGGGCTTACTGGTGGAACATCCTTGAGAAGGGTAAGACCCATCCTGGGTTATAACATTACCTCGATTATTGAAATCTCTCGATTACTAATTATTCGATTATGGAAATCATTCAGTTATGCCCATCACTACTTTGCACACACACCACTATATTTTAAGTTCAGTAACCCCACATCTTCATAATCTTCCTCTCCACATATAAACTACTCTTTGCTATTCTCGCCAGGTGATTCGCCCGTATTCACTGTCGTTCTTTATTTCTTTGGAATGAGTTTTCAAAAGATGTTGAGAAATTTTCTGAGCCCCATTTTAAAGAAATATAAGTATACGTAGTGCTTTTAGTTATTTGATCATAACTTCCAGCTATATGCATAAAATAAATTTTTTTTGTTGTAAAATATAATTTTTACACTCGAGTGGATTGTTATTAGGGTATCTTTAAGCTTGAAATGCGTATCTTCATCCCATCTTGTTGCGCCTCTGCCTTGGACGCTTTGGTTATTTGAATAAATAGCTATAATTCAATAAATATACGCTATTCAAACATGTTCTTTTTTGATTACTATTTTATTTCTTGTTATTATTTTATTATTTCTCACTGCTTTTCATTTGTATGGTTACGATTTTCGTTTAAAAGAAATGGGTAATACAGAACAGGGGCGTATTTAGGGGAGGGCAGAGGGGGTATATGTCCCCTTAACTATGCGTGTAAGTGTTCCTAGGTCTATCTAAATAAAACACTCAAAAACCTGGTTGTCATGCCCTCTCCCTTTATGCTGATACTTGGATACGACAGTGATACAGAATTATTTCAACATTTCTGTTAACGAGGTAACATTTTTTTTTTTTTTTTTTTTTTCGTTATTATTATTATTTTCCCTCCATTTCCAAACAGGGAAATAATTTATTTCCAAATAATGCCAACAATCAATACGAGATGGCAGCACAATATCCACGTGGGCAATTTTTAGTAACGGTGGCAACAATTGTACTAAATGATCCGGCAAGCAAATTCAAAAGAGGGTAACAAAACAAAAAATATATATAAAGCTAAAGAAGGCTACATCCAGACAAAAACTAGCTTTAAATACAGCCAGTGCAAAACGGTGCACAGCTGCATTTGCAAAGACCTTAATTCCTTTCCAATGCAAATGCAATTAAGGAAGAGAAAGAAAGGTTTCATGTTCAAATAACTTCATAAAACTAAAATAAACGCTCAGTTTATTCTTGAAAGTAAAAAAATTATTTATTGGATTTGTCTTCGATATTACTAAATTTTACTTTTGCTAAGATCTTTATTTTTTTTCCATCCTTATTTTTCGAAAACAAAAATCTTATATATATATAAAAAATAAATGAACATAAATAAATAAATTAGTATTAGTACTGTATTAGTAATGGCCATATGGTGCAAGGAAGCTTAAGGCTTATGCCACACCAAACAAACAAAAAAAAGGAGTAAAATAATAATAAAATAAATAATTAATATATAATAAAAGAAAAGGAACTAGACAAGCTATGTATTTCCCTCCTCCCGTAGGTAATTATCCAGCTGACCTTTGAAGCCTCTACCACCCATGTAGGCAGCTTATTCCAGTAATTTATAACTCGCTGGCTAAAATAAAACTTCCTGCAATCCAGTCTAAACATCTTCCCTCGTAACTTGAATTTATAGTTCCTAGTTTTAGAATCTTTTATAACCGTGAAAATTTCGTCCACATTCATTTTACTGATGCCTCTCAGAGCCTTAAACACCTCAATCAAATCTCCTCTAAGGTGTGTCTAGTTTGCAAACTCTGCAACCCACATATTCGAAGTCTTTCTTCATAAGGACGCCCTTTTGCCGATCTTATGTTAATTAATTAACATAAATAACTAAACAAAAATAATATAATATAAATATAATGTTTGGACCCGCTTAAGGATTTTGAGGAGTTTTTATTAAAATATTCTTAATGTTAATCGCTTTATTTTTATCCAGGTCGCTTCCTAGGTGATGTGTCTGTACAGATCCATGTTTTGAAAATTTTCTGACCTACACAGATTTCACGAGCTTTTATTTATAGAATTCGATGAAAATATCACCTTCCTTTCTTAAATCATGGAAGCCTACGCAAAGTTGCAGATATATGAACAGTAGAAGATGAACACATTATAGAAATGTTATAAATTTAGTGTAAATTTACTTAAAACGTAATGGTTCCAACACTTAAGAAACACACTTGCTTTGTAACATATTTTCTATACCTATTGTAAATATGCAGTGAACGGATCATCACGGACCCTAAAGATGACACTAATTTCCTAGTTTGACTCCGATGACGTACTCGCTGACATAGCCTAACCATCAACCGCACTGTATAAGGAAAGCGAGTTTATTCTTTAGTCGACAACGTGTTAAGAATGTATGAAAGAAATCATCTGCCTGACTGCTTGCGGTGGAAAACCATTAGAAGGCTTCAGACTAGTTAGTCTCAAGCAGTTGTAACCAGATGGTTCAGTGCTGATAGTGCGACTGACCACATACTTTGGAGAAGGTTCTAAAAGTCTGGAACCAGAAAACCTTAGGAAACTCAGTCAAGGTGGTAGACAGCGTCTTGACGCGATTAGATTTCATGGCTGTTGTTGCCGAATTGGAGTTTTCTGGCACAAGGACTAAAGCCAAATTGTGCATGTCAATAAGTCCAGTCAGATTTTCTGCATCTCCAAGGATATTCGTCAGTTCTTCAAGGAAATCATGGGTGTCGGTGTCTGCCTTTTTCATACGATTGCACAAGGATGGGCTCTATGCAGGATGACTAATGGTACTCGTTCACTTCGCCCAACATCATAAGAGAGCACGTGAATTGGAATAGACAGAGCGTTACGTGAAACCAATTCCTCTGGCGGTTTCTATTGCTTATGGATGGTCCAGATTGAACATTGAGGGATTGAAGTACTTGCATCTGGAGGGATCCAGGGACAGCTTATAAATATATATATATACAGGGTATTTTTTATTGATCATACTATTTCTTTTCTTTGCAGTTTCACAAGCTTCAAATCTTTCATACAAAATTATATCATTACTGTGGAGATCTGGTTGTCAGCACTGAATACTAACCATAGTTGTCCTGGAGTTCCTAGATGAAATTTTGACAACTGAGTGGTTTCTAACCGCTACCCTGAGGTGTATGGTAAAGGACTAGGGTGTCCTTTAACGTCACTTGATTTAAACCAATGTTATTTTTATCTCTGGGGTTTCAGAAGAATCCGCGAAAAATTCTGTGCTGAAGAAAGCGATTGAATATAATTTTTTCTTTGTCGGAGGAAACGTTGAAGCATGTTATTCGTAACTTCACACTCTGACTGCGACACATTATTGTTAAACATGGAGGACACATTGAACATATAGTGGCATGAATTTCCAAACACTGCTAAATATAGTTCAAGTGTTAATTTTTGTTCAGTCTTTATCATTACGAACCAACAAAAATTAACACTGGAACTATATTCCGTCTTCATCATTATGCAAAGAAGTGCCTATTTTTATTATTTATTTATTTTTATTTTTATTTTTTTTGTTGTTGTGGGGTTTTAGGTGCATCAACAACTTAGTCTAAATGTTAACTGGCTTTAATAAAAATCTATCTGACTTCACCCATTTGGCTCTGTACTTTTGTCAATTGAGAATATTTTTATTCAAATTCTTCTGGCTTTTTAAAGCTCCTTTTGTTAGAAAGCAACAGACAATGATAATAGTGCGCGGTGAAAATTTATACTTCATGGACTTTTCATGATCTCACAGTATCATGATTTTTCCTGAGTCCCGATAAGCTGTTATAAGAAAGCTTAACCACGTGCAGGAAATAATATGAAAGTGTAAATAAATTCCAGTAGAATTAAAAATGCACGCCATTAATTAAAAACGGATTAATAATAATGAGTGAACACAAATAATGAACACATCGTGGCAACGATCTTCAGTCTCGTTTAATTTATTCTCTTTTCTTTACATTACAGTTGCTGCTTTGAAAGCGAAACGCAGAGATGTTTCTAAGCGTCGATTAACTGAAAATAGGTCTATTGATTTTAGATTTGGTCAGGTGCCCAAGTGATATGTACACTTGCAGCTTCCAACAAAATTAATTTACCCAAAATGACGTCTGTAAAAAAAGTTTTATTTCAATAAAAGCACAGTTGCGAACCCTCGTTAAAAACGTATTAAAATCTTCCCACGATACGGATTAAAACCTTCGGTGCCAAAATAATACAAGTGGAAGGAATGGGGGCTTCAAATTACGAACGAAACGTTTTTATTAGCGGCGAATCGTATCGGAGATGACACCTAGCGGAATAATTTGTCGCCTTGGCGTCATGCGCTGCCCTTGGAGAATTAACGGAAAGGGTGGAATGTTTTTATTTTTAAGCAATCGGAAGATGTCTGTCCTTGACTGACTACGAAGCTGTACCTCGAGCGATATTATCGCATGTCGGAAAATAGAAAGTGGGAGGGGGGACGAAGGAAAGATGCACTTCCGATGCACTAATAACTCCAAGGCAAAGAAAAAGAAAGAGGAAATGAAAGTTGTGACTCGAAGGCTCTTGCTCGCGTAATTTTCTCATACTGGAACTATGAAGGTCCGCGTAATTGAGTATGATGGGTTGACTTGGTTGCCAACGTTTCACAGGTTCAATGCGAGAGCATTTTGGAGATGTACAAATGGATAACTTTCTCTTAAATTTATATGTTAATAGTTGGTACAAATATTTGTATCGAAATATCCATAAAACCCATTGGTCTTAGCTTATACATCGATGGAAATCAAACCCATGGCGTGAGAGGGCAGGGACGCTCCCTACAACCCTGATCGTGAGGGCAACAGAGATGAGCCTGAACTTCACTCAAACTGGCATAGTTGAACAGTTCGCGTGTGAGGCAGGAGACTGAAGGAAGGTTGTAGAATACACGAATCATCTGAATGCGAGAATGAGACAGTAAAACTTTCTTTTAGTATCTTCTGCAATATTAAGAGAAACGCATGCTTATATTCTAACTTAAGAAACTCTTATAATTAAGAAGCGAATTCATATCCATACTTAGCTGAAACCTACGAAACTTCTAGAGTCCGACATTTTTCTTAAAAATATTTAATAATTAAAATGATTACTATTTTTATATATTTTAGTGACCTTTTCCAATGATTTTTCAAGAAATAATACAACTTTCATTGCTGTCGTTTTTCTTCTTTTTTTCCATTCCTATTCTTATCTCTTTCGCAGTCTGCAAACAAACCTTTTTCTTCTCGTAATAGAGGAATCGGAAGTGCACTCAACAGTTAGCATTAGTGCCTTTGGTGCTCGGCAAAAACATTTCCTGCATCTAGGAAATATTTCTGCTTTAACCACACGAAACAGGACACTAACAGTGGTCACTCGGAAGTAAGTAGATTATAGAAGCTATTGCTTCATAAAGGCAGAAGTAGTTTGAAAGATTTAATGGTACTGGTTCCTGGTTTTGAAGAATTTGGCAGACTTCCTGTTGATCTTTTGCGAACCACATTTCAATGTTTTCCAAAACAAATGTGCAGTTTGAATGTTTTACAGCATCTGCACAGTTTCGAGGTGTTTCTTTCGGTGTATGCGATTTGCTGCTGAGGATTCATCTCCATGTTTGTTCGCGATTTATCAAGCGTAAAAGAAATTGCTTGTTTTCTGAGTCCTTTTAAATAAAACTTCACGAGCAATTTTTCATCTTATTATTATCAAGTTAACGTACACCGAGAGACTTTTCTTTTCACCAATATTGTTTTTTTTTTTCCTTCTGTAAAACTGTCTTTTTGCTTAGCTTCTCAAAGCAGCTCGGTGTTCGTCAGGCAAATCAGGAATCATTGTTTCCATTTCTTTGCCGTTATCACACCACACGTGCATTAACAGCATCGGCGAAATCTCTTTTACCAGAGATATCTCGCCGCCCCCTTTCCCCTACCTCGCCTCTCACGGTGGGGATGTAAACGAAAACAGACGGCTCTAAATGCCTTACTTTGTGGATGGAGGGAACGAAAAGTCATTTGGATGGGGCGAACACTTCGAAGCCAAGAGAAGTTATCTTTGTGTTGTGTTCTTTAGTTAAGAAATGGTCCATTACACTCGTCAGGTGGAAACTACATTTCTACGATCGCCGCTTTTTATTTTACAATATTTTCTAATAGGCTAAGTGCTGAGATCGTTTGTATCCGTCTGTCTTTATGGCTGCATCACCAAGTTTTATCCGCAATATATTTTTTTTATTAGTTTAAATTAGTTTCCATTTAAAAATTCAAATTAAACCGAGTATTCAACAAGATTATTAGAGTTCTAATATTTTAACTTTAGGTTGTGGAGGCAGATAGAGAGAAATTGTCGTCTTTTCTTTTAATCTTAATCGTTGACCCTTGAAAAAATCATTATTATTGGACAGTATACAGCAATATGTCTTGTATATCACGGTTAGTACTTATTTTTCAAAATAATAATAAATAAATAAGTAAAGAGATTCCCACTATTGTTGATTATCCCATTTTCAAACTAGATTTTTTATACCCTTCTGATTTCTGTTGACACCATCGTTTTAGCTTCCTCCACTTCATTGTCCGTGTGGATTCGGCTTCTTTCCAAATCATTGTTCAGTCTTCCAAAACCGGAAAGAAGCAGACATAGCTGATGTATTGAGCTCTCTGGCTACATCATCAAATGTCGTATACCGATTCGATCTGATGACGTTGTTGAACAGTATGAACCTGTCCTTATAGCTAAAACCTGAGAGTGGAATGCAGTTTATGCAGGACAAGTGGATGTGTGGTAAAATTCTGAGTTAAAAGGTGGAATGCGGCGTTTTTACGCCATTTCAAGAAATGATATAAGCACCTGCACACTGTGTTCGCACTTTCGAGAATTGGATTTCAGGAATAAAATATGCATACATGTTGCGTCAGGGAGACATTGATATGTAGCGGTTCCAGCCAGTCTATAGGTGTTCTGAAATGGAAGAGTATTTGGAGGCTTCCTGTAGCAGCTTAGTTTGGTTACGAAAGATTGCCTGGGCTAGCTATAAAGTTGAATGACACAAGAATATTGCGGGTAAGACCATTGGAAAGTAAAGGAGCAAGCTCCTGAACGGTTTAGGTGAAGATTATTATATATGGCGATGAATGTAGAAGATGTTGTTGTTTTGGATTGTAGCATCATCGACGACTAAGGCCGCTTATATTGTCTGTAAATTGCGTGTGTTCTAAGGTCGATTTTCTGTTTTCTGGACGAAAAACCCAAGTTTCCGGGAGAAAAAATCATGCTACCCTCGCCTGAACTCAGCCACATTGTGAAAAATACCCATAAAAATTCCTCCCGTCATCAACGGGATTCGAACTCAAGTCGTTTCCGCCAGGTGTGGGAGGACGGTGGAAAAGACTTGATCCTACTAACTGTGCTACCCACGAGCGCGAATGTAGAAGAATACATAATGAATTATAGTTCCATCAACTCAAAATTTCATGGTGTTGTGAATTGATGGTAATATATGGGTCATCGTATGGATGCAGCTCATGGTGCTGTGTCTGTAGGATGCACAGCTTATTGTGCTGTGCATGTTGATAACAGGTGGTAATCGATTACGATGCAGTTCCTTGTGCTGCAGCACAGAGGATATGACAATCGGCTATGAAGTTTGGAGGATAATGTTTTTTGGAATTTGGAGGATATAATACAATTAGTTTATGATGCAGCTCATTCATGGTGGATAAAATGCTACGATCCTAATTCACTGATTACTCAGTTATACACTGAGTATGGACTGGAACCAACTCATGTGTGATCACTGTGTATGAACATTATACACTGGTGTGCAAAACTTAAGAACCAACAGTATTTCTCAAGGTTACAACCACAAAATCGAACGAAACAGCCTGTGGCGATTTGCATGACTGTGGCCGTTCAGTAGAAAGCTGGTGCACATGCAAAATTCTGAATCGTCATGAGAGGGCTCACATAAACAGATAAAAGCAGCAGTTATGTGCAAATTACCGAATGGTGAGCATGATTGTTACAGACGTTCGATACAGTGATACAGACAATGAAAGGGCCAGTAGACAACATATAGATGACTTTATTCGGGGTGGAATAATTGGGAAGGTCGAAGTGCGAGGAGTGTGGCTGCAGAGTTCGGTTCAGGTACAGCTGTTCGAAGGACCAGGTGGTCGTCCACGAGAAACAACGCCCAATGATGACCGCTATATACTCCTACAGGCCAAGAGGGACCAACACCAGACAGCGGGAAGCATTGCAAACCAGTTGCACAGGACGCAGGATATCGCGGTTTACTGTGGCCAGGCGACTCCACAAAGGTGGACTGTTTGCCCTTCACGGCCAGTACGCTGTGTCCCTTTAACACCTGCCCATTGGAGACACCGTTTACAGTGGTGCATCGAACACAAGGACTGGACAGCAGTGCAATGGGATAAGGTACTCTTTACTGATGAGAGTAGATTCAGTCTCAGCAACGATTCTGTACGTCAGCTAATCTGGCGAGAAGTTGGTACACTATAACACCCCGCAAACATCACTGAAAGGGATTGATATGGCGGTCGAGGTGTTCTCGTCTGGGGAGGCGTTATCTTGGATGGACGTACACAACTCCAGATACTGGAAGGCGGTACTGTAACCGGTGCACGCTACTGTACTGAGGTAATCCTTCATCACGTGCGTCTGTTCCGAGGTGCCATCGGCCCCGAGTTCGTGTATTTATGGATGATAACTCCACAGTCCATCTCACTGCAGCTGTTGATATGCTTTTGGAAAGTGAGGACATTGTTCGTATGGATTGGCCTGCCAGTATCTAAATCCCATCAGACACATATGGGAAGCTCTGGGAAGACGCCTAGCGGCACATCCACACCCACCAGAAAATGTTCACCAGTTGAAAATGGCGCTGACAGACGAATGGACGATGTTACCACAAGAACTTGTCAACAACATTGTTCTACGTATGGACTGCGTCGACATTAGGGGTGGCTATATCTCCTACTGAGGACCACCTCTTCCTTTGTTCATCTTTGGCAGTGATGCATCTGTATCACGGCAGCCACTGTTATGTTGCCATTTTTGAATAAAATCCCTCTGTACCGTTTTGTTTCCGTTGTTGTGTCGGTGTTGTTTCTCCTTCATCATCTCTGTACCTCACGAGGTTCCTTCGGTATGCTTTTTCCATGTCCAGGCCATTCCTATGAGAAGCTACAGGTGAAAACCTGACCTGACCTGACTTGGTCCTTGAGTTTTGCACACCAATGTACTTATGTGCTATGGAGCAGAATATAAATGTATAGCACTGCATGGAACAGTCTTGCTGGGTACAGTAATGTATATAAACACGTGACGGGTTTGCCATAGTCTGGCTTGGGACAGCCCTAACTTAAGAAATAGGAAAAAAAAAAAGTTCTTGGTGAGGTTCATCCTCCAGGGATTTTCTTCCTTCAGTTTGCCTATTTGTACACCAGTTCGTGTGACATACAGCTGTCGACGTACGAGTTAAGACGCCGTCCTGTATGAAACTGAATACTACTGCTTTGCGCTAAGTATGCAGCACCTCTCTCTCTCTCTCTCTCTCTCTCTCTCTCTCTCTCTCTCTCTCTCTCTCTCTCTCTCTCTCTTGTTGAACTTTTTAAAATGCATATTAAATGGTATTTCTGCGAATACAAAAACTCTTATTTGATAATTTTTTAAATCAATTTATTTTAACCAATAATCACGGAATTTGATATGAATATTCAGCAACATTAATGGGAGTCTCGTGACTGATGGGCATGGCACCACTGTCCACTTCCTGGCTAGGTCGGATTTACCGGGGACCAGTAGAACAGTTGATCCTGGGTCCACAAGTCTGGCGGTAGATAGGCAGGAGCGGATATTTTCATGCAGTTTTGTATAACTTTTTTGGCTTGAGTGTTTTTCTGGCTGTAAACTCAGTTTCGCGCAGTTAGGAAGTTGAGAAGGGTAGCAAAATATCCAAAGCTCTTCCAGATGTCTAAGGATATTCTTTCTTCCCTGGACAGTCCAAACGTAGGTGGTGAAAGATCACGAAATTCCATTTTAAAACGTGTCGCAGAATAACTCAAAAAGCTCTTATCACGGGACTAAGGTTTTATGCATTATTGAACAGATCTGTGGAAGAATCTAGAGTGTAAGCAGCCACTTGTATTCCTTTGCAGAAATAGATGGAAAGTAAATTATCAAAGCAAACTGCAGAGAAGACAAGCGTCTAATAACTAATTCTTTCAGACGCTGGTGTGCTGTCAATGCTGCGTTCATCTAACTTTCCTTTCTTTACTACAAACCCATTGTGGATACAGTTAAAACATGAAATTCAGGATATCAACACTTTGGCATTACCTTTACTACAGTCTCACTATTTTTCTGTAACTGCGGAACCTCACTGACGAATCCCCATCCCTCTGATCCTACTGTCCAGAAATTACACTCGCTGCAGCCTTGGCAATTTTGTTTCTAAATTTTTGTGGCCCACACACACACACCTTGAGTTTTTTGAGAGACTCTGGTGGCCTGTAACGTCTGGTTTAGATAATTAACTTACATAGAAACATAGTTTATGATTAAGAGAGGTGAGAGATTAATTTGTGATGTTCTGCAGCATCTCACTCTCTGTAAGTTGTACGTTGACCAAAGTATCGATAGATTTTAACACGCCTTCATTAATGACAGGATCAGATGTATTGTAATGATATTCAGTTGATGAACGTGCGCTACCATCCCACTTTCTATGCAAATTATTAGAAGCTGCCTTGAGTAGAAACCACAGACAAGACAGTTCAAATTAAAGTCCGGGTAAATTAGATATTACAGAAATTGTTAGCCTTATTAATTATTCATACATGCACACATTTTCCTCTATAAGACGTGTCTAATATTGCGCACGTGATATGGGTTGACGTTATCTAACAATATACATGACATGCATTCGTGAGCCAAAACATTGCATCCCACAGGACCTAGGAGTGTTGTCACCGCCGACGCAGCAAAAGTAGTGACCTCATGGGTTGTGCCTGCCAGTTCGACAGTACGAAGCCAGGGTGATGGGGAAAGGGAAGGACTTGACGGAATTTGAACGGTAAGTGATTAGCGGCTCTAGGATGGTGAAGGCCAGCATCTCAGCAACCGAAGGCATTGTCGGCTGTTCGAAGGCCTCCGGGGTTAAGGGGTGCGGGTGAGAATGGTCCGAAGAGTGAGGTCATTCAAACCCATTCTTCCTGGGCTGTGGCCAATCCCTCGATGGCCGACTTCGGGTGTCGTTGGCGGCTCTTGATCATTATTATCCTGGTAGATCTCATAATCTTCTCCAGCTCGGTGTTGGTTCAATCTATGGTACTTTAGAACTGGGACTGCGCAGATATTTATGGCTCATACTATGTTCCCGCCATTCAGCCTTGATTTCAGCAGGCTCCGCATTCTCTGATGGTATTTTTCATTCAGGCCGGCCTTGATCTCTTTGTGTTCTAACTGGTCAGCCTGCATCATCCCCAGATGCTTGTAGGTATCTCTCTCTGTTATGGCTTCAATCTCCTCACTGGTCTTCAGCTGGTAGTTGGGGCCAACCGGATTTTCCTGATGCAATCCATGGGTCTTGCATTTTGTCTAGACTAATTGCATCGTGATGTGCCCTAATGGGTAGCACAATTGGTAGAATCGCCGTCCTACCCGTTCCGCGTGGTAAAGACCTGAGTTCGAGTCCCGTCGATGACGTGATAAATTTCTATGGGCCTTTTTCACAACGTGGCTGGGTTAATGGATCTCAGGCGAGGGTGACTTGGTTTTATATCTCGGAAACTCGGGTTTTTCGTCCTGAAAACAGAAAATAGACCACAGAACACATGCAATTTATATACAGTATGCACGGAGCAATATAGGCTGTGTACAAGTTGTGGTACATCTTGTAGACTTTCTCCATAACTGCCGCGTCAATGATCAATTGCTTCTTTGTTTACATCCTTTAGCTGCTCGGCCATGATATTCTAGCTCCTCAAGTGTTCTGATATCTTCTTGGCTATGCAGCTGGTCAGGATCTGGTGCATTGTTGGGAGACAGCTGATCGGTCTTTACTTTGCTGGGTTTATGGTGTCTTTGTCCTTAGTTCTCAGATATGTGGTTCCTTGAATCAGAGACTCGGGGATTGTGTCAGGGTGCCTTATTATCTTTCATTTTTTTTCATTCATTTATTAATTACGCGCCATATACAGTCTCAATATTATGTACATCAAAGTATATACATGATTTATATACAAGATATACACTGATGAGCCAAAACATTATGACCACCTACCTAATATGATGTTGGTCCCCCACGTGCAGCCAAAACAGCTCGTATCCGGCGAGGCATGGACGCTACAAGATTTCTAAATGTGTCTTATGGTATCTGGTACCAACACGTAACCAGCAGATCCTTTAACCTCTGCAAGGTTCGTGGTTGAGACGCTGAAGGTCGGAGTTGATGTCTGGTGAATTTGGAGGGCAGGAGATTACGGTGTATTTAGTGTCAGACGGCACCAGCAGTTACTCCCATTTCCGCTAGTCAGGCCTATAGGTATTGGTATGTTGAGGGTCAGACGGCTCCGGAGATTTCTCCCATCTCCGCATATGTTCTGTGTATCGAGTGACAGTACCCTGTCTATGCCAGAGGTTTAAAAATAATGTATGGATCATGTGGTATGTGATGGATCCGGCGTTACCATGCCTAGCGACGGGGACGCCGGCCGGGTGTACCAAGAGACTAATTATACTCGGGCAGGTCGTGCCACTTACTTTCACGAGATTTCGGTGACTAGGATCTAAAATAATGGTTGGAGCGATCGCGGTTGATTTAGGTAAAATTGCATTTTGAAAGCGTTGCGTGGGGTTTTACGCTGAAAGAACTATTTCTAGAGAGCCTAAAAGGTCGGGCAAAATTTGATGTGATTTAAATTTGGACATGTGGGGCAGTCGCTGTACAAGACAAAGTGTTTGGAGGGGAGGCTGAAGACGGGGGTATGAAATAGGAAGAAGAGGGGTCAGATAGGAAGATGATCCCCCATTTTCAGTGGGGCACGCCCCACCAGAGTGAAAATATGGGGAGGAACAATATGTGGACATGTGTATATGTAAGGGCGGCATCTAGAACGTTTGTTCAACTGCGCCTCGTATCTCTATGAAGAACAGTATCATTACAAATGGGCCAGATGTGTGTGGCAATATGAGGTATGAGGTATATTGAGGGTCTAGAGGCTCCTGGGATTTCTCCCATCTCCGCGAATGTTCTATGTATCGGTGACAGTACCCTGTCAAAGCCAGAGATTTAGAAGTGTGTGGGTCATGAGTAGTGTTATATGTTGTGCCCATTGTTTATCCGGCTTATTGGCCGCCAGGCCCCTAATGGGACCAGACGTTGCCCATACCTCGCCACGTGGAGGCTAGCCGGGTGTTACCATTGAGTCAATTGTACTCTGGCAGGTCCTGCCACTTACTTTCCTGGGATTTTAGTGGCTAGGACCTAAAATAAAATTGGAACGACCGCGGTTGATTTTAAATCACTTACATTAAAGCACTAATATGGGGTTTGACGCTGAAAGCCTGTTTCTGAAGTGCCTAAAAGGTTGGGCGAAATTTTTTGATGTATTTAAATTTGAACGTGTAGGGCTATACGCGGTGCAAGAAAAAGTGCTGGGAGGGGAGAATGAAGGCTGGTGGGTGAAATAGGAAGAAGAGGGTCGATAGGGTAGGTGACCCCCAATTTTTCAGTAAGGCATGCCCATGCCCCACCAGAGGGAAGAAATGGTGTGGCAGGGAAGAGAGGCGACAGCAAGCCGTCACCTCCCTCCCCTGCCGGGTGTGGGAGTAAAAGAATTGCACTGCACAAGAGAGTGCAGAGCATAGAGCCAATATGGCTCCGTTGAGGCAGCAACTTGGAGTTTCTCTATCTTCGTTGGTCTTCTCTGTCATTGGTAGCCATATTTTTCCTCAGCTATGAACACTGGTCAGGTCCATTGTTGGTCTGTTAGCTATGGCTGTGGTTCTCTTCATCATGGGAAGATCCGCAGCTCCATGGGGTTATTCTTGCAATCGCTGCTTTTAGATGATTAGTAGTAAGCAGGTTCCTGGGCGAGGTTCTCCTTGAGTCCTCTCCACGCATGTTCTGTGTGTTTTTTTTTTTTTTTACCTTCTGTAGATGGCTATCAATGTTTTACGCCTACCAAATAGTTTTTGGGCATATTCCTTTAGCTCCATGTATTCCTCAAGTGAGTCCAATTGATGTGATTCCAAGTTCTTGGGGAGGTAGTGTATTGCAGTGATCAGTCTGCACCTGAGGTCCTCATAATGGGTGCAATCATACATAATGTGCTCCCAGCACTCAAGCTCCCCACAGGCACATCTCGGATCCACCTCAATCCCCAGCGCTGCCAACCTGGAAGTCTTCCTCATATTCCGCGAACCAGTCTCGAACAATCCGGGTGGTGTGGCGTGACGCATCCTGCTGAAAGACGGCACCGCTAGAAGGAAAGACAGTTGCCATGTAAGGATGTACCTGGTCAGCAATGATATTTAGGTAAGCGTAAAGTGTATTTAGGATCAGACGGCACCAGGGGTTTCCCCATCTCCGCGTAGTTTACGTTGTGGTGTGATACATTTCGCTGTAAAGGCCAGAGATTTAAAAGTGTATGGATCTTGAAATGTGTGGTGTCGTGCACCGTTGTTCTTTTGGCCATTTAGCCGCGAGAGGCCCGACGTTGCCCCGTGGAGGCAGACCAGGTACCTAATAGTTTGTATTCACTCTGGCAGGTCTTGCCACCTAATTTCCCGAGATTTCAGTGGCTAGGACTTTAAAAAAAAATAAAATAAATAAAAATAATAAAAAAAAATATATAATAAAATAAATTAATAATTAGGTAGGTGGTAGACGTCAGAGTGCCCGGCACATGGATGACTGGACCCAGGGTATCCCAGCAGAACATCGACCAAAGCATGACACCACTGCCACCGGCTTGTTTTCGTCCACGGTGCATCCAGGCTCCAGCACTTCCCCAGGTAAGCAACGCACACGTACCCAGCCGTCCACATGGTTCATCAGAAAATGTGATTCATCGGACAAGACGACCATCTTCCAATCACTCAAGATCCAGTTTCGATGTTCGCGTGCTCATTGTAGGCGCTGTGGCCGGTTCGAATGCCCATGCCAACCACGGTGAACCGTGGTTGGCATGGGCATTTGGAGCGGCCTGCGGTTACGCAGCCCCATTTTCAGCAGGGTTCCATGTACTGTGATTTGTGACACTTTACTCCCATCACCAGCATTCAAATTAACGACGAGTTGCGCCACAGTCGCCCTTCTGTTGCCACGTACCATCCGGGAGAGCCTTCGCTGACCTCGAGCATCGATGAGCCGTGGTCGTCCAACACCTCGCCGGCGGTTCGTGGGTTTCGCCTCCTCGGATCACTTTTTGTAGGTACTAATCACGGCTAACCGTGAGCATTCCACAAGCCGTGTCGTTTCGGATATGCTCTAACACTGCCCGGTAGCACAGTGGTATCGTCACGTCCTCCCCACACCGGGCGGAAAAGGCCCGGGTTCGAATCCCGTCGATGACGCGAGGAACTTTAATGGACTTTTTCACTCCGTGGCTGAGTTAGTCGGTCTCGGGCGTAGATTGCAAGGTTCTCCCACGCCCCCAAAAAACAGGGGTTTTTCGCCCAGCAAAACAGGCAAATCGACCAAAGAACACACGCATTTTACAGATATAAGACACAGCACGGCAGATGAATTTAATTATTCGGGTGGCTTAAATACAAGAGTTTGGTTTTTTTTTTTTTTTTTTTTTTTTGATATTCTCTAATCCAGTGGTCTGGCCATTACAATTTGGCCTTTGTCAAACTCGCTTAAGTCCGCTGCCTTTCCCACCCGAAGAACATGAGTAACACTGATTAACGGAGCTCAGTAACAGGTGTATTTTATACCAGAACCCGACCCGCGCACGCGCCGTAGTTCACCTGCAGTTCTTTCGATTTGCATAACGACTCGCTGGTCATAATTTTTTGGCTCATCGGTGTATTTACGTATATTTAGATGTTCTGTACATATCATCATTTGTGTGTGTGTGTTCTTTAATCATGTGTGGACATGTGTTTTTGTAAGGGGCGGCTCCTAGAACGTTAGTTCAAATCCGTCTCGTATCTCTGTGAAGAACAGTATCACTACAAGTGGGGCAGATGTGTGTGACGTAGGTTTGTGTGTATTATGTGTGTGTTCTGTTGTTATGTTGTGGCCACTTGGCTACCCAGAAGCATCAGTCACCTGGACAGATGATTCTGGGTACTCGTCCACCCACGGGAAGGTGGGCCAGTCCCAGCTAAACACGTACTGTCCCAATACGAGACTGATCCACCTGATGTTGCCAAAAGGTGGGCAGATTCCTCTAGGGGGCCCACTCCAGAGGAGAGAGGAAAAAAAAAGAAGGAAAGAAAAGACAAAAATAATAATAAGAAAAAGAAAAAAGAAATAAATAATAATAATAAAAAAAAAAAGGGAGAGAGAGATGGTGTTTTCCGTCCTGCACACCGGCTGCAGAAACAAGCTCCACAGCCCGTGTAGCAGGACGAGGGGGAAGGGAAATACATGATCGGTTTCAGTTCACTGCTGGGTCATCGATGTTGGCCACTGGGGGACTGTTAATCCTTCGTCTGCGATTAAAGACTTCAGCTGGGTAGGTTTGCAGTGCAGGGAGGTTGTTAGGGTTCTGTAGGAAGAGCTCTAGATGCTCGCCAGAGATCTGTGTACAGCTGACAAGGTTGTGTCTCAGATCAGCATACGCAATGCACTCGAATAGTACATGCCACCAGTTCTCTTTGGCTCCACAATGGCAGAGATCTGTTGGGTGGAGACTCAGATGGTGTAATTTTTCATTCAAGGATCCGTGTCCGGTAATTAGGTATGATGTTTCTAGTGAAGGGGTTGAACCAAGACTGTACAGATTTAGTAGCAGTGTAGGTTACGTCAGGTAGGAACCTTCTTGTGACAATGCCCAGTGTTGAGTTATGCCATCGAGTTTGCCAAATGTTGAAGAGCTCGTTGTAGCAACGGGTCATCTCAGCCTTGGGGTCAGCATTCAGATTAACCTCAATGTCGAGGATCCTTGTTGGGATATTTCTCGTAATTCGGAAGCACAACCCTCGGAAGATGACATATAGATCGAGCGGAAGTGCTCCCGCAATGACCTGAATGGCAGGAGTGGAGACCGTTCTATACACTCGGCAGATTGCCATTGTGTTCTTTAATCAGGGTGGCTCCCAGGCACAAGCCCAACTCCACCTTGAAAACTGGTGAATGTGTAGTTGTGGATGTTATCTATTTTCCTGGGGTTCGCCAGTTGTGGGGCTTCTTGATGGACAGTTCTACTTCTTCTTTCTGAATCTCCCAATATGTCATTCCTTGTATATCTTTAGTTTTCTTCCGTTCTAGGTCTAGCCAGGGGCATAGCCATTATGGCTAATTTCGCTGCTTTCCAGGTTACTCCTCGAGTGCCTTCTGTTCAGGGATTCCGTTTTCCTCCTCTTGCCTTATTGTCATTATTATAAAGATTTTTTTTATTAAATCGAAATTATTGACAGCCCTGGATGGCCATGGGCTCGCCTAGTATCTACAAAGAAAACGATGTACACATATAGGGTTATATGGTCTTATATACAGATTTACAATTGCCACTTACAATTCTTGGAGTAGGTATATTCAATTATTCGACAATTAAAAATTAGTTGTAAGATTAAGGACTGTTATTTACCTGAATTTACAAGAATTCGGAAGAAAATCATATTTAGCTGGAGATTACTTATTCACAATAGTTTGCTCTAGTTTGGATTAATACATCAATTCAAGTCTTCCAATCTCCCGGGATTCAGTTGAATCTGTAAATAAAATTCACTCTCTGGACAGTTGCGTAATGACCATGTCGTGATTCTTTCTTCTTACACACAGTGGCCGACAAATAAACTGCATCACTTGTGAATTTTGCAAATAATGTTTCGCGCTGCATTGTGGGTTGCAGAAATTTTCGAAATGCATTTGTTAGATGGGATATATATCTCTGTGAATGAAATCCAATAAAGAGAGTCCGCCTGATATACCTAATTGCCATAAATGTATTCCCAAAGGGTAAAATGCGTAATTAATGGAAATATGAGAAATCATGCAAATGGTAATCATGACAACCAAACATACATTTTATTGAATTTACGTTTACAAACGAAATGACAAGTTGACGTAATAGTGTTATGTACTGTAAATCGGCAAAATAAGTCCTCAACATTTTGTTGTTCCTCCTCGAGCTGCAATTACAGCCTTGCCACGATCTGGCATAGAGTTAATCAACTTCTGGATATACGGTTGCCCAATTTCGTGGTACCACATCCTTACAATGCTCTCTTGCAGCTGAATCTTACTTGTTGGCCTCTTCTGAGCAATTTTAGAAGACATTATGTACCCGCAATTTTCAGTAGGGTTCAAATCTGCACTGTTGCCGAGCCAGTCCAACACTGTAATGCCAGCATTTCTGAGGTATGACTGCACCTTGAGGGAGAAAAAACGAGGGAAAACATTGGTGTAAGTGTGTTTTAAGCCTTGTGAGACAAGAAGACAAAATCATCATTAAATCTAAATAGCATAAAACTTACCAATTTTGCTGTGTGGCAAGGTGATGAGTCCTGTTGAAAAATGCAGTTTTGTAACTCTGTGTGGTGATCCCTAATAACGGGTTTCAGGCACTCCTCCATGATAGCAGTGTAGGTTTCTGCATTCATCGTTCCGTTAATAAACTCAATTTGCCCCACCCCTTTGCTTGTTATGCATCCCAGACCATCTGGCCAGGGAAGAACTGTACAGTCGGTGTAATGCAGTCAGGATGGTATGCCCCCGATTTTCGTTTTCTGACATATCACTTCCCATCCGAGCCATGCAGGTTGAATTTCGATTCGTCAGAAAAGATGACGGTGTCCAATTGCTCTTTTGTCCATGAAACATGCGTTTTAGTCCAAGCAAGTTGGTTCTTCCTCATTTGTTGGGTCAACAGAGGCTTCTTCTTGGGCCGATAGGCATGCAGACCACATTCCGAAAGCCGTCTCTGGATAGTTCGTGCACTTGTTTCAACACCAGAGGCCATCTCAAAGTCCACTTTTAGATCAGGAGCACTAGCATGGCGATTACAAAGGGATAGCCGTTTCAAATATCAATCTTGGGAAGGCGTAGCACTCTTTTACTGCCTGATCCAAGTCTTCTCTTCACATTACCTTTAATTTCAGCACCCGTGATACTGTTGACTGGTGGCAGCCTATTTTATCAGCGATAGCACGCGTAGAACGCCCTTCCTGAACATATGGAGCCATGCTTACGCATTCGCAAAACAGGATACTAATGAGCATGTATACCCTTCCAACGCCGTATTTATAGAAAGGGATGATGAAATACCTTGCAATTACTGTCTGATGCAATAGAAGCGTTATCTGACGCAATGCCTTTGCTTTACGACAAACAAAATGACTGTAATCAAACAATATCTTATACGTTTCAGTGCAAATGTTACTTTTTTATGGTGATGCAGTTTTTTTTGTCCGCCACTGTAGTTTATTCTTGTGAATGGTAAGCGCAAATTATTTCCCGGTCATGCGTCGGTTATTGGATTGTGGTTACCAGATTAGTCAGATGGAAAGATTCATAGGATTAGAGTGTCACTGATTGGTATGTATTTCTCACGCTTTGGTTTCCATAGCTGACATCTTCATAGAACTTTGTTGGGTCTACTTGTTGCTTGTTGAATACATCCATAGTGTTAGCTGGAAAATATCCACCAGTCACATCCAGATTGGTGAGGAATGACTGGAATTTTTAATATCTTCCCTCTGTGTGGCTACTGGATCCTTTTCAGTGTGGATAAGGATTGTCTTGATGTTCTGAGAATCGATCTTGCAGTTTATAGCTGAGTTAAGGTGCCTCGAGATTATCAGGTATTTCCAAGACGTTCTGTGCTTAGATTGAAATAACGAACAGCCCTCGAGGTGTAAAAGATTTACGTGAACATCCTTTTCTGGCATTTTAAGTTATTTGCTTTTTCTTGTGGAATTGCCTTCTCTTGTAACTGAATGAGAGTAATAGAAGGTTTGCATTTAAGGATATATATAATACGGCACAATTCTATGCTTATAATTTGATTTTCTATTTTTCTATCCTCCATTTATATTTTTATTTTTAAAATATATTTAATATTCTTTTGGATGCGATCTAGCCAAAACCGAGGGGCAAAACGAAAGAGTATAAACAGAAATTTTATTATTTTGGCAGTGCTGCCCCATTTGGTGCTACATTTGATACTTGCCAGTGGTTGCTATCTCGAGCCTAGAGAATGAACCTATAATAGGGATGGATTGTATTGCACTGTCTTTGTCCTCGATTTTAATTTCATAGACTTGGTTGCTCGGAGGGAAGGGGAGGGGATCTAATTTCAGCCTTTTTCTCTCCTCCCCAACGTTTATAACACTTAAGATCATATCGTTATTCCTGGAATAATTCAACAATAATTTACAATCCGTTCTCATCGATTTCTCATATTAATGGCATCTCACTTTTTGAAGACAAAATTTTAATAATACAAAGAATAATCAAGTGGGTTTGGATAAAATATTATTCCCTATTTAATAAAGTTTAAAATATTATAAGCAAATGTTTTTAAAAAAGATTAGATGTACTGCAGTTTTCCATTTTACTTCCGTTAAAAAGTATATTAGAACTATACTGAAAGGACATAATTCATGGGATACCTGGTTCACGGGCAATACGACGCTGTCATCTCTCTTGCTACACTGCATCACTGTATTCACGTAGACGATAATTCGATATCAGTATGGATAAACGTCGTGAGTTAACAGACTTTGAAAGAGCGATGATAGTGAGTGCCAGACGCATGGGTCACTGTATCGTGGAGGTGGTACAGAAATTGCACTATCCCCGTTCGACAGAATCAAGAGTGTATCGGGAATACGCCATTTCCGGAACAACATCGTGGAGAGCGCAGTGGGTGGAGACAGGTGGTGGATGAATGTGGCCGTCTGTCTCGCATTGTTTCCGCCAACCGGAGAGCGACAGTGGTACAAATCACTACCGACTTCAACGTGGGAGGTGCCAGAAACGTCTCCACCAAGACTATCAGGCGATCTTTAGCCGCAATAGGTTATGGAAGTGGCCGACCCACCAGAATCCCATTGCTAACATCACGACACAGGACTCTACGCCTCAACTGGGCGAAAGAACATTCGTACTGGACCTTGAATAATTGGAGACTGGTCTCCTGGTCCGATGAGTCCCGTTTCCAGTTATTTCGAGCGGACGGGAGGATACGTATCTGGCGGAAACCGCACAAAGGTATGCATCCGTCATGTCAGCAAGGAACCACTGATACGTCTAGACGCATCCCTGAACGGTTCAGGTTAAGCGTGTCCATCCTTGCAGACCATCTGCATCCCTTCATGGTCATCGTGTACCCACAGGGCAATGAACTCTTCCAGCAGCACAGTGAGCCTCCCCACAAAACCGTGGTGACTAGAACATGGTTCGAAGAGCATTCCGCAGATTTTATCAACATGGAATGGCCTGCCCGTTCACTGGACACGAATCCTGTGGAGTATCCCAAAGATGCTCCACAGAGTTCATGCCCGTCACAATGCATCGCCGTGTCACTGTCCTTATCGAAAGGTGGGCCTACCCGTTACTAGGTAGGTATTCCATGATTTCTGTCCACTCAGTGTACTTTAATGAAATGTTTCCTTTAACCACGACATCGATATATTTCGAGGCGTTAATGAAAGCATTTTACCAAATAAATTTTTTTACCAATTACCGCACTTAGAGAAACGTAGTTACATGCATAATTCTGTTTTTTTGGAGCCCATTAAAGAATGGCGCCCTGGGCAAGGGCCCTTCTAGCCCGCACCTTAATCCGGACTGGTTACATGTTTACGTTTTTCTGGGGTCGTGCAAATCTCAACACGCTGCGTGCAAGAATATGCTACTATCGATAACAGCTTAACCACAATTTAATATGAATCGTGTATGTCAGTTTTAGAAAACACATTTTCCGTAACAGTTAAGCCTCTTTTTGTTTTTATTTTGTTTTTTAGTAGTGCAGGGTAAAGTTGAATCCTAAGGATTTGATTTATAATAAACTTAACAGTTGCAAAGCATGTACGTGGAATAATTCAATATTTTGTATCTTAGCAGCAAGTCTCTCTCTCTCTCTCTCGCGATTATATTATTTTATTGCGGAGAGGACACTTTATAGCGACTGGAATTGGTCGCAATTCTTTTCAGCTCCGTTGAAGCTAGTTAGTTTTTGCTAAATTTTTGTTTGTTTATTTATTTCTGACCTAAATTTTATTCCATCTTACAGTTTTTATATCGTTAGTCACGTAGCTAGGTGTATTACTTAAAAAAAACACAAATGTTTCAGAAGATATACTTGTTTGAGTTAACAGTGGTCTCTAGCGGCAATTTTTGACCTCAAAACCCAGAGTCGTAGGTAAACAATTCTTTGCGTTATTACGAATAGCTTTATTTAACTAAATATAAAGAGTATTCTAAACAATATTACAATTCGCGTAGATTATTTTATTTTATTGACATCTTAATTCATAGAGCCTTTTTAACCCTATATGTATAGTGGATTGTCCACAATCCCTTACAACGCTAAAATGTTATTGTGCGAATAAGGTACGTGATGTAAATCTGAAACCACTTACAAGTGATAGAGGATAACTCCAAGTTTTTATTCACCATCGGAAAATGTGCGCGCTGCAGTAGATGGCAGCATAATTGCAAAACTGTAATCACGGCGGAATTTATTTATTTTACCAACAGAATTCCATTCTCTTGGTATTTTCGTTGATCAGCAGCTTCTGTGTGAGCTGTAATTTGTATGGTTTCATCCTGATGCGGCGAGGTAACACGTTATACAAAGTTGACCTTGACATGTTAAGCTCACGACTGACAATTCGTTAAAAATTTCCTTGGGCTTGTGAAAAGGCTCCATTGCGCCTTCAATGACTTGTTTTCGGCCACCACAAACTGGCGTCCTTTATGAATTATTCGTACAAAACTGTTGGTCTGCTCGGTGGCTTCTTAAACAATTTAGGCATCGCGATTCAATATGACACTAAATTTTCTATGCAGTACAAACAGGCGACTAGAAAGGCACAGGGCGTATTGTCCACGATTTAGGAGGGCCTTGGGTAGGACATCATTATCCCTCTTTACATGAAGATGATTCGGTCGCATTTGAAATATTGAATTCTGGAGACTGCACCCGAAATAAAAGACCCGAAGCTTGTGGAGAAGATTCAAAGAAGGTTCAAACTAGATTGGTGGTGAGGGCAGAGTGATACACACATATGAAGAACTGCTTTGAAGGTGTGGATTGCAAAAGTTTGACAGCTAGACATCTAAGGGAAAGTCTTACTGAGGTGGATTAAGGCCCTAAAGGATTGAATAATTGAACGAGGAAGGTATTTTCTCTCCTGTAGTTGAGATAAGAACCAGGAAACACAAATATAACATTTCAGGAAATAATAGGAGATTGGATCTTATTAAGTTCACCTATGGGCTGTGGGTTGTCGAACACTGGAATAGCTTGCTTCCTAACGTGACAGAGGCAGCGAGTCGGGCGAAGTTTAACAAGCAATATTATTAATGGGAAAAAATCAAGGTGGTTATTATTATTTAATTTTAATATTTTATTTTTTTTGGCTGATACGTAAAATGACCCCTTCCTTGCATCATTTTGGTTACGTTGAGTATACTAATACTCTCTCTTCCCCTCCTTAACTCCATCTTTTGCTTTCTGGTTTGGGTAGACAAACCAGAAAACCTATAAAGTTAAAAGTGAAGCCAATCTGTTTCCCTCATGTTTTAATTTCCATTGCGAATATAAGTCAGTAAGTAATAAAATAAACTGTTGCAAAGACTATAAAATATCTTAAACGACTAATAAATAATTTTGAATGGAACCTTTTTTCTTCAGTTTTTGTTTAATACATATCGGCAATAATATTTGTAGAAAATTTCATAAAAAAGGTACGTTTGTTTTTATTCGAAATGATTGCAGTGCGTTGTATCATCTCCCAGAATCGCAACGATTTATCGGTTAGGATGACCTCAATGTAAAAATCGTTAAATTTACTTAAGTCAAGCTTCATGTAGTTAAAAAAAATAAGAGAAGACAAAAGTATCTACATATTCTAATTTTCTGAGACTGCTGAAATACAGTTCTGTAAGAAAAGAACAAAAAGGTGAAAGAAACTTTCAGGAAAAGCTACACGTGAAATCGAAAAGACTTTTTCCATTAAAACGGGGCCTACTTAAATTGTTCATGTCACTCGACCACCTGCAACTTGGGTCGGGTGATATAAAGATGTAAAGTCTGATAATTAAATATACCTAAAACTACTGGTTTCAGGAAAGTTACATCTAAATTAGGACACTATTTATAGTGTTATATGTTGCATATTTAACCTCCCTTCAGCTTAATAAATTTAGACCTGTTTGGAAAGTTTAATGTCGAGTCCCGTCATAGACTGGAAGGAGTCTGGGTTAGCCAACTTTAAGGGACGATACTGAAATTTTCTCCTTAGTTATTCCCATGTTTTTCTGGGACTGATGCTGTTCGGTTTAAAGACGAATATGAGGACGTTCGCGATGACCAAAGAAGTGGGCATCCGTCAACCTCTTGAAATGACGACAGAGTTGGAAAACTTTGGGATATTGTGGCAAGAGATCGTCGTTTGACCCTCCGAATGATCGCTGATGAGTTGGAAAAGGAGACGATTCGTCAAATTCTTTATGAAGATTTAGGGAAAAGAAAGGTCTGTGCAAAATGAGCAGAAGCAACGAAGAGTGTCATATGAGCAAATATTTCATCCAGACTTGTCAAGACAATCCTAATTTCCTTGAATGTATTTTCAGTGGAAATGAGTGTTGGGTGTTTCAGTACAACCCAGAGATGAAGCATGAGAGTATGCAGCGAACTTCAAAATTATCACCAACGCCCAAAGCGGTTCGTTTGAAGTCCAGGATCATGACGATGCTAATCATGTTTTCAACAAACAGGATGTGATTCACAAGGAATTTGTACCTGAAGGGTAGAGAGTCAATGCTGCGTTCTACGGGTAAAAGACTTTTTTGAAGCTCATTTTCTGGGTGAAGCTCCAATTTCGAGAGAAATGCAGCTGATTCTTGTTGCACGACAGTGCCTCTGTCCATTCCACACTTGTTGTGAAGACTTTTCTGACGAAACCTGACATTGTGCACATCAACAATCCATCATATTCTGCGATCTAACACCAGCGGACTTCTTAATCTTTCCCATGGGGAAAACTACTCTCAAAGGAAAGAAATTTCAAGATATTGGTGACATAAAGGAAAACAACCACCGAAGCGAACATCATCTCTTTGGAAGGACTTGCTGATTCTGTTCAGAGACTTTTAGAACGATGTTATTTTTATTGCAACAGTCCGGGAACTTTATTGCCATAACTCGTATATACGATGGAGTTAGAAGTCACTGCGAAACCGCTGCATTAAACTGTCTAATTCTCCTACAGTTAACTACATGCCTTAAGGCTAAATGTCACGGGGAATTAAAACAAATTTTAATAAAATGTTCTGTTATACTCTGAAAAGATCTCATCGTTCCAGCAATTTACAATTGTTCATTATTTACAAGAACATTGTCATAACCATATTTATTAATATTATTATAACTTTTTCTCCTAATGAGATTTTTTCCACCACGTGAACTCGATTTTATCACCCCAATCTAATCGGGGCAGGATATACTAGCCCTGTCTTTGGACACAGTAGCATTCTAGTGGTCTTTGACCATTGCTGCGTCTTTGGAAATCCCCACCCGGCTCCCTTGCTGTGTGACTTTCTTCCCTTTCCCGGGGGTTTGTTTCTTTGGCTTGATGGTGCAACTTTGGTCCACTGAACTCGGGCGACTGCCTTCTTTGCAGCTACTATACTTTCACCCAGCTTTACTCCATTCTTGCAGACTTTTTTTTTTTTAGGATCCACTATGGAAAGCTTGGGCAACTCTGTGGCGAGCCCTGCCAGAGTAGCATTGCCTCTCCTGTACTGCCTTGCCTACCTCCACTTGGTGAGTGACTGGCAACGTAGGGTCCCAATAGGGGCCCCGCGGCTAAACAGACAGAACAACAATACGGCCGACTCAGGATCCCATGCTCATTTCCAGGAACTTCTTTTGAACCTGCTTTTATTCATTGAGACAAGATAAGATGCCACAGTTGTGAATGTCTATATTTTTTGATATATTGGACTGGCATTTGTGAGTTTGACCTCATTAAAGACGTAAAACATGGAAGTGTTTTACCATTTGGCAATGCATCTAGCAGGAAAATTCTGTAAGCCGTGCGTGCCAGTTCAGTACATCAAAAAAATATGGGCATTCAACAATTTAATTTTCTTTTTTTTAATTTTTTTGTACATTTTAAGATTGAAAACTTATTAAATAGGTTGAAAACTTATAAAGGTTTTAATTGTGTTTCAGCGGATAGTCGCGTTTAAAAACGATCACATTATTATTTATAATGCGGAAAAGCAGGAATTTTTTGAGTGGTGTGTCGACTGAAATAATTGCCGACCAGAATCTTCAAAAAATACGATAGCGCTTTGATTTCCTGTCAATTATCTCGCAAGAGTAATCCACCCAGTGGCAACCTTCAGTTACTAATTGTTAGGGGAAGGTAGCCGGCCTGCTTGTCTCTCTTATCTCTGATGAGGGCTAAGTAAGACAGATGTCCGAGTGAGGAAGTAAGAAGTACTTCCTCACTCGACCATCTGTCAGGCAAAAAGGGTAAACGAACATCTGTAAGGCACGTGATGTCCTACTTTGACTGGCTGAGTAGTACACGTCGCCAGTTTACGACCGAAACTCAATTGAACTTACATAAATAGGTCTGATTAGGAAAGAAATGATATTAAGCTGTAAGGGTACATTTACTGTTTGGGGGAAAAACAGTAGCAAGCAGAAATAAGTTGGATGGTGAAGTTGCTGTTATTAATCAAATGGATAATCCATCCGATGCAGCAAAACAAGCAACGCTTTCTGCCGATGATTATATAATCGGCAGAAAGCGTTGCAGAAAGCGGCAGAAAGCAGAAATCTTTCTTCTGATTATATAATACTTAATTGCTGTTGATAAATTCTTTTGCTTGTAGGGTAAACCACAATACATTTTTGCAGGGATTGTGAATAAATATTCGCCATATTTATTCACATCGCTGAATAAATATATATTCAGAATAAATACGTGGACGAAAAGTGTTGTTAACCCTACTGCACACGGTTTACAATACCTTAATCATGTTTACTTTTGTTAAAATATATCCGGACTTTGAAGAATTTCAGCCATTGATTTTAACGAAAAATAATTCACATCAAATAAAATCATAGTTTTAAAATTAACGTGCACGTTTGTTACTTCAGTGTTTTTTTTTTGGGGGGGGGAGGACAATTTCTTTCTTTGTATAATTAAACACGGTGATTTATATTTAAATTAATATTATTAAAATCGGGTTTTTCTCGTATGAAAAGCACTTTACAGCTGGTTATGCAGGAGAGGACACTCGAAATTCAAAACAAAACAGCAGAAACTGTTTTATCAAATAATTTAAGCAGGTTTCAACACATCTACTCTGATGCAAGTTATAAATTTTCTTTATGTACCGAATATATAGAAGTTTAGGAAGTGTATCATTATTCGTAATGGTGCTACTTGAAGTTAAAAGTTATTCGTCTGTAATATCTGTAATCTGACACAAAAATAATGCATTTCATTTAATTTTTTTTAAATAAAAAAAAAAGAATGGTTTAAGAGCTCACTAAAACGGATCGTAGGGTATTTATTAACTAAGATCCACCTTTATGTTGCGTATTTATAAAATAAGTTTGGATCAGTTCTAGGCTGTTATAGAATGGTGGTACGAGAGTGAGCTGAAAAGTAATGCCTATTAAGTAACTCTTTTGAAGGAATAGAGATAAGATATATAGGTAAATCTAGGGCCAAAGCCTCAAGCTATAGCTTCTTTCTGTGCGTAGCTGTGACCAAACTGGGTTTGCTACTTAGTGCATCGATCTTATATAGTGAAGGCACTTCGCCTCGAGTTGCCTCGGTATTGTACTAATCCAAATAAAAGACACTGCGCCAATTATATCTATTTGGTCCAGCGCTGAATAAGTTTCTGTATGTCATTCAAGTAAAATTCTTTCGACTGAGAGGACAACCTTCTTTTATGCCTTAACTTCTTCATTCGAGTCATGCCTGTTGTCTTATAGATTTCTTTAACTTTGTCATCAGATTCATGATATCAACCAACAAGCTTCTAGGCAGATATTGAGCTTGGAAAGTTATCTTGCCACAATAGGGCTGCATCTGAGCCCTTCTAAATCAGCACAACTGACGATAACCAAGAAGAAAGCCAAAAATGATATCCAAATCTTTGTGAGTGGGGAACCGGTGCAAAAGGTGACCTCTCATACTGATCTTGGCCTCACCTGGGACGTTGGGCTCACATTTCAGCCTCACTTTGCCAGGATGAGGCAGAAGACGTACGCTGCTCTTTGGGCAGTGCGTCAAGAGCTCGTTGGTGTGCATCAGCCAGCGCTGCTTGTTCGGCACATCCTGAGGTGTATTACGCCGATTCCTCTCTATGCTTCAGAAATTTGGTCATCTGCCCCTGCCTCATACCTTCAGAAGTATCTTAGTTTAGAGTACTGGTTGCTTAGATGGATGAACAGGGTGGTAGGCCACCCCCTAACTATCTCCAGATCTATCCTACAAGCAAATCTAGGCACCACTCCCTGGAGACATATCATCATGACAAAAAATGTCCTCACGCTTGCACGGCTTATAACGAGGCGAATCGATGCTCCATCAGTGTCCACATTAATCTCTGGCCCGAGGAGGGCAAGAGGGAAGCACCCCGACTCCTGTCTCCCTCTACGTCTTTCGCTGTCAAGTATTGATTCCCTGAGGAACATGTTTCCAGCCAATTGTCTTCGGATCTTCAATAAATTTAGGATCCACCCTGATAGGTTCTGTGAAGACACGCCCTACAGGAAGGAAATCCTCAAGAACTGTTACCAGATTATGAACCTATAATACTCACCTGCTCCTGGACAGACCTTTTTTTTAACTTGCCTATTTGTATATGACAAAGACTTTCTGTCTTCATGTAATCATGTATATTACTGTATATTTTGTACATTATTGTTTATTTAATCCTGTAAACAGTCTCGGGTCGAGCACGCATGTACCCTTGTTTATTGTACATTGTGTTCCTCGCACCTTAGTCTGTACTCACACCCTTCTGGCACAGAGCCGTCCCGGGGTGACCCAAGGTTTCTTGGGAAATAAACTGATTTTAATAATAATAATAATTTGTTAGCCCATAGGTTGCGTGTGTTGAAGCAACATTGGTGCATTGCCAAAGGTTACGTGTGAATTTATTTATTTATTATTATTTTTTGAGCTTGTCCATTGTCTCAATATACTGGACTGAATCGATTCTGATTCCTTTTGCAAAAATTCGGTGTGGAAAGCACCCACGGAGTCCCAAAACACAGTCAACATCACTCTATCGCTGAGAGATGAAATTTTTTTAGATACGGAGATGTTTTATGGTGAAATTTCGTGGACTGTCTCTTGTTTTTCGGATTATAATGGCGAATCCAGGTTTCATCTCCAGTTACAATAACGTTCGGCCGTCAGATATTCAGTAACTGCGCGATGATGCATCCATTTTAAAGTGTAACTTATAACGAATGACCAGACACCAATGTTACTGCGCACATATTAACTAGAAACTGAGCTTCATGAAGAACGTGGTTGGAACTTAACGCGTCGCTTAGGCTGAGCTTATGAAAAGAGGCATTACTTTTCAGTCAACCCTGGTACGTTGGCCAGAGGCCAGAATGTATGTTTTAATCTAAGAAAGATAGCAAGACTTTTGCCTACGTTCTTTATTTGTATAGATATTTAATAAATAAAAAAAAGCAGATTTTGGTTGGGTAATCGGTAGAACAGAAGAAGGCTATAAGTGTATTCAAATAGTCAGCACCTCTGCTCAGTAAATCTTTTTGCTGTTTGAATGACGATACATGGTTATTATTCATATTGATTTACTGAAAAAAAGTGGACGCTATATCTTTGTTTTTTTTTTTTTTTTTCAGTTAGTCCCGTATGTAAACAAGTGGGAGTTGTTCTCACTCGCAAAAGCAGCCATTCATTCGCAGCAATAACCTCAAGGACATGGTCGCTTTAGTTGATTCACTTAGTTAAGGCAAACGCATCTTTGACGGTTATTCCAGCATATGAGGTGGCTGTTTTCAGAAAAGAGAGCAACTCTCACTTATTTGCATCAGGAAGAAATTAAAAAGAAATGACCTACTCGTATAATAAACCATGTAGACATTAATAAAGTGAATTTTATGTGCTAAGTGTTTACAAAGTGTGCCAACTTACCACCGTATATCTACTTCACATTGGTAACCGATCTCTGTTTCTGGATCTGTTTTGAATCCTATCATCCGGCATGAGAATCGATGCTGACGGAATGATGGATTAACGGTTTCTCTGATGACAGGATTCAGAGCAGAATCTAGAAACTGCCACTGGACTGTGAACACTTAAATTAACTTTATATCTATCCACGTGGTTCCTGTCCCCTTCTAGGTAATTAAGTAAGATTGTAATTTTTAAAAGCGAAAAGGTGTGCAATAGTTTGTTTTAAATTTTAGAATTTTATTATTTAAAATTATATATAGAAATTGATGTTATTAGCGAAACTTTTTGTACCTTTCAAACGTTTATAAATATATACAGATCAATTGTTTTATACTCCCCTTTCCATTGATTGCTGGTTTTTTTTATGTATGAGGGAAAATAATATTGCTGTTAAGAGTCCTATATCACCTCTTATATTAACGGATCATGCCACAGACTAATACGCTATTTCCTGCACGTCTCTCTTGATGCTTATCCTAGAGTGCCCATCATTTGGAAACATTCCAAAACATTAGTCATCTGACAGCTCTGTTTTGGGATCCATTTCCTTCGTTCGGTACTTATCGAACTTGATAGTTTTTTAAACCACTTTTTGAATGGCATTCTCTCAATTATCTGCAGTTGTGCACGTAATTAAACAAAAGGAATTCAAAATACGTTCGGATGTTGAATTTCAAAGTGAATCGCAGAGCAAGCGATCGTTTGTCTGTCCAACCTTTGCTATCATTAATGTTCATTTACTTTTTCATTGCCATCGCTTCAGATTCTTATGGAGATTTATTGAGCGTTGAAAACGGGACCTTAACATGAAGTAAAGGAAATATTCTACAAGAAGAATTAGTTATACTGGCCAAACAGCATTGGATGAAGAAGATCTAATGGATTCTTGAGTTTCTGTTATTCACAAATTCAAATTAACCTAATACAATGTACAAAATAGTTTTCTAACAGGTGAAATCTGCATGCATATCTGATTCAGAGTTAGCTTTGATGTGTGCGTTATGACGTATTCCGATATCGTGCCATAATAAGCCCAGAACGAAAACATATGGAAAGAAATTCTAGTTGTAATAGAATTTGAAAATAACCCATCCATTGGTGACGATGGATTATTCCGCCCACCGATTTCGTTTTCGATTTTTCTTTGACTGTATTGGCAGGTCATGAAACGAGGAAGACGCAATACTCCGCGGTTATAGATCGAGCGTGACGAATGCGCCGTGTCTAAAAAACGTGTTAGGAAGTGGGGAAGAATTCAAAAGAAATAAAATTTGATTTTAGGATTTCTAGTATGTCGCATACGTTGTTATTCCAACTAACAAAAAGAGAAAATCTTAACGATCTTCAAATGTTCGTTAGTCAATAATATTCAGCTGATCTTTCCTCTCGATTTTTTTGAATATAAATGATCATCCTTCTTCCATCCTTTCTTTTCTCTCATTTCTTCCATTCTTGTTGTTTATGTCTTCGAGCTATCTAATTTTCAATGAATACGCAAACTGCGCAAATTCCATTCATTTCTTGTCAGAACAGCGGTGGGAAGCTAATGCTTTAGGCTGCATCAATTTGCTTCCAATTTGGGAGCAGGTGGTGGGAAACACCACTATCTTTTAAGTGTGCTCTTGAATGCGCTTAGAGCTATACAACAATGTCCTCATAGGCTGAGTCCAAAATGAACTGGCAGAATGGGCTGTCTCTACGCTATTTCTCAAAGACTGCTTTAAGGGAGGTGGAATTGCATGATGACAAAAGGGGCGAAAATATTCTGTGAATATCCCCGAAAAGAAATTTATTTATTCGCATAAATAAATTTATGCAAATATGCCCAGAAAAAAGATTCATTGCGGCCCAATGCAGGTTCTCTGTTTTGATTATAGCAGGAGTTGAGACTGTCCACCTCCAGAGCGAATGCACGACATTAAATAGCCACAGGTCTCGTTCGATATTGACAGGACTGACATCTGTCAATCAGAATATGTAAAGCACAACTATAATAGCTGAATCAGTAGCGCAATGTTAAAAGAATTTGGCGTGCTTCTTATCACCTCATGTATCAGACACAGAATTCCTCCTCCCAACCAACTATTTCTTCAGTCTTTTGAGAGAAAAGAATTGAGCCAAATGCTATAAATGAGAAATAAATAAAAGAGAATGTCACCAGGAAGGAGAAAGTGCCATGGAACCTTGCTCGAGACTGACTAACTCTCCCACTGTTTTTTAAAAAAAGCGCATAAAAATAGCTTTAGCTACTTTTATGGTCAAAATATATGCATCTGCTGAAAAACATGCATTCACGATTCAACTATACACACATGATTAAATGATCTTTATTTTTCCTCCCTTCTATGTGCTCTCTGAAGTAACCTTTCTCCTTATTTATTTTCTGAAAACTGTAACCTACAATAATTCAGTATCAGTAAGTTCTTATTTGGCTTCTTAACCCGTTCATGGTTCAGAGTTCTACAGGTTCCAATAGTCTTTCGTAATTCATGGCTACCATTGAAAAAAAACGAACGAGGCTTAATGAAGATTACGATTTGGTATTATTGGTGTTGCGTCTACCAGTCACACTGTCTTGCTGATTGCCCAAAAAATGCTGAGCGTTACAAGTCAGCCTCATTAGGCTGGTTTCTAACACGTGCGCTTTCAGTGTAACTCACATTTATCTATTTTGCCATCTTCTCTTCAAATGGACGGTCTTCATCATTTGGTTTCTTCATGTGGACTGTCTTCGTTTAATTTTAAAATATGAGTGCAGAATTAAATATTCATACATCTAGCGTTTGACTCGATCGATTAGAGACAGGAACGATTTATGCAGGAACCTTTTTAAACCTTTGTAGCGGTGGATATGATTGGCATCACACACGCAGAATAAACGATGAATTCCAAAGGCTCGATTCTAGCTGTGTTTATTTCATGTATTATTAACTGGTTTGTTCGCTCATTATTCATCCTACTTTGCTGCGCTTCAATATCCCCCTCACCTCCCCACTATCATTTCCATGTTTTATTCAGCTATAGTCTATATCAAGATGTGGCAACTTGTACTTAAGGACCATATATTAGCGTTAACAGCATTAGACATTTGTACCATAACCTAGCCGGTCATATGACTCAGCCTGCGGTAACGTGGTCATCAATTTCTCCTTCTGAGACAGGAGTTACTGAACTAGGGAATTTGATGGGATATCAGATAACTCACCTGCAAGTCCCCCGCTTTTCTCATCCTTCCTTCCTGGTTTTTAGTAGCTTTAAATTTTCAGTATTGTTTGTAATGGAACGAATGGATAAAAGTTATAAATGTACTTAGACTAATAAGCCAGCACCTAGCTCACTTTGTTATTCTAAATGTTAAGCGAATCAGAACCAATGAAGCGCTTTTATCTTAAGGAATTTTTGACTTCTTAGTGCTGACTTCGTTTAAGAAGTAAGGGTCGATAAAATTCCACGAACGTGGCAACGATATGAAAACCTTGGTCATTTATTGAAAATGTAGCACTGGACGAAAAATGAGTGACGTGGTTTCTTAATCCACTTTATTAAGAGACTATGAAATTGTGGTAATTCGACTATTATTATAGATGTCCGATTAATATTCGACTACTGTTGTAGATCCATATCACACTCGTACCACAGTTGGGCCTATTGTCTCTCTGGTATGCCGTATATTCTGTTGGCCCGTTGTTGGAAGGGGAGGGGGAAAGATTCGAAAGTGGAGATGAAGAAGGTGACAACCTTGAGACCGACGAAAGAAACACAGAGCGAAAATGTGTTTTTTCGCATATTACTCATAAAGGCCCCTTCCTTCCTTAACTTCGGTCGATCAACGGAAATTGAAACTGCGCTTTCTTTTCTGCTGTCCACTGTGCTGATCACGAGGGCACAAATTCTTTTAAGCATTTTCAATGACAATTACCAAATCAGGGTCAGTTATACGATAATGTTGGACTATATCTTCTCAATCCAGGTTTGTTCGTGGTCATCTTTGTGTTGCATGTTCTGGAGCAACTTCAAGAAATTTTATCAAATTAAAATCTTCATACATATTTTTTGATTGACTTCTATACCGAAATGCCTAACATTAAGTAATGCATTCTCTAAAGGCGTTACTAAAATCAAAGTAATCAAGAGTTATGCCCAAAGGTGGCGCAGTAATTATTAATTTTTTCTATAAACTTAATTGCTAATTTTTTATTAATCAATAATAATTACTTATATCTTTAATTAAGTACTAGAATATTAGATACTGCTTAATTTGTTACTACTGGTACAAAATTCTCTTCAGCGTTATTATATATTCGTAGCTGTGTAATCAGTAAGCATCCCTGTCCTGTTGGCATTATTTATTTCGATCTTGATCGTTGTGTTTTACTAATATTATCAGCATTGCCATTATAATTAACTTCTGATTTTGCTTTCCTCCATTCTGTCATCTTAGAAGTAATTCGATACGATTTTTTTGTTAATTTATTCTTCGCATACTAATCTCTCGTAAGATTTTCATATTTGTTTATTAAAGCCAGTTAACGTCATTTAAAAATAAGAGACTGATCCATATTTTATTATATTTTTAATATAAAATTATAATATAGAACGAATTTTTTTTTTTTTTAGAAAGCCGTTTTAGTTGTATCGTTTATAACGTGGCACGTGCTCCTGAACGCTCTCGAGCCGGCACGAGACGTTGTTCGCAGCTAGTGTAATTATTCCGCTTTCTTTTGATAATTAATTTTAGTCCTAAGCTCATGATCATTATATATTCAAAGAAGCTGAACAGAATTATAATTGAAAGAGAAAAAAAAAAAACTTCTTTCTTCAAGGCTTTCATTAATTCATCCCAAAACTTAATTAGTTTCTTTGTTTTCAGTATAGTTCATTCACCATGAGGATGCTGCAGTGAATATATAATTTAAAGTTGTTTTCGAGTCTTTTATTATTTTTCTTGAATAGGATTAAGAGATCTTGAGAGAAGCAGGAAATAAAGCGTAAGAAGCTGTTAATTTTTGTATCCCAGGTGATATAATTACATGCAAAGCTTATGGAATATTAATAATTAGCATTCGTTTTTAAAGGTATCGCTGATGACCCATTATCTTGTAAGGACCGCTCTGGTATTTTAATATTCAGCTTGAGTGAGTTCCTTAGTTACAAAAAGAAATCAAGCTGAGTTAAATGAAAAGGAAGCTTCAACCATTTCTTACTTCACCAAATGGCTCATTATGGCTAACGGTCTCCTTTTGAGATAATGTACTTATCAGAAGGTACGTCGAGGGATCCACAAGAAGTGCAGCTAACAAGTTAGGCTTATCTGGCCACTCACCCCACTACTATATATCGCATCTGTCCCCAATACAACATATACAATCCTCACGTAATCCTCAACGGAACCAGCCTACTCATCCGAAAAACCAACTCAGGCGAACACTAGCACTTACACTTAGCTAACGATTACTGATGTCAGTTTAGCTTATGATGAATTCGTAGCGTTTTTCTTGTGCATGCAGGTCTAGGGGACTACGTATGGTTTGTTACGGAACGGTGCTCTCTTCTTAGTGATGAATGAAGGCTGTCGGTCTTTCTCGAGATTGAGCTCTCGAGGATCGCACACAATTTGTGCAACCTAGCTCTTTTCTTTTCGTTCAGTTGCGTATTTTGAAATGTAAAACTAATCACTCTTAATTCAAATTTTGCCTTTATATAGAAAATTCACGGTTGTTCAGTTTAAACTCTTTTTAAAGAAATCATTTTTATTATTTATTTTATTCGTACAAAGAACATTTTGCATTCTGTGATCAGATTCTGGGCACTTTTGGTAGCATTCATTTCTCGTTTATTTCGCAAACGAATACCACCCAGCTCTTTCTGTCATACCACCTTCACAAATGATTACCACTCAAGCCTCTTATTTCAAATGTCGGGAAGGATAATACCTACTAGAAGTTCGACACCTATAAAAATACGTGTAACAGAAATATCAAAAGCTACGTCCTCCTGTCAAGCGCAGATGGTTGCAGACTGTATTTTTTATACATTAGACTGGGTTAAATTTGTGCCTTTTTTGACTTCCTTAGGCATCCAGTTTCGGTGGCTGTTCTCTTTTTAGCATCCACAGATGTCGGCCATCATCCTTATATTCCGTTTCCTCAGCCAATGTAAGGTTTTTTTTTTTTAATTTCTTTTAGGGATCTAAAAGAAATGAAGAAATCCCTGACAAGTAGATCCCGAGGATCCACGTGTCAAGGATATTAACCAGATGGTGACAGTTTCTTCTGTCATCTGGGCTAAGTAGCCAGTCACTCAACATGAACAGCATAAGCCAACGTTGCACTACGATACAATTACATCATATCATTGATTGGCCTTCGGTATCATCACAATATACAGTGGAGTTGTCATAGTTTTGGTCGGGAGGTTGCCAACACAATAAAAAATATATTCTAGTGAAATATAGCGGTTTTGTGGGCAACCACTGGTGCCACGTACAAGAATACAAATACAATACTGATGGAAAATAGTTGATAAGAGTTCAAAAAGTATACCTTAATGCTCACTGTAGCCCAGTTTTCTGAACTTCTCCAGCATGTCGCTAATGATCGTCTCATAATCTGGTACTTACCGTTTCCATAAAATTGAGTACTCTATTTTTATTACCGCTCTCAGTTTGGTTCATGGATTCTTCGACGGAGTCTTGCAATAGCTGGCGGACCTGAAGTCCAACAAAGATTCTTGCTTTGATTTCTTCGTATATAAGCGATGGGGTTTTAGTGAAAACATACTTTGAAATAATTTCTATGGCTCATCTTTAATGTTAATTTCTGTAATTCCTGGCTCATCTTTAAGGTTCTTTGACCTTGGTGTTAGAGATTGTTTTGGTGGCTACGCTTGCCTTCGCTTTCCCAATATTCACATCTTGCTCGACTGTCCCACTTCCACAGAAAACAAGGCATTTTTGTTTAACCAAGCTGTTGGCCGAGTAGTAGACCAATAACTTTAAAATATCCACACATTAGCCGATCATGAACCTTGTACTGTTCCAAAAAGAATTTTTTTCGAAAATAAGCTTAACATTTTCGTAGTTTTCTTTTAATTAAGTATGCTGAATGGGCTATAGGAATGGATGTATACTTGTTTCCATTGAGAAGGAGAACTCCTTCGAGGCTTTCTTTGATGAGTCGATAAATAGCCTCCACTTTGCTAGTTGGTAGAAAACTCTAAAAAAATTCATAACTGCAGGAATATTGTGCAATATATCATTGAGTCTTCTTCGGAGAAATGAGGAACCAAAAAAGACTCTTCCTGGGACTAGCAGATTCTTGAATTTCACTTTACCCTAAAAAGCTCTCCAGGCCCTTTGGATAGACTTAAATCTCTCATGAGATCGACGAGTTTACTCTGTGTGAAAACTGCTGTGGCTCAGAGTTGTGAATTGTTTCGTCATAATAGATAGCATATGTTTAAGAACAACTGGTGGAGATCGTAGCAGTAATTCAGGTTCGCAGGGGTACTGGCCTTACAGCTGAAGTAATATTGTTAGGGTATACTCTGCTTGGTCTTCATGTTATAACTTCAAGGAACAAAAGCTGTCGTCGCTGATATGATCCCGAAGTTACCTCCACACCATAGAAATACAAATATCCAAATGTCATGGCTTTCTCATTACCATATTTCTACAATCACAAGCCCTACATGCATGGCGCACTTTAATTCCTAAATATGTATGGAATTTTTGGAATATTTGAAATTAAATTAGGCCATACGCGGCCTAATTTAATTCCAAAATATGCGATATTTTGGAATTAAACAGTTTAATAATTTATCCTTAAACTACGACATATTGAAAAGTAAGAAATTCGATGTCGTATTTTCAAAGCCAGCTGTGGTAGAGAAATGTAACTTGAAACATTTATAGAATGCTGTGTGCCCACTTAGAATTCAGAGATGTCCAACCTTTTTTCCGTACGGGGGCCGCATTCAAAATTAGATTTATTTCACGGGCCGCACAGAGTGATCCGATAAAAAAATTGTGTGTCACATTTTCTATATTTTGTTACTCGTAAAAGGAAATTTCTATTTTCATGTTACCGTTTTTTTCTTTTCAAGCTATATATAAAAAAATGCAAATTCCCAGCACTTTTATGTGCAACAAATCTCTGTCAGTGATTTATTTTTTAGATTTTATTAAAATGATAAAATTATGACTTACTTTTGTTTTTTTTTTTTTTTAAATACTTTACTTTTGTTTAAATGCTCATTTTAGAAAATTACAACCTCAAAAGGATCGCTGCTTTTCAATATTAAGGTGAATAAATAAATATAATGATAAACCTAAAAATGAAATATTCGAAAATTTTATTAAGTACAATACAAAATAACATTTACGGGACAAAACGTAACATTTAATGAGATGATTGAAGCTGGTTTTTAAATAATTGTTCAAAATTTGGTTGCAAATTTGTGAAGCCAATCTCAATACATAATGAAGATTTATGTCCTGATGGTATTCCTCGATGGAGTTCCAGGTCCTGATGGTATTTATCCACTTGTTCTCAAAACCTGCGCTCCTGAACTTACTTCTGTTCTATGCCACTTTTATTCACTTTCTTATTCCAAAGGTGTTTTTTCTTCTGCTTGGAAATTTGTTCATATCCAGGCAGTTCCTAAAAAGGGTGACAAATCCCGCCTATCCAATTACTTCCTACTCTTTCTAAAGTAATGGAGAAATCACTTAACAATCAACTTTTAAACTATCTAGAAACCTTCAGTCTGATCAACGATCGTCAGTATGGATTCCGTCAATGTCGATCCACTGGTGATATTTTGGCCTATGTTACCAATTTATGGACAAATTCAATGGAAAGATTCGGTGAAATACAAGCAGTTGCTGTTGACATCTCAAAGGCTTTCGATCGTGTTTGGCATAAAGATCTTCTAAACAAGCTTCGATCTTATGGTTTGCCAACTGTTTTTAGTAATTGGTTATCCAGTTTTCTCTCTGATCGCTCACTGAGGGTGATGGTAGATGGTTCTCTGTCTTCTAACTTCACTACTAATGCTAGTGTCCCCCAAGGTTCAGTTCTTTCCCTCCATTCTTTTCTTCTTGTATATTAATGACCTTCTTTCATTGACCGGAAATCCTATCCATAGTTTTGACGATGATAGCACATTGCACTTTACATTTTGTGAAACTTTGCCCTGCTCAATCAGCTTCAGCTTCTCGAATATCCGCTACCAATTCCTTAAATGCCGATCTCCAGGTAATTCTCCAGTGGGACAAAGACAACTTAGTTTATTTCAATCTTTCTAAAACTCAGTCTTGTCTTATATCTCGCAAAAAGGATTCTTCTGCTCCTATGCCTATCTTTAGTGACACTCCGATTTCTAGGCAAAATGATATCTCTTTTGGGGATTACCCTGACTTCTAATCTCTCTTGGCACAAGCACATTACAAATATTGCTTCCTCTGCATCTAAAAAACTTGGTTTTCTCTTTCGTTCTCGGCGTTACCTTTCTTCCAAACAACTGTTCTCTGTATAAATCGCAAATCCGCCCTGCCATGGAATATTGTTCCCACATCTGGGGCGGTGTCCCCAAAAATCTCGCTCAGGCTTCTTGATTCCGTTCAGAAGAGGGCAGTTAGGTTAATTAATGATTCATCTCTAACAGAGTCTATCCACTCGCTGTCTCATAGACGTGCTGTTTCTGCTGCTTTCATTTTCTAGAGATACTTCCATGGGCACTGTTCTTCTGAATTGGCTTCTATAATTCCCGCTCTCTCTTTCAAAACAGTCCGAACACGTGCCGCCACTAGCCAACATCCATTTACTGTCCAACTTCAAACCCACAGAACCAACTTTTCATCTTCCTCATTTATTCATTCAACTGCCGTTTTCTGGAACAACCTTCCTTCATACGTATTTCCTGAAAATTACAGTCTACAGAAGTTCAAGTCCAATGTCAACAAATATCTTCTTTCGTCTTCCAACTCAAGCACGGTACTACAGGTTCTAATACCACTCGTATTTGCGGTTTTCATAAAAAAATGCTCATCTGTTATTCTGTTTCTTTTTAAATATTTATTTGTTTTTTACGAGTGAAAAAAATTTGCTTGCAAACATACTGTGGGAACTTTTTTTCAATATGCTATCTTAATCCCAGACTGTATCGACAATTGTGGGATCTTAAAATACAATTCTGACTTCAGTTTACCTTGGAACCTCAATAGGCTGTTGCTTTACATTTAAAATCTAGAACAGAGGTTCTCACTTTCCTTCCAAGGTCCACAAGCTATCTGCTGCTCAATAAAATTATTCTATTTAGCCCTTTTAACATCAGAAGATTCCATGTAATGAGGATTTTCTTTTACTCTTCCCCAACCTGGATAAGTCCGGATACTTACTATATAGCTGTGGTGTTTCTCCTCAAAGATAAGACATATGTTATCAACATAACAAAGTTTATTTCACCGTTTGGTACATAATTAAAATACAAACATTAAATAATTCGTGACTATACAATTTCTCACAGCTATCTTTTACTATACATAATTATAATGTTCTCATATATTTCTTTCCTTTCAATGAATTTATAACCATCTAAAACCTATGAGCAATACAATATATATATATATATATATATATATATATATAATTACATTATTCTCTTGATACACATGAACATCAAATTGGACATATATCCTTCTGTGGCCTTCTGAGCCTTCGGTGGGCAATGAACAAACTAGTGGTTATTTCTCAAGAGTACAGACTATTTTGTTAATAACAGTAACACATCTAATACATTCTTTTACACATACTTCTAATACAGATGGGTAACTCACTCTTTCCCTCTCTATATACTATTGTTCCCACCGTTTCTTTTAAAATACAGTATTGAGTGCATCGTATTCATCAACTAACTGTCCTATTCATTTCTCCCCGTTTTTCTCCTTTTTTTTTTTTTTTTTCAGTTTACATTAACAAAATTTTCAGGACTTCTTTCACTTTCTTCTCTCTGCCTGGATGGGAGTTTCTGGGTTCAGGTCTCCTTCCAGCGGTTGTCTCCCTGGGCTTGGCCTTTGCTGGTCCACTAGGCGCACATCTCTAGACTGCTCTTTGTCGGTTCTCTCCACACATAAGGGCTTTGCTTTTGGGATGCTGCTTTGGCCATTCGTTTGGAACTCGAGCCAATTTTCTTCTCAATCGTTTCCCTCACTTTACTATTATCAATACCCACTGAACTGTGCCATTCCCAAAGCTCTCCGTCTAACAATTTCCCCACACACCTCCAACACCACTCTCACTCCCAAAAAAATTCTCTCTCGCTCTCCAGCGATTCTCTCTGACTCTCCCCGATTCCCTCCGGACTTTTCCTCTCACCCCGCTTTGTTCATCCTTCTTCCACCCTTTTCTTGACCAATCATCTTTTATTTCTCTTTCTTCATCTTTATTCTTATTCGCCAAATTCTTTTACCGTTGTCTCGGCCACGTTCTGGTAGGTCGCGCTCCTTTAATCGTAGCGGGGACATTTGGATGCTAAGAAATTTCTAGAACACTTCTTCTGACCATCCTTGTTCACTAACCCCTTTCGTCACACACATTTTTTAAGTGACCGCCCTTTAAATTTATAAGAGCGCACTTCGGTGTTGGCCTGTTTATTCAGCGCTATGATACCAGATCTCGGCTCGCTCTATGATCCCGGGCCTTTCTTATTCGGAGTCCGAACCCTTTCTTGGGGGGTGGGTGTTCCTTTGTCCATTTTCCACAGTGCAGCTCCCGCTCTACTTTGATAACAACGTTCATCCGAACGAAGTAGCCATTTCCATAGCATTTTCTTTTATTAGCGGAAAATCTTCAGATGGGAACGCCTTGTAGAATTCAAATAGTTTATTTTTGCAGTCTATATACTTATTTTTGAATCATATTTTGGCTTTAAGATCAATCATTTCAAATTGCAATCTAGGATTATAGTTTTCAGCCATAGAAGTAAATGGGTTCTCAAACAAATGCTGAAGTTTTTTCATGGGATTTTATAGAAAATCGACTTTCAAACTTGTCAAAAAATAATTGTAATAACGAAAGGCAACGATTCTTTGGAAATGTGTTTCTCCTTTAGCTCAGTACGACATTCAAAGTGAACTGAATTGTCTTGCTCAACTGGGATTTAAATAATAACAACTTATTCTGATATATGATTTGATGTCAGCAAACATTTCAGACCAATTTTCCTTTGCCTTGTAGTTTTAAATTAAGAGCATTTAAATGACTAGAAATGTATGTATGAATTGCAAGATCAAACAGCCACTCCATATTTGATAGTTGTTTTATTGGTTTCCCTTTTTCTGTGTTGAAACATTCGGTGATGTTTCAACAGCCACATTAAGGCCATGTGATCGTGTAAAATTTACAGTTGAAATAACCGCATTCATAACATGTTGGAGATCCAATACTTTCCCATAAAGAGTTTCTTGATGCACAATGCAGCGAATTCCAATCGGAGTTTCAGCTCCGATATCCATCATTTTCTTGGTTAATTCTACCCATAAGCCCAATGTTTTCGGAGCACTCCTTTATGTTGATCATAAGATTTATGATTGGAATCAGTGGCGTTTTAAATTAGATTCTCTAAAAACTCACGCAGTCTCCTAACACACCAAACACACTGCTTTTCGTGGTAATCAATAAAGAAATAGTCTTCAGTCCACCTTGGATCAAAAACACGACACTCCAAATCGATTTTCCCCTTTTGGAACATTTTTAAGAATGATTTTTTTAATTCAATACAAATTAATAATTAATTCAATGCAATGAACAAGCTATATCAAAATACATAACTGTATTTAATGTAATCCGAAATGACCAAGCACAGAGACTAGTCCAAAAAACAAATGCGAGGGATCATCTGTTTCTTATGGGTTAATAAAGCGAGAAACCAATAGAAATATACACAATAAAATTGTAACTGGGTATGGTGAATCAGCATCCATAATGTGTGCATCCATAACTAAGCCGACATAGTCAATAAATTGTGCATTACAATCCATAATGATAAGTAATTGATTAAATAAAATTTTACCGATCTTGGAAAGTTTCTAATAATTATCGTGATTATTGATTTTAATAATTATTGATTAAAGATTAATATTATTGTTTATATGTCTTTTTAAAGGTAAGAATCTCTAGCCCTCATCTTATTTTTAAATGACACTTTCTATTCATGGCTAAACATCGAATATAATTATATTATATTTGCGATTATTTAATAAAGAATTAAATTATGGACTCCTTAATACACTTACCAAATATTTTTACATTTGCTTTAATTGCGTTGAGAATCAGTTTCATACAGTGGTTAAGGCATCATTAAGTGAACGTAGTTTTGATTTCGAGATCTCTTTTCAATTTCTTGAGTTTTTAAAGAAATTGAAAAATAAAGTTTTATTGAGGTGCATAAAGACACTAATTAGTTCATCCTTTTCCTTACGTATTTGCGTCAGAGTGATAATTCATATGGTAATCTTTGTGCATTCATTAATTGGGTGTTATTAGATTTCGCGGTTTACTTACATAAAATAAAATGGTCGCTTTCATTTGAAGTGAAGTGTATTGAACTAAATTCCTGCATCAAAGGCAGATGGCGTAGTTTTTATAATAAATAAACTTCCTATTTCGCCTTGTCAATAATTACACGTGCACAATAGTCGGTTGGATGTTATTCAAAAATAAAAACTGATTAAAATAATAATAATGTCTTTCAATTTGCATTTTGCTGTGTACAAGATTGCTGCTTTTGACTTTTATGATGTCATACCCATTCCGAAACAAACATTATTAGCTTCACGCAGGTATCTGGATCACCACTGAGCATTATCTGTGTTTATAATTAACTAATTTATTATTTCATATGACATCTTGCTACAGCAGTTGTATTTTTGCATGAATATCATCGCCTGAATATACGTTCACCGTATTTGGCAAGAAAGAGTTAAATTGGACGCCATAATTTGTTTATAATAATCGAGCATAAAGTTTTGTTATTTTAAAAGTTTCCTACAAAGATGCCTCGCAGTAATGCTCCCGAAATTTAAAGGTTGCGAGGAACCGTGCTGCAGATCACGCAATCATATTTAATAAACATAAATGTAAAGCTTAAGTTTCTATTTCCAAACCAATTATGGCGAAATGTATAACTGTATATGTAACGTTTGTTACATAATTAATTGTTTACTGTAGTACACCGCATATTTTCTAATCACACAGAATTACTAGTTTCCTTTAGCTTTAACTCACACAACGAAGGCTTAAAGATATGACCTAATATTAATTCATTTATAAACTGCGCCGCAACTCCACTTGTGTTTCCATAATTCTCCTCTCCTCGCTTTCCAGTATTATAAAGGAAGATGGTCTTTGTTGTGGACTTAATTCAATAAACCGCAAGAATTGATTTTTAATTAATAATTAGCAGCCTTCTAAATATATGATCATTTCTCGCTATTCGATAGAAATTAATTGTGGAAAACTATTCCTCCAACTTGTAAATGGACTTGTTTACTAATACATTATCTGTATAATTAATGATGTGCGCATCCAGTCAGTAGTAAATGGTTTCAAATGCTTCAATAATCACTGTGACTATCTCCTGTCCACCTGCTGTTAGGCAGCAGTAGATGATATATTAGTAAGTGCCATTATAAACTTCTGTTTCTCTGGACGGACACCGTGTAGAGTTTCCATTCAATATACCTGAGAAAGCGAATGGAAAACTGCTTCCTTAGAAGCACGCAAAATGTACAGAATTACGTACTGAAATAATTATTATGTATTGATACAAGGAAAAGCCAAATGTAGCCTTCTTAAACCACGGACAATTGAGTTCAAAGATGGTAATTGGCAATGCTGTATACATGGAGCCAATAGTCCTTTCTCACAGGGAAATAGGTTATATAGCAGAATTTAACTAACTGACTCAACGACTAACACTATTTAACAGCTAACTCAGTCACGTTGTGAAAAAGGCCCATAAAATTCCTCACGTCATCCACGGCCTCGAAGTCGGGTATTTTCCACCCGGTGTAGGGAGGACGGCGATTCTACCAACTGTGCTACCCAGATGGGCTGTCGAGGTATGTAAATACTCCAAAATCCTTATGAATTCCTGTCACCACCGCAATTCACTATTTCGTTTAAATGGCAATAATTCTCTTTCTTAAAAAAATATATATAAAAATTATCGGATGGTTTTTTCCCCCTTTGCAGTTTCCCTTTTCGTCATTTTGTAGTTCTTGAAGGTGGTTAGTTTGCGTGATTAAAATTCACGCCATTTTAAAATCCTACGTACAGCCATCTGACTAAAACCAGTTTCTTGAGAAACTTTTCGTGTATATTTTTTCGGGCAGCCCACACATCTAGTAATAATAGCCTGCGCAGATATCCCCTTTGATCTTAGACACAGCCGGTCTCCATAAATTAATAATTAACCAATGTTTGACACTGATAAGTTACGGGCATAAACCCCAACTCATTTATATACTCACCCCTTACTTGGATTAGATCTCGTGAGGAGATGATTATAAAATTCCTCGCAGGTATCACGCCATCTTCTAACCGAAGTATTTAACAAAATGAATTGTCTTTCTCCTGGGCAGCATAACCCGACATGGATAAAAAACAAAGAATAACTGATTTTATGTATTGCAGCCACGAGGTCTGATTGAAAATATTAAGTAGACGAGCCCTACCACTTTGTAGTTCTACTGCTACTGCGTTACTTCTATTATTTTATAGAGGTGGCAGATTAGCTACAAATCAAGAATAGAAAAAACGTTTTACGAGAATGGCCCTCACCGGTAGCGCAGTTGGTATAATGGCTGTCTTCACACCGATTGGAAAAGACCTGAGTCTATCCCGTCGATGACTTGAGGGATGTTTTCGGCATTTTCAAAAGGTGGCTGAGTAAGTCGGTGTCAGGCAAGGGCAGCACGATTTTCCCTCCCGGAAAGCCGGGTTTTTCGTCCAGCAAACAGGCGAATTGACCACAGAAAGCACGCAATTTACAGACACAATATATACAAAGGCCCAATATGGTCTAAGTCTCTGATGCGCCTAAAACCCTACAAAAACAAATGTCCTACTAGAATGAGCTCTTTTTACACCCTTTTTGTATTTCTTTGTTTATTCCTGCCGGTGTACCATTAAAATATAGTGGCCAATACCTGAGTAGGCTCAACACCACCACGTATTCACAAGACTGCAAGAAATACGACATCCTTGAATGAGACAAGCAATAAATCAGCTGTGATATAATGACCATTAATGTGACAGTAACCAACAATGATGAAGGTATAACAACCAGTTATTTCATCTTCGCACCCAGCTGCGTGAAGCTTTCTTTTACTTGCCTTCTTCGCAACCGAATACTCCCATTTGTCCTTCAGTATGGATATATGTCGAGCTCGTTTTGTATTTCCTTAGCCTCTGACACCCTTCTTTCGCTTTTAGTCCTAAAAATGGTATGTGCATAGATTAAGTTTCTATTCTTTCAATTCTTAATTTTTCCTTATTTACTTTTAAGAGAAAAAAACTTTCTATTCAGTTTTTTCGATGTGGTACAGCTACTTTGTTGTAGGAATAATTATTAATATTAGTATTAGCCATACGGTGTAGGGAAGCCAGTCTTTTGCTGTGCTAGTAAAAAATAATATTAAACAACATCTGTTGTATCCACCGTTCATCTCCTCTGATAGATGGTGTTGATCCAATTTGCCTTTAAATTTCTCCAAGCAGTCAGCTTCGATGGAAGTAACTTATTCCAATGATTAACAACTCACTGAATAAAAGAATTTCCTACGATTAAGTCTGTTACTCCCCCCTTAACTTTAATTTATGCCCTCCGGTTCTAGTGGCATTTAATACCGTGAAAATTTTACCTTCGTTCATTTTATTATCCTCCCCCCAAAAAAGCGTTATAAACCTAAATTGGATTTCCTTTAAAATACCAGTTACCAAGCTCTGTAGCTCACACATTGAAGTCTCTCCTCTCGGTGCCCTCACGGATACTGGGTGGAAAAGTCCTCTGTTCGAATCTGATCAATGACGCAACGAATTTTTATGGGTTTTTTTTTCACAACGTGGCTGAGTTGGTCGGTATCACGCGAGGGTTGCCTGATTTTTTTCTCCCGGAAAAACTCCAATCCTAGTTTTCAGGAGAAACTCAAAAAAAAACAAAAAAAAAAAAACACTAAGTTTTCTAGTGGTAACTCGGATTGTTCTCCAGCAAACAGGCAAATCGACCACAGTACATACGTAATTTACTGATACACTGGGATGCTATATGTGTGCAATTCAGTGCGAGAATGGGTAAGAAGAAAGATTTAAGTGTCTTTGAATATGGCATGGTAATCGGCCGGTATGCGTATCTCGGAAACTGCAACCCATCTGGGGTTTTCAATATCGGCTGTATCTCAGTACAGAGATTGGTCCAATAACCAAATAACATCCAACCAACAGCGATAATCTGGTTGGAAACAGCTCGATGACTCGAGAGGCCAACGGAGATGAGGACAGACTTGTGTACTGTAATAGAAAGGCTATAGTCACCCAAACAACAACACAGTGCCACAATGGTAACCAGAGAGACTTTTCAGAATGTACAATTCGTCGTACCCTGTCATGGATGGCGTATCTTAGCAGATGACTGAACCGGGTTCCACTCCTGTCAGCAAAAAACGAAGTACGATTGTATTGGACTTAGGAACACCAGAATGTGGAGACTGAAAAAAAGTTGCCTGTTGTGACGATTCATGATTTGTGCAGTTTCATGCTGATTGGAGAACCAGAATAAGTTGAAAATAGCACGAGTCTTGGATCCACCCTGCCAGGTGTCAACAGCACATGCTGGTGGTGCCAATTTAATGGTATGGGAAGTTTTTTCGTGGTACACATTGACCACCTTGATGCCAGTGGAGAAACATTTGGAACGAGCTCTTTAGAACAGAGAATCAATTTATAACAAGCCTGGAAAGCAGTTGTGCAAACATGGACCAGCATCCCTGTGAAACGCTTTCATTACCACGTTGAGTTCATGCCACGACGATATCAGAGTTATCTGAAAGGGGAGGAGGGAGATCTATTCGCTATTTTCTAGATGTATCTAATAAAGTGGCTACTCGGTGTGTAGTAGAATCGTTACCTCTCACAGATTCTGCTTGCCGCCTGTATGTCCTGTACGGAGAACATTTTTCATATTCTTGTTATTTCTCCAAATACCCTTTCTGAATAAGGGGTGTTCGATTTTATAAGTTACAGCTCTTACTCCTCGACTTATATTATTGCAAAACACTCTTGAATCATCTACAATAATCTTACTTTTTAGAATTCTAGGATCATCTACAAGGTTCTGTCACATTCAAGAATCTTCTACAATGTCCTACCACAATCAAGAATCTTCTACATCTTTTTAGAATATTCTCGAAGATTCTAGAAATTTTTTAAATATTATTTCAGTTTTTTGTTTTTTATGCATAATAGAAGATATTTTACTAAAAATCTTAAAGGAGCACTGCTTGGCACTGGTCATTAACCATTTTTACGCTGAATTGTTCATGGAAAAGAAAGGCAAACAAAAAAAAAATCTATTCCAAAACGTCGCCCAGACACTTCATGCAGCCACGGCACAATTTATTTGATTTGGTTATACTACAGTATGAGAAAGCTGCTGGTTTTGAAGATGAAATTGCTAAATCTGTAGCTGATGTACTGTAAATGTGCGAATGGCAGCACAGAATGGTCACCTGCTGCGTGAGAATGTTGTTATGGAGAATATTGGCCATATACCTTGGAATGCTTTCTTTCGGGCAGGCAAGCCAGAAATTTAATATTGTGAAATGATGTTTCTGTCGTCATATTATGGCTCGAATCACCTGTTTTACTGCTTTACCTCCCCACAAATTTCCTCTTCAATCATTCATCCATAACAGTACGTTTCTCAACCATGTGAATCTCTTCGAGTTAAAATGGCCCAATTATGAAGTTTGCTGTGAACCAACACGAAACATAACAGACAGCACTGGAGAAGAACGTCGTCGATAACACGTGGAGACAATGTTACCCATACTCGGCAACTACAGCATTCTTAACGCAACTTAGGAACTTTTATGGGTGTTTCTCACATTCTCACCGCTAAACGAGGTTCGCAAATTTTCTTTCTGAAGCTCCGGTCTTCCAAACCGACCACAGGGTGCAATGTACAGACAACACACACACGCACACACACACTATACCAGGTGGCCTTAGTTGTTCGGTGAAATTCAGCACAAGCGAATCGGATATTGCATTATGTTCAAGAATGTTTTTATAGCGCTTCTTTTCTTAAAGTTCCTTCAATTCTGACGATGTCACCCTCTTCAGAAAAACAGAAGCAACCCCAGATCATGATGGAACCACCCTTATCAGGTCCACTTTACAGATTTTCTGTTTTAAATGATTTAGGTGGAGATGGGCATTTGCCTGGGAACCACCCTGAACCAGAATACACACACACACACACACACACACACACACACACACGTCGTGTTTGACTGTAGGCAATAAACAATGCGGCATCATTTTTTCTCAGTTGATTGTCTCACATAAACTCCAGGCTTGGATCCAAAAATTTCTAAATTTGGATTCATTACCAATTAGCAGAGGCATATGATACAAGAAAGCAAATTTATATAGCATCAGCCAAAAATAAAATAAAAAAAAATTTACACATCCATTTGCTCTAAAAGTTTGTCTAGTTCATCCTTGAATCTATTTAAGCTATCAACTTCCACAACGACCGATGGACGTTTGTTCCAGGAATCAACTACCTGCTGGTTAAAGGAAAATTTCCGCACATCTATTCTACAGTTGTCTTTCCTCAATTTGAATTTATGCCCCCTCAGGTTCGTAATCTGAGCAAGAGGAAGAATCCCATCAGCACTGGGCCTGCTCAATCATTCGTCCCCAGTACGTTTTCCCTCTGTTCAGTTTTCCAGTAGTGAGCTCTATGTTTAGCTCGAAACTCTTAGCCCAAGCCAAAACGTTTCTTTCGATTTTTCTGTTTTAAAAAGGGGGGTTTTTGGACCGCTGCACAACCACGAAGTGCTGCTTGTTTAAGGTGAAGTTTTACAGTGGATCTAGACACGAGATTTCCCTGTTCCAGTTGAACTCAACTCGGATTTCTGGTGCAGTAAGTCGTCCATTTCATTTAGAAATCAGTGCTATGGTCTTATCTTGTACTTTCGTTCTTACTCGCGGTCGTCCTGATCGTGGTTTGTCCTTTAAAGTGCCAGCCTCCACAAATCGTCGAATGGTAGTTTGTACTTTAAATGAAACACCTGGGTTTTTGCCAATACTTCTCATGGAATAACTTTCTTTATACAAAGTTATAATATTACTTCTTTTTTCAACACTCAGTTCCTTTTTTCTTGCCATTTCTATCACGAAACACCCAAAATTTCACCAAATACCCTTTCTGAATAAGGGGTGTTCGATTTTATAAGTTACAGCTCTTACTCCTCGACTTATATTATTGAAAAACACTCTTGAATCATCTACAATAATCCTACCTTCTAGAATTCTAGGATCATCTGCAAGGTCCTGTCACATTCAAGAATCTTCTACAATGTCCTACCACAATCAAGAATCTTCTACATCTTTTTGGAATATTCTCGAATATTCTAGAAATTTCTTAAATATTATTTCAGTTTTTGATTTTTATGCATAATAGAAAATATTTTACTAAAAATTGGTAAACAAGTCTGTCCTATTTTAATAAAAACTTTGAAAATTAAAAAAAATGAAGCATAATTCCAAACTTTTAGGTGGGAGCGTATATAAGTGTATACAATAAGAGTTCGAGAACTCTCTTAAGTATTAATTTAAACTAAAATAAGAGTTAAATATAATAAGCCATTAATGATTCATTAAATGCCACTTCTTTTCCTTTTGTACTCTATTTCAGTACTTCTTAAGGAAATCTCTTCTTAATTCTGTATATCCTTTTTTATTATAGACTGATATGTCCGTGTTATTAGATTTATGGAATTTATGAAAAGCAATTCCATAAATTTGGTGAGAAACGGAACATTTTTTTAAAAGATTTCCTTCATACTTTATAAGCTAGTTTTAGTTTTTATTTTCTTCTCTTCTCTTGAATTATCTCTTCTCCTACTTGACCTTTTCCTTTTGGTTATGTCTAGATCATATTCAATCCATTTTGCTTTATTTTTTTTAAATTAGGAAACACGTAATTTGATGAAGAAAAGATTATTCTTATAGTGGGACTGTTCATGTGGTAATCTTGATTGTTCCGGCTAACTCAGTGAAAAATTAGTTGCTGAAATTTGACCGATGGCTGGATTTTTCTAGTGTTTATTTTCACACAATAATAGGGTAATCAAGTCTCAGAATTAGCAGTAGTTTTTTTCGGGATGCCCTAGTTTTGTCCCCACAGACGCACAAATTGAAGTGACCTTACTACATACTCGTACATCGTCTACAAAAATCAAGTTCGAGTATTGTACTTGATGATAGGGCGTAATGTTATGACGATCAGCTCTGATGGAAAAGGACCAAGAAAGAACATGGATTTTAGAATCAGGGCACCATTGACCCATTATGATAAAAATCGTAATATGACCCGGATATCCAGTCTAGTGAGCTTTTGTTCTTTCTAATTGCTCCAGAAGGCTTATTTAGCTATAATTAAAGTAAGTTATCAATCAAAGAATCAGGAATTCATTCTGTACCATTTAAAAACAGTGGGCACGTGGAATAACAAAATAATTTCGAGGAATCGCTAAAATTTATTTCAGATTTTTTATTTTCTTAAAAGGAACACGTGTACAATCAGTAACAGGGCATACCATGATACATCAACCAATGGCATAGCAATGGCAATCAGCCTAGACCTCTCTAAATTATGTCCATTCATTCCAACTAGAGTGCCATGGGATAATGGTAAAAGGGTTAATATTTGATCACATCTTAAATTCTTCGTTAAATTTATTGTTAACCAGAGAGTAGAATATATCTGTGTGGGTGTTAATCACCAAAGCCACTATGAGGCGTCATTGTATTTTGTCTGTATTTATGTGTATTCTTCGGTCGGTTTGCTATTCGCTGGAGGGAAAACCATGGTATCATCTCTGAGACTGACTAAACAGGCCACATTGTAAAAAAAAAGCCATAAAAATACCTTGCGTCATTGAGAGGATTCCAACTGAGACTTCTTCTACCCGATGTGGAGAATACGGTGGGTGTTTATAATCACTGTAGTACCCACGAGGACTCAACAACCGGAGAAGTCGATGCCATATTTATTTGTAAGAGTTGGTAGCCTATAAATGGCCCACAGTTTTCCTGAGTCGCTGCGTGACTTGCAGGAAAATGTTTGATGCTCTCTCAGGTGCACGTGAAAACTGAATTTTTGTAGATGTTCGGATGCATTAAGTAGGCCAGAGGGGATTTTATATATCGATTTTAGATTTGTCTGGATTTTTTCTCGTCTCAATCGGCTTAACCTATCGCTAAATCTGGAACCTCTCCCACTGACTTTATCATGGAAATACTCAGTAAAAATTCACAAAAAAAGGTGAATATTTGCTGCTTCCAAAGAATGAAGCCTTAAACTACGGATCAGTAATAAAAGTTTCAGGACTCAAGCAGACTAATTATCAACTAGAATTGATAATTAAATCGAAGAATTAAAAGTTAGAATCGATAATTAAATTACTTTATAATTGAATTTGTATTTATTTATAAATTCCAGTTACTTTTAGGTCATTTGGTTTTATAATTTGTTGTTCTTTGTTATCACAACATTATTATTCACCATTCTGCTTTTACTAAACTATATCCTCTGTAAGAATTGTTAGTTACTAAGGGAAAGATCAGCAGAAGCCATTTCCCGAGTGGTTTAGTTCTGAAGAAAATTCTCCTTAAGGGTGTTAAAGAGTGTTTAAAGTCCTTAAGAGTGTTTAAAGTGTTAATGCAAATAAGTAAACGCATTCCAGATGCATTTTGACTGCAGCGGTGATTTCAAATAAAACAATTTAGTAGTACAGTTAACAATGCTGCATCATGGTCTAAGTCTCTGGACTCTGCAGCAATACCAGTTAACTATCGTGTTCCCATAGCCAAATAGAGATGAACCTCAATAGCTGAGAGTAGAATCGTAGGAGTAAAGCTGTATTTATTTCCCCGTCTATTGTCTGATGCACACATACTTAAAAACAAAAAAAGGCAGTTAGTCCTAAATAGGCTGAACCTTTGGCCTACCACAAAATCGAAAAACTGCTTAATCGTACTGTTGACCGGGACAAAATGCGTACGTGTCAATGCCCAGAATGACCGCATCTTTTCAAACGCGTCACCCCTCGAGGGGACAACGAACACACACACCCCCTACAGCGAACTGGTGACTATTTTTCTCTCGAGAGAGATATCATTAATGGAAGCTTCGAGTCATTAATTTTCACAGATGACACAATATCAGCACACATTGTACCCGTCTTCTTCTAAATGAACTCGGGATTACGCATTCCCACGCGCATACGGGCGTGCGACTGCTCTCGCTCTGTCTAGAGAAGTCAATTAAAGTGTGTTACGTCACCTCCGTTCGACTGTCATGCTGGTAACTAGATGGCTTCACGACCTCTGAGATAGCGTCGACTCCAGGAGGAGGAGGGCAGATGACTGTATTTTAACTGTTGCCATACCACCTGCCTCGTGTATGTTTTCTACTCGATAGCCATTTATTCGCAATTTTATCGCTCCGGGGCATCTAGTGACTGAGAGCGTCTGTCTCTCTCTCTCTCTCTTCCCTTCCCTCCCCCTCTCTATAGTCGAAAATGTTATCTGAACGTTGATCCCATACTCAAGCGTTACAGAGCTATGATCATTTACAGTTAGGCGTTACATTCATTACCGAAAAGTAAGTAGATGAAAGCTAAATCGAGAATCCATACGCATATCTGGTTTTACAGTGTTCGATAATCGTAGGTGCCAGTAATTTTTGCAAATTTTAGTTTTTAATAATATCTAACACAACTTAAATACGACACCAAGATTTTAGTTAATGTTAAAACATTGTTAAAAATGGCTGCCATTTGCTTTCTGTGCCAACACACGCCGTTTCGTTCGTTGCCTTTTGAATATCAATCAGTCTTTTCCCGTACTAAGCATCCATGATTACAAGGATCTGTATACGATTTTTGCTGGTAAATTTTCTTCTTGTGCCTTCATAGGGAGAAATCAAGGAGATGAGATGCTGTAACTTCTTTGTCTAAAGTTATGGAATGCCACCCTTAATGTGGCGGTTAGGGTAAATGCCGATTCGGGTATTCTGTTACTTGTCGATCAATGGGTAGGGCGCCATGTCGAAGCCGCACTCTTAAGCTTATCTTGAACTCTGTGGGAATGAATGAATTTCTGGTTATACTCCGCCAAGAACACTCAGATCAGAGGAATTTACAAGCAGACATTTAAAGGTATCACGTTCATATGGATTCGAACTACTGGCAAAACAAACCTGTATGCTGCTGTACTTCATGTTGACCACATGGCTACGTCAGAATGCTTAAAGGCTCACTCTTGGTAAGCGGTTAGACCTCATTCTACATCCAATCACCATGACCATCATTAGCCATTTTTCAATCCACTGCAGGATGAAGGCCTCTCCAGCAACTTTTCAGTTCCTTCTGCTTTGTGCAATTGGCCATCGATTTACTACCCACGAACTCGTGAATTTCATCTATCCATCTCCGTTATTGTCTTCCAGGTTTTCTTTTAGCTCCTCTTGGGTACCATTCTGTTATTCTCTTAGTCCATCTGATACGTCCAGCTATGTGTCCTGCCCAAATTCGTTTCAGTTCCAATAACTGCTACCATACGTGCCGGAGGCGTGTTTATTTTATATATTGATAAATTTAAGCTCATTCGAAGCGAGACAACTAATTTTAAAACTGTATGCGCGAAATTGGAACATGGAAATAATATGATTTAAATTTTGTCTCATTTACCTTCCCCATGATTACAGTGACCAGACCTGGACGGATATTATAATATGGATGATCCATAGTCTGAGCAAATGCACACTTTCTGTCCTGCATTTGCATGATCAAGAAAACATTTACTTCATCTTCTATCAAAATTCACCCAGCGCTCCTAATTCAGAAACAGTGCTTCTATTTTACGTCAAACCAACTCCCCCTGCAGGTGGAATTTGATTGGGATGTCGAAGTTTTCAGATCCCCATTGTCAAGGCCGACGAGATGAGAGTTAGCCGGTGTACAGTACCCTGGCTCGGATGAGACCTTAAAGTTATATTTAAGTAATTAAATTCATTTTTAATTATAGAAATCTTTATTGCAATAATATTCAGCAAAAAATCTACAAACTAAAATAATAATGTTTTTATTTTATTAATTTTTAATTTCTTCACATCTACATGTACACACACTAACACAAGGAGGGAGTGTTACGCACTTTCACTGAGGTCTACGTTAACTTTCTACGCCCTTGCCTATAATATCAGACTCAAACTGTTGTCTCCTTGGAATTCCTGAACATGGATGCGATTTTGAATCAACTGAAGAACACAGACATCAATGGTAGAACAATCAATCGATGAAGCTATTCAGGCAATTTCAGCTGCTGCAATAACCTCCATTGCGCTCGTTGACGCTTCTTAAAAAGTTGGGATTCCAGCACACACCAAGCCATGGTTAGGTTAGGACACGATGGTTAGATTATTTACGTATTTGTAAATAAGCAGATGTATAGAAAATGGCAGAACACTAGGTCGGAGTTTGATTACACAGAATACAAAAGATAAAGAGCCAACTTTCTTAAAATGAAGAAGCAACCATATTACTGAATCGTGAAAGGCGGTTTGTCTGTCTGCCTTTCACAATTTTTATTTGGTTCCAAAAAGATGCAAAACTAGACAAAAATTTTTCCGAGAAATGAACGTTCCAAACTTTTCCAATACCAACAGGTGACCAGGCCAATACGAGGCCTTATCACTGTCTTGGATCCAGCAGGCCAGAACTGTCCTCGCTCCATCTCACCTGAGAGAACCTGATTGAAGCAATTAATAAACTGTCCCAAAAGGCAAATATTGATCCAGATAGCTTTTCGTTATTTATAGTGAAGTTCTACAGTGTAATTATAATCGACACGCTCTTGAAAATCTACTATAAAATCCTATAAAAACGCAACTGTCTCGAAGATCTAGAACAGGTATGATGTGAAGCCAGCTCCTAAGAATAAAAACGCCAAGGATCCGAAAGACTTCCGTCCTATTTCAATAGGATGCACGTCCTAAAAGCGAGTGGAAAATTAATAAACATGTCCAAAACAGACCACTCTTTTGGACGTGGACATGGATATGTGTTGTATCTTATGTCGGGCGGCTCCTAAATGTTAGTTAAGTTCCAACGTGGTACATTGTAATGATACATAACTCTATAAATTGGCCAGAAATGTATGTGCTGTCTTGGTGCAGTGTAGTGTAGTGTATTTTTTTGTTTTTTTTTGGTCACTTTTCTACCAAGAAGGCTATCACCTGGAAAGCCTTTTCAGTATCCCTTCATGCCATCAGGAGGCGGGCCACAACTATGTGCATACTGACCTACTAAGTGAATAGGACAGTTTAAAAAATTCCACATCCACAGGGAGAAAAATACAAAACCTGTGAGTGCCAGAAAAAAAAAATAATCAATAAAAGTAAAATAAAGTAAAAAAGAATACACTAAATAAATAATATATATATATATAATCCCACACTGACCAAAGGCCAATATATATATATATATATATATATATATATATATATATATATATATAATCCCACACTGACCAAAGGCCAATTCCAGCAGTATCAGTAGGAGCCTCCACTAGGAAGATAATGGAGATATCCCGTAGTTGGGTGAGAAGGCATCTCCGGAAATCAAAGGTATGGCGATCAAATTCTTGCACGAACTGGAAATTTTCTCTGGTACTCAAGAAGTCCAAATCAGTTCCAGGGACAGTCAGTGATACTAGTGGAGAGAAAAAGATTCTGTCAAAGATTTAGGCAATGGTATAGAATACGTTCCCGGTCTTCTGGGGTGCCACAAGAACAGATTGCTAATTGAACAAGGTTGCAAGCTGCAAGATTGGCATTAAAAGAGCCATGGCCAGAGAATAAGTAGAGACTGTATAGACCAGGATGGAACTATTTAGATATCTTTATTGCAATAATAATAATAATACAATGGATATATTGCAATAAGCCCTTCACGGCCACAAGGCCAGGGGTTTCTGAGTGGACTCCAACTTGGCAAAGGTGACGTTAAGGATAAACTTTAAAATAATAAGACCCTTAGAGGTAGTGGACCATCTGTCTTTCTAACGCTGCGTCAAAAGATTCCAACAGCGTGTTTTCTCCGCCTTGGGATACAAGCCTCGGTACAAAAGGAACAGATCAAGGAGCAGGCAGCCGTTAAGGACTGTGTCTATACTCCTGCCTTGCAGGAGTATAGACACAGTCCTGCATATTGCTAAAAGCATTTGGCATTGGATGCAATAAAGTTTAGACTGGACTGTAACCTTCTTAACATGCCAGAACGAGGGGACCGCGCCATAGGAACAAATTGGTAAAAATACAGCTTTATGATACAACCGGAGGGAGCGAAAGTTGTCCCCAAAGACGTTTGGAGAGACGCAGAAGTGAGAAAGTATATATTTTTTACTTTCTGTGAAAGATGTTCCAATTGTTTAGCGAATGCAAGCTTGCTATCAATGATCAGGCCAAGAAATTTTAGAGAGAAACCATGTACGGTTATTTCTTTTGAATTCTTACAACAGGTGGGCTTGAAATATTAAGTGAGCCCTTAACCAGCATTATCTTAGTTTTTGCGGAGGATATGGATAATTTATTTACAGTGGACCATTGAGAGAAATCTGGCATTACTAAATTGGCAGTAGTTTCAAGAGAGGTACGGGAATTATCCTGGATCAGCAGAGTGAGACCATTCGCGTAAGCCAATTTGGAATTAGAAGGAAACGTTTTAAGGAGCCACTCGTCAAGAACGATGTTTCAGACGATACTAGTCTACTACTAACTTCTTTCAATAAAAACTATAACGCGGTTGCAAACCGAACATCAGAAGATGCGCATTACCCAGCTGGCATCCATTAACGATCTCTACTTTTGGTCTCTGGAACAACCCCCCCCCCCCAACCTCCTCTCACCTCTATTTCCTAAAAAAAATGCAACTCACAGAAGTAAAGCTCGAACAAGTTTCTCTTATACCTCAATCTTTAAGGTATCCATGGAACTTTTTAATAGGATCTAAAGAAAAGTAGAATTTACATTCAAAAACGAAGTTTTCCATCAGAAACATAAAATGAATGGCTGAGTTGAGAAGTAGTAGTAGTGTAGGAATGGTTGAGCAAACATTTGTTGATGAACAGGCAAGTCATCATCTGGGCGAACTGAAGGAAGCAGAAATTAGGATCATTTTATGATATGGCCAAGACAGCCGTTAAGGACCTACAAGCTAGGATGCAGAATCACACGCTTTTAGTGGACCGTGGTTCCAAACTGCCAAATACGGTTAATAACTGCATGCATTGTCAATTAATGTAAACTCTTCTAACCTACTGGTGGTTCTGTAGTATAAAACAACAAGCAGGTAAGCTTGTGTGCATCTATCTGGAGGAGTATATTTGCTGACGGTGAGTTCCATTCACCCATGACTGTTTCTGGTGATTCAGAATTGTACTATGTGTATATAAGTTTACTATATTCCTATGCCATTCAAAAGATTCCAAATATAGCGATTACATTGATTGTTTGTGCCTGGTATCAGGAAGGAAATGTCTTTCAGATAAGCAAGAAAATTGAAACATATTTTTATCTGTTACTGTTGATGGCAGGATCTATAAGGGTAGATTAGAAAGGTCAAGAATATGCCAGTACGATAACCATGTTATCGAACTGGCATTCACAATTGTCTGTAATTGAGAGGAAAGCATATACAAGCAGCACAAGTGTGAGTGCATATAAGTCCGGCCCTGGAGTGTTTAACCAGTGTCCTCTGTTAGCCTATGAGGAAAGTGTAAACGAGACTTCGTATCGTATATTGAAAATGCGTAAACACGAAACCTGCCAAATAGTGAAGCAACAATTTGTTTATCTGTTTGTGCAGTTCTCGGGCACTCTTCAAAATACAATGAAAGTTCGAAACATTAGTCTAAACGTACGCTTTCAAGAGTAATGACAAATGTCATGCAAAAGAGGCTGTGAATAGTCGACTGTCCCATTTAATTTAATGACAATTTAATATAATAGTAGGTGAGGCGAACGGAGTCAATTAACTGAAAATGCGACTTGTCGACGTATACATGACAGCTTCAACAACTCTAATTAGATTCCAGCGGACTTTGTTTAACTTATTTGTCAAGAGGTCATGTATAAATGAATTTAACTAATAGAGGATGCTTGCATTCAGATCTCTCACACACTTTAGACAATATCTGAATACAAACTTTCCGATAACATGGAGATTTCTGATCTAATGAGGCGCATATGTTACCCCGAGAAACAATCCAGTTCGTAGTTTATTTTGGATCAAATATTACATCTATTCATGTCCACGAAACTCATTTCAGACAACTTCAGTTCTATGCCGATGACTCGTTCAAATGATAGCACTGAGCTACAATATTGCCTAGATTCGGCACGGTCCAGAACTGTATGAACTTGAACTTTGTGAAATATAGCGCTGTTGATTCATTTCTAGATCTAAGCAGAATTTTAAGGTCTATATTCCCATATTGCTTTTAGGTTCTTAGATCTAACGAGACGCTCATGTCATGGATTCTTCTACAGCTCCCATTATTCTTCAAATTTATTTTTTTATTCTTTAGTGACCTGCGAACGTGCCACATTCCTTTTTATTTTGCTTTTTTCGTGAATTCCCAAGTTTAACAGTTTCATTTTTATTTGAGAATAAAAAAGAAAAAGAAAAAAAAAAAAAAACGCACGTACGAACGAGCTCACTAGCTATTTTTTAAATAATTCATTTTATTTATCATTGTTTATTATTATCAGACAAAGAGATACTCGAATATAATTCTGCATTGAATTATTTCCATATTTTTCTATTTTTTTTTTAATTAGACGGAAAATGTTATAATGTAAATTTGTCATATTTTAAATATTTATAAATACGACCTCCAGAGGACTTCTAGTAGCCCAACTTCAGAACTCGTCTGCTAGTTCAATTTAAAATATCACTTATAATATTTCGTTAATTTATGTTGGACTAAATATTTCATTATTAGTGCAAAGATATATAATCTTCCGCAGAAGAAATTAGTTCTTTGTTATAATGCAGACTACGGTCCCGTAGCCGAGAGGCCAAGCGTGAGGGTGCATATATACATGCGATTTGAGTGACAAGAGTTCAAGCTGTTACTGTTATATACGGTGCTGTCTCTGTTATTATCTTCCTGTCTTGTTAACTCCTCCGACCGTGTGCCCATCCGAGAATTTAAACAGAAACTTTATTTTTAAATTTGTATAATTATTTTGTATATTATTATTTATTAGTATATAATTTATTATATACTAATAAATATAATTTAAATGTATATAATTTATTATTAATTATTAGTATATAATTATTTTGTATAATTATTTGTATGTACACCGAATTGTCTTGTATAAAATTAGCGTACTTGAATCTAATTGAAGTATGCGAGAACTGTTCTTATGAAAATAGTTTCCGTTAATAATTAGACGAACGAACAGTGCTCAACAAATCGATTTCTAATTGCTTAAAGTGTAACCTTCAGAAATATAGTTTTTTTATATTAGTTTTGATAGTCTATGAAGCAACACTGCTATGGCCATAGTGCCCGTTTATGTCTCAATTATGTCTGTACACGTGTGTGCGTATTGAGGAACAGATTTTCATATTCTTCTGGTCCAAATACCTTGAAATTGCTCACGGGTGGAGCCCAATTTCCTTCAACTGAGATTGGCTACAGCCCTGAAAGAGGATTTTAAGATACGTTGAGTAAAAAGGTTTCATTACAGCTTCTTTAATTCTTCTAAATGTAAGGTTTAGCACATGAGCAACAGAAATCCAGGGGTTGCTTACAACTGGGAAGGGGAGGTGGAGCTAAAAGTGGCCCAGGACAAAGAAGACTTACAGTCACGGTTCAGTCTGACAAGAAATTTTCCATGCAATGCCAACAGGTAGCTAGAAGGGCACGTGGTGTCTTGTCTCTGATGTCTAGAACCTTCGCCAGTATGGAAAAGGATGTCCGGGGTTCCTTTGTATAAGGGTGAGACCGCATTCAGAATATTGTGTTAAGGTCTGGAGGCTACACTTGAAGAAAGACACAGAACTTCTAGAAAGGGTTCAGAGAAGGGCAACCAGATTGGTGAGGGGTGCCAGTCGATGTCCATAATGGCTTAGAAAATGAAGACTGCAAAGCTTGGCAACTAAACAACTTGTGGTGGGAGGGAACCGATTGAGATATATAAAGCCCTGAAGGGAATCAGTAAAGTGAACGAGGGTGGTACATTTCCAAATGCTGTTCACCGAATTGTCTTACAAAAACTGACTCGTGGACGTGATTACACGTCCCATAAAAGTACTGATACTATTACAAAACTTGAATTTGAAACTTTAGGGGGACAACCCCCTTGTACACCTACTCTCGTTTCTTTTAATTTTTTTTTTTTTTTTTGGCTTTCTTCTTCTTCCAGTCACATAGTTCCTTGAAGAGCTGTTGTGGTCACCAACAAATTCATCCAACTGCATCGATCATCTGCTATACGAACGGCATCGCAAAATGTCACGCCCAAAAGTTCACTTATCCCATCCTTCCACCTAGTTGAAGGTCTTCCTTTAACAGCAGTTTTTGGAGTTGGTTTTAAGTACGGACACTTTAAGTAGTATTTGAAAGGAAGTCACGTTGAAAAGTTTCTTTAATCTTCAGCTGTTTCTTTAATGGTGCTTATAATTTCTTCTAAGACACCGATGTCCGTGTCTAGAAGTTATATGCATCCAAATCTCCACCTCAGAGGGTTCTTTAACCACTCAATATTTATTTTCTCTCTTTTACACATAAACGTAAACAAATGCGGTTTACTGGCTCTTTTAAAAGTTGTTCTAACATCGATTTATAGTACGTACACTTTCTGTATCCAGTCTGATTCATTTATATGGAAATGTGTGGTCTAGAAATGGCTTAGTTATTATACGGTTAATGATAGTATCCAATTACTAAACGGAAAGAGAATTGTAATATGTATTCGATGGCTTTCGGTGATTATATCTTATCTCATCAGTGGGGAAACAGGAACAGTTTCAGCTGGAGACAGAGGGGAAATTAGGCGCAGGAAATTTCTCAGCATGCAGCGAGTGGTGTCTTTACACTAGCCTTTGCGCAATAACATAATCCATCGACTATTTACTCCATTAATATTAAACGGGCAACTATGATTTGTTGCGGAGCTCTCGATCTTGATTATTTATCAAAATATAAAGCGCGTGGTATGTAAATAGGAGCCGATAAGCCGATTTACTACACTGTCTATTTTAAAGAATACTTTGCCAAACTTTTAGACTAAATATTCGTAATTATATTTGCATTTGATCGTTCAGGAAACAACGCGCTCTTTCACAAAGCGGGACTAAATGAAATGTAGTTTCTATTGTGTTCTGAAGCCAACGTTTGAAAAATCTTTCCATGTTAAGTACTCGAGATGCTTATTTCGATGTCTGGCTGCAGGTGGTTACCGAAGACCAGATTAATCAGCCGCAATAGAATTGTAAATGAATTGTAAATTTGCCATGAAAGGACAATCTAAGTAGCTCTGAATATTTTTATGAGTCCCTAAAATTAACAGAATGAATGCCTTGAATTTCCATCACGTTTGTTATTCTGTGTGGCAAATATAAACACTTTCAAATCTTACAATTCTAAGAAGATTAATCTCGAAAATAAACTTTCGCAATATGTTAATTTAATTGAGGAATTTGCTAAGCAACGTTTAGTTTTGTTTTTCTTCATATTGCACGCTAATGCTAATGTCGATTTGTACTGCGTGAGAATATAGTGGTTTCACCACTTGTCACTCGTTTGGAAAAGTCTGGGCTCAATTTCTGTTTACGTCTGAGGAATTTCTGAAGGCCTCTTCGATCGAGGCTGTAGTTAGCCGATCTGAGGAGGAAGGGACGGATTTCCCTCCTGAGGAATTCTAGGTTTTCCAGTCACTAGTTGCTTGGAAGCCGTTAACATACTTTATTTTATATTCCCATAACGACCACATGAATATTAAGATAGTTTATTTAGCTATTAACTAAACTCCTATACATCAAGGTTCCCGAAACGTAACCTTACTGGAACCCATCCTCGGACCATACATAGGCTGTTGCCAGCCTCCTGCTTGCCGAATGTCTCAATTCCTACTGCGCATTACGTGCAGTAGGAAATGAGATTGTGAACTACTGTCATCATGAGTTCAATGAATTGCACCTAATAGGGAGGGGGGCCCGTGACTATAATGGCTATAGTTGCTTCTTTCAATAGAATTTTTGTATCCTTTAATTTAAATTATCACCAATTGCGAAAGGTTTCTAATTTTTTGCCCACTGAGTGCAGTATACTACGCGTAATAGTTGTAATATACTACTATACTATGTGTACTTTAATATATTAATGTATTTAATGTATGTTATATGATGGCCGTTAAATATTCAAAGTTGTATTTGAGATTAATTTTCAATTACCGTCAGTCACACGTATCATATCATGGCTATTCCCCCCCCCCCAGAAATATATCATCATTGTTATATCCTCCCCCGAAGAAAAACTGTTTGGATCCGTCAGAATTTCTTGAGAATCGAAGAGCCTTCCCAGTGGTTTCGAAAGTCTTGATTCGGTGATCATTATGTTAGAGTTAGCATTAGCAATGGCAAATTATGCAAGAAAGCAAGCTTATACAGCATCAGCAAAAAAAAAAACAACAAAAGAAAAGACACCTCCCATTTCACCCATCCGTTCGCTCCAAAAGTTTCTCCAATTCTTCCTTGAATTTATTCAAACTATTAACTTCCACAGATGGAAGTTTGTTCCAACAATCAATCACCCGCTGGAAAATTCCGCAAATCTCTTTCCACAATTTTAATTTATGCCCCCTCAGGTGTGTAATCTGAGCAAGAGGAAAACTCCCATCAGCATTGAGCATGCTCAAACAATTCAAAGACTTATACACCTCAATCAGATCACCTCGCAGGTGCCTAGTCTCCAGACGCTGCAATTTGCAGAACTTAAGCCTTTCTTGGTAAGAACACCCCTTTGTTCCCCTCACCAATCTCGTTGCCCCTCTCTGAACTCATTCCAACAACTCTACATCCTTCCTAAAATGAGGCCTCCAGACATGTACTCAAAGTGTGGCCTTACCATTTCCTGATACAAAGGGATAACCATCTTTTTATCTCTAGTAGCAAAATTCCTGTATTTTATTGACAAGACCCCCCCCCCCCAATGACCTGCTGTGGCAGCCTGTCTGCACTGCTCAGAATTGCTATTAACAAATTTAAAAAATGTGACTAATTTAAAAAAGAAGAAGAAAAAAATATAAAAGTTCTTTCCCTTTAATTATTCGATGCGTTACACATTTCCAGGATAATAATCTGCCGCAAACTGTTAAAATTCTTTGGACTAATCCGCTTTTTAATTCTAATAATAAAAGAACTTAGCGTTATTACTAATTAATGCTGGAAATAACTAAAGAGAGAAATTTATACTCCAGAAAACGTTTGTTATTTTTAAAACTGAAAGCGGTTCACGAATATTAAGATATAATAAAAGTTCGGGCACACATACAGATAATAGCAACAAAGAGTTGAATTATGTATGCAAATACATTCAGCGTATTGTCGACAAAACGGAAATTAGTAACTTCGGAGGCGCGCATTTGTATAATATATCGATTTACAGAAGTCGTTAATATTAGAGCGAAGCCATACCTCTGGATCCCTATTAACAGAGAATAAACGTTTCCTATAAAGCGTTTTACTCTGCCTGGAATCCGCTTTATCGATGAAGGAATTCTGATCCTGTTGACAGAATGATAAGTGAAATTAAATGTAGCAGATACTTATAGAAAGGGAAAACAATTTTCGAAGCGTGTTGAACGGGAATGGAAAATCTTATGCAGCAGAATGCGGTGGCAATAAACGAAATTGATAGCAGTGCGCATGCAGTTTGAATGAATTGCAGAAATACTGGAAGATTGTTATGTCCACGTAATAATAGTAAATATTGCCAATTGAGAATGATCTACGCGGATAAATAAATCATTAATTATCCATATAATAAAAGCGAGAAATTAAAGAAGTAAACATTCCACATTTTAAAATAAATACACTATCCTACCAAAAGTCATGGGAACGATCTTCTGATTGTAAATAATTGTGTTACTACAAATAATTTGCATAATTTGAACAGCTCGTGGTGAAGGTACTTCCGCAATATGAGATCAGGGTACTAAGTATCAAAATAGAAAAATTTAAATGTTGCGCGTTGAACTTTGAATTTCAGAGTTCATTACTGAACTTTGAACTCCGTTCAAAGTTCAGTAATGAACATTGAACTCAAATTGCTATTAACTTCAAACTGCTATTAAGTTCGTGTTCATTACTGAACTTTGAACTCCGTTCAAAGTTCAGTAATGAACACGAACTCGTTATCTACGTTAAAACTTTAAACCTGTAGCTGCACAAATGTTATACGATGCCAATCTGCAGTAATTAAACTATGCTGTGGCGCATACTGTTCGCTACTGGGTTCTGCCCTTACCAGAGAGCAAGATAAGTCGCTAAATTGTACTGCTTGCAGTCTACGTGCACCCTTACTATGATTAATCGGTGGTTTAGAGATGAAACTGCCGCTACGGCTGTCTCCAGCAGATGACGTTTCGTGCAACCAAAAGTCTCTTCGGTGGGCGACAGCTTGGCATAGCAGACGTCAACATCAGACATCCAAAAGATAAGTAAGAGAGATAAATTCAAGCGGAGAAAGGGAGTCGCATACAAGGCATCGCAGGGTGGAAAGGAAAAATACTTATTGTTATACGCGAAATTTGAGGTATAAATAGTTGGATAAAAATAGAACATTAAGTCCAGACAATGACGTAGAAAGGAATTTATGATAGTTGGAAATGTTCCTGGAAGTTCGTTGTGGAACTTATAAATTTCTGGGAAACAGAGCGGGTCGTAGAATACTGTCCGACCACTGAAGTATGAAAAGCTAAAATTATTTCGCTATTAGGGTTCACCGTGGTGAAATTCACGTTTTATAGTACGGAGCATGCAATCGTTAATCTAAAAATTGCATGATACGAATGATTTTGATTTTTAGGGTTATGCAAGCCAAAGCTTTTTGGTAGCTTTTCAAAATGGAATGCTAGCATAAAACTGAACACGCGGTGATCATATTTAGTTTATAAATGAAGTATGCAATTGAAAACGAACATTAAACCTTTTCCTCCAACAGGTCCTTAAAAGGAGATCTTCCTTCCCAATATGAGAATTCTTCCTACTTTGGAAGAAACAGGAGGGGGGATTTCCCATCCAGGATCTCTATTCTGAAAGAAACGGGACTTACAAAACCAACAGGGGCTGAGCAGAAATGTAGTAATAGGATTTTTGGAACTTAGCATCTCCAAGTTTCACAAATCCGTTTGCCAATATTCCAAGATGAGTAAAGATACGTTACAATCAGTAATCACTCAATTAACAAGCAATAGTTTTATGCATCTTAAGCGTCACACAACTCCCATAAAGTAGTATTGCTTTATGGGAGTTGTGTGACGTCCTTTGCTTTTAAAACAGCTTGTATTATACTTGGAATAGATTCAAATAAATATTGAACTATCTGAAGAGGAATTGGACCATACTTCTTCGTGGAACGCTTTCACGTTCCTTGAATGATGAAGATGGAGGAACTCTGCTTATCATTCTCCTCTCCAAATGTGTCCATAGTGGTTCAATAACTGGCGATTAAGTCTGCTGATTGTGCAAGCCATGGGACATGCTTAGCTAGCTTCAGGCTTCTCAAACCAAGATTGGACACATCTGGCTGTGTGTATTGGAGCATTATCACCTTGAAAGATGGCATCGTTTGTGGGAAATAATATATGTCATCCTCTTTCTATACCGCCAGTAACGAGGAGCTTGGCAATAGTGGCTCTTCCATAAATTTTAGCTTTATGAAGTTTTTGCTGAACGGTTTTGCTAGAAACTGGATCACTGAGACTCGCATTAAATTCTGCAGTCATTTTTGAGGCAGTCGCTTTATGTCTTGCAGGAAACAACAAAAAATCATAATATCATGTTTATTGAGTACATCATACAGCCATTACAAGAACAACTACTTTCATATCAGGTGATTCCATTATTTTGTCCGCCCCTCTACATGTTACTACTGAGTTCAACAAAAATTACATATTTAAAAGATTATAATTTAATATCTTGGATGTATGCTTAGCGAGGACTGGGACCATTCTATTGAAATACGCTCAAGAATTTGACAAGCACGTACAGCCTTCCTTAAAATGAAGAATCTTCTATGCCACCACAGTGATCTTATGCTACCTTTAAGAACAAGAATATTGAGATGTTTTGTCTTTCCCGTCCTCCTTTATAGAGCTGAGGCCTGGACACTGACAAAGAAGACCCAGAATAAGTTAAATGCTTTTGAGATGTGGTGTTACAGACGAATGTTAAGAGTGTCATGGACTGATAAGATAAAGAATGATGAGATCATGAGACGAATGAAGAAAAAGACATCATCAAGGAGAGGAAACTAAAGTATTTAGGATATTTGATGAGGAACGACAAATATAAGATGTTGCAATTGATAATCCAGGGTAAGATCAATGGAAAAAGAAGTCGAGGGAAAAGAAGAGCCGTGTGGCATTAGGGATAAGTTACAATTATAGATAAGTGGATAGAGAGTAGTTATAAATTGCTATTGCTCTTCATGGACTAATTTTATGAGACATGGAAACCATTGGGTTCGCTGTTCGGCCTCTATTGTTTTAATATTTAATAATGATATTGACGTAAGTATTTCAAGTTTGAAGTCTAAGTTTTCTGATGATGCAAAGGTGAGCAAAAATGTGCCACTTCAAGAAGATTTCGATAAACCAGGGAGATGGACTGAAAAATAGCAATTCAGGTTTAACATTGATAAATGCTGGGTACTGCATTTGTGTGACAGTAATCCTAGAATAATATCAAACTCAAGATTGTTGATAAAGGAAAAGAAAAGGAAAGACCTATGGGTACAGTCGGACATGAAGTTCCCTGAGCAATTCAGCCATAATGCTTCAACAGCTCATGGAATTCTTCACTGATATATAGAAACTTTTCCAGCAGGGACAAAGCGTTAATTATCCCATTGTGCAAACCAATCGTTAGACCGTGTTTGAAATTGTGCGTAGAAGTTTTGAACCTCGTTTTAACGCAGATCTGGTGGAAAGGACGTAGAAAAGAGCATTGAAATTAGTTGGAATTCAAAAAGGGGTTTCTGCAAATTGCGTTGTTTGGAAGTTAGGTATCTGCGTGGTGGTGATCTGATTCTGTAAACTAAATTCCGACGTCATCCTACTCCTCAGAAAATACACAGAAGAGGTCATTGATTTAAATTGAAAAGGATCGTTTCAGAATAGATGTGCAGAAAGGTGCCTTCGGTTAGATATCAATTTATTGGAATAAACGTCCACCTAATGTTGTGTAAATGAGGACTTAAAAATGTAAAGGATTGGACAAATATTAAATACAAATACCAATATTAATTAAAAGCTTAATTTTCCATATTCTGACTGTTAAAATTTACCGGTGCTCAAATGGAATGATACAGTTACTCAAAACAGTACATTATCCTACCAAAATTTGTGTAATTTATAATTAATTAAAGACACTTTAACTAACAGATTTACGTCTGTTTCCACATACATTTTCTGTCCTTCCGGCTGTATTGATTCGTTCAACAACATACCTTGGAATTGGTGCCTAGCAGTTTTCGGAAGAGTTTTCTGAATCGATAAACTAACATAGCAATTTTACAGTTTTACTAGGAGAATTTTATTACTTCAAAATAACCAATTTTAATACTAATTGATCCCGTCTTCCATCTGAGTATACGAGTACCAGTCACTCATCAATACTAATCTTCCAAACGTCTAAGTTACATTTCACAGAAAGAGAAAACCTAAATACAACATGAGCACGTTCCTTACCGGATTAGATTAGAAATGAGCGGCCCTTGTGGTGTCTGAATATTGCCCATATTCTTGTAACATTTGTGGAAGATATCGAAATAATGTTTCTCAACTACAGAACGGTTGATCGAACCAAAATAACTCTTCTTCCGTTTGCTTTGTACCACGCGATCTTTCCCTTTACTTTTTCCATTGCCTCACATCGCATTGCCACCTGCCCTCCGTTAATCAAGTAACCTACTAATGTTAGGCCATCTACTAAATAAAGATAAAACGTTGATCTGCGTACAGTTATCTGGAAGACCAACGATATCAGGAAAAAACTGAATGTTCTTTAGATAAAGACAGATAGAGAGGTACACGTATGGGGAAAGGATTCAGTGATGGTCGCTGCTCTTTCATATCTTTACGATTATTTACAATGTCAGGCAATTCCTGTGACGTACAAGAAAAATTCCGCAGCTATTATTATCTGGTAGAGGAAATACCTAGAGCGTATGTAAATAATTTCTTTTTGGGTTTTCCCCTTCACAACTTGTTAATATATATTTTAAAAGTAAAGAATGACTTTGAGTTATCCTTTGAGTATGCTGGTCCTGTAGGATTTGCCTTCATGTAGTTTATGTTAATTTCCGAGTATTGAAGGCTTTGAGGGTTCTTCAAGGGAACGTATGCTGTAGGTGTGAAAGGTGATCGAGTCTTGCACCTTCTAGTACTGCTGATGAGCTTGGATGGCACTTTTTTTCTTTTTCACTCTGTGGGAAGGTGACCATTGTGTTGATGTCGGATGTATCCAGTTCTTCTGCCTGTAGTTTTGCAACATTAGGATATTTCTTATGGAAATAGTGTACTTCTAAGATGTAAATTCGAGTGCTGTGTGCAGAGATACCTCTGCAGATTTTGTGCTGCTTTGTTTATCCAGCTTAGGATCCAGTAGTCAAAGTTGATGAAGTTACTGAGATAAGCCCGTGGGGTTGATGCCCAGATGACGAAGGCGTAAGAGCAATGAGATAGCATAGCCATACCTAATTCTTGACATCTATTCCAGAGATTAACGACAGTTTCCTTCCGAGATGCCTTGAAATATGCTTTAACTTAAGATGACTCCAAGATTACGATGACTCTTGATGACCTTCTGAAAGGCCGATCGACTCTTGACCGACAAATCGTTGCTAAAAAAAAACCTTTTTCGCCTTCTTTAGCATATGTGCCATGAATAATTTCTAAATCTATGAAACTTATCTAAATCTTGAATTTCAAATTATTTTACAATTGGTATGCATTCAACGGATACATTTCAGTCGGTGCCTCGTAATTTCATGCATTCACAATACTTTTCTTCAATATCTTCAAACACTTGGATATCTTGTCCAGGAAAAGCACTCGGATCACTTCAACTTTGCAACATTAATCCTTTCTTCTTACTCCGATCTTTGACACATTTCACTTATGTTGTTCCTTCTGTTTGCTGAACTTATGTCGTTCCTTCTGCTTTCTCAAATTCTTCACACACTTTCACAATTAAAGAAATTGATCGCTTTGCCCGAATCGTTACACAACTTTTACGAGTTATTTTCGTATATTTCAATGAACTTTCAACTGAATCTATCATGGACATGGTTCTGATTTTTATACAATAACGTGCAAAAACACGAGCGTCCAGTACTTTTACCCATCACGTTGTATAAAAGTACGTTAAAAATGAATGATTATTTTACTCGTATATTTCAATACCCATTTGTTTATGGTTTAATTATTTATAATACAAATTCTCTCACTTACTTAAAAAAACATTAATCGTGGTTACAACGTTTACTTTTAAAACTGATACCATCAGAAATTCTATTTGGCAAAGAATAAACTATAGTTTTACAGAAAGATTTATTTAGGTTTCTTTCCCCATAAAAATTTAATCTTTTCTTGTAATCACGAATGCGCTGGTAATTTCAAACGATTGCGATCATTAGTTGAAAAAGTATCTATTGGGTTGAGGTCCGTAATGCAGCTGGCCAGCCATTCCAGATACATAACTTCTTTATCTTTGTGACATGTGCGTTATCTTGTTGAACGTCAAATTTCTTTCCGTGTTGCGGCAAAGAAGGATGGCAGAACGCACTTAATTATAGCCATCAGCGTTCAGGCGGCCTTCGTAAAACTCAGCTGGATCAGAACTACCTCCATAAGTCACCCCACACAATGGTTCGGCCTCCACAACCTTTGCGACGATTTTGAAATTGAATAATTCTCCTCGTCCGATTTGCGTCACACAAACGCTCTGATTTTTCTATTAATTAATTCAAAATGCGACTCATGATTACAACTAAGCCACCAATAATGGAACCCTGTTATAAATGGATAAGTGAAGAAGCCGCTGAGGAAAATTTTTGTATATACTGAATCGCTTAATGATGTCGCGAGAACACCATTAATCTGAACCCAGGACTTGGTTTTAGTGTACAAACATTACGGGATAAACAGTATAGGTTAGCTTTAAATAAAAGAAGACCTCCTTTTTGTGCTCCAATTGAATTCAAACCAACAGCAGAATTTAGTTTGATATCATCTTAATCAGATAAACACCAAGAATAGAGATAAGATGCACTATAGTTCTCTGCCGAAAGAAATGTGCATTAAACGACTCCAACATTATATAATTTAGCTATCTTGGAGCTTCGAGGTTTGTCACAGAAACGCTTAGGTGGGAAGTTAGTGATAACGACCCTATTATTATTCCTGCATTCGTTGCGTACGTAATTATCGGTCATTTAGCAACAGCTTATTATATCTAGCTTCCATCAGTCATCTGACTGTAATTACGCATCATTTGGGTACTGAAGCATAAAAAACAAAACAAGTGTAAGTGAAAATAGAGCCCCCTAATGACACGAGTCTTCTCTATTTTAATTCTTGAAGATTCCTCTAGTTCATTATGATTCTATCCTGCTTCTCCATCAGCATGGTATTGTCGAGGAAGAGCGTGTCATTAACACCCTCAAGAGTGCAAAAGAAATTATTCTTTGTAGTCAAGAAAAACTATACCGCCTTCTTTAGGGTAGTAAGATTTCCCTTATCAACTACTTATAGTTAAAGGTATATCTTTTTTTAATTCTGTCAAGTTTACGTTTACAGTTTACTGAGATAAGTTCATACTTTTAGTATAGGATTTTAATCCGTTAATTGAACCCATATCATCAGTAATTTTTGCCAGAGAGAGTTTTTGCCAGAAACTTAAGGTCTGAATGGATTCTTCTGAGAAAGAGAGCGATCTGGGATGCAAGTAAACGCAGAATGATTCATAGAAGATATAGTGGATTCCTTGAAGCAATGTAACTTATAAAATTTCGTTGAACTGCTTCTCTCCTGTTGAGGTGGGTTTCATGTGTGGATTTCATATTATGGATCCGAAGGGTGGGAATGACTGTTGCTTTAAATATCTGTAATATTTAAATCTGTATATGTCTTATATTTCTCTTAATGAAGTCTGTCGGTCTAAATTCTTTGCTAACGATTTGATTAATGTGTCTATCAAAGCGAGTGTATCTTGGAAAACAAGATACCAAGTTCGTTAACATGATCTTTGAAGTAGAAGCGAACTAAACTTAGTTTGGGACTTGATCTGGAAGATGATTAAGAAGTGAATTGGCTGTTGTATGGGTTAATAGGCAAGCTGTTCGAAACTGCCTACTGGTTTAGTTTGTTTATAGACTTGGACTTGTGGTGTGGATGCGCAATTTGGAATGCCATTTATATACTTCTAGAAAAGTAAGCGACCCAATGGAATTACAGACAAATTGCCAGAACTGAGAAAGGCTGATAACTGAATTTCCTATCGTGGATCCATGTTGATGTGCTTCAATGGGTTGACGGTCGTTTATGGATAGCAGTATCCAAAAATCTTTTCAATCCTGTATTGGATACAAGTTGGTTCTTTAGTTTTATTCTTTTGAACTCTTGAGGTTCAGTATTTACATGTTTAAAATGATCGGGGTAAGTCATCAAACCTCAACCTTTTTGGGAATTTAGTGGAACACCTTATTTTTGACTACATTAGTGGTACTTGAAAAGTATGCAGACTGCAATTGGCGTGCGAAGTTGCCCACTTTCATATCGAAGTATGGTTTCTAATATTTTGAACAGTGTCTGTCTGTACATATACGAAAATTTCAAAAGAAAACTACACAGTGAAATAGTTTTCAAAGAGGTTTAGAAAGTTCAACACTCTATTGCTATCATTTTCAGCTCTGCATACGCAGAACCTCCATTAAGCTGCGGTTTCAGTGCTTCACGTCTCTGACTACTTTTCTTATTAGATTGGAAAGTCTTGGCTTTGGTATTGCTTTTTAAGCTATAGAGAATATGGACGGCTTCAGTAATCGCAGGAAGTAAAATAAAAACCCATTGAGTTCCGTTCTGGCACACGTTTTGAACAGTAAATCTACAGACCGACAAGAAACTTGAATGGAATTTTTATGATAATGAATGGTAAAGAAAAACGACACTTATAAAAGAACGTTTTCTCCCTTTTTTTTTGTTACAAAGATAAGTAGATAGGTAGTTCATGCATTTTTTGGCGGTTTTAACTTCAAAAACTGTTCGGAACCGAAATAAAAATATCCATAGAATTGGTTTTCCTCTTAAACTTCAGCCTTTCTAATTGTTAACTTTCTGTTTATGTCCAAAGAACACCAGCTTAATGAATAAAATGAAATTTTTATAAAAATAGATGTTTATTTTTAATCTACGTTGAATGAAAAACTTGCATTTAAATCATCCAACAAATACCTCATAGCTTGTTATCCATGTGATAAAAGAACTCAATTATATTTAATTGATTATTAAATTGATAATTAAATAATATTTAATCACACTATTATGCAATTATATTTATCGACTTAACAATATTACGCAATGCATTTGTATGCGCCAATAATTAAAGGAATCTTTTTAAATATATGTATTGCGTGTATATATTTTCGAGGGAATATTTATTTATGATCATAAACGGATTTCATTTAAGTTTTTAGCGAACAAAACATGTAACAATAACATCAAATTAAGCTTTATTTTCCCCATAAAACTGACCGGAAATCATTAAGTTCGTTATTATAGATAAGCTGGATTCCTTTAATTATTGGCGCATACGAATGCATTGCGTAATATTGTAAATATTGCGCAATGCATTCGTATCAAGTTTATATTCGTATAAACTTCATACTTCATTCGTATGAAGTTTACCTTTGAAGTTTACCTTCAAAGATAAACTTTGAAGTTTATCTTTGAAGGACAAGGCGAAATATCCTTATAGAACCTCTGAGGTTATATTCAGCATTATTTTCAACAAATATTTAAAAGCGGGTATTAAATTAGCCTAAATATCTCTAGTTCATAAAAAAGGGTTCCAACTTGGAAGCAATTAAGTGTCGGTTGTAAAGACGTTGTTCATCAGATCGGTTGCTTTACGAGTATATAGGCTCTACCTTGGCGGGTCGGTGGCAACGACCCTCATCAAAGTCTCTTTGGCATTTCGCTACCTTTGAGATTGACAGGGAAGGGGGGGGGGGTGATTAGGCGGATGTCGCTTACACGGATCTTGTCAAGGGCGTTTGGTTTCCTTTGATCATAATTTGGTGAAACTTAAATTGCAGTCGTATGGTGTCCCCCACCTCCCTTTACCAGATTGGATAATCAATTATATCTCTCATGGTTATATCAAGTACCTTATCTTGGCAGCACTTCGTGACAGATTACATTTTTAGCGGAGTGCTGCAGGGCTTATCATTGAGACTACTGCTGTTTAATATTTATTTGAACGACTTGACCTTGTCGCGTTGCCCGAGGGAGTAAAAGGCTTTTTTTAAATTTTTTTTCAAATAACGAAATTAATTACATACTGCAAAAATCAGACAGTTGTATGCGATTGCAGAAATCTTTGACTATTTTTGGCATTTGGAATTTAAACAAAAATGTTTTTGTTAAATATTAATAAACGTGAACTGGAATTCCAGTTAACCGAAATTTCGATTATACGAAATATTTTTCGAAATTTTTTAGTTTTTAATTTTTTCATTAATTTTAATTTAAGAAATTAACAAATTAACAGCAAATTTGTTAATTTTTAATCAACACTTCTGCATTGCTGGTAACACATTGGATATAATCATCGTCTTCCCCACACTGGATGGAAAATACCAAGGTTTCGAATCCCATCAATGGCGCAAGGAGTTTTTAGGATTTTTTTTTCCTCCCAACGTGGCTTAGTTAATCTTCCTCCAAGCCACTACTGTGTAATACTTATACAGAAGTGACAAGGATATATTTACAGCGTCACTTCTCCGCATCTGGATAAATGAGGCTGAGAAAATGTAAACCCTAGACGGGGAAGGTGTACATCCAGTTATATTGAAAAGGGCGACAAATGTGCCAGCTATTGGTAATGTTAATAAGATCTTCACTGGATTCAGGAATTGTTACCTCGGCTTGGAGAAGTGCCAATGTCTCCTCAATCCATAAGAGAGGAGCCAAAGAAGTGATGGACAATTGTAGACCAACTTCTATGGGTTATTAAGATTATAGAGTCTGTGGTTAAAGGACATAGGATCGAATTGTCCTGTGTCCTTTGGTATTGTGTAGCTGGATTTCAGTAAGACTTTTGAAACAATTCCCTCACGAGAGGTTATTGCATAAATTAGAGAAGGTCAGAACAACAGGGAAGATCCAACGGTGGATTAAGAGAATTGTTATTATGTTAATGGGCACAGCGTAACTCACATCCGTATAAGTGCCTTATGTTTGTCGAAATGTGTGTTCACGGGCCGATTTGCACGTTGTGCGGGCAGAAACATTTGAAATTATTCACTGAGAAAAACCCTACTCCCTTCACCTGAGATAAAGTAACTACAGATTCGATTGAAGAGGACATAAGAAATTTCTCCAGTCACGGAGGATTTGCTTGAAGGACAGGAGAAATACGGTGGCCATAAACAGGTATTCCTCAGCGTGGGGTGCAAGTGGGGTCAGTGCTTGAACCCCCAGGGATTAGTTCTCAGACCGCCCTTGTTTCTTATCTTCCTGATATTATATTAATGAAGAAATAGAGGGGAGCTGCCAAAGTCTGTTGACGACTTAAAGGTTAGGCTAACACAGAACCAGAATATGCTGCTTCAAAAGGATTTGGACCAACTGCAAGTATAGGCCGAAAATAGCAGCTGAAGTTTAATCTACCGATCTACCAACTGTCGACTTGAGAATGTTTAATTCCTGGACAATAACTCTCGAAGCATTCGCCCACATTGCATCCAGCTTCGCTTCTTTCTAAAACTGTTTGCTTTTTCTATGTGTTCATCATTCGTACACGTCTAAAATATATTCCAGGCTACCTGCTGATCACCGTTATATCAGAGGGGTGTCTCATGACTTTTGATAGGATAGTATATATTGTGTACAGAAAAACTTAATATACGAAAATTTAAAGTCATGACGCTATCTTATCCTATCGTAAAAATGTTTCTTACGAATATGTAATTGATGGCCGGCATATTTTTACAGTTTCTCATCATACGGATTTTGGAAATTTTTTTCTGATCATCCTTTACGTATCATATATCTGAAATTACTAAAACAATGTACATAAAACTCTTGCTCTCTTAAAATGCTTTGGTAACAAAGGCACAAAAGACAATGGATGCCGATGTTTATAAAATAAATATAGCTATAATCGCTTTGCCATCCTTTCCCTAAATATGCTTTCTTTTCCCTTACTTTTCCTTTCGACTTCTTCCTTGATATTTGAGTTTCTACCTTCTGCAGAATTTTATACAGGCCTGTGCTGATTCTAATTCTTGCCCATCTCTGCTGTTTACTCCTCCGTATTCCCCTTCATCTTTATTCTTGTGGTTTGCTCTTGGGCTTCTGCTAATTTCTGATCTCACGTTGTTGTGCAGTTGAAGAAAGCGCTGTACTCATGGTTTCATGCGAGTCATGGATTCAGTAACTCAGCGTGTATCATTAAAATAATTTTTTCCCCTGCTTTATCCGTATCCTGACTCATAAACAACAATTGCTGGATTCCACTAGAGCTTTGTTGAAGAAGAAAATGCATCAGCAAACTCCGTAAGGATTTCGCCTTCTTACTTTCATTTTAACCTGTGCTTGTGAGACCGTTGTATGTTGATGGCACAATTTTTTTCTCTGAATTTTTGTTCCTTGCTACGTACGCGGACTAGTCACCATCCACTGCTCAATTATTCAACTACCGAAGCAAGAAATATAAGATAGATTTTCCCATCGGTACAATTTGTCAATTTAAACAGATCCCAGATGGTTACAGAGCAGTAGAGGTTCCGTATTACTCACTATTAAATGTAACGAGTACACAGCTGGGGAGTTGCTACGCTTATGAATGTCATGGGTCCATCGGACGAATACGATTTCCTTCTTGCATTGTGTTGATTGGTACTGACGTCAAGTGAGAAATTCTTCACCATCATTTTCATTTATTTGTCTATTAAGGAGTGTCATTTTGACACCTTATCCCTTGTTTTTTCTTCTCCCCTTTGAGCTACGCTTAATTTTCAGAGTTAAAATTATTGGACAACAAGAGTTAAGTGATTGTTTATACAGGAGTTTTCAGAAAAAAATGTAATTTGTCACAGGTTTCCCTTATCGCGGTTTCAAAGTTTGATTATTGGTTAGAAAAAAGTTCAGAAAAAGAGAGCGAAAAGATAATTGAAATTTTGACTTCGAGAAATTGAAAACTTATTATTTGTTTATATATTTAATTGGTTTTGGGAATATTATGGCTTTTTTCGTCATTTTTGATGCGGCATACCAGTAATTGCGTAATTTTTTCTTTTACGATGATTACAAACGTCCCTTTCGGTATTCCGTACGCCATTTCCAAACAAAACCTAATTATCGTTCTTTATTTGAGAGAGAGAATGAATTTACGAACGAATTAAGAGTATCGGTAATTCACTTAAAGTTGGTATACTAGTATTAGTATTATAATGGCTAAATTGATGCAAGGAAGCAGACTTTTTCTGCATCTGCCAAAAAAGGAGGAAAATTCATACCTTCCCCATTTTAAAAAACAGCTATCCAATTCATCTTTCAACTTTACCAAACTCTCCACCTCTACTACTGTGGCAGGCAATTCAATCCAGTTATCTACAATACGCTGGCCGAAAGTAAACTTCACAAGATCCACCTTCAGCTACTCCCAAAAAGTTTGTATGTGTTTTCTGGGTCCTCTTTCTGTCTTTTACCAGTGAAAATATGCCTCATTTTACTGATTCCCTTCAGGGCCTTATATACCTCTCTCAGTTACCATACATATCTCTATAAGATCTAGTTGCCAAGGTTTGCATCATAGAAAGTCACCAACTGCCTTCCTAGCCAATTGTTTACACCCATGGACATTTTTTGAATCGTAACCCCTAAGTCCTTTTCATCCTGGACCACTTTTAATTCCACTCTTAGATTTCCGTTTCTGAGGTGCAACGTTCAGAGATATTTATTTTATTCACTTTAAAGAGCTGACTTATCTGAAATGGGTAACAATAATCTGCATAGCTCATTAAATAAACAGAAAAAAGACTTCAAGCACAAAGAAATACATAAATCCGTATTACAACCTACAATTGTGGAACAAATACTTAGCTGAATCAATCTCAGTTGAATTGCAGTGTTTGCAAAACCATTAGAATTCATACCACTCAGACTGGGCACAGGTAATCTCCCAGCACGCGTATCTTTGCAAAAACTGAATCTAATTTCTGCGAAGACTTCAGGAAGTACACAACCCAGATGGAAGTTCTATGTCTATGGATCGTACCACGATTGTTCCACTGAAGAGACTACGAAGAGTTGACAGGATTCGTTTCTTATTTCTTGGAGAGAGTTATAATATATTTTTAATTGGATATATAATGAATGGCAACAAATGAAAAGACGTGCTGAAAGTGAAGAAATCTCGAGTACTATACAAGCATATTCAGATCGAAATATTTTAACTGTTAGTTCAATATTTGAGTACAATAAGGTTTCAATTCTCAATTTCAATTCACAATATGTTATTCGCTAAAAGCTTATACTTGTTTGTTTTGTTGAATGGATTGGTTAGTTGTGTTTAGAATTAGCTTCGAGGCAGGTGAGGGAATGAGGCATCGGTATATAAGATCTGTAAACTGCCTGTAATTTAAAATTTCCTATTTTTGCTGGATGAAAAACTTGAATTTTCAGGAGGAAAAAGCTGTATAACGTTGCACGGTTTTTCGGTAACAGTGATCTGGCAACATTATGAAAAAAAAAGCCCAGTAATTTTCTTCCGTCCACACAGATTCAAACCAGTACCATTTCCACATATAAAAGGACAACAATCGTAACGACTATACTCACCACGAAGGCTTACTGAGTCCAAAATTGGTCACCCATTCTAATTGCAATTCCGTTCAGATGGATTCTTCCATTTATTTATTATTTATTCCATAAAAGGGAAGAAATGTACTGAAAAGTATTTAATATAATATAATATTAATATTTTAATGTGATGATTTGTTGATTATTTTAATTAGCATATGTGTCGGATGGAACTTATTAAGAAAACGATGTTTGGTAAATTCTTATAAAATGCTAAAAATATTTAAAACTGATGAAAGCATCTAGTGATGAAAAGATGCTCGTTTTCTTCTTGAAAGCAAGATGAATGTCTATGTATTATGTGCATAATTCACAACAGTTGCACAGTTTGAGGAATGTTGCTGTTGGATTATGAAGTTATCGTATTTCAATACATCACACTTATCCAACATGGTTCATTTTTTCGCTTTCTTTTTTTTGCATCCCACGATAAGTTGTACATAGCAGTAATCTTCAGATCAATGGAAAAGAGTGAAGCATCATCAGCTGCAGCTGATGGTTCACTCAGTTCCGTCAGCTGCAAATCAGTGCTAATATTCCAGCATCGAGAACCTCTACTTAAAATAGCAGATCCCGATAGTAAAGTTTTGACTCTGATTTACAGGTGAAGAAAATTTTCTAGACGATGTTAAATCAAATTGTCTTCTTTAATCAGTTCCCTCAGATGACTTGATTAATAGTGTTCATAATTCAGTAAGATATATGCGTCAGTTTCAAGATTATGATGGGCGTTTTGGTATACAAAATGGTCGTTTCAAGCGTAGTCTATTGCAAAAGACAATAATATGTTCTTCAAAGAATTTAACAGCCATACAAGTACAGTAGAAGTCGAATAGATATCACGCCAGCAAAAAATCATTTAAGGTTGTAGATTTAATTATAAGATTCGAACCGAATGAAGTAATGTCGCGATTTTATCATTAAATAATCACTTTAAAAATGTATTCTTTTTAAAAAGAAAGAGGCCATTAAAAGGATTAAAAGATTCCATTAAAAGATTTGCATTAGAATGAGTGATAAAAAATAAGCTTTTAATATTCTATAAGTAAAATATTAATCTCTTTTCAAGGTTCTGCAATTAAAAAGGAGCATACAAAAAACTGGGGAAAAAATTGTATTTCGGCTGTTTTCACTTAATTATCTGTCTTCCTTGTTGTACCTTTTGAAGTGAACGTTTCTTAATCTTGAATTAAATTAAATCTCCTGAATTATCTCTCTATGATTGTGTTCGCATTATTTCATAAGTTGGAAAGCTTAAAGGAAATTTTTTTTTCGCAGAAAGTTATCATTTTAAGCAATATAATATATGTATACAGGAAACGTTTCTGCAATTCTCTTTGGAATCCTGTCATCAGAACAAAAAGTGGGGGGGGGATAAACACTACAATACATCTCTTAGGGGAAGGCGCAGTGCTTAGAATCACCGTCCTTCCACAACTGGTGGAGTTTGAATCCCTTCAGACGTGAAGAACTTTTGAGCTTTTCTTTTGGAACTTGGCCAAGTTAGTCGGTCTCAGGAGAGGGTTGCATGGTTTTCCTTCCAGCAAACAGAATACACACAAGTACAAACACAATATACTAATTCCTCATAGATTTAGTTACTTTGGCGCTAACAAACACACACTAAACCTAACTATAATACAGCTAAGTTTACATTTTTATTAAACTAACTTATTTATAATTTTGATATCGAAAATTTAATTTATCATTTTAAAATTATAGATACACTAACAAAACAAAAGTATTCGGACACCATGACGTTTGGAAGAACAAGAGTTTTACTGAACAAATTAATAAAATATGTATATACCTGCCTTTGATTCCTCCAGTGGCAGCATCGATCCGTGAAACACTTTCATCCATTTCCTTGTAGCAGGTTGTTGTTGTTGTAGGAGCATCAGAGACTAAAGCTATATTGCTCCGTGTATATTGTCTGTAAATTGCATGTTTGCTGGACGAAAAACTCGAGTTTCCGGGAGAAAAACCACGCTACCCTCGCCTGAGACCGACTAACACAGCAACTTTGTGAAAAAAGGCCCATAAAAATTCTTCACCTTTCGATGGGACTCGAACTCAGGTCTTTTCCACCCGGTGTGGGAAGGACAGCGATTCTACCTAACTCGAACGACAACAACAAGATTCTACCCAACTACATCGACAACAGCAACTCTGCCATGATATCCCACTCTGTGCAGCTCTTATGGATCGTGAACGCACTTACAACTGGAGCTCCTGTGCAACATCTTCCAACTCCATCGCTCGGTTCGCTTTCACTACTTTTTTTTCAGAGATGAACAATTCGTTCTTCCATCTTTCCGCTACATCGACTACGGTTGACCTTTCGGACTTCAAACGCACGCAGTGGCATTCAGCGATTGCGCTTCTCAAACTTGTGATATCTCTGTATGTCCCTTACATGTCTTTGTAAATCTCGTAAACTTGTGATATCTCTGTAATATCCTCAGCGCTGCTCATTCCGCTTATTTGTCATAAGGTAAGGGAAGTGTATTACTCGTATAACTAAACATTATGAAACTATTTTATGCAAAATTTGCTAAATTGATAAAAGTATCACTTATGAGAAACAGCTAAAACTGAAATCGTATGAACCTGCTAATTTTAGAGTACATATCAAATTACGAGTAGAACATACATTAAAAAGCATTGAGTAGCCTAAATTTATACTTCAACAAAGTCTTTAGCAACTTAAAAGATCCATATGTACTGATATCTCAGAAAGAAAAAAAGCTGAGGATTTAAAAAAAAAAAGTGTTTCACAATTAACGATTCATCCACTTTTCTAACAGACAAGACATGTGGGGGACAATATCCCTTACCTATCCAAATTGTTTTCTTGGTGTCAGTTGCTGTCAAAGTAATAAGGAATGAGTTGTAGCAGACTCGTGTGAAATGACCCGATGGTGGAAGAATCCTCTGATAATTCTCTGTTGTTATGGTTACTTCCAACTGATAAGTTTTCCAACCATCACAGTTGGAAAGACCTTGATAAAATTTTATTCTTAAATACATTAAAGTGTCTGGTCGAATGGAACACCTTTTCTGTTTATGGCCCTAAAAGAAATGCAATTTTTAAATGGTAACATTTCTCAATAGAGATGAGGTTGATGGATTTGAAATCTCATAATAAACCACATTCAGAAGTATGGTAAACCGGATGTGAACATTCGTTCTACTATAAACTTATAAAGAGTAATCATTTAACTGAATAAATACCACCTGGTCTTTTAGAGCCACAGAAAATACCTAAACCTTATCACTGCAATTATGTGTCATGATATTAACCATTTTAAAATATATTTTACTATAATTATTTTCAGTTAAGTTTTTATACAAAGTGTACGATATAAGGTAGGTAATTTTAAAGTTTCAAATAGCTTTATTTATGTCTTATATCCTATATGGATTAGGGCAAATTTAAAGAATACTATTGTTGCGCTTATTTGATAGATTAGCTCGACAAGTTTTGCCTTAGCTTCGTCCTAGGGTTCGCACTAAGGTGCGAACCCTAGGACGAAGGTATTAGTTTATGGAAAATATTCATTCTGTAAAGTACTGGAAATTTAGTGAACAAATTAGTACCTATTTTTGTATTTTATTTGGTTTAGGGCTCAGGCCCTAAAACTCAGATCAGAAAGTTGAGAAACTACATTGGAATTCATAAAGTTTTGACAAGCTTATGAAGAAACAAAAAAAAAGTTCTTTCAATGGCACCCAAGTTTATATTCGTATGTGAGCTATCCGCAGAAGTGTGTTTCACAAATCTATTGCACGTTGTGCGGGCTGAAAAATCCGAAACAACTCACCGGAGAACACTACTTCTTCCTACATTGAGACCGGCTAAATACATCCTCGACAAAACAGGACTTTATAAATCGTCCAATCAACGACGATTTATAAAGTCTTAGCGCCGATTCTAGACCTCTTCAAAAAAGTGGTAGGCTGCGATGGATTGTGTGGACTAAGATCCACGGAAGTCGACTGGCAGCTCAACATACGGAGTGGAAAGCAATTTCTTATATTGAGATTGGAAATTTCCAAATGGTAAGTATGTGGAGTTTATAGTATTGTATGCAAAAGAGTGGCCCAGGGTGTTGTTGTCGAACACAGAGAGGTACGATTCGGAAACGGCGACAAAATGATTCATAATTCCTCTGGTGAAGGACAAATATGATTTCGATAGCGTAAGAAGAATTTGATTTGAATTCTTTGAGGTGAAACAGCACCGTCCCAAAGGTATTATTTCAATCTTGAAAGCCGAGGAAGAATGCTTAACCAAAAATTTTGAAAATATAAGATAAGATTAATCAATGATCACCATTCAGCTCCTTAAATAATTTTGAAAATATAAATGCTCAAAATGGTAAGAAATATATGAAATGACATTGCAAAATAAACTAAAATAAAAGAAAATTGAAAAACTTTAAAAGAAAAATTAATTTGAAAAACTTTAAAAGAAAAATTAATTTGAAAAACTTTAAAAGAAAAAGTTTTAAAAAATTTAAATGTAAAAATAAATTTGAAAAACTTTAAAAGAAAAATAACTTTTAAAAGAAAAATAAGTTTAAAAATAATTTAAAAGAAAAATAAATTTCAAAAACTTTAAAAGAAAAATAAATTTCAAAAAATTTGAAAGGAAAATAAATTTTAAAAAAATATAAAGGAAAAATGCATTTTAAAAACTTAAGAAAAAAAAAGAAATTTCAAAAAATTTAAAAGGAAAATAAATTTTTAAAAATGTAAAAGAAAAATGCATTTTAAAAACTTTAAAAGAAAAACAAATTTGAAAAATTTTAAAAGAAAAAGAAATTTAAGAAACTTTAAAAGGAAAAGATATTTAAGAAACTTTAAATAAATTTGAAAAACTTTTGAATAAAAAATTAAAAAACTTTTAAATAAAAAAATTAAAAAATTAAATAAAAAGAAATTAAATTTTTTAAAAACTTAAAAATAATTTTTTTAAAAACTTTAAAACAAAAACAATTTTTAAAAACTTTAAACGAAAAAGATTTTTGAAAATTTTTAATAGAAAATTAATTTAAAAATTTTTAAAGGAAAATAAATTAAAAATACCAATCTCTAACAACGCAATTGTAGAGTGGTCAAGAAATGTGATCGGATATTGAACAGCTCATTTGCGCATCTTTGAAAGCATTCTTCATCAAAAGATGAAGAATGCTTTCAAAGCTATGCGTAATGGAATATGATCACAACATGTTCTTTTTGTATTGTAATGTGCATTGGATGAGCTTTTACTTTTTTTTTAAATCAGAAGAATCTAAATTTTGTAATTATTTATCTGATGACATCCGGCTACGAAAACGTATTTATATCTGATTAATTCCATTATTTAAACAAATGAATTATTTGTTTAAACATTATTTAAACAAATAAAAATAAATATAAGGCGAAAGTTAAAATATTCTTTTTTCGGCCGATAAATTTATTGCTTTTAAAGGAAAAAAACTTAGTGATTTAAATAAATGCTGTGTGCAGAATGATTTAGAAATGTTTCCTGCTCACATGCAAAACCAGTCTGAACATTGATATATATTATTTTAGAAACATTAACCTATTTTAAATGAAAAATATCAGCCCTATTTTCCTACTTAAGATAAAAAAATTCCACTGGGTTAGTGACCCCATACTTCATGCGTGTGATGGAGGAATATAATTTGAATCTTAAACAAGGGTTTTGGCTGAGTATCAAAACAAATATCTAAATTTATAAAAAAGGGCAGAACAATTTTAACTTTCAATTTCGATGTCAGATTTACGCCAATTTGGTTTTCATCGTAAATGAAATTAAACAGGAAATACATGAGAAAGATTGTTAAATGTAGCGATTAAGTTCATAAAAGTTTCGAAATTGAAATTGAGCCAATAATAAGAATATGCTTATTATTGGCTCAATTTTGTCTTCCACCTCGTATTCTCTCTCTGTCTTTTGAACTCCTCTCTGACCTTATAAGGTTGTCCTAGTGTATAAAAAGAAAACTTATTTATTTTAGGTCAAGGACGGATTAGTCATTACAGGGGTGCCCAGGAACCTTTTCAGGGGCCCACTCAACTTTTTAAAAGCCACAAGTATCCCTCCTCCGTAGCCGAGTGGACGTGTCTTTTTGTAAAGGGCGGCTCCTAGAACGTCTGTTCAACTCCGCCTCGTATCTCTGTGAAGAACAGTATCACTACAAATGGGCCAGATGTGTGTGTGACGTACGTTTGTGTGTGTGTTCTGTTGTTCTATTCTGGCCGCTTGGCTACCCAGAAGCATTACTCACCTGGACAGATGATTCTGGGTACTCGTCCACACCACGGGAAGGTGGGCCAGTCCCAGTAAAACACGTACCGTCTCAAAAGAGTCTGACTCACCTGATGTTGTCAAAAGGTGGGCCAGGTTCCTCTGGGGGCTCATTCCAGAGGAAGAGAAAAAAAAAGAAGAAGAAAACAAAAGAGAGAGATAAAGAGAGGGAAAAAAAATCCCGTGGTGTAATAAAAAAAAGGGAGAGAGAGAAGCTACACTAGTAGAGAACAGGGGGGAGGGGAAAGTACGCTAGTGCAGAGCGCGAAGGAAAAAATGAGAAAAATAAATAAATAAAATAAAAATAATTAATAAAATAAAAACCAATAAAAATAATTAAAAAAATTTAGATTAGTAAAATAAAATTTTTAAACTGCTGTCTGGGGATCCCCATTCGTAACCTGTATTATTCTGTAGGAGGTTTTCCTGAGCGTGAATACTTGCGTCGAGAAGTTCTGGAAGGCAGCCATGTTCTCTGGTGTCTGTAGCAGAATGTCCAGTTGGTTTTCAGTGAGAGGGATGGTATTTGCTAGGTCTTGCCTCAGGTCCTCGTAGAGAGCGCAGGTCCTCGAAGAGAAGGTGGAACCAATTCTCCTTGGCCTCGCAGTAGCAAACGTCTATGGGTATTAGGCCAAGTTGGAAGAGCTTCTCGTTCAATTCTCGTAGCCGAGTGGTCAAGAGCGGGTGTACAAGTAGCAAAATTTCTGGGTGGCAGGTCAATGAGGCCTGGACCACCTCAGATCACAGAGCTATTACATTTCAACTCACAAGATCCATTGATCCAACTCCTCCACCTCACTACAATATTAGTCGCTATGCCATTAACAAGGCCAATTGGGAAATCTTTTGCTCCACGCTGCAGACCATGATCCAGAACCACAACTCTTCTGATCTTCCAGCACTGGACCCCAACCAACATCAAAAGCTCACAACAGAAATCATCATCCAGGACTGCAATCAATCAATTAGAAAGAAAAGACCAATGCCTAATGCCGTCCCATGGTGGTCCCCAGAGAGCTCGTACCTCTTGGCCCCCAAATGAGGTCAACACCCTCCGTGAAGAATATCGAAGAGTCAGAAACGACTACACCTCCCTTATAAGGCAGTGTAAAAGGTCATCTTGGGAACGACTCGTCAAAACGACTGGCAATACTGAACCCTGGGGGGTGGTGTACCGCATCACCACCAACAAGCTCCCGAGGGGCGAAGTTATCCAATCCACTCTCACATCAAACGGCACTATGACTACATCGTGGGAGCAGTCTATGGCCAATATTCTGGACACACTTTTTGGTACAGATACTGATCCTCTGACAGTACAACAGCAAGAAATATGCCAGGCAAACAACATCTACTTCAACAATGCTGTAGAAGACCAATTTACCACCGATGAACTGCAGCAGGCTCTTACCAAAATGAAAGAGAGGAAATGTCCCGGACCAGATCTCATTGAACCCGAAGTCCTTAAAAAGACCGCCCAAATTAACATCCAGTTTCTACTCGACCTCTTCAATAAGTGCTTGTCCCATGGATCTTTCCCAGAAGAATGGAAAAATGCCAATGTAAAACTAATCATAAAAAATCCGTCTAAACCGCTCCAACAACCAGAGTCATATCGACCCATTGCCCTTTTATCCATGGTCAGTAAACTGTTTGAACGACTACTCCTAGTACGGCTCCAAGACCATTACACCAAAGCTGGGCTCCAGTCCAACTTCCAGTTTGGATTTCGACCGGGGCGTTACACAGAAGACGCACTGCAAATGATCATCTCTGCAGTCTCAACTTCTACCTCCAAATACTACCTACTAATAGCAATAGATTTCGTAGGAGCATTTGACAGGCTCTGGTGGGCAAGTCTCCTTCGCAGACTTAGGCAAGCAAATATACCATTAAATTTATTCAAATGCATCGAAAGCTACTTATCAAATAGGAAAATTACAATCTCCTCAACGTACCGAAGAATTACCAGGTCAATCTACAGCGGTTGCCCCCAGGGTTCAGTCCTTGGTCCTTTTTTGTGGAACATTGTCCTGGATGAGCTCCTTGGACTGGACCTAGGTCCTGTAGCTATACAGGCCTTTGCTGATGATGTGACCATCTCGATTGAGGCTGACAGCAGAGCTTCTCTGGAAGCCAGAGGAAACCAGGCACTTCAAATCCTTCAGAACTGGGCAGCCCTACACAAACTAAGACTCTCACCCCCAAAAGACACAATCCATTCTCCTGAATGGATCACTACAGCCTACTAGAAACCCCACTATCAAACTTCAAGGCCAAACCGTCAAGCTAGTTTCTACGTTAAAACTACTGGGAATAGTACTTGACTCTAAGCTCACTTTCTCTCCGCATCTTGCACACCTCCACGCGAAAGTGAGAAACTACACTGCTCTCATTGCACGGGTGAGTCGTCGTGATTGGGGATTGAACCGACGCACCCTTAAGATTCTGTACAAATCAATCTTCCTTCCCTTCATAACGTATGGATCAGGGGTCTGGTTTCGCAGGGCAACTCTTTACAACAACAAACGTAAACTGGGAACCATCCAGCGCACCATCCTTCTTACTATTACAAGGGCATGCTGCACAGTTAGCAACCCAGCCCTTCAGGTTCTTGCGGGCATCCTTCCGCTTGATCTGGAGGTTATTCGAAGGGCCTGCACTACTGTCTATCCAGGGGTATACCAGCAACTATCCTTGGACACTCCAGCAATAACCTGAATGAAATCAGGCAGGAAAAGAAAAAATTGCCATCCTACTACTTCAGACCTGGCAGGACAGATGGACTGCTACCGACAAGGGCCCAATCACCAAGAAATTTATACCGTATGTGAATGCCGTATTTCCTAAATCTCCAAATTGGTTTTCTCCTGGTCTTTATACCACCTACCTCATTACTGGACACGGATCAATAAACCATAAATTAACATCCATGGGAATCATTGACAACCCCTACTGTGCATGTGGTGAAATAGAAGACTGGAACCATCTAGTATGTACTTGTCAACACTATGAGGACCTCCGCAGCATCCTGTTTACTCGTATACAAGATAACTCTCAAGGAAATGAACACTTATTCATCACGGAAGAAAATTACTACTATGAGTTTACCAAGTTTGCACAAGCCCTCTTCACAAGACGGAGCACCCTATTGCCAACACAAAATAGGAACAACCCAAACATCTGATCCTAACCTAACTGGCAAAACCGATCTTAACCTGGATAGGATCAACTGGCGTATGGACCACCTCATTCTTCAGTGGCAAATTGCACACGGCTCTCTTGCTGTCTTATTTATTGTCCTTCCCGGGTTCCCCTTTCACCTGATGGTGCTTATTGCTCCATTGATAACCTTGGAGGATACCTTCGCCTACATCCTCCATATTTCTAGCTATACCCTCCTTTCTTGCGTACACTCTGTACTTCCCCGACTCTGCCTTTTTTTTTTTTTTTTTTTTTTTTGTCTCCGTCCAGGAAGCTCTGGCGACCCTGGCGGAGACAAGCCAGAGAATAATGGGCAGACTGGCTACCTCCTAGTGGTGTGTGCGGGCAACGTGGAGTCCCACTAGGGGCCCTGCGGCCAAATGCCAGGACACACAACAGAACCTAACGCAATATGTCATATACAACACACAAAACTTTTCTGGCATTTACAGTAGTACTGTATTCCTTCACAGCGAACATATGGCGCAGATGTGGGAAACCACAGGTGGCGCCTGACCCTAATACTATGCACACTATGTACAAGTAGCACACGCTCTTTGAGTAGACCGGTGTTCAAGCCCCTGACTGCTAAATACGGTCGATCTGTCAACCCGCACTGAACCAGGGTGGCAGATTATGGTCCATTTCCCTCGACGTGAATTGTTGAGGAGGCTTCCATCCTGCAGCGGGTTGATAATGGCTGCAGTTTACCCTTTTTTTTTTTTACCTTTTATCCCTCACCGTTCGTGGGCATTAGACGCCCGCAAACCCTTGGGATTGAGAAAACCGGAATTTTTGATGGCAAATACTTAAAAGTAATGGAAAGGGGAGTGGAATTACTTTCCAGACGAATTGAAAAATAAGGAAAGAAATTTTTTAAACAATAGAAATATGAAATATTAGTTATGTGAATTATAGGTATAAAATCGTGTAACTTACCAGTAATCCTAAAATGACCATGTACGAGACACTCCGGGAGAGGGATGATTTGTAGATGGAAGAGATAGACGCGATTGCGTCTTCTTCTTGAAGAATTGTATAATTAAAACTGTTTTTCTTTCTATTTAATTTCTTTATGGAGGTCCTTAATACATCAACTGGTTTATCAGCCTTCACAACACGCAAATTGGCCTGTAAAAACAACTATGAACAGTTTTCACACTTATAAAAGTTTCTTGAAACTGTGGTGTACACTGAGTGGACAGAAATCGTGGGATTCCTACCTAGTAACGCGTAGGCCCACTTTTCGCCCGGATAAGGACAGTCACCCGGCGAGGCATTGAGTCCACTAGTTCACGATAGCGTTCCACAGGTATTTCCATCCATGCTTGCTGCACCGCTGTCCATAATTCCATCGCATTCCTGGGTGGCGGATACAAACCTCGAACGGACCTTTCCACAGGCTCCACAGGGTTCATGTCCGGTGAACGTGGAGGCTATTACATGGTGGTAAAATTTGCGGAATGCTCTTCGAACCATGTTCTAGTCAACACGGCTCTGTGGGGAGGAGCATTGCCTGTGGGTGCACGATGACTATGAACGGATGCAGATGATCTGCAAGGATGGGTACGTACCCTGGACCGTTCAGAGATGCTTCTAGACGTACCAGAGGTCCCAACGTGTGCCAGTTGAACATGCCCCAGACCATTACCGACCGTCCACATGCCTGAACAGTTCCTTGTTGATATGACGGGTGGATAGCTTCGTGCGGTTTCCGCCTGATACGCACCCTCCCAACCGCTCGAAATAACTGGAAACGGGACTCATCGGACCAGTTATCCGAGGTCCAGTGCCGATATTCTTTCGCCCAATTGAGGTATAGAGTCCTGTGTAAGTAACCTGAAAGTAAGTAACTTTGTTTTTATGAATCAAGTAACAAACAGATGATAATTACTATCTTCAATTACATCCTACCAAATGGAATCACCTTCCTTGTTGGTGTTCCAATTTTACTGTGAAAGCCGTTAGCCCTAACTCTAATTTACCCCTTCTTGTTTCCATCTTCAGTGACCCATTCATGCATCGAAGTTTTCCTGAATTAACAGAATACAACATTAATGTGCACGAGGTAGCAAGAGTCTCACCTGCGTAACTAAAAGGAAACTAAGTTTGCGGAATACAACATGTACCCACCCGAGTCCAGCAGGTACAGCTAGTTGCAAAAAAAACCCTCTCTACAAATTCCTCTAAATTTTATCTTTTTCTTCTTTCTATCACTTGACATCTTCTTCTTCTTATCCTCTCCTTATGCCACAAAAAATGATCTGCTCACTAATGCTCTTATCTTTTCCTTCCAGGAAAATGCAGAGCTGGCAGTAATTTACCTCGATCTCAGTGCTTCATTTGATTCTGTTAATGTTTACTTATTCACGTGGCATATCTTCTAGAAGTCATTTTAATATCGCTTTTTTTAATAAAAAGGATGATCTGCCTCCAACACAGGCCTACTACAACAAGTAATCCTTAATGGGCAGTTGCTGTCTGACCCACTCTTCACCTGATTGCTCCTGGCATTCCATCATTGGGAGGATAAGGGAAAGGGAGAAAAATGAGACTCAGCTTCGTAAGCTACGTTGATGATATTAAATTGGTGACACTTATGCTAGAGTCACCAGGTTTCAGATAACTTAACGGTCCATAACTTAACTTATCAACCAAGGTCACAGCCAAGTCAAAACGTACACCGCTCCCTACAGAATGTGTATATCCGAATGTTAGCAGCGAAAGTCTTCTCGCTTAGGCCAAATCGATCACATGCCAATTTATCACTCACTGAATTGCTCATTCCAAAGTCCAACAGCATTATGACCTAGAGATTGTTTTTGACCGAAAAACTCACATTCAGTCATCATCTCGTCAAATAATGAATGAACGAGTTAAAATAGAATGGAAACAGCACTTTTATCTATAAATGAGTGAATAGTCAAATGATATATAAACATAATGATATATTACCTCCTTTTTACTACGCTGAATTCATCGGTTCTGAAAGAACCAATGCATCCGAGTACCAGTTGTGTCATCGTATAATTTGTCTGCTATTTTAATTCGGTGAAGACGATTAGTTCTTTAAGAATTGAGTCCTTTTTGTATTTCGTTGGGTCTTTCGTCATGTTGTTCAGATTTTCTTCCCGTTTATAAAGTCCCTGACTTTTCAGTCCAAACAATGTTTTGGTGTTAAAGTTGTTTTTAAATAATCCGACGAAAACATAACAATTCATTGTATTTAATTCTGCCCGTTTCTATAATCCAAATAAGAAGGCCTTTAGCCACTAATTGGCCATCCCTAGTCTGTCTATTCGTTCTCGCTCCTAAGGAATCTAAATCTGATAACACGATGACATTCCTTTTCTTCACTAGAAGACATAAAGGAACAACTTCTGTTCTCAAGACGTATACTGGTTATTAACTATTGAACCGAAGAGCGTAAATCAATTCTCAGGTGTCCTCTGTACTGAAGACTTAGCAGTACAAAAGAAAAATGCGCTGAAAGAAATGTTTTGAGCTCTGTGTGCAATTGTTGGTTAGGTGATTGCGTTCTTTCTTGGGTGATGTCCCGCTTAAGTGGATTTTATGCGTAGTACTTGTTAAACAACCGAAGAAAACTGTAGTCAACTCTCTAATTGAACCACCAACTTGATTTTGGTGGAGGTGGGGGGGAGGTGTTGTGTTATTAAGGGAGCTGGATCAGGTTCGTTATATTTTTTGTTGCTCTTTCATTCTCGTCTATTTTTAGTTTCTGCACGTCTACTAGTCAAGCCAGTAACGGAAATTAGAAAATAATTTACCTTAAAGTAATTACATGATGGTCCAATAAAAAAGAAAAGAAAAACAAAGGAAGGGTAACTGAAATAATTGGAAGTGGTTTGTACGGAAGTTTCTTGTTTTTGCAGTGTGGACACAACAATTGCAAAATGCGACAGCAAGTTTAGAGATTAAATTCCACAAACCATCATCATCACCGCCACGGAAATAAAAGCAATTTTGCCTGGGTCGAAAATGTTCAGAAAAACAGGCTGCGTGCAGAAACTGCAACAGACAGAATTAAAAAGTTCTGAAATTTCCGAAGAAAAGTAAACATCGTTTTTCAGAGGAATTTGGAATTTCCCCGTTCCAGCGTATCCTGGATTATGGACATTGGAACGTATTCGTATGTCGTATACAACTTCTCTAAGTGTGAAACCGAGAGACTTCCTCTATCGCGTTCCATTTAGTGGATATCTCAATACGTGTTCTTCTTCTGGGAAAAGCCCTGTTATATAAACAGGACTGCATTCTGAAAAAGTCACTGTGGCACCTGTATCAAGCCACGTCATTATTGGACCATACCTAATCAAGAATGGAAGACAATCACTGTTTTCGGTACTGCCAGTAAGTTACTGAAATCTGCTTAAAAACGGCTTTGACAAACACATGCAGCAACAAAAGATGTAGCTAACGCCCACCCAGGATATGGAACCTGAACCTCTTGGAAGAACTGTTTCTTAGTTGCTGGGTTTCAAGAGGACAGTGACTTCACGTCTTTGCCTGATGCTCTTGAAAGAAAATTGTTTAACAACCGTCCCCTGAATTCTAACTGATCTGCATTAGAAGAATTGAGTAGGCTTGGAGGCGGTAACTCCACTGCAGTGTTCTGCAGTGACATAGCTGTCCATCTTTTGGATGCGAAAGATGCATCTTGCATTTCAACAGCGTTTTTATTTCGGTTCACTTATTTTTGGACCACTTTGTATTGCTCTTCTTAGTTCTTGGTTAAAGACCATATTCCACGTGTTCTCCAGAGAAACCAGTTCCTTTTATAAATTTATAAACTCAAAGGAGCATTTTATGCTCTCAGATAATCACATCCTCCTTAGCATACTCTCTGCTTATACACCGATATGGCCACATAAGGCCAGAGAAGTTTAGAGAAGTGGTAGAGAAATAGCAAATGCTAAGCTGTCCATCGTTTAGTCTCGCTCTCTCTCTGTTGATATAAATATTGTAGCTCAGCAGACATGTTTTATGATCGGTTTATGTTTTACAAGTACCTTTTTGAGTGATATCTTCTGTAGTCAGTTGGCTTTATTCTAGAATCTCTTTCATGGGTGTTGTCAGTAAGAGGATTAAAGGTGAACAGTACTTCCGAAGTGAACGGATAAATATCAGAGGATTTTTCTGCTTTCGGCTTCCAAGCTGCTCATACACTCTGGTTGTTTTCACAACTACACTTCTATTCGCAACTGACGACGCTCAACAGAGTAAAACGAGTATTACACAATCACTGCGCATCAAAACTGAATAATTAAGAAAAAAAAGGGGAAAAAATTGATATTATTCTCGTACGTGAAGCTGACTACAATGGCAAAAGTAAAACAAAAATAAACTCCTGCTCACTGACATCGTTCCATCGTGCTTCCTCAATAAATAGATGCCTCTTCTTTCACGGATCCGAGGTATGGCATTTACATCTCTGTAACAGTCAACAGTAGCGTCAGCCATTGCCCGCCAACCCCCTAATACCTTTTCATTCCTAAGGGACGCATTTGTTATGGGGACGGTTCTATAGAAAATACTTAGAAATTTAGAAGAGGAACAAGAAATGTGTTTTCCGCGATTGCAAATAGCTGGCGCGCTGGTATTATACGAAGAAGCCGAAAGACTGCTCTTACTGGCACACGTCGGGCCAATGAGAACGCTGACGCTCTGCTCGATCTGTAAGGCGGACAAGATTTGAGGACGTATTTCGCAAAGTTAGAGGAGGAGGTGAGCTATCATGAATGTGCCGCTGTCGGAAAGCGACTCAAATGTACAGACCAGTAAGTTCGTCGGGTTCGTTGGCGGAGGGATTTAAGAATGGAAAGAGGACACCATGTAGAGAGGACCATCGTCGTAGACCTGGCGTTCCTGGTAAGCGTTCATTTCTTTTATCTTCCGAGGTTTAAGGAGCCGGCGCTAAGTTGTACGCCGCGCACCCCGCATGCACGAGCTCAGAGCGAGCCACGAGGTCTCCGTGAGCGGCCGCACGGTCCGCGTGTGAATGCGTTGGTATTGGCGCGATTTGGGTAGATAACCCGTGAAATTGGCACGGTCACTTACTGTTGTCGTGGCGAAGAGATTTCGATACAAAAATGTATCGTAATCTAAGGGCGGACGCAGGCAATTTGACCTTGACGGAATTTCCAACAAACTAGTTAAAGACCTCGCAACATAATATTGAATTCTGATTGGCATGGATCCAATAATTGACTCCATGGATTTTATGAAGTCAGCTGTATTCAACTTTCAGTTTTGTAGATGGAGTATTTTAGTTCCGTGGAAGAAGTTTAATATTATTCTATCCGTTTTGGTACACCCTCTGAATTAATCTGTTCTATAATCCACGCGGGAAATTAATATAGTTTAATAAATTACTTGGTTAGTTGCATCGTAGTTTTTCACTTCTTTTCCTAATACGTATTTTGCATAATCCGCGTTTTTTAGGTGTTAGGATTAATTGATTAATCGCAATATTATCTAAAAGTTTTAAGCTGAAAATGAAAACATCGAGAGATATATGATTGATAAATTATAAGTGATAACTCACGTTGCAAATATAAAACAAAAATGGAAGAATATATCTAAATCACGTTCACCCAGCATTCTTAGTAAATAAAACAATGGATCAATTCTGTCATATTCATTGAATTGAAAGCTAAACGTAGTATTATTCTAAGTGTTTTGTGGGGGTGTGTAAATTGGCATTTTATATTTTGCGCATGTACTTAAAATATCAAATTGCAATTATTGAAAGGGAACCGATTGATTTAAGACTACACTAAAATTCCTTAGGGGCAAAGTGGTGGCCCGTTCGGTGTTTAATTAATGACTGTACTCTGCTAGCAGTAAGGCCACCGTAGACGAGTGGTCAGAAGCGAATCTGTATTAATATTCGCGCCATCGGAATTGGTGAATATGGGCTGCTCTTGTATTCTCCCCATCTTGTGAATTTCCTTCAATCATTTTTATATTTTTTTTCGAGTATAAGCAGAAATAAATTTGGGGGGGGGGGGAGGATTGGAGTTTCTCCATGCACTCGTTGTTTTTTTTTTTTTTTTTTCTTTTTTTTTTGCCTGATGACAGAATCCCAAAGAGGATTCCGAAATGTCGTCTGGAAATCAATTAATTCAGCCAGTTGAATGTAGAGGCATTTTTAAAGGCCTCTTCAGTCGGAGTTGTTGTTAACTAACATCAGGCGGAAAGTGTAGTGTCTCCCCCACTCGATTTATTCTCGGTTTTTCAGCCCGCGCATCATTCAAATGAGTTCGTGAACTCATATAGACAAAATACACTGGTACACTATGGGCTGTGATACTGATGCTCGTTGATGTAGCAGAAAACAACATTCATAATTTCAAAAACTAAACAAAAACTGTTGGTCGAGGAACTCTTTGATTTCCTGTCTTAGGTCCGTGTACTCCTTGATCTCTTCCTCATGGGTTTTCTGGAAGTCGTCAGTGTCAGGCACTGCACTTTCAATCAAATAGCTAGCCTTTTCCTTCTTGTGGACAAGGGTTATGTCCGGTCTGTTGTGCGGAATTGTCTTGTCCGTTATTATGGCGCAGTCCCAGTAATTTCTGTGGGTCGCGGTCTCTTGGTATTTCCTTTGCTGGTCGTGGTATTTCCTTTGCTGGTCGTGGTATTTCCTTTGCTAGCTTCTGATGTATTAACTATGGCTACCTGGTCTTGTCCAAGAGTGTACTCCGTCTGGATGATCACCTTGCATCCTGCGGTGAAATGTTGGATCGTTTCTGAGGCCAGGTGGCATTGTCAACATGTATCATCTGTCACTCAAGACTCTTTAGCGATGTATTTTTTATAGTTCTGGTGTTGAACACCTGGTTGTGGATGGCGAGCATGAATCTTTCAATCTCGGGAAAGAGAGTTCCCCCTCTCTTGAGTCATGTATTAGAAGCCATTTTATCTATTGTGGTCTTGATTGAGGTCATTATAGTGTCTACCATGGAGTGTCTTCTTTGCCCAACTTTCTAGGTTCGTTTGTTCCGTCTCGGTGCGAGGAGTCCCCTCTCGTCCAGACGGAACAAACTTATTTTTATTAAATAATAAAAAATAAAATAATAATATTTATTATTATTATTATTTTAAAAATGAAAATGACATTCTTGTGAATGATATTTCTATTTTCGTACTCTGTTTGAGAACCTTATCATTACTGGCGATGTTTAGGTCATTCCTCATGATTTAAAATATATTGAACAGCATATTGTCCAGAATTATACAGCGTGTTAGATATAATTTGCCGATCTATAAGTTGCACAATTATCATAAACAGTACACAACACAAGTAATTTGGATTATTATTATTATATTAGGAAAGCGTAAGGGTCCACGTAGACCGACGCCCACAGATGTGTCCTGACAATATTTTATAAACACTATAGAAAAATAAACTACTTAGACCATGGTTCAATCCCAGTGCTAATCTAAATACGGTTAGAATTTAGATTTGTTGAATATTACTTAAATGTATATTATAAATAATATTTTTTCGAGTAGATTATTAGAATTTCTTATTAATAAAAATAGAGGAAGGGGAGCTCTTCGATGGCCTTTGCATAGGGACCCAGAAATTCCAGCTACGTCACTAACTACGAGAAAAAGGCGCAACACCGTGTTGCTTCTTTCCACAGAGTGGGAAGTCTTTCTGTGTTTTATCGAGAGCAAGATTAAAACATCGATAGCGATTAACTGGTTAAGTCCTTGAAGGTTTTGTTGTAAATAAAGTCTACGTGATTGATTTAATCTTCTCATTCTCTGGGCATCGATCGTTTAGATTCGGACGATTCTTTTGTAGGAAACGCAGACTTGGGGGAATGTACGAGTGCACTTTTCTTTTCAAGTGGGTGATCGTATGATCAGTGAAACGACTGACAGCGAAATGATCACGGCGGGCGCCATGCACTGACTGGGATCCTGGAAGCGCAGCAAGAAAATAATGTGGAACGAAATGCCCTACTTTCTTCAAGTAAAGCCTTCTCGTCACTGTTGTAAAATGAATGTCCAACTTGCTTATTATAAAGATATTACTGCTGTTACAAGTGACGATCGAGAATGTCTACGACTTAAGGAGGACGCACACGATATTAGCAGAATCTGTTTACATTTATTGACTTACACGCATTAAATCATCTCGATTTCCAATCGATGTAAGCTCACGTATAATCTCATCTCTTTGTTCTAATACTTATTAATGCAGAATGATGTATTTTGATTATACGTACAACAAGCGATAGTCTATAATTAATAGTATAGGTCTATGCGCTTTTCTTATAATTTTTTGGCATTAATCAACAGCTTAATTCGCATCTTTATTTTAGACCACAGCGTGGTTTCATTTCTGTATAAAGGAATTACACAATAATCCTTAGGATACACGTGATTGGTTTCAACGATTGGAATCATGGATTTGGCTAATGGTAGAAACTGACGACTTGGACTTTGGACTTTGTTTCAAAGGCGTCAATTTCCCTCATCCAGGATTGAGCCTACATGTCATATTGCGACAGTAATTCTTCTTATTGTTTGTTTGGTGAATATTTCTGCGCAAATTGGTTGAAGCCCACGCGTGCAGCACAGTGGATTTAATCACCGTCCTTCTCACATCGGGTGGAAAAAGTCCGGGTTCGAATCCCGTCAATGAGGCGAGGAATTTTCATAGGCTTTTTCCAACTACCGATTTTCCAAATTGATTTCGAGATCTTACGAAATTATTTGGGATTAATAATAACACGTAAAATCGATAAAATTGGCGATTACATAAACTGAGGTTTAAATGTGCTAAAAAAAAAAAAAAAAAAAAAAAAAAAACGGGTGCAACAGAGTCGCGAGCCTCCAGAATATTCTCCTCATATAAAAAGTGCTGGTTTGCTGATACTTCCAAAGTTTCCTGAGGCTTAAATACGGCGTGGTCTTCAATATCTGCTACTGGCATCGTTTCAGATGACGTTGGGTTTTCAAGGTTTTTTGTTGTTGTTGTTCTTAGAAAAGAATACAGAAAAACATTAGTCAAACGAATGTAGTGTAGCAGTCAGCAAGATGGTTCTTTTGCAACTTTGCGAGTCAGTGCCCTCCAGCTGAGCCTTGAGATTCACTGCATAAAATGCATAGCAAATGTGTCCCTCGCCCAGTTCTTATTTTGATCTCCGACTTTCCAAGTGAAGTATATCCGTATGATTTTTTGATTACAGGATTTCTGCGCTGATATTTACGAGTAAATTCTCCATCATAATACGAAAGAGAAAAAGCTCCATATACGAATACGTTGGTATCCTGATAATCTTTAAATTCTAAAAAGAACGTACGTTGATAATATACTCCCATCGGCACAATTAGAATTTAGAGAGAGAAAATAATACTCCCGTTATATTAAAATAATATCGAAATATATTGTAGACATTTACAGATAACTTGGATAATTTTTGTTATTTGAATCGGTTTATTATAAGCAGTTTTATTTGTTGTGTTGTCAAATTGCGTCATGCTAGAACTTTTCGATAATTGTATTTTAATCCATAGAGAAGGAAGCGCGAGAAGTGCAGTTTTTTTCGGGAGGGGGAAGAAGGTGGGCGAATAAATCAATATTTGCGAATAAAGCGATTTTCATCTAAGGTGAAAATCTTCAAGGACATTTGCGTAATCAGATAACTGAACTTTACGACGATCATCTAATTTATGTTAAAGAAACCTAAATTGGGACAAATTAATGTAATTATTGATGGATGAACATTGTAAACAAATTGAACGCATTGTATTTGTAATATTAAACTTTTTATTCATTGAGGTGCCGTGTTACATTCTTTAAAATTGCTGGGGACAATGTGCAACCCTGTTTACAGGCAAAAAATGGTAAAAATATAATTATTTATAATCAGTTAACATTCCTGTAAATTTGTAATTGCATTTCCTCGGGTTATGTACCGTCTTCTATGCTGTACATCTTGTATTACGATTTTTGGTAAATACAAATCGATGTCCACCCTTCTAGGCACGCCTTTTTTTATTTTATATTTCTGGCCCTTGGTTCCTCATTAATTTTACCCAATCCGTCCAGTGCGTTATGGACTTCAATTACATTTCTCTTTAGATGTCTCATTGGCAAATTCTGTGGTCCGCACCTTATAAGTTGTTCCTCATATGTGCATCGCTTTGGACCTGTCACCAATCCAGTTTCCCTTTCAACTGTCCTGCAGACGGTTCAGAGAAGAGCAATCGGATTGGACGGGCTCCAGGAGCTCTACATCTTTTGTTAGGTGCGGTCTTCAGCCTTGAATATGGTCTAACTATCGCTTTATAAAAAGGAGTTAATGATGTCTTTCTCCCCACTAACAAAGGTCCTTTGAATCATAGACATTGTGAACCTTTCTAGCCTTCTGTTTACATTGCATTCCATGCAATGTAAACAGAAGGTTGAATCAGGTTGAATCATAATCTTAAGTCTTTTTCGTCTTCAAGCACTTTTAACTCCCCCCCCCCCCCAGCTTGTACGTGGCTGTAGGATTTCTGTTTACCAAATGCCTTTAGAAGCATTAAACCAAGTTGCCATTTTTTGGACCATGTATGAAACAACAGATCTAACTTTCTTTGAAGCATCATGGCATCTGGCTTTCCCGGAAGTAACGGCTAGTTGGTAATAAATTGACTTTATTTATTATTATTATTATTTTATTCAAATATGTGTCTAGCAATGATAGAACTTTTATTCCAAGTGGAAAAAGAAACTTATGTGGGAACATCTAAGTGTTTGAACTCGGTAATCAGGGAATACAGTTGCAACATTTGTTTTTCCATTAACCTCTTTGAGCCTTCCATTTTATTTACCAGCGGAATGCTTTCCGAGTTCCTACCAGGTCCCTTTTATAGCCCTTAACAACATTGCAATGTCTACTCATTAAACCCGCACACACACACACACACACACGCGTGCGCTCCCGCACAACAGAGAGAGAGAGAGAGAATGAGAGAGAATCGCAGCAGCACCATTACGGAAATGAGTAATGCTCCCATATCTCTCATTTTCATTTTATTTTGGCCATTTCCCCTGCACGAAGTGCCATTTCCGGTAGAGCTGCAGTGAACCTTTCATTGTTGAATGTGCGTTGACTCGTTGCATGTTAGAGGCATTGTGGCCAAGTTGTAGTTACAAACCGTTTAATGTTTTTTTTTTAATTCATCTTTCCTGGGCGATCTCGAAGAGAAAGAAGCCATGCACGTGTACGCCCAGATTGCTGGAGTAATTTCAAGTGACTGTAATCAAAGTTTTAAAATAAATATTTCCCCGGAATTTATATCTTTTATTAATTGTCGTATCCAATGAAAGCAATAATTTTCGCTTGTTTAAGTATTGAAAAACTTTTAATATTTATCATACAAAGCCGCATGGATGGAAGATTTTTTTTTTTTTCCCTATAAGTCAGTGGGGCGAAGGTTACATAATTTCCAATGAGAAATTAGGATTTTTCATCCCTCAAAACATACAAACTGACCATGTGATACATGTAATTTACAGACACGATACACTGTCTTCGTCTGCTTGGCACAAATTCGAAACAACTCTCAAAAATTATTTGGGTAGTGGGGGGGGGACCCAAATAATTAGTACAGTTGCTGTATGGGTTCAGTAGTTGTTTCAATTTTGAGTTACAAATTATTATTACGATTAAACGCCTAACATAAATGAAATGAGACGTTCACCTAAATTTCTAACTCTTTAACTCATAATATAACAAATACGTAATCTATAAAAAGTGTAGTGGGTGTGAAGGAGTTGTTTGCAGACATGTATAATATCCTTAAATAACACTCCAATAAAATGTATATTTATTATTATTAAAATCATCTGTTTATTATAACTAAGTTTGGTATGCGATCCTTCCCCCCCCCACTTCACTGTCGATTTGCTTGGATGGTGACTATTACTAGATGCATCATGCTCATGATAGTATAATAGAAATGAAGGGTACTTATACTACAGTATATAATACTGTACGGTATATAATGCCTAGTTTTTTAAATGGTTGATTAAATGTTTTGTTTTCCCTTATTATTGAACGGTTCAGAACGCCATAGGCGAGTAGCCAAGCGCGAGAGTACACAAGTACACTCGCTTGAGTAACTGTGGTTCAACCCCGCGTGACTACTAAATACGGTGATGTTCTTGAAGAGGATTCTGCGGTATAATCCAGTTATCCTATTCAGTAGATTCACCATATAATTCTGAAACTCTGCAATGTGGATTTGGAATTGTTACACCTTCATTGTGTGGCACCAGATCGACAGAGGATGGCGTGCTTGGATACACATTACAGCTTTTCGATCTGCAGGTTTAAAACAGCACATTTTACTAATCGAGACTCGGAGGACTTAGTGAGGGACTTGGGTGTAACCAAATCCAGTACGGAACTCTGACATCTCGTTTGGTGGAACGTGCTTGATTCTATCTGCAAGACTTCTACACACCGAAATGGACATATCATTTATGCACGTTTTTACACTTTTGCAGAATCCCTATTATTGTTTTGTTTTGAATGATCTTTATTAAGAATTGGGTTTTTCACGGATAGTTCAAATAAAAGTTTGAAAGCTTTGTTGCTTTCACAACGGAATATGCACTAATCGATTCCTGTTGTGCACTCTATGCATATTAAATAAGACTAAGAAAATGTGAATGTGTCCAAGGGAACTTCAAGATGGTTGGGGGGAGCTTCTTCTGAGTTTGCAACCTGGTTTCAATGGAGTAGAACAGCACTACAGAAGACAACGGTTTGCCAAAATTCAGTTGCAGCCTGTTGCTCACAGTGTAGTAAATGATCTTTAGTTCCAAGAAACAAAGACTTTTCCACCATTCCATAAAGCTGGAAGTGGTTAAACAATTTGTTAAAACACTGGATCCTCAAGGTGACCCCTTCAAGCATTTAAAATCTGTATTTACAAAATTGTCTGATGCAAGGGTCAAAGGTGGTATATTTATTCCAATTAAGCAAACGGCTTCACAAGAACTGGAAGGCAAAAGGACCCATGTTAGCGAGGCCTGGAAGTCGTTTAACGATGCCAGGAAAGATATTCATGTAGTGAATAGCTGTCTTGTTAATTACGAGTAAAAATTACAGAGACAGCCATTCTGTAAAAAAATCTAAATAAGAATGCAATTTGTTAAAAATTAAGAAAAAAAATTGAAACGTAGAATGTCAGTCAAGCTCCATGACTTGCACTCGCTCGCACCTTGATTTTTTCGGACCGAATCTGAGCGACGGTAGTGAAGAACATCGGGAGAGATTCCAGCAAGACACAGCCATGTTGTATAAAAAGCCCATGAAAATTCCTCGCGTCATTGACTGGATTTGAACCCGTGCCTTTTCTGCCGGTGTAGGGATGGCAGTGATTATACCACCTGTTCTACCTGCAAGGTATGTTTACAGATTCAAGGTGGTAAAAGACTCTCATCTTAAGGTTTCTAATCTTTTACAGTGAAGGTATGTAACTCAGCAATTATTGTTTAATATTGGTATGTTGATACTTGTACACGTGACACTGCTTGAATCAAATCCAACGAAATTAAATTCAGTTTTTTTTTTTTAAATTCAGAACTTATAAAAAATCAAAAGAATATTTTTAAAGTTGACGAACTTATAAATTCATATTTTATAGAATATTTTAAAACTGTATTTTTAAATTTCGTACATTTTAGATTAGAGACTACAAATTTATTTTCAAGCTTCCAGCTGCATTCAAAGCATCGTTGTTTTCTTCGAGCGAATTTTCCTTTAAACGAAGGAGGGATTACGTACAGTTATGGTCATCAATCAATCTATTGCAGTTCGTAAATCACTGATCAGTCGATCATTCGTCTTTATCCATTCTGTCGTGAGCATTCTCATAAGTTTCACAACCATTATTTATTAGGGCTGTGGATATCATATTTTACCCGATCGGAAGATTTATTGAAACTGGCAAGTACGAGTATGCATAAAGCTTTCCTTCTTACAAGAAGTGCCAACTGATTTAGCTACTATATTACATTACAGTTATTACAAGTTTTTTTTTGTTTTTTTTAAGGCAAAAGTTTTTTTACCATCTATGCGTTGACTATTTAGACCACAGTATTGTGTCTGTAAATTGCGTATATTAGGGGTTAGTTTGCTGTTTAAGTGACGGAGGCCCTTGTGGTTAGCACAGTTGGTATAGTCACCGTGCTCCTAGACACCGGGTGGAAAAGACTCGAGTTCGAATCCCTTTAATGACACGAGGCATTTTTTACAAGGTGGCTGAGTTATTCGGTCTCAAGCGAGGGTAGCATAGTTTTTCCTCCTGGAAACTCGGATTTTTCGTCTAGCAAACAGTAGTAGTAATAGGGTTTTAGGAATATTAGTGACTTAGGCCATATGGCTCAGTGCATATTGAACACGCACAATTTACATTGCCTGTAAATTGTGTGCGTTTTGAGGTTTTCAACAGTGTCGAAATATATGACTGTCGCGTGTCCGTACGCCTCATTTCCAGTTCCAAAACGTCCCACAGGTGTTCAGTTGGATTGAGGTGTGTTCGCTGTGTTCCTCGAACCAGTCGTGCACAGTGCAAGTCCGATGACATGGCGCATTACCGTCTTGGAAGATACCGTTTCTGTCCAGAAATATGCAACATGGTAGGGTGCATATGGTGTCCTAAGAGCTGTCGGTAGCCGCACCATTGAAACATTGGTCCATACGCACCAGGTCCTAGCTCTTTCCATCAAAACATTCCCCATGTTAAGCAACCTCCGCCATCTGCCTGGATAGTAGGCGCCATTCACGATGGGTCTATGGACTCGTGTTGTTGCTTGCGCCACACACGAATACGTCATTCGGCGTGTTGCACCAGCTATTTGGACTCATCCGATCAGCACTCTCGTTTCCAGTCCTCCAGTGTCCAATCAGCGTGTTGTTGACTCCACAGCATTCGTTGTCGAAGATGATCAGTGGTAAGGAGAGAGAGAGAGTGTCTCTTGGATCGTCGTGAACCCCCATACGTCTGAGTGTGTGGCGCATCGTTATTTGGGACATTGTTTTTGCGTTATACCCCCTGAAGGGGGCATAATGCAAGAACAATGTCCACACACTCAGACCACACACTCATTATGCCCCCTGAAGGGCATAAACTCAAATTAAGGAAAGCGAGTTGTAGAATAGATTGCGGAAATTTGTCTTTAGCCAGCGGGTAGTTGATTGCTGGAACAAACCTGTCGTTGTGGAAGTTGATAGTTTAAATAAATTTAAGGAAGAAGGGAACTCCTTGACATCTTTTCTACGTCCATAACTGCTACTTTATCACTTTGACTTGCTGGTCCAGATGCAAATTACCACTGCTCTAGCGTGCAAAGCTCTTCGGATTTTTATACAGCGACCTATGCTGCATATTCCATTACGGTGGGATGGTCATAATTCAGTGATCACTTAGTGTATATTTTGTTTCATCACCTTGTTCTTATGTTGCTGTAACAACTTTTTTTTTCTTTTTTTTTTTTTTACATATATTGTTGTTGTATTGGCCAACCGTATAATTGTGTATTGTAGTTGAAGAAATGGATATTAGGTTTGTTGCCATGAACTTATTGGAGAATTGAATGAACAATATAGCAGATGTGTAGAAACGAAATACCTTTACTACGTGCATAAAAAGTTTTGCTTAAAGGTTTGCCAAAAGAGTTTTTTTTTTTTTTTTTTTTTTTTAATAAATGAAATATTATTACTATTTGATAAAGCGCTTGAAATGTAACGAACTGCGTATATTGATTACTTGTTAAATATCATATGTAACCTTTCTTTGCTGTTATTTTATTCTTTAAGTTCTGTGCATGTAATGACGAGGAATGCGGTACCATCCCTCTAACGTCAGAAAAAGGGACACTTACGGTGGAGGTGGTGTGTTTGTGTGGGACGGAATAATAATCCTTTTAGTCAGGACAACTTATAAAGAATAGAATTACTTTCCGGGCCTGATAATGCTGCTGAATCCTACTCGTACGTGCCTCACCTACAAGCTTATAAAATAGCCATAATCACCGTCTAGTATAATCACCGTCTTTCCCACACCGGGCGGAAAAGAGATGAGTTCGAATCCCCTCAATACCATTAACTCCAAACCACTGCAGAGCTCGTTGAAACTGGTGCCATGAACGTGTAATTTAGAGCCCTGACAAATGGGGTACAGTTCTGTTCTCTGATGAGTCCCATTTTAGCCTACAAACAGAATCTTAAAGACACCCTTATATCGAGCATGGTTCACGGCTGTCAGGCCTGTTAAGCCGTTGGAGAAGATCATACGCTGTACTGATGTCATGTGACCATATTGTAATTTGAGTTTTCTGGTAATTCATAATTATACAACCCTCTTATACCTATCCGAAGTTTCTCGCTGTCTCCTCATTTCATCGTTATCGTATGGTACACTGCCATACCAAATTTTGGCCTGCTTCATCGCAAGCTTAACGAGTTATATAACGTTTTCTAAGTGTTCTGTTAATTTTGTCGAGCAGTGTAGCTGAGTTAGTCAGTATCACGCAAGGGTAGCATGGTTTTTTCTCCCGGAAACTGATGTTTCGTCAAGCAAATCGACCACAGAACATCGCAATTTACAGACATATACGGCACAATATGGTCGGTCTCTGAGGCGCCTAAAACCGTACAACAAAAAACCCACAACAAATATTCCGTTAATGTAATTAAAAAAAAAAACATAAATAATAGTTACAAATGTATACGTAAAGATAGTTACTAAATTTATACAAGTGGACTTTGAGGCTGTAGGTTACAGCCATCAGGCTAGGAGGGCTAGAAATACACAAAACTTCTAATATACATAATTATGTCTCCAAATATATATCACAATATCTGCATATGTAGAAAGTTTCATCCACAAGTGAACATACAGTAGTTACATACAAGGTTAGTATATTATGAAATCTGTAACAGTAATAACCTCTGCATATAGAATCAGCAAACAGAATTACAAAGTACGATAAGGGTCCTGGATTATACGTTAGTAGTAAGCTTTGTTTGCACAGAGTCTCTCAGCATCGATTTTTAGGACATTGAAGACCTTGAGCGCATTGTTGGGGAACATTCGGTCAGTGCACGCAAAGCTGCTCAAGCTGCTTCTCAGTGGCAGAAGATAATATCTGTTGCCACTTCCTCGACGACGGGACGCAGTAACAACGTCTGAAATGTTTGGAGAAGAGATTCTCCCCATAAGTATTTGCTCGATGATACGCCTTTCTGGCTACGACCTGCTGTTTCTGTGGGATGGTGTCCAAGTTGGAATAAAGAACAGTACGCCAGATGTTGAAGGGCCTTCTTCCTGTTTTGTTTATCCAGCGGTGGATTCAATATTCAGTGCTGTAATGCTTCCTCAGGTAGGTGTCAGGACCTGAGGACCACATGACTGACGCGTAAAACGGAATTGGCATGAGACATATTTGAGTATAGCGCATGATCGCCTTATGACCCAGAATGCCGTGTACATCTTTGCCTTCGTGTGGAAAAAGTGACGTGAGAGGGAGGGGCCTTCGTCCCAGACATGCCCCAGGTCGAGGTGATGTTTGACAGATTTTTTCAGGAGCCTCCGATGTGCAGGAGGACCTCATTCGCTAATTTCCTTTTTTTTTAGTGATCGACAATTGAGCTGATATGAGAGGATTCAGTTTTAAGCTTACTGTTTCAAGGTAATCCTCCAGGTGCTTAATCTAGTTAGCACCTTGCTGGACCATTTCTGGAAGTTGATTCAAGACACAGAACACTCCTAATAAATGGGTCAATGGCTCACTGAGTTATCATATCTGTGAGAAAGAGAGATTGGGTGTGTATTTAGTGCCAAAACAACTAAGGCTATGAGGCCTTAACCTATTGAGACTGAAATTGCGCGTATTATTTGATCGGTTTTCTGGACGAAAAGTAAGAGTTTCCGGGAGGGAAAGCCATATAACCCTCGCCTGAGACCGACTAACTTATCCATTTTGCGAATACCCATAAAGATTTCTAGCGGCACTGACGGAATTCGAAATGAGGCCTTTTCCACGCGATATGAGAGAACGGTGATTATAATCACTCTGCAGCCAGCCAGAGAGAGAGAGAGAGCATAATGAAACACTATCAATAGCTGTCAACTGTTTTTAGTATTTTTTCCCATTTCACAAACATTCAACAGGAAAAATATATGCAGAAAAATAAGATGATTGATCAGGGAAGGTTTGAGAAGAGTTATTTCTACGAATAACCCAATATAACATGTCAACCTATAAAAGTATTCTGAATATTGTGAGATTGTAACAACATCCGATATTGGATTGTATTTCAGAACCTCTTCACAAACATGTCCTGATCATTCATTTTTATTCTATGATTCGACATTTTTTTCCCATTGAACGTGTGTAAAATGTTTTAGAGAGAAGTTTGAAACAAACCAATAGTTGTAATGGTGTTTTGGTAAACTGTTCATAAAAGAATTGAGCCAGCCTTCTTGAAAAGCCTGCAGGCTTGCTGAAATCGATATAACGGTTGTTAATCCCAAAGACATTGTTAGGATTCTGATGCTAGTTTTTTTCTCTCTTTCAGTTGGATACTGTAATAAATAAAAATAACAAAACGCTTATAGAAGTTCTCTGAGAGGATCTTTTAACTCATCATGAAGGAAACTCAAATAGTCAATATCAGAAAAAAAAATAATAATAAAACGGCAGAAGATAAAGGAAGAATTTACAGGTAAAACTCCACAAAAGCCATAGATGAATGATATTATGACCAAAAAGGTGTCTAAATAAAATGGAAATAATCAGCAGGTCTGATTGAATTCACATGTTATGTGAACCAAAGCCTTGTCTGCGCAAATTCAGTGCTTCTTAATTCCGGGAGGAACCGGCATAAGTGCTACGTATGCCTGACATTAACGAATTGTAATGTTTAATTATGTATTCTGCGTACTGTAGAGAAAAAAGAATATTTATTTTTTATGCGATGAAGATTGCTATTTTTTTTTTCATTTATTTGTAGAGGTTTAGTATAAAATCAATGGTGTTGCCTTCTCCGAATAGCATATGTAGTTAGGTCTTTTCTAGATGAAACTAAACACTTCTTAAAATACAAGTTAAGTTTTATTTTTTTAATTTAGAAAAATACTTTAGCAATATTTTTAAAAGTTATATTCCTTTAGTGAATGTTCGTTTTCAAATTAAAAGGATTTTATATTCTTGTGCTTGTTAGTTGTTGTAGGGTTTTAGGAGCATCAGCTACTCAGGTCATATTTCTCCGTGTATATTGTCTGTAAATTACGTATGTTCTGAGGTCGATTTTTCATTTACTGGACGAAAAACCCGAGTTTCCGGGAGAAAGAACCATGCTCCCTTCGCCTGAGACCGATTAACTCATCCACATTATGAAAAAGGCCCATAAAACTTCCTCACCTCATCGATGGGACTCGAACTCTGGTTTTTTTTCCACCAGGTGTGGTGAGGAGCGGTTCTACCCACTTTGTTATCCACGAGGGCCTGCTTGTTAGTTTAGAAATCAGGGACCGTTAGCTATATTACGTAGTGTTGTTTTAGGAGTATTGGTAACTAAGGCCTTGCAAAATTGCGTGTGTTCTCAGGTCGGTTTTTTGTTTGCTGGACGAAAAATCGAGTTTTGAGAGAAAAAACCATGTCACCCTCGCCTGAGACCGACTAACTCAACCATGTTGTGAAAAAGCACATAAAACTTTCTCCCGTCATCGACGAGATTCGAACTCATGTCTTTTTCACCCGGTGTGGACCTATATTATGTGCTGATCAAATTGTTATTGATATGTATATATATATTCTTCCTTACACTCAGGCACGACTATCAGGTCAAAGGAGTTGTCACAAAATCATGAATACAATTGTCAATCGTATTTAGCAGTCACTGGCTTGAAAGTTGAACCACGGTCCACTCAAAGAGCGTATATCAAAGAGCAATAGGTCTTCTTTCCTCTTTAGTCCCCACAAAAGCGTGGATTCGTCTGGGAATGGCCTTAACAGGTGTCGAGAGTGTGCTACTTGAAATAGAAAAAATAGGAACCAGTGAGAAAGTCATAATTGGATGTTCCTCAGGGTGGGGCAATGTAGTAAGTGGAGTCTGTCAGGGATCGGTTTTGGGAGACTCCACTTGCTACATTGTTTCTGATCGTCCTTAATGACCTCAATGAAATAGTACAGGTTAAATTGTCTGATGATTTCAAGGAAGGGTGTTTAACGAGCCGAACTTGGGCAATTTGCTTCAAAATGACTGAGATTGGTTGCACAAATGAATAGACACATACGAAAAATAATAACTGAAGTTTAATTTTTGATCATCTTCAGTCGATATCTAGCTGCCGTGTATCTGGAGCCGCGAAAGGAAAGAACGTGGTTGTTATATTTCTATCTAGGGGAGTACTTTATATAATTTTTTTTTTAATTTACTCCTCATGTATTTTAATTTTAGCCTATATCTAAGAAGAAAATCTAACTTTCTGTCTGTTCTCTATCTACCAGTGTAACCAAACCTGATACATAACATCCTCTTGCATCCATGGTAAAGTCCACAGCTATATTTTGATTCAATATTTTGATCTTATGGGGATAGACACTCAATCAAAACTTGGGCAGTATCGTTTATTGGATTACTAGATTAGGTTGTTTCAGTTGCTTTGCTCGTCTGAAAAATACATGGGTGGTCATAATTAAAGAAATAAACGTATAAACGTAAAAGTTAACGCTGTGAAGAAATTCAGACTTTGATATGGTTGAAAATATGAGATGTTGTTATAACTATAATAATATTATTAATATATTATTATTTTATATTATTGATATTACCTATAATATTATTTATTAATTAATTAATTTCACACACAACTTTGTTGGAAGTGAAGAACAGTTTTCAATAGCAGAGTGCAGAATAACAGATTTGAAGTTTGTCACACGATGTGCTTTTCAATCCCGCAAATACCACAAAAACAACACGGATTATATGGAAGACTTAAGAAGTTTTTAACTCCAGAATAATATAACTATTTAAAACGTTCAATTATTTTTACGTTTTAGAGCAGAGCGTTGCAAAACGATATGCAAGAAGGTCACAAGGCTGGGACGAGTATCCCCCGGTATCATGACAGTTTATATTTCTCCCATATACTAGTGCAATGACAGTTAATTTATATCCAATGAAAACAAGAATAAAAAAAATAGGTTGACGTGGCCACACCAAAAAAGACTATTGCCATTTATAGAACGCCTTAAAAACCTTAATTCCACTGAAGTGGCCAAGAAAACTTTGCTTGAGCCAGTTATTACAGCGTCATGTATACATGCTACATGCGGGTCAATAGCATGCTTCCAGTGTGATTAAATTGAGGTCATATTTGCTTATTCCAAGATCGCTGTTTACTCTTCGGCATAGCAAGGTTAGCGGATGTGAATTAATTTTCGATGATAGGGTTAGAGAAGGATCCGGCTCTGATATAACTCATCCCATATACAGGCTCGTCTGTAATAGTATTAGTGTACTTGTTTACTTAGTATTGTGACTTAAAGTATTTATTCGTGAGTGTTTAAAGCTTCATCATCACTATCGTATAACTCTTTATAAAAAGGCTGTGAAACATTCCTTTCGTCGTAGGCGGTTGTGCGCACTTTTTTTCTAATTCTGTTAACTTTAGTAACAAAGTCTTGACAAATCTTAACTCTTCATTGTATATTTTTATGCCTTAGCAGCTTAGTTCCCATAACGCAGTAACCATCCGAAGTTAGAACCTTAGGAAAATGATTTTAGTGCTTACTCATGCCTATTAAAGGTAGCAGATTGATCGAAATCATTAAGGTCAAAGTGAAGTACCGTAAAAGATTAAAGAAAAAAGTTAAGATAAGAGCAGAGATAAGAAAGCGACGAAGATATCTGGGAAGTTAATTACTAATATCACGGGGATGAGTGATGATAACTTCCGTAGGCGAATGCTTTTAGAGCCATTGATGGTGGACTGGGAAAAAAATCGGTGGGTCACCCAGTGCAGTCGTTGCAATGGGTAAACAGGACGTGGATGAATTATAATTCCAAGAAACACCTAAACGGAAGGTGGAAATTCAAAATATATATGTAAATAGACACCACACAGGGTTGAAAAGACCTGAGTTCGAATCCAGTTAATGACGCGAAGAATTCTTATGGACCTTTTTCACAACGTGGCTGAGATAGTCGATCTCAGGAGAGGGTAGCATGGATTTTCTCTCGGAAATTCGGGTTTTTCGACCAGAAAACGCCAAATGGACCACAGAACACACCCAATTTACAGACATGTTATATATGGCGCAATATGCCTTAGTCGCTGATGCACCTAAAACCCCTACAACAACAACAATAAATGGACATGGATAAATTCAAATGAATAAAGATAATTTGTATTTTGTAAAAATTAAATAGATAAATAATAGAGGTACAGTGTTGGTGTTGATAATCAACATTAAATATCGATTATCAGATTCCTCACTTCATCGTGATGGAGGTTGGCAATCTAGACAATAATTAGGAATGTTTCTGTCTGCCGACCAATCCTTATATTGCTACAAACCAGTCCATTCCAGACATTCCTAATAAGACGGATTCATATTAACCAGTGTATAGGAATGCCAAGTGAAACAACTGGCAGTAAATCAAAACAAGAGACATCAAGGAAATGCAATGTGCGAAACCGTCAACATTATCAAACTGACCACGACTTCATCTAAAGAAAAAATATGTAGATATATATAGTAAAATAAATAAGAGAAAAGCAGCATAATAAAATTAAAAGATGATACTTAATTTAGAATGGTTTCTTGTACAGAAATACTGGTCAAAAGGAGTAATGCACATATGCAACGAATATATTGCTTGTTTAAACATTAAAACTTTATGACTGGTTTAAACCCTGAAAAGACTGTTCATACTGTTGCCACATTAGCTAAAAGACCTCTGTATTTCCAGACTAATGATAAAAACAGCCACTTTAAGTAAAGTTTCAGACTTAATAGATTTTGAGGAATCGTACCATTATCAATAAATTCGTTTAATTTGAAATTTTAATATCATCGAGGTACTTGGAATTCCTCTAATATAACAGAAACTGATAAATCGATAGAGATGATAAAATATATAGATTTTCTTTCTCGACGGCCATAGATGTTTGGGGTCATCTTTCAAGATACCGGAATCAATTGTCCAAGAATCATTTTGAGTTACTTTTGGAATCAAGTGTTTCTTTGTCCTTTTGAGAGCAGAATTTTATCCAGTACATACGAGTATATAAACTGAAGGTGATCAATGTCTCGATGACTGACTTGTCGTGCAGAGACTCTCCCCCCACACCCTTCCCCCATGTCGCCAGAATACTTACTCCGATCCTTCGTATGTAACGAACCGAACAATTGTTTCAAGTGGAGAAGCGGAAATAGGATTAATACCAGTATCGTATCACACAAGACGTAAGCTGTTAGTTCATCCGTCGATGTGACATTTGCTGAATTTGCTCTCTCTCTCTCTCTCTCGTTTTCTCGCGCGCGTGCATTGCACACGCACTTTACTCGTTCCTTTTCTGTATTCTTTATTTTTCTTTCTGGACAGCTAAAGTTCAAGCAGCTCCGCATGGATTCAATATAAATTATATTTACCAACTTCAGTATTCATGTTTTTTTTTTTAATCTTTAATAGTTCATAGCTTATTTATTTTATCTATTTATTTCGTGTTTTAAATGTAACTGTATACAGACATTCTTGGGTTTATTTAATCAGAGAGAAATGACGGAGGAATTCGCACTGAAAACTATAAATATTTATGTTGAAAAGAAATTTTGGTTTACTTCATTTCTTTTCCTTTTCTTGTGTTTGCCTCTTTCACATTATCACAGAGTTCAACAAGTAATGCTTCTAAATGGCAGATAAACAAAACAGCAATTTATTGATCATATATTATTAATTTTTTAACGACCGACGGGTGTAATTAATATATATTCGTGTGTGTGTGTATAGAAGTGTGTTCAGGGACCGCACCGCCCGAGATCGGCTAACTACAGATTCGATTAAAGAGGACTTTCGAAATCCCTCCAGTCGGACAGAACTCGAACCCATTTCTCTCCAAATGAGCATTAGCATTTAGCATAAGTAGAAGCATATGATGCAAGAAAGCAAGCTTATACAGCATTAGCCAAAAAAAAAAAAAAAATCCCACGCATCCACTCACTCTAAAAGTTTGTCCAGTTCGTCTTTGAATTTAACTTATCAACTTCCACAACGACGATGGAAGTTTGTTCCAGCAATCAACAATACTGCTCGCTAAAGGAATATTTCCGCACGCCTATTCCACAACTTCATCATCATTATGGTATAATTTTTTATACAAAGGCTGTGAAACATTCCTTTCGTCATTTTTATTTCAGTTTATTTATGGCCCCTCAGGTTCGTAATCTGAGCAAGAGTTAGAATCCCATCAGCATGCTCAGCCAATTGAAGGCCTTATACACCTCAATCAGATCACTTCGCAGGTGCTCCTCCTTCGCACTCCAGACGCTGCAATTTGCAAAACTTAAGCCTATTTTGGTAAGAGGATACCTTCGTTCTCCTCACCAATCTTGTTGCCCTTCTCTGTACTCTTTCTAACAACTCAAAATTCTTCCTAAAATAAGGCTTCTAGATCTGTACGCAGTACTCAAGGCGTGGCCTGATTAGTGTCTTGTACACATGGATAATCACCTCCTTCTCCCTACTAGCAAAATTCCTGTATATCATTGACACTGCTCAGCAAACTTCATATCTGATTTCGCAATTACCCCCCAGGTCATTTTCACTCTCCACTTCCCTGAGTGTAGTACCACACAGTTGGAACGTTTCTCTGCGGTTACTTCTGCCCATATGCAGTACTTGTCAAGTTAAACTTCAGTTGCCACTTCTCAGCCCATCTGCCCAACTTTTCTAGATCCTGTTGCAGTAGCATACTGTCATTACTCGCATTAACAACTCTGCCAACCTTTGTATCATCTGCAAACTTGGACATTAAGCCTGATATACCTTCATCAATATAATTGATAAATATACAAAACAACGATGGACCCAACACTGAACTCCAGAGCCATTAGGGCTGAACTATGCTGTTACGGAGGACTTACTGATCATAACTAATTAATCCATAAAGAATAAAATGTATTGTACAAGTTGATCTAACCCAGTGTAACGTCGAGTAAGGATTGAAGTATTAGCTTGCGTATGGATTTTTTAAAAGAATGCTTAAACTTATTTAGCATTCTTAAAAAAAAAAACATGCCAAATTTTCAAAAATATTTTATTACCAAATTAAAAGATATGAGTAATTATTATTAATCAATAAAAGAAAATAAACATTTATTTAAAAAGAAGGGTAATCGGTAAAAATATCTCCGGTAAAAGTGAATTAATTGTACAGTCGAATTTTGTGATTCGGTGAATGCGAGAGCGTTTTCTTTCTGATTGATTTGTGCCGTCGAGGGGGGGCTCTTAGCTGAGGTAGGGTGTTTTCCCCCCTATCCAGCTGTTTTAAAATCGGTAAACGAGTTCGTGATTTAAAAACATCGTCAAGTGGGGAGAAACACCCTAGGCACTAACCGGTAAAAATATCCCCGTTAAATATATCCTATTTTCTTATTATTATAATTACAAATATTTATTTTATTTCTATATTTTGTTGATTTTTACAAGTTCATTGAATGCAAAATTAGTTAACTTTTAATAAAAGTTTTATTAGCATTTCATCCCTTTTCCTCTTGTCATGCGGTCACGCATAACGAAATTTCTGTTCGAACAGAAAAATCTGAACTCCTGAAAATGTCATTAGGCCTTGAAGTCCGACATGTTACCATCTAATTAATTCCATCTAATATGGAAATTATTAAGTCGAACAAAGGGAAAGATAAATTATGTTTAAATGGATTTTCTTATGTTGTTGCTAAGATTTGCAAAACACACATTCGTTGGCGTTGCTCTAAATATGCTTCCCTTAAGTGTAGAGGTTGTTTGTTTGTTTGTTTTTTGGTTTTTAGGAGCATTAGCAACTAAGGCCATATTGCTCCGGGATATACGGTGGTCATTTCCTGACCTTTCCGCATCCTCCGTATTTGGTGGTGACGGGCTCGAACCAAAGTGTAGAGGAGGCTTGAAAACTTTAACATTAAAACTGAATCCTGTTCCTACTTGTGAACATAACCATCCTGCTGACCATGAAGAAGTGGAGGTCTTAAAATGTGTTGCTAATATGAAAGTGAACGTCTCTAGTAGTGCATGTAACCCTCTAGAAATTTATGCAGAAGCTGTATCACAGATTCCAAATTCCATAAAAGCTCGTATGGCAATTGAGGAGTTGCAAAGAGGACAATTCGTAATCAAAGGTTGAAGAGGTTTTCCCTCGAACCTCATAGTTTGAACGATTTGGTTTTTCTTGATGATTGGGGTTCTACTGGTTCTCCCCTCTTTCCTCGATTTCTTCTTTGTGACAATGGGCCTCACTCAAAAGAACGAAATGTAATTTTTGCAAGTGACGACAATCTTTCTTATTTATATGAATCTGAAGAATGGTTTATGGATGGCAATTTCACTATAGTTCCTCGTCATTTTCAACAGCTTTACATAATCAAAATTTTGGTTAGGAAAGTTTCCATTACTGCAGTGTACTGTCTTTTGCAGCGAAAAACGCAATGGACATATGAAAATATGCTCCGTATGATTACAGATGAGTGTATAGCCCGCGATATGCTTCCTGTTCCAACGGCAATTCACGTTGATTTTGAACAGTCCGTCATTCATGTCATTAAAAATGTTTTAGGTGATCACATTTCCGTTCGTGCATGCCATTTATGCTAGAATACCCATCGTAAAATCCAGTCTCTGGGTCTGGAAAGTATGTACAGAGAAGACTCCGAGTTTAGTTTGTTTTGCCGTATGCTAGACAGTCTTGCTTTCTTGCCCACCTCTGATGTTCCCCATGGTATGGATTATCTAAGAAAAATTATGCCTACTGCTGCTGTTGATCTCGTGGATTATTTTGATTGCACGTACGTTAGTGGGAGTTTCAGACGAGTAGGCAAAAATACTTCCCACAGGTGTGTAAAATTTTTTCGTAAAATTTCTGCTCTTTTTCCTCCAGTGCTTTGGAATGTACGTGAATCTACTCTTGCCGAGGAAGAAAGAACTAACAACCAATGCGAAGGTTGGAATCATCGATTTTCAAAACTTGTGTCTCGATATCATCCATTTGGGTCCTTATTCAGAAGATGCGACTTGAGGTTGCGGCAGATGAAACTAAGCTGGCTCAGCGTAATGCAGCTAGTTTGATTTTAAAAAAAGAAGCGAACTATTTATTACGTAATGCAACATAAACTTCAAATGTTCAAAGGAATATGACGATGGCCTTATACCAGAATTTTTAAGAGCAGTAGCACATTGTATACGTTACATGTAAATTCTGATGTTTAAATAATTTAAATGTCTATATTATTATCCATATGTAGCTTTTTTTATTTTTCTTATTTGAATAAATACAAAATTACAATTGTCATTTTGGTTGTTATTAGATTTTTTTTTTTTTTAATGTAAACCCCAAACACGAGAGCCATTAGAACCTATAGTACTTAGTACTGTGCTTGGGTGGAGGTTGAGAAGACGAAAGAAGATATTTGTTGACATTGGACTTGAACTTCTGTAGATGGTAATTTTCAGGAAATACGTATGAAGGAAGGTTGTTCCAGAAAATGGCAGTTAAATGAATAAACGAGGAAGATGAAAAGTTGGTTCTGTGAGTTTCAAGTTGGACAGTAAATGGATGTTGGTTGGTGGCGGCACGTGTTCGGACTGTTTTGAAAGAGAGAGAGAGAGAGCAGGAATTATAGAAGCCAATTCAGAAGAACAGTGCCCATGGAAGTATCTGTAGAAGAGGCATGCAGCAGAAACAGTACGTCTATGAGACAGCGAGTGGAGAGACTCTGTTAGAGATGAATCATTAATTAGCCTAACTGCCCTCTTCTGAATGGAATCAAGAAGCCTGAGAGAAGTTTTGGGGGCACCACCCCAGATGTGGGAACAATATTCCATGGCAGGGCGGATTTGCGATTTATACAGAGTGAGCAGCTGTTTGGAAGAAAAGTAACGCCGAGAGCCAAAGAGAAAACCAAGTTTTTTAGATGCAGAGGAAGCAATACTTGAAATGTGCTTGTGCCAAGAGAGATTAGAAGTCAGGGTAATCCCCAAAAGAGATATATCATTTTGCCTAGAAATCGGAGTGTCACTGAAGATAAGCATAGGAGCAGAAGAATCCTTTTTGCGAGATATAAAACAAGACTGAGTTTTAGAAGGGTTGAAATCAACTAAGTTGTCTTTGCCCCACTGGAGAATTACCTGAAGATCGGCATTTAAGGAATTGGTAGCAGATTTTCGAGAAGTTGAAGCTGATTGAACAGGACAAGGTTTCTCAAAATGGAAAGTGGAATGCAATGTGCTATCATCGGCAAAACTACGGATAGGGTTTCCAGTCAATGGAAGAAGGTCATTAATATACATGAGGAAAAGAGTGGGGGAAAGAACTGAACCTTGGGGGACACCGACATTAGTGGAGAAGGTAGAAGACAGAGAGCCATCTACCATCACCCTCAGTGATCGATCAGAGAGAAAACTGGATAACCAATTACAAAAAAACAGTTGGAAAACCATAAGATGGAAGCTTGTTTAGAAGACCTTTATGCCAAACACGATCGAAAGCCTTTGAGAAGTCAAGAGCAACTACTTGTGTTTCACCGAACCTTTCCATTGAATTAGTCCATAAATGGGTAACATAAGCCAGAATATCACCAGTAGATCGACATTGACGGAATCCATACTGGCGATCGTTGATCAGTTGGAAGGTTTCTAGGTGGTTTAAGAGTTGGTGGTTAATTGATTTCTGCATTACCTTAGAAAGAGTAGAAGTAATTGCAATGGGACAATAATTGGATGGGAGGGATTTGTCACCCTTTATAGGAACTGGCTGGATATGAGCAAATTTCCAAGCAGAAGGAAAAACACCTTTGGAATAAGAAAGTGAAAAAAGGCGGCAAAGAATAGGAGTAAGTTCAGGAGCACAGGTTTTGAGAACAAGTGGAGAAATACCATCGGGACCTGGAGCTTTCTTAGCATCAAGATTCGTCAAAATCCTTCTGACATCCTTTTGACGGAAGACCACATTTACGAATTGTTCATCTTTTCGAATTTATATCACATAATAATCATCATTTTCACTGTAATAAGACAATATGAGAAAACAGAATAGGAAACAAATGGAAATATTTATTTTTTAATGCTAAAATAATGACAGTATACAATTTTTTCACAAACACCACATTACTGACAATAATCAGAGTTTAATTATATCAAAATCACAAATTAAAATTTGCAAAAAATTATATAAATTATAATGAAACGTTTACGTATCTTAACAAGAAAATGGGATATTTTTACCGGGATTTAAAAATAAGAATATGCACAATGGTTGAATTTTTGTTTAGTTTGGTTATTGGAAACCGTGCTAGATTGCATTACCTTATAAAACCTCTTCATAGTATTTTCGGTGTAGCCATTCTTGATGTAGTTCTGAGTCTACCTTGGTGATTTAATTTGGTAATAACTGTTTTTGAAAAGTCTACTGTATTCAAAGATATTCGAGAATGCGTGTAATAAAAATGTTGAGTTAGAACTGTCATTATACATTTAGTATACTGCAACACCTGCGTTTTGCTAAGCATGCATTTTAATTAAGTATACTCGAGGTAACACGCACAACACACGTGCAACTATATTAATTCCATTATATCACGGAATTCAGCTCCTATCGTTCTTCTTGTAATATCCTGATTTGAAATGTCAGTTAATCAATTGCGCAAATGCATTAATTACTTTTAATTTCATATTTAAAAAGAAATTCATTAAATTCTGGTTAATATTATAAACTCGATTTCTGGTTGAGACTTTTCGAATTTGACCTTTGTAGAAGGAAAAAATGGAGGCGAATATTGTGAACAAATATATGGAAGAACGGTTTTGATAATGTATAAAAGGCTGGAAGTAACGTGGTAATATTTTTTATATCAGTTAACCTTTGATTTTATTTGAAAAACAGATTCTAAATATGAGTCGATCGACGACAAGTGACGTAGTAAAGAGAATCATTGAGTGTAGAATTTTCCAATTAGATAAAAAGCCGATTTAGATGATTAATTGATTTTGAAATCTTATTTGGTTTGAGATGACTTGTTTGAGATCGCGCAGAAGAAATATTTTCTAAAGAATATTACATACTGTGCACCAAGCACACTTCTGAAATCTTTGACGATGATCGATGCAAGACTACAGACACACACGCACAGACTTTTCCAGACCACCGTACAAAATTTTCTTTGATATGAGACAGAAGAAAAATAGATTTAAGAAAATCAACTTTGTAAATCCCACTCAAAAACTTTCAAGCTCATAACTTTACCGAAACAGTAAAGTTTTTTTCATTTTTTTTTCTTTTCTGTTCTTCTCTTAGGTATTGAATGTTATTCCCATGCTAGTACTTTAAAATTAGCAACAAATAAAACTTTCGTATTAAAAAATTAAAAATTTCTATTTCTAGAAAATAGATTTTAAACTTATAGTAGCTTTTGGACTCAATAAAGACGGCTTTTATGTTTATTCACGTTATTCTTGTCTAAATATTCAATCGTGAAAAGTTCGCCGCTGAAGTACAAACCTACACAGAATCCAAGGACATTTAGGGTCACATCTGGATGTTTCAGCAGCTCTCAACGTATCTCTCATTAGGTCAATATTTTTCGTTTTATTTTTATTTCGCCACAAGTGCCGAGTGCCTAAGGCGATGCTAGTTCAGTAATCAAACACGGTGGGGGAGATGAGGGAATCACATTTTCCGATGTCACATTCTTTTTGTTTGTAGGCTCTTAAAAAGAAATACAGATGTATTTTTGTTGGTGTTGTTGTTCGTAAGGAAAATGAACCCTTTGCTCGATGAAAACAAGCATAAAAAAACACACACACAAGTTGTCGGAAGATGAAGCTCCGCACTTCCTTTCAAGACCGACTGTCTTGGCTAACACTTAAAAACCCTTTAGAAGTTTCCGCTTACGAATGCAGGCTTTTTACATGACAGTTGTTGCTGGTGTGGAAAAAGCCTGGGTTCGATTCCTCTTGAGACGAAAGGAATATTTATGGACTTTTTTTCATTCACACTAGTCGAATTATTGGGTAACGATTTCGTGATTTTAAATCTGGGAAATTAGGGTTTTTCATCCGTCAAACATTCACATACATAGCCCTTTATTATTAAAAAAAAATAGTTTATTATTGAATTATTGCTGGACTCACTGGACAATCCAGTTGACTAGTGCACTCTAAGTACAGATAAGCTAAGTATAAATAATATACACGCTAAAGTACAAATTATTAAAAGAGGATAATGGAATATGCGGTATAGTTTCAGAAAATGCAAAACGTACAATCATGAAAATAAAATGTACAGATTAAACCTATTTATGCAATTAATTGCAAACTAGCAAGATCAGTAACGTTGCCGACTGAACAATTAGAATAAAATTTAAATAAAAACTTAGTTTTGCCCAGTTCTAAATGATCATATTTAAGGTACACAGATGTTGCTATCGAGGACGGGTCAGTGAGAAGAGCGTCACATCAGGTGTGGTTGTGAGCTCTATCAGAGAAACTCTCTAAGAGTTTCTCTGATAGAGCTTGTTCTAGGAGAGCTGTTAGAAATTGAAAAGGCTATTAATGATTGCCAATGTGTTGACCAAAAACATTCTGCTTTTGATGGCGTTTGTATTTGAAATAGAGTTGATTATTTCTTGTAAGTGATCCGTTTGTGTTAATGTAAGGGCTGCCAATCAGATGTTGGAGAAGATGAAGAACTTCAAATGGTCTGCATACGAATGAAAGTTCTCATGGGCACTGAAAAAGGGTACCGAGCTTTAGCAAATGACATACCTCAGAAGGTGTATCGTTGCGGTATCCCACAGGAGTATCAAATTTAAATTGGACCTGAATTTGTGCGTGAGAGAGAGAGAGAAAATGTAAAACCCCTTGATCACAAGACGAGACGTTTTACAAGAAGTGACACAGATGATTAGTAAGGTGGAGTCCATAAGGGATTCACAAAACCCCTAGTTTCCGGTCTTTGTGAAAAAAAGCCCATAAAAATTTCTTGCGTCAGTGATGGGATTCGAACCTGAGCCTTTTACACATGGGAGTATGTGCTAACCATGGGGAAAATCCCTTTGGTGGGGATATTCTCTCACAGATAACCTCCATAGCGAGCTGCTGTTCTCATTTGCTTTGATCTTTGGTCATTCGTTAATTTGCAGTTGAATTCCATGTTTTTCTCTATCATCTAATGAGATAAAATCGTTTCCTAAAATCTTAAAATTTGTGAACTTACAGTTTGATCCAAATCGAAGTTAACCACATGAAAGAAGAGACCATAAAATTAGGCCAAGGACAACCATACGGAGACATTTCAAGTTTAATCCACCGTCTTATAATAATATTGAAAATAGGATGTGTTTTTAATCTGCTAAAAGATCATGCTGTTTAGAATTTGTGCCAATTACTATTATGCCAAGGCAACTAAAGCCACGAGGCATAAATATATCGTACCTGAAAATTACGTGTATTCTATAGACGCTTTATTTGTTTTGCGGGATGAAAACTCTGTAATCTTCGCCCGAGACCTACTAAACTCAACTGCAGCGTGAATTGTTCATTATTCGACGAATAAGCGCTGGACGAAGTAAATAGTTGGATTAGTTAATAAACGTGTTAATACCCTTTTTAGCTTATTGAAAAAAAAAAAAAAACCATATAACATTATAAAATTTGAGCTTGGTACTTAATCTACAATTTATCCGTTATTTTTTGTGGGAAAATTATTTGCCAAACGCGTTTTCGCTTTTCGCTTTATTGAGGAATGTATCTAACCTATTTAGTTATATATGCAGCGTATATATAGGCATAAATGCACGCATTCGTATAAGATATATCTATACAGTATATTGTTTTTTAATATCGTGCAGCCATTTTCTATCCAAATATGTGGTAATCGAGACATGCTAAAGTTTTTTAAGTACTTTTTTTTTTCTGGTTTTCTTTACTGAAAAAAACGAATTGCAAAAAATTTCTCCTCCCGCGATATCTCTTTCTTTGATCAAAGCTGCGAACGTTCTCCTAGGTAATTTACATATTATAAAGAAGATAGCGAGCTCACATAACCAGATGTCTAAGACATATGGGATGACTAAAGATATCTTACGCTGCAGGCATCGTTTCTTGTTTAGGGATACAGTGGAGCCGAACACTAACACCGATTAACCTTTCACCATCACGCACTCTATAAAATTAACTATATTATCTTTATGGTAGCGGCGCAAACCTCTTCTCTTCCAGTCAAAACCAGGGTTTGGGCTTCTTACGGCTTACCGATCGGACGAATATCTCTTGCTCAGCGCCACAGGCCACAAATGTTGTTTCTGCATTATACTATTAACTTTCGCAGAGTGCTCTGATCGACTTTCGTAGCGATTACGTAGGAACAGTTGTATGTGTCGCGTGCCGATGCCGTTTAATCACACTACTCGCTGATGAAGGTCTGTGCAGTTTCTGTGCGGTGTAGGTGACGCAGAGAGAGAGAGAGAGAGAGAGAGAGAGAGAGAGATGATTCTTAAAGCTCATAACATTTCCTATGCATTCGATGCGGTCACACACATGCATGCAGTGGAACTACAGCGATAGTCACTCATCTATTATTAATACTTAGATCCACTTTTCTCGGCAGAGGAAGGTAGTTGTATATGACAGATTGTAAGAGAAATCTGTTTCTCAGGTGTGCTTTCAGTTTAGTCGAAGGACGCTGATAATATCTGGGTTTTATTCCTTGGCCAGTAGGTGTGGAGGAAATATTGCAGCGCATTTTTTTGTATCTTTCGATTTGCGCAAGCTGCAATAAAGATTTATTTAAATTTATTCGAAATTATTCAGTACAGAAATTTAAATGCGCATTCATGAGTTAAGTTCACCGTTTATTTTATACATTGTTAAACAGATCTGGATAAAAAAATGTCTGACATTAACTTTGTAGATCATTATCGGATTGGAATTGGTTTTTTTGCGCATCTCGTCACAGTATGGTTGGATCTCCATTTGTCACTCATTCCAGAAGTCTTTCTTCCATTTGCAGTACCACGTTGACTTTTCCGTGCTGCTTTCGTCGTATCTCTTTTGATCCCCATCTAAGACGCTTTCATCAGCAGTCATGTAGTGCGATTTACTCTGCATAGCGACTGCATACAGCGCCAAGCGCACCGCGGTGTCACTTTTTGTAACTAAATTATTTGTTCCTTTCGTTTCCTTTTTGCATGGTCTAGACTCTAGACACTGTCTCTTTGAAAATTCATTTGTCCTGGATTCATAGTTTTCTACTTACAGCCGGCCGAAGTACGCTTTAATTTTAACCGTCCTGTATATATACAATATTCAGGGTAGATATAATTAAAGTGCACAAGGGCTATAATAGCGCTATGGCTACAATATCGTACATCTTTAAACCTGCAGTAAATATTTATGTTGATAGTAGTAGCATTTTGTATGTTGTTCCTTAAAACCTGCGCATCCAAGGGGGTTTATTAGCACGAGAATATTGGAGGTAGTCGGTTGGGTTGCGGCTTTTGAAGTTTTGGTCGCTTTCTCACACCCCCAAAACTGACGTATGAAATATTTGTCTCCAGTTCTGAAATGGTGGCTTTATTACTTTGATTTCAATTTCAAATGAATAACTACTCTGATGATATGCTTTCTTATATCTTACACTTGAAATGCATGGTTAAAACGGCTGAACTCCCATTTTTCGATAATGTGGAACATTTTGGATGAAATAATGCCACGTTCGACGGATATAATAACGCCATCCAAATTTTCGGTCAAAGTGTACACTGCCCTACCATTAATATCCGGACACCTGCCTTTAGACAAAAAAAAAAAAAAAAAAAAAAGCTTTTATTGTGCCATTTAATATTTTGTGCTGAAACCTTTTGCTTTTATGACGGCCTTCAATCTTCGCGGCATACCCTCAACCAGCTTTTTATAAATGTCAGGTGATATTTTCCTCCACTCGTCCTTTAACGCAGCCACCAGTTTGGCCTTGTTCTTTGAGCGATCTCGACATGCACGTACCCGACGATCCAATACATCCCAAAGATGCTCGATAGGGTTTAGATTTTTCCAACTTTTCCACACCCATGTCCTCAGACCATTCTGTTACGATCCGAGCAGTATGGCATGGCACATTGTCTTGCTGATACAGGTATGGGCCTTCCTCGAAGTATTTCCATAATGTTGGAAGTGCATAATTGTCCAGGTTGTCCTTGTATTGCACGGCATTCATGGTTTGTCTATAACGACTAATGGGCCCAAGCTAAACCATGAAAAGCAGCCCCATACCATGACACTGCCTCCACCAAACTTCATTGTTGGGAGGATACAATCAGGAAGGAACTGTTCCCCTGGCATTCGCCACACTCAAGAATGGCCATCAGCGTGGTAGAGTGTGAACCTCGACTCGTGTGTCCATAGGACTGTTTTCCACTGCTCTACAGTCCAGGATTCGCGCTCCTTACACCATGTTAATCGGCGTTTAGCATTTGTTGAGGTGATCAATTCTGTTGAACGTGTCATTTTGCATTCCCACTTTTGCAATTGCCTGTTCGAAGTCCAGTGTACATGTTAACAGCAGGTTCTGTGACGTGTTGCATGCATAGGACCCATTTCCCCATCCATGGAGGGGTGTCCGGATATTGAAGTCCGGGTAGGGCAGTGTATTTCAGGCATGCCAATATTCGCAGTATTTATTAATCAAATAATTCTAATGTCGGATAGGCAATAAATCAAATTTATCGTTTTTAGTGTTCATGTGGGATCAGAGTTAAATGGAAAAATAGCACTTCTTGTAACATGCTATTCTATCAAGAAAAACAGCATCCAGAAAATAACGCTATTTGCTGCAGAAAAACACTAGGAAAAAATTGAATTTTCGGTGATGAACAAGGTCACAGCTTGTTTAATTAAAAAAATAATCGAATTTAGGAAGTTGGAATGGCATTTCCAGAAAACTTGTGAAATTGTGTATGAATACTTAATTTCAGCATAAAAACATCAGTTTCGTGAGGATAAAATTGGATGTTAGGACTGGTTCCACGAATTTTCTCGTACAGAACATGTAGTGAAAATTTGTACGTGTCACTTTCACTGATTATAATAGTCAACAAAGACTCAAGAGCATATATCTGTTTATATTCTTTATAATTTAAAGAAAATTAATTACTTATCTATGTCCGTCTCTCTCTCTCTCTCTTTACAAAAAGTCGTTTTAATATATCCGATAGGGATACAATAACGCCATTCTAAGTTTTATTTATTTCATTTATTATTTATTTATTTATGTTTTGTTAAATATCATAAAAAAGAAATCTTTTCAACAAATAGAGCTTACTAAATTTAAGGAATTAAAATATATTTATTAAAAAGATTTTTAAAATTGTTCCGTCTCATTAAAGAACAGTTAAACATAATAGCGTTATTGGGCTCATTCATCCTATGTAACTTCCAATAGTTCCACCAATACCAGGATCGTTATCAAAAATGAACTATGGAAAATACCTTTATCCTTAAAGCCTAACTTATGACTATTAAAACCTGGAGTTAATCGGATCATATGGATAAGATCTATTCATTAAACTCGATTGAAATAAGTCACCGAAGTTGGTTGATCGTTATGAAAAAGTGAAATAGAAACGTTAGTTTTAATACGGTATTTTACTACATTTATTATGTGGACTAGAAGAGCTTGAAAGGCGCCTCCGTAGCCAGGTGGGAAGGAACAGCAGTGGTAGCACACGCTTCTTGATTAGACCGGGATTCGAGCCCATCACCACCAAATACGGAGGTTGCGGAAAGGTCAAGGAATGACCACCGCATATTCCCGGAGCAATATGGCCTTATTTGCTAATGCTCCTAAAAACCAAATAACAACAAGAGCTTGAACTTTTGCCGTGTCGTATATGCAATGGAAAAGTGCGTAAATATCATCATTCAAAGTCTAAAGAGTTCTCTAGTAACCTCACTGGAGTTTGAAGTGATCCTTGCTGATGTTTGACCCACGGCAGGATGATGGAATGTCCTGTATTGCATCCTTAATCAGAGAATCCATGATGTTACCCACCGCTAAAGTCAACTCCTTAGCCTATAGTTGTCCATCACATTTTTCGCACCTCATTTGCGGATTGGAGAGACATTAGCACTTCTCTGGTTAAGGGGTATACCATCCACTCCTACAGCATTATCCTCGCTGTAGGAGTGGATGGATCCTATAAATTGAGTATCACTTAATTTATAGCAGTCTAACACCTTGTCACAGGTTCCTAGTGGTTCGAATGTTCTTTCAACTCTAAAGGTCGTTGCAAAGAATCTGTTCAACTCATCTGCCACTTCTGCTTGGCTTTCTGTGACTTTTCCAGTTCTGTCAAATAAGGGAATCTATCTGATTCACTCTCTTTATGTATTCGCATAACTCCTTTAAAATATTTCTGGATTCATCATTAACCAGGAACATACCAATAAATGGTATGCTACAACTACCACAACAGCCAACTAGTTTATATTTTCAAACTTTAAAACGGGAAAATTTATATTGTAATTCAATCAGCTGAATTAATCGAAGTTTCTGGGGAAAATATAATTCAATAAACAGCACGGAAAATTGTTTTGATGAATTTTATCAGAAATATTTAAATTATTTTGAAGTTAAACCTCGTGGTAAAGTTTTTTTGAAAAATATTTGATCAGAATAATTGCTGTATCACTATAGCATAGATAGTGGAAGATAGATTGAAATGAAATCATTGCTAACACGATAGAGTACCCCGGAAGTAGGGAATAAAAGTTCTCCGAGTGTAAAAGTTTGGAGTTAAACATTGCTTTGACATTTCCCCTTGGATGAAAGAGCAGGCCATGCCACGTCTCTTTTCAGTGGCTCCTATGGATGGACCCGAATAGACCAAAAAACAGACAATGAAACAAACCTTTATTCTCTATACCAGTATTATTAGATTTAATATATTTAATGGCCTTACGAACTGAACTACTACACTCTGGATAACATTAAATCGCACTGTTTTCTTTTGTTGCAAAATGTGCTTTTTCAAAAATAATTGACGAAGGTTATAAACTAGGCTTTTACCCTTCAGTGAATTGATTTGGTACAATCCAGTCTCTTACAACCAAGCAGAATCGGATGATGCAACAATTCAACTAGCTGTTGAGTCAGCAATGGGAATACAGTTCTGTTCACATATTGCAGATTTTTTGTCGTTCTCTTTCTCTGTCCATGCGGAACACGGCCGCCCTATTTATTGATCAGACCTCATATGTGAGATAAGGATTCCCTGAGTGAGAGAGAGAGAGAGAGAGAGAGATTCCTTTAGTTTTCTGTCGCTTCGTTCTGCGGTTTAATTATCACATATACATCCATCATTGCAATCTGGCCGCACGATAAACTTAATCTAAACTTGTAATTCTTCCAAGTTTCTGTTTCTAAATAAATACAATGTCTTATTTTGTGATCCAGGTTTTGAAATACCTTTTATGAACGAAAATATTTCGCTTTTCTTTAGATAAAGGCGTCTCTTTGTGCTTCTAAAGATTTGCAGAAGTTTTTCTTCTGCCAGTGTAATTTATTGTTGGAATAAACTTCCACCTAGTGTTGGGAAGGTAGAAAAGTTTGAATAAATTTAAAGAAGGATTGGGCAGAGTAAGTGGGTAAAAGTTTTCATTTTTTCTTATTTTATTATTATTTAAATATTTTTTTGGTTGATGCTGCGTAAATTTGCTTCCTTACAACCTTTTTCCAATACTAGTATTTTTAATACTAACGATATCTTTTTTGTTTGAATTTAAATCCGGATTTTAAACTTAGATTTTTAAATTATTTATATTTTTTTTAGATTTTTAAATTATTTAGAGTTTTTGAAGCAAAATATATTTCAATTGAGCGACTGAACTGTAGCTACGTGTGGCCATTGACCGTTCGTCGTAAGAAAACTCCATGTGGAAAGGGTGTTCGTTTAGTCCTCAGCTATGGATCGTGCAAAGTGCAAGTCAGTATCACACCTACGAATGTTTAGACAGTGATAACGTTTTGCGTTGTTAGCCAAAACTCCACGGAAGTGTCATAACCCCTGTTGAAGGATGGCTTAGAGTTTCTGAGCCTTCTTTCAACAGGTTATAACACTTCCGTGGTGTTTCGATATTAATGAAAACCCGCTTGCACATTTTCAGTCCATAGCTGAGAACTAAATGAACGCATGCTTCCCGCGTTTCGTTTATATACAGTGGAAGTCGATACTACCTCCACGTCTACCAGGAGTTCACTCTTTCAAAACATTACACACTGGCACTACAATACAAGAAACTCTCGTCGTTATTTATTGAAAATGAAAACTTTCAACAAGCTTAGTTTTGCTGTTTCCTTGAGAATTTTTACAGATATGGGTATATTATTATCCAACCCCCTTCTTCTTCCATTTCTAAACGATATTATGGGAATTTTAGTAAAGCAAAACCGGCTATCCATTTTCCACCACTTATTGAGTTGAACGTGCGCATTCTTTGAAGGGCATGGCAATTATTTGCCTTACCTTACCCACAGGACTTCTAATCCGAATTGAATATAATGAATATTCCCAATAATGTTTTTTACTCTTCACCAGACAGTCAGAATCTTTTAAAAATGATGTAAATGAAACTTTTCTTATCATTTTGAAAGAAGCCGTCTGGTTTTTCTTCTTATATAATTAATTACACCTAGATCGAGCCATTTACAGAACTCCCTAATTACAATTATAAAAAATGAGAGGAAGGAAGCAAGAATTTTTGAAGGTTTTAATGTTTAAAACAAATATAAAAACTAAATCTTAAATAATACCGAAAAAATAATCATTTGTTAAGTTTTTTATACTGAATGATCGGCTGGAGTCATTCTTTGCAGCTAGTGGAGCAGTTATGGCCACTGTATTAGCCTCAAAGATTCTTAAATAGGTGCGTGCCATTACTCTTTGTGGGATATTACAGTTAGGGAAAATTTGTACATCCCTGTAGTATAAAAACCCAAACTGGATATTTCTAACTATTTCTTTGATGGCTACATAATCTTGTTGCGAGAAAGTCTAAATCTTGTAGGTACCACAGTGGCTATAATCACTATCTTTTGATGCCGAGTGGGTTCGAATCCTCAGATCGGGCATTTTTATAAGCTTCTTTCACACCATGGACAAGTTAGCCGATCTCGGACAAGGGTTGCACAGTTCCTCCTAGAAAATCGGATTTCATCCAGCAAAAACGATCGCACAGTACACACAATTTACAAAAGCAATACGCTGACACCTCATAGCCTTAGTTGCTTTAATACAAAAACGTCAGGTTAATAACAGCTCATACCAGAGGTTTTCAAGCTTCGAAACCTACAGTTTGAAAACTCTTGATCATTAGTTCTGTTGCTGACATTTCACATGTTTCACTTTGAAAATTTTTTGCTGTTTTCACGTTATTTGGTTTTGCCAAAGAGCTATTCTTCATAAGTAGTAAAACGTTAAAAAATTGCTTTCTGATAGTTATATGTAAGATACAGATAACAGACAATAGGGGCTGGGACTGGGAAAAAAGATCACCTTGGAATACAGATTTTTTTTTTAGTTCTTTACAATGTTTCATCGCTAAACTAACGATATTTGACTTAGGCTCCTAAAACTGTACGTGATCCTCCTCCTTCTTGTATTGACGAATGATGTTAAACACACTTACGTCTCCAGTTGTATCGATAGCATCTTTATTAGCGTAATAAATTACTCGTCTAGAAGGCAGAGGAACATCGGTGACTGTCGTTTACCTTTACGATTGATTGATGCTGTCCACCTGGCACTTCGTATATCTGCCGTGCACGTTTGCCAGAGGGAAACTATACAGTCTCGACTCTCACAGCAACTGTTTCTCATTGGAAACACGGCGATACTGCCAGACTTGCATAACAAGGTAGCACGTTGCTGGGGTGCATTTTAGCTTACCTGAGACTGTGATAAATAAGACACACGTCGCTTTTTGGCTTTCAAGCTTATGATTAACGCGTGTAACTTCCATAACACGTTCGCGGCAAGATATTGATTCTTTTCCAGATTCTGAATGACCGGAGGTTGCATGTTTGTGAATGAGAATGATGCACTCGCTTGTGTGCAGTTTTAACATGAGCTTCGTCTTCCTTAAATAGCAACCCATTATTTCGAATTATAAAGATTGATGGACTGAATTATAAAGATTCGAATGGATTTAAGCATCTCCTGGCTGACGTTGATCAGAAAATATTCCCATGGTCGATATTAATAGTGGATTGCGCAGTTAAAGACAGAAAAGAAACCATTTCTCGAGACACGAGACTTGGGGGGGGATATTGGGGGGGGAGAGAATGGTCAGTATGGTTCTTATCAGAAAGGAGATGTCACAGAAAGAGGACCATTAGTGGTTCTCGCGCTCTCCCTTTTCAAAGTTCCAGAATTTGATTGGGAAATGCCGAATATAAATTCCAAGGTGTTTCCCAGTTTTTCATAATCTACTTCTCCCTTCTCATCCCGTCCACGAGCATGACAGCTTCTTTTATCAAACAGCTTTTGTTTCCCCCCCCCCCTACTCTTCGTCTCTATGGGGCAATGGTTTTAGTACACGCGAGGGATCTGAAGGCACTGCAGGCAGCAACAGCAGAAAGATATCACATAAAATTGATATTACTTCTCAGCTACTTGGTGTTGTCGAGAATGGTAACTTCGGATGCTTTTCTTTTTCCTTTTTATTTTCGCCTAGCGGGCTGTTGAGACTCCTGGCGGTGTTGATCGATGAATCTTCTTGGATATCAATTTATCCGTGGGGCTTTTCTTGATTGATGAAGAGTGTTCCATTTTGAAAACTTTCTTCATACAGAAGCTCTAAGGATTTGGTGGCCTTTCGCAGCGCGTGGCCTATGAACTAAAAAAGGTTATGGAGCTAAAGTTCAGATATCAGTCTTCGTTCGTGAACTGCGAGAGCTGGAGGGCATGCCCATTAGGATTACCTGTAGACATCTAGGTACCACTGATTGATGCCCTCACGTGACTGACTCGCGGAATAAATCGCATAATACAGTATAATGTAATATAGGAACACGAATGGTTTGAACTATTAAGGGGCGTTATCTAAATAGCCCGAATTGAAAATTATTCATTCTCAAAAATATCCCTGGTAAAGACGCCTCAACAGTGGCATTTTCTCAAATCTGGCCATATAATGTTTTATCGGCTTCGATTCTCAAACAATAGTCGCTCTCAGCTGCTAATGTTTTTGGATAATTTTTGGAGTCTTTGTATGACATATTAGTGGCATGACTAACGACTTTTTTTTTTTTTATCTGATCTGCGCAATTTTATCTCTCCACTTCTGCTTGTGCCCCCCCCCTCTTATCACAAGAGATCATTAGAATGGAAGAGTAATGACTCACCAAGATAACAAAAGAAGAATCGCAGTATGAATAGGCAGCCTTTTTTTAAAGGTTACAGTACTGCAGACAGAGTTGATTACTTACTGACGTTTGTAAATGAAATGCGAAAAAAACTGGAGATTTAAGGGGTCGGACTATAATAAATTAGGTCCGTTGTCCACTCCATTTTTCGATGAAATTTTATTAACTTAAGGCATCGCTAATAGCAGTTATATCGATGATTACTTTTTGTATATTAGAAATATTTAATGGTGGGTTGGTTGGAGAGAGAGCTGGGTAGAGGCACGCGTCGTACGGATCAACGGTTACGGACATCCGCTTAAATGGGAACTTCAAAGTACAGCTAAAGCTGCGAGGCGTCCTACCAAGCCATGCTTGATTATCGCAGGCTGTCGCATCACGCCTTCTAATAAATGAGTATTATTTATCATCAGAATGGGGGGCGTTCGTGTTTAAATGTTGATGACAGAATGCCGTTTCTTGTGATCGTGTAAGCAATATGAGAAAAGCTGACTTACATCCAAACTTCCCTTGAGCACCATTGGAGACAACATAAACAAAGTCTCCTTTAGTCTCTTTGCCAAGTAGAGCATCTAATTCTATGCTGCGAGATTCTCCCGTCACATATATATGTGTTATTAATGACAGTTCGGATCTTATCGACGTAATTCTATCTGTCCATGTCCTCTGCGGCCAGCTGCTATCGGACGTAACTATGGTAACGGAGTGAATCATCCTTTTACCTTCCAGAGCTGATGGAGAAGAAATAGAATATTCTTCGACGCTAAGAATTTATGATATATTCAAGGTCGTTCGCTTATATAAACAAAATGTACGCTGCCTGATTAGTAGAACAGCCTTATTAGGTAATGCAATGCTTAAACAGTTATATGCAATCTGAAAACTACGGTATGTTAGTAATCGTACTTGTTATTGGTACCCAATTTGCAATAAAACAAAACTTCATTAAAAAAATAAATACAGAATTAAATTAAAACTATTACAGAAAGTGCCGGAAGATGTAGAGACATATGTTGGTTCCATCTTGCTCATTTATACTACCCTGAATGTGGTACTACACAATAAACGTTGTTCTGCTCAACAAATACCACTGCTGTCACAATGAATATCTCTGTTAGGGTAAATAACGAAAATCCCATATTAAAATGGAAATAAAAAGCAGAACCCTTCTTCGATCATCAATGTCACGAAAGATCTTTAGCAGAATCAGATGCACATACTCTTCAACGTCCTGAACCACAATCATTTAAGCCTGGAGAAATAAAAAAAAAAAAACGCAACGAACCTAATACCCGAATGGAGGATCTAAGAAAGCTGAAGAACCTAGAAAAACATTGTACAGCTGTGTCGAGATCCGTGTAAATACATTACTACCGGACGGCATCTATGTTCTGTGCTTATCATTTTCCAGAGGGAGAAAATCTTTCGAGAAGCTTATTCATCTTTTCTACTCAGGTAAGGATATCAATCATTTCCACCCTCTGCGCAATAATGGTCAGCGACAGGAGACCAGATCCTATTTGAAGAGCCAGTAAAAGGACGATTTCGACATGCCTGTCTCGCAACCAAGATTTTAATAGAATTCCTCGCATTTTTGCCGTTTACAGAATGGCTTTAAAAAGTGTCTTCGTGTTGACTGCCGAATCTCTCGCTCGCTCTCTCTCTCTCTCTCGCTGTATATCTGTCTCTCTCCCTCATGTAGTAAACTGATCCATCACTGTCAAATTGTTCTTACATTGCTTTCGAATTCGTTTAAAATTTAATACTTCTGTTAAAAAAATTAACCTATCGTCATTAGTCTCTTTTGTTTCATTGAAACTTTGTTTTAAAAGTGTATTGTTCCTTCGAAAAGGTTAAGTAGAACCTTTTTATTTTAGTAGAATATTCTCTCATTGTCTGAAGTTATGTTGTTCTGAAGTTCTCTGTCTGAAGTTCTCCCCATGGAGTCAACATGAGTCCATGGGGAGAACACTTGTCCACGGACAGATTCCGTCAAAAATCTTAGAGAAATTTAAGAAGCCACCCTTGGAATTTGAAGAGTATTTGATCGAATTTATTTTAAAAACTTTTTAAGCAAAATTTTGTCATGTCTGTCTTCTTTCCTTTGCGACTGGATGGTCAGTTTAATTTTTGGCTACTCACTGCGTGAGATGATGGTGAATGACTGCGATATCTTGACTGGAATAGTGTTAAGATCCTGAAGGGAGTCTAATGTCAACAAGCATCTTCTTTCATCTTCTCAACCTTCAACCCACGCATGGTAATAAGTACTATGGATTCTAATGCCTTTCGTGGTTGTGGTTTTCATAAAAGAAAGGACTCATATTTCTTCTAATCTTTTTGTTTCTCCGCCAGCAACCTTATTTCAGGAACCATATTTCAGCAAGCACTTGGATAGCACAACAGGATGCAATCTGGCAGGTGGGTTAAATCAAATTTGCCTGTCTGTCATCTATTCGCGTTCAATATTTTTTTGGATCTAGTAATGTGAAGGTGAAAAGTATAGTCTTTGAACCAGGGTTCGGATACTGTCAGTTACCAAAGGAATTTTTAAAAGACTCTTTAATCGATGTTATAATTAGCTGATGACAGGCGGAAGATCCAGAGTTCCCCACCCGTTCCTCTTGTTACTAACGGGATTCCAACCCGGGCCTTTTCCAGTCGTTGGGGGAGATCGGTGATTATAACCACTGTGCCCTCGGCGAAGACCACACAGAAAAAGTACATTGACAACGCATAGCTTATTTCAATGCTTTTCAAACGTTTTCCAAACCAATGCACTATGTATCCAGTTGAATAATTCGACACTGCCACCCAGAATTTTCTCAACACTCTGCATGGTTTTCGATGTTAGTAAACTAATAACCGTTTTAACTATATTTTTTTACGCTGATTTCAGAAATGTTATTCCTTTTTTTTCCTATCACGTATCGTTTTTTTTTTCACAAATCACTTAAGTTGATGTCATGAGTTGCATTATTGAATGTATTAAGTTAGGAGTAAATGATGGGAATTTGTAAACTAAATCTTCACATGTTGGCAACACTGCCTTCAATCATTTGTTTCTTGACCGTGAGAGCTCCATGCAGCAGTGTTTATTTGTGTGAGTTCAGGTTATTTTTGAGGTTATTGGAATGAAAAGTGAGTAGAATGTTTTCACGGAAGTGTTTGAACAATTTGAACTTATTTTGCTATATTTGGGGAAGTTATGCAGTCCTCAAGCATAGACAAGATATTAGAGAATATGTAAAAAAATGTTTATGGTGGTTATTTTGGAGTGAAACTCGGTGACCAAGATAAATAATGGGCTCCACATAAAGTTTTTCGAGCCTGTGAAGCATTGAGATTGAGAAAAAAATGGTAAAAGGGGCTATATTATTTGCAATTCCCGAGATTTGCCTGGAGCCTGCAAACCATTGGGATGACTATTACTTTTGCTTAGTTAGTGTAAAGGGATACGATGCAAAGAGTAAGAAGGACATTGTGTATCCTAATATTCCACCTGCCCAATTAGACCAGTCCCACATGGAGATAACCTGCTGATTACATGCCTCCACTTATATTGGAGCATGTAGAGCGGAGAGTGTTGAAAGTGAAGCTTCTGGAGATGAAACTGAAGTCTGGAGACATTGAGTCCAGCCCTCAACTGTTTTCACAGCATGAACTCAACTGCCTGGTAAGAGATTTAAATTACCAAAGGAATTTGCAATTTGTAGAACGCCTTAGTTCTAGATTTAGGTCGAAAATCTTCTGGGATATTTTTCTTTCTCGTGTACAGACCCAGAGATCGAGAACTAGTCTCCTGAGAACAATTCTATGTTTTTTTGCAGTAATGCAAATGACTTAATAAACTATTTAGGAATTAGTTACAGTCCTACCCAGTGGAGACTTTTTATTGACTCATCAAAGAGGAGGAGTCTCATCAAAGGTATGTTGCTCCACAATGGAAATAAATATGGGTCAATGCCAATTGTTCATTCTGTGCATTTGAAAGAAACTTGAAGTTGGTGACAAATATTAAGTATGAAGAACATGGTTAGTTGGTCTGTGCTGACTTTAATTTATAGGCATTACTGGAATAGCAATCTATTTAAACAAAATTGCCTCGCTTTTTGTGTGAGAGACAGTCCGGGAAAGGAGTAAGTAAGCACTGGGATTTCAAGATCTGGCCAAAGAGGAGCAGTTTGTTACCGCGATCAAAGAACATAGTTCATAAACCACTGGTAGATCCCAAAACTGTCTTGCTTCCACACTTGCACATAAAACAGGGTTTGATGAAACAGTTTGTGAAAGCTTTACCTCAGGAAGGTCCCCGCTTCAATTACCTTTGTACTAAATTCCAATTGATCACCAAAGAGAAACTAAAACAAGGTATTTTTTTTTGGATCTGATTGGAGAAAAAATATGTCTAGAGCATACTGGACATGTTTTTCCAGTATGAAGCAGGTGAAGAAGAAATCCAGTCCTTTACAGATCTAAATAACTTTGAACAATTCCGATTTAATTCAGTTCTGATATCTCTTGAAGCCAATTTCGGTATTTTCAGCGCAATTAACTGATATAGTCCGAATAGATAGGCATCTTTTCCGAAAGGATTAGAGGATTTTATCAGAATAAATAGCTCGTTTTCATTAATAATACAAAATGTACTTAGTCAATGTTATTGCAAAAAAAATGGTAAATGCGAGCACTGTTTCTTTTTACATATTTTGCCATTTAATACTCTTTGATTTGCTTTACGTCCTTCAGTATCCAAACCTAAAAATAACTATTTATCGAAGAGAAAGTTTGATGTTTAAATATTAAAGGATTGTCGTAGTTAATTCCAGTCCGCTGTCGTGTAGTGGGATTCTAAATATTTATTGAGCATTCTCGTGCATTGTTGCATCTGCATATCTTATCTAAATGCAGCTTTTCTGCCCTGCATTTTCCACAAAGAAATCATTAATATTTCATACTAATCACTTTTGCCTCTGCAGAAATCGTTCCAAAATTGTTGTTTGTGTGCATACATCTGAGAGGTTCTTATTCATGCGACAAACCATAAAAAGAACTTTCCCGAATCTCTAAGGACGTTGTTTTTTTTTTATATGTATGTGTTTGCCATTTTTTTTCCCTTTTCTTCTTTCTTCCACGGAAGAATATGTTGAGCGAAAGTACGTCACGGAAGATAGGGATGCGGAAAAGAAATGAACCGTGCGCAGTAAGTTTCTTTGAGAGGAATCTGTAGCGAGGAGGTGTTACATTGGTTATCTATGGTTGCATAAAGGGTTTCCAAAACCGCATTTGATAACAGCGGGATATAGAAGGGGGGAAGGGAAGAGGCCTAGTTAGATAATGACGGTCACGTGATACTCCATAGAATTTTTCCGCGTACCCGAAGAGGAAATAAATCATTTGATAGAATGCGCGATTGAATTAAGTATCCGAGTATTTCGATATACAGCGGTGGTGTCTGGAGCTGGATATTTATCGCATCGATATCTCTGCTGTTGTTCAAATGTGGCGTGCATTGAGATTTTTCCAACACGTGAAATGAATGAACAGTTTCTCTGCCTTTCGGGTGTTTATAACTATATATAATTGTCAGTTTGTTATTGTGTTTGTAATGCTAAAGAGGAAGCTTCTTTGAACTAAAGTCAGAAATACCTGATATAGTTTAGTTTATGTATCTCTGATGACCAAAAAGATTTTTTTTTTTTCCCTAATCCTAAAATTAAGGAACGAGAGTTGACTGATTACTACTTCTCAAAATGTTTCTCCTGGATGTGACAGGCATCCTTTTGTCGGATCTGACATTTTGGAGAACATTTGCCTTCACCTATTGGATTCTAACTCTGGCTGGGGTGCTGGACCTGATTCATGGTGCTGGGTCGAGTGGTCTGGTTAGTTGTTTTTTGTGCTGCGATCAGGAATACTTATGCTTTTTGGGCTGTTGGATCTGATTCATTGTGTCGAGTCTGGTGCTCTAGTGGTTCTGTTTTCCATGGTGGACAGTTGGACAACTGCTGGATGGTATCTTTATTGGACTTTGGTGTTTCAGTGATTGTGGAACAGTAAATGAAGAGATATTCAGATGCTGGGTCGAGTGGTCTGGTTAGTTGTTTTTTGTGCTGCGATCAGGAATACTTATGCTTTTTGGGCTGTTGGATCTGATTCATTGTGTCGAGTCTGGTGCTCTAGTGGTTCTGTTTTCCATGGTGGACAGTTGGACAACTGCTGGATGGTATCTTTATTGGACTTTGGTGTTTCAGTGATTGTGGAACAGTAAATGAAGAGATATTCAGATGAACTGTGACTTTTGGAGTTTTGTTGTAGACTCTGGGGGATTCAACTTGAAGTTTGTGTCCTCCGGAGAATAGACTAATAGTTTCTTTTTTTTCTTCTTTTTTTTTATGCTGGCTCCTGCTCTCTAGTGGAGCAGGCTCTTCCAGGCCCGTTTTGTAGATATTCTATACTATCATACAGGTATCCAAGGTGGAGTTGGGCTCACGCCTGGGAGCCACCCCTGTTCAAGAACACATTTACACACAAATCTTAAACGTTATGTACAGAGTGCATTCAAATATATGTAAATATATCTTTTATATAATTTGATGTACACAAGTCTCGAGGCTGTATTTTGTGTGTAAATAAAGGTGAAATGAAATGAAAATGACAAGCGTATTGTGTAATTTTTAAATTTATGTAGATGTATCCAGAAGAAGAAGAACAACAAAAACTCATAAGTTATCAAAAATACTCTCATATAACTCGAATTTTAAAATTCTTTGTTGCGCAGATATTTATAGTTAAAGAAAACAATCAAAGTCGTGTTGTTTGTCTGTTTTGGAATCTGCGCCGAGGCAACTAAGTCCACGAGGCATTAGTGTTCTGTGTTTGTGAGTTGCGTGTATTCATCGGTCGGTTTTACAGTTTCCCGCAGAGTTAAAACCAAGCAGTACCTCGCCCCAGACAGATTATCTCAGCCACGGTGTGAAAAAGCCCATAAAAATTCCTTCCGTCTCGAATGCATTCGAATCCAAGCCTTTTCTGCATGGCGTAAAAGAATGGTGATCATAAAAATTGTGCTAGCCACGAGCGTATTCTGTTGGCAATATTTTAAGTATGTTTCTTATCAGACTGCTTTAAAACTGCCCTACTGCCTCTTAACAACTTTCTACCTGTCTACTCAAGTAAATACCGTAATTGTCAGGCTATTAACATCTTTAAATCGCAGTGTGGTATGACAGAAGTTAAAAACAGCGTGCTTAAAGCCTGCTAATTATGTAACTTTAAAGTAATTTATTTTGGGTATTAAAACTTGATCGCAGTCTTTTATCTGAACTTTAATCTTAAACGTTATCGTGCAAACATAAAGGAGCATCTGTCTATGCTCCTTTGTATAAAATTGTTACTGTTATAAAATCATAGGTTGTTGTTACTGGACCGTGTTTAAGATAATTGCACTCTATTATTTTTACAGTTTTGCTTGCGCGACTCGTGGCTTCCTAGCTGTAAAGAATGTTTGCTTTTAAGGCAATCACGCAAATGCAAATAAAGGTTTTAAATACTACGATTAATCTCAGCATCTCACAGGTATGTTTCTTTGTGTGTGTGTGTGCACTCTCGCTGTAAAGAGAGATTTAAGTTTATCTTTAATACCTGGAATATGTAACATTTTTCATCTGAAAATCAGCTTCTCTGTGGCTACGTGTCTTACAATTTTATATTATGTTTTTTGTATTTTTAATTCAGTGAACTCTTGTGAAAATTTTATTGGACACATTTCAGTATGATAGATGCGTACAATTTTATCATCTTGAAGTGAATCTTTATGCGTATTCTAGCCCAAGATACGCGCATTTAGAAATATTATAAGCCCACATATCTGCGCATGCAGAGAGGGAGAAATAATTTAAATTAACAGCTGGATTCCTTCGTCTTTCCCATCTGAATTTCATCTCTTCCGTGGCCACATATATTAACACGTTAGAGGATATTGCAATGTTATTTTGATTCAATAAAATCTTGCAATGTTTTCTGCGTTGGGATTTCAGTGATATGTTATAATTTTCTATCACTTAGTCGCATATATATTGGGCTTTATTGATAAATGCTTACAGATGGACTCTGATTTGTTTTCATTTGAGGTTCGTTATAGAGAAGTTGAACATTAAAACACTGACGAAGTGCATTAAAATGGATAAAAGGTTTCCTGTCAGACAGCAAACAGTGGTAAAGACTGACTGGACAGAGAATTGTAAATCTATTAAAAGAGCATGTTGTATATATATTTTAAATTAATATCTGCAATTTTTCCACTTAAAAGGAATTTCAACTGTATTTTAAATCTGTAGGGTAAGATTGCACATTCAGAGATAGTGTTTATACACAGAGTGATCACTGAATTATGACCGCCCTTATGAAAATTGAATGCGACCCGTTGACCACGTGAGGTACGAGAGTGCGCAGTTAGTCGACCTACGTAGCATAGATAAGGTGTCAGTGGTTCAGGAGGTAGTAAAATTCCGAGCGTCATGGGCAAAAGGAAGGATTTATCGGACTTTGATAAAGGACAGATTGTGGGTGCTCGACGAGCTGGTGCCTCGATTTCCAAAACGGATGAACTCGAGGGGTGTTCGAGAGCCGCCGTAGTTAAAGTGTACCAGGACTGGCGTCAAAATGGTCAAACAACGACCCGCCGGCAAAACTGCAAAGGTCAGCGAAAGGTTGATGTTAGAGGTGAGCACCGGGTCCGACGACGCGAACAGGCGCAGCACTGTTGAAGAGTTGACTACCCAATACAACATGGGCCAACCGGGAACAATATCTGGCATAACCATGCGTCGCACGCTCGCACGTATGGGCTATACCAGCAGACGACCCCTACGGCATCCTCTCCTAACCAAGGTTCATCGGCGTAAAAGACTCGCCTGGTGCAAAGAGCATGCAAGTTGGACCTTAGAAGACTGGAGGAAGGTGTGCCGGTCGGATGAGTCACGTTATTTACTCCACACCGTGGATGGTCGTGTACGGATTTGGCGTCAACAACATGAGGCTCTTGATCCATCATGCATGGCATCAAAAGTGCAGGCCGGTGGAGGCGGTTGTATGGTGTGGAGCATGTTTCACTGTCAGGAACTTGAACCCCTGGTGCATGTGGAACAACGTATCAGTGATCTCCGCTATCGTCAACTGCTTACTGACTGTGTACACCCCGCTATGTTACACTTTTTCCCGAATGGCGATGGTGTCTTCCAAGATAACAATGCGCCGAGCCATCGGACACTTGTTGTGCAGGAATGGTTTGAGAAACAGTTCTGACTTCCAGCATATCGATTGGCCTCCGAACTCCCCCAATATCAATCCCATAGAGCACTTGTGGGACATTATGAAAAGGCATATCAGGCGTCTGGATACACCAATCGCCTCCATACATGCAGTACTGGCCGCATTACACACAGCCCTGTTGGCCATACCTCCCGAACGCTCTCCACATCTTGTCGAATCAATGCCATGTCGGATAGCTGCTGTACTGAGGGCAAAAGGAGGACCTACGAAGTATTAGGTAGGTGGTCATAATTCAGTGATCACTCAGTGTATGTCCATATAAAGTTGACCAATGTATGTATGTGTGTGTGTGTGCGCACGCGAAAATATATATACAGTGTATATATATATATATATATATATATATATATAGAGAGAGAGAGAGAGAGAGAGATATTTAAGGTTTCATATTTTATTTCTGACCTCTAGCCACATGTGTTAACACTTCGTATTATTCTTTCCTCATATAAAGGAACTCTTTTCATTCAATATAACTCAAGGAGTGTTATTGAAACCATTCCTGTGGTAAAAATATCTGCAGTTTTTCCAACTCGAAGGTGAAATTTATACGTATTTTAGGCCTGCAGCCAAAGATTCGCATATTTAAAAAAATTGATCACATTCAAAAAATCTGTAATTCAAATCTGTATACTGTAGCTGTCACACAAAACTAGGCAGTTTTCTTCTTCTTTAACCCCCCCCCCTCTCCACCCTCTCCCAACTGGGACTTCATTTCTCATGCAGTGCTGGGATGGGTTGTAAAAACCGGAAGTCTGGGAAAGTCACCGGAAGAAACGCTTTGGCTAACTCTATTTGCAATTGAAGTTGAAGCCGAGAAAGCTGAATGAAAGTATATTCCAAAGCTGGGATGGAATTCATTTAAAGAAGAAATAAAAGTGAATGATTCTGTATATTTCTGCATTGGTATAATATCGAACCAAGCGCTTATTTTAAGATGTATTCATTCAGAAAGATGCATTGCGAAATCACTTTTAGCTTATGGCTTTGTTGGTTTCTAAATCCAGAATACAAAAGAGTAAATTGTTCGCGTATTCAATTTTTTCTATACAGAACCGCACGTGCGTGAAGAAATGAATGAGACGAAAAGAAATATATAAATAAGGAATCATAGGACTGTTATCCATTTCCATCAAAATAGTTCCAGAAGGACTGAATACACTTATTACAGTGTTCATATAAACTTTGAAAATTGTGCGAGCACGTTGTCATGCAAATGACACCAACCACAATGTTTCAAATCTGGCCTCACGCCCTTGACTCTCTCCAACAAACGTTTCAATACCTGTTGGTGGTATTTTTATTGCACGAACTCGATAGAGATTCGTTATTCTTCGATTCCAAGGGGATTATCGCGTAGCAATGGAATCTGAGAATGTGATCAGCTCACGTGATTAAGAAATATGAATTCTCTATAACTTGTGAACGCTTCTGACCGTCCGAAGTACATACGTTTTCTTTTTACCAAATTTCTATAACACTGCAATGGCGAATTGAGTTCAATGGTAGGGCAAAGGATGGAAAGAAGGGAAGATTAATGAAACAAGTACTCGCCTTAACGCATTCTCTTAGTAACTTACCAGAATCGCTTCAGTTCTTTATGACAAGTGTAAAGAAGGTTTATTTTTTATACGAGCAACAGCACAAATGGCGTATTATTTGAATTAGAGAGTTCGTTGTTGACATTTTATACAAATGACCCGCACACGGCATTTCCAGGAATTTTAAGGATTATAATAAAAAAAAGGCAGGGCCATTTATCAAAATGGTGACACACGTACTCCACCTTCAATGGATGTTTGCAAGAGTTGTTGAATAGTTAGTTACTCTGACATTAATAACGTGAAATTTTTGGCTGCGAGAGAACACGGAAAATTAATTAAAACAATCTCGAAGCCATTTTCCTTATGAAACGGACAAGTATTTCTTCGTTCGTTAATTTAAAAGAAAGTTAAAAATTCGCATTTCTGTAGATATTAATAATATCTCCTTTATTGCTGGTGTCACTAAAATAATGCTTCTTTTAACTAAAAGAACCGCAGTACAGATACATCTGAAATTAAAAGCAGAAAGATTTCTTTACACACTCCCAAAAATGATTGTTAATGTTTAATTTTTTTTAATTGGCCCTATCACAATATGCAACTGTCATTCCGAAGGTTTTCTGTATATAACGTAATAAGCGCGTGCTACAGACACAAGCAATCAATAGAAAGGATATGCCACAACATCTAACGTCTGGTCAATAATCGTCACTAAAGTCAATGTACGTCTCTCATTGGTGAGGCAAACGATCAATCGCAGAACTAACTGGCCGTGCTTAGACGACGTGATGATCCTCCGAGAGCTGTGTTGATGATGTTCGCAGATCCGATCCGTTGTTCCCGAAGTGGCTTATCCGCCAAGCGAACACGTAATCACATAGAGATAGGTCCGGTGAGTAATCGGAGCATACTAGTACTTCCCAAAGGAGGCCTGCAGCAATTTAAGCCGTCCGTTAGAGAGCAGAATTGTCTTGAAAGTAAATGGCACCACATTTCAACAATTTGCGTTTTGAAACGCTGGAACTGGTGCTATTTATTATATCTCCTGAAGCAGTGCAAGTCAATTATCGAGTAACAATAATTGCTGCATCGTCCGAAGCTAATAGCATACTCCTAGTAGCGAAAGTGCAAATTATGTCCCTCCCCACGCCAGACCGTCCAGGTTACTCGCTGGATGGACCTGACGATGTGGTAATTTTGCCACTGCCGTTACCAACCATCGAACTGTTTCATATGACTCGTGATGTTTTCCATTTACCATATTTTTTTATGATAACTACAAGAATCTTCACGCGTCACCCTTGGACAGTTGTATGCGACATAAGTGAAGAAATACTAATTTTAAGACTATTCTGGCATTCAGGAATATAGAAATGAGCAATTCGAATAATGCCACCAGCGCGCCACCTGTGGAACGCGTGCATAGGGCTCCTTGGCTGGCAGTTGCCGATGCCTATTTTATGTCATTGGTTTTTTCAAGTTGGGTTCTGTGAGAGTTTCTTGGTATTCAGCGAGATTTTTAAGAGATAAGTGATTTTGACAACCTTTGTTTTTTTTTTTTTTTTTTTTTTTAATGAAAGAGGGACAGGGATTAGTGAGAGCGGGGTGGCCAATAGATTGGCACATCTCTTCCAGCCCATCTTTCCAGGAATTCATTTTTGAGATACTTGCGAACAGCGACTTTAGCGAGAACACCCATCTACTGTACAATAACATGTGATTGCAGGTGTTGTATCTGAAGCACTATAAAGTCGTTGGAGTGGTGGTTTAATAGGACAACTGTGGTCTAATTGCACCTACATAAAGTTGAATCTCAGTATATCAACAATTAATTTCTGGAAAATTGAATTGACAGAGATGGACCAATCTGTTGGCCATTCTGTTTCTCAGACATCGCTTCCCCTCTTGGCTTCTTTGCATGGGGGATTTGTTAACGATATGTTGCGGCACAACTAAATCACGGATGCCAATGCGACAACAGACGCTGCTATGCTGCAACGAACATTGCAGGAAATCGATTATTAGCTGGATATACTCTGTGTCACTAAGGCTGAGCGTGTCGAAGTATATTAAGGCAAGTAATAAAACTTTGAGATATTTACTACAAATTACAGGAACCCGCGAGTCTATAATTGCATTTTCTTGTCTACAGCATCCATCGTAAATCAGGAAGAATTTTTATGGACGATTTATAATTTTATATTTGCATTCATTGAACTGTTACAGGACTGTGGTTTGTTTGTGATATTATGTTTTGCAGACTTTCATTCCATAGTAAGAAGTCCTTTTATTCATAGGACGATGTTAACTGATCTGAAATTGCTCAAAGAACTGGTTGATCTATTACCCAAATTGAGGCAATGTTTAAGGTGCACTTCCTAGTGCATTCTTTCTTTATATGATCCCCGCGAATAAGTTGAAGTTTTGAGATTTAAATGTCATCTTCCTTTCTTCATTATTACAAAGTAAAATGGTTATTTTCACAAAGAGACCTAAATATAAAATTTAATGATAATCCATCCACTGGGAGTCGAATTATTTCATGCAGATGGACGGACGGACATGATGAAGATAATAGGCACTTTATGATCATGTGCTGATGCTCCTGAAAAAAAAAAAGAAAATAAATAAAAAACATCGGAAACCAGGCGCTATCGAGGGACATGTGAGAAGTTGTCATGCCACCACTATGTCGTTAATGTCCCCAGAGAGTGGATATTAAGGACATAGTGGTGACATGACAAACTGAAGTGTTACCTCACTTATCACATCCTCCCTTCGTCTAGAAAATATCGAGGTCACTGTCAGGCGTGCTGGCACGTTAGAAATTAATAACTGTACAAAAGGAAGGCGGAGTCTTCCATTGACAACGTGCTACAATTATGCGCGTTTAATTTGATTTTCATACCCCCAGTCGGTAGTTCTGTTCCGAGTGCTCTAATTCCTTGTGAACACTCAAAACGAAAGTAGCGATCTCGAAGTTGCAGAGGTATTCCTGAACGAGGTTCTCAAGCTGCATTCTAATAATTCCTAGTTCCAGTAACTACAGTGTGATGTTCCACTAACAGCTAACTTCGGGTAGTCGTATTACTGAAATATGTAAAGGAAGTATAAAAATGTGATTCAAATTACAAGAAATGATTTACTAATTAATAAAATGGCTTTGTCAGAGTCGAGTGGCCATCGCTTTTATGTATTATCAGCTACTTTGTTCTTTTGTTTACATTTTGGATTAATTATCATTGTTGGCTATAGATGACGCTGTGCGGTTCTTTCCATAACAATTATGGTTTTGCTTTTTCTTGTTTTTTTCATTTTCGCAATATTCGGAAATATTTCTTCATCGTTAAATATATTAGAGGATTTTTGTTATGATGTTTGCTCATTACTTAGCTAAAATTTGTAAGAATTTGCCTTTTTTTTTTAGTAGTATTTCTTTGTTTAGAAGGTTAGATTACCTTCAGCTTGAAATAGTATAGTCTTTTTTTTTAAATATTATTTCTTTTGGAAAAGAAGTGTTTTTTTTCTTAATTTTTTAAAAATTTTAATATGTTCATTTTTTCATCGATCATTTCTTATAAAATGATAGGTTATATTAAATTTGAAAAAAAAAAAGGTTTTTAAGCAATATTTATTTAGAACAGGATATTTGGTTAGCGTATAATCATTGAAATTATGTATATAAAGTACCTATTGCGTTCACCATGTCTGTCCATCTGCCTCTCCGTCGTCTAACTTGGTTTCCAGTGAATGGATTCTAATGAAATTTAATTTTACGCTCTACTAGGACGATCTGTCGAGTTTCCCCATATATCATTAAAATCGGGCCAACAGAAATCTGGCAATTATTATTTCTTCTTTTCGTACTTTTCTGGCTAATCCGTACACTATATTATGTTTCTTGGAATGAATGGGCAATATTGCGGATGCGCAGAAACGAAATGTTCTCTGTTCGCGCATAAAAGTCGTTGTTGCTTTTAACTTATGCATTCTTACTATTTGCTAATGTGCCTGAAATAACGTAATTACGTTAACTAACGTCTGTGTGTGTATATTTTGGCTTAATGTCTTGATGGCTACGCTGTATTTATTGATTGCTTGGCGTTTTCCATTTGTTTGTTGTGCTTTATCACTTGACATGGAGTGCTGTGTTAATCGATAAGAAATATGTTCGGCTGGTAATCTCATCTCCAGTCGCGGCTAGGAAATTAATATGTAAATTAAACCTAAATTAAATAAGTTAATTTTACGCATTTAAAAATAAATGCATTATTAAACCAATAATCAAGACTGCTTATTCATTGTCTACATCATTAAATATTGCTGCTCTTGTTGGGTTTTAGGAACATCGGCAACTTAGTCCATATTTCGCCTTATGTAATGATGCAAGGAAACAGACTTTTACTTACTGTATAGCCCCAAAAAATAAATAATAATAATAAAACAGAATATTCATACTATTTCCGCTCTCACAAGCTAACCATCCAATTCATTCCGTTTTGACCTTCACTGGAATGACCTGTTCTCTGCTGCATTGGGCTGGCAATTTATTCCAGTTTTCAAAACTCCACTTCTAAAAGGTAAAATTCATGAGATTCAATTTTCTGTAATTTCCTGAGATTTTATATCAGTGTCCCCTGGCTGTCCCCTGTATTTTACCCATAAGGAGAACAAGCCTTCATCATTCATTTCACTCAACCTCGTACACCTAGACCTCACTCAGATATCTAGTTGTTAAACTTTGCTGTTAATACCTCCTAAGACGTTTTTCATATGCGCATTAATTTGAACTCATTACTAATTTAGTCGCTCTTCTTTGAATACTCTTCAGAAGTTCCACATTTTTAGGTGCGTTCTTCAGACCTGAATACCGCAAAACCTCTATAAATCATGGACAGGATAGCCGCCTGTTTACAATACAAAGAAAATTTAAGGTCAGACTGAATCGTGACACCTTAGTGGTTTTTTTCGCCTGGAATCATTTTAGCAACTCTTCCCCTAGCTTATATGTGCCTCCAGGTTTCTGTTCCCCAAATGCATAACCTTAAATTTAGAAGCATTAAATTTTAGTTTCCATTTACGGACCATATATGCAACAGAACCAAAGTCAGTCTGAAGCGACATAACTTGGTTGTTCGACTTGTTAACCACCATTCTCACCTTAAAATCATCAACAAATGGTGACAGCTTCCACTTAATACCATCTTCAATATCAATTATAAAAATTAGATATAGGAAGAGACTACACTTAGCCGCGAGGGACCGACCTTCACATTGGTCCACCCTGACAATTTAAGACAATTTATCTCCGATGCCATCGTGGGGTAGCACAGTTGGTATAATTGGCGTCCTCCTCACATCGGGTGGAAAAAGACCCGAGTTCGAATCTCGTCAATAACGTGAGGAATTTATGTCCTCTGTAACCTTTCGCTTTTCACCATTGCGGACCAAGTCCAGGGTGAGACTATTCCAGAAGACTGGATGGAAGTTAATAAATTGGACAATAAATATGTATTTCAGAAGGCTCCAGTCAATTAATGCTCAATTAGTCTCTACAGTATCAACTCCGAATCATTTATAAAGGGAGGCCATAGCTCCCAGTTATTGAACTGGAAGGAGGAATTGTTCGTAGCATTTTGTTTGTACAACAACGATCTTTTATATACTGCATATAGAACTAGCTATTCTTCAGCATAATAGCTGTTATACCGTTAAGGGGGAGTGACTAATTTTTGACAAGTTTTAGTTTAATAATCAAATGTAATGTTTAGTTAACTGAAAAATTTTTAGCTTAAATTTCGCTCATTTATATTTTAAGACATTCATTCCCCAATGTAAGGTAAACAGTTAAATTTTATCACCTTGTTCTTTCTATACATATATTTCCTACTGTGGGAATTTCAATAATCCACTTTCAGGAAACAATTTCAATAGTCCAGTTTCAATAATCCAGATATAACAAACTCTTGCCTTTCAGTAAAATCTCGGTGGAACAATAGCAAAACAAAACATTAAAAATGGATCCACAAAATCACAACTGGACAGAGTTTCCTAGAGATCGATTTAACAATTATTCCTATCCCGATGTCCGCTGAATACCAATAATGTGTTTAATGTCTCAAAGTAGCGGGACACGATTCACAGGACATGTATAAAACTTTGTCCACAAATGAACAGAGCAATCTTAACAAGGCCGAAACCTAGAAATACGTCCAGCTCATTATGTCGCAATGTAGCTCACACAAGACAAGGGATGTAGCTAAGAGGTTGGCGAACTGGAAGCCTGACACTTCTGAGATTCCCATTAATCTTTTCAGAGTAGAACCGCTGTCCAGGAGCAATTATCTCCCTCCCTAAACAACCAGTATCCTATCTGATGGTGTATCTTGTCATTCTCATGGTTGCCGCAGAAGAAAACTTCTCGTTTCGGACAATCCATCAGCTTGTCGAAGTTCCGTCGTAGTGGCTTATTGCCGTAATAGGGCGCCCTAATTGTTTTTATTTCTTTAGGCTGGTTGTTGTTTGGTACATAGTCGTTTTTTGGCTTTTACGTGCTTTTTTGTTCACTGGTTTCATCTGTCTTAGTTCGCTTAATCGCTAGTTAATATCTACAGCAGTTTCTTTTACCTCTTTTTATTTCTTTCTTTTCAAGTTTCTCGAATGTTTCTTTCTTTTTTTGGACAAGAAATCCTCCCAGTTCTAATTATTGAACCAAAGTAAAAATACTATAATTTCTTCCTAGTTTCCAGACATTTAATTTAAGTTACAAATCACCCCTGGGTGCAATAGTCTAGTTCGTTGCAACCAAAAAGAATAAGTACCACATAGCATACATATATAAATGGCTTCACAGTTTATTTGAATCAAAGATAAAGTGAAAATGGCTGGGTGCGATAAAAAAAAAATGGATACATCGGAAATAAGCTTATAAACTTTTAGAGAGTATACAAAGAGTGTATAAGATGATTGTTAATTAATGACTATAGTTATGGTTTCCAACAACGGCGGTCATTTAAAAATTCTATGGACGTTATCTGCTTGTCCCAGCGACTAACTGTGCTGCAGTCGACATCATCTTCCCCATATACCTTCTCTAGTTGCGTGCGGATGTTTCCAGTAGTTTACTAACACCCCAAGAATTCAATAACTTGTCTGCTTCTGCAAGAGATTCATGGAGGCAGCCATATTTGCTGATTCCTATAGTAGTCTTCTTTTGTAGACCGAAGGAACTGATGCTGACGCTCCCCCCTCAACTGTGGGATCTCCAGACGAGTAGCAATAGACAGAAATGATATACCTGCGCTTCGTATAGATCATTTCGCAGGATGTAAGGGCATCATATGCCTCACGTGCGTACCGCTGCAGATGTTATTTGACAGCAGAGCAGCATAAAGTCACATCCCTCATTTTTTACCGTAGAGACCCACTTTCATATGTTTCCTCAAGGGTTGGACTCATCTGGGGACACGTAAGGGACTTTAGCCGTAATGATATCATCAGTTATGTTAGCATAGCGATTTTTAAAGAATTCCAAACAGAATCACTGAGACGAAAAACATGTGTTAGGGAATACTTTTACATGAAATACTATTTTTCAGCTTGTTTGTCTGGTTCTGCCGTTCTTAGATCTTCCCAGGAAATTACTGAGGTTTTTTTTTTATTTTAGCTTTGCATAGATCATGGATCGATTGCTTTGATCATCCCGATAGCGACTGATTTACTTTTCATTAAATAATGAAAAGCTTCAGCAAATACTGATTTTGTTTTTCAGATGTCTTATTTTGCATTTGTTTACTTCTTATTTCTCAAAACAAGTGGTAGATGGTGATGTGTCGTGCTATCTGCCACCTGTTTTGAGAGGTCTGGATTCAAGATTAAGCTATTAGAGAGAGGGCTTAAAATTTTCTATGGTTAAAGATACATTTATTTTGCATATTATGTTAATATTCAGATATCAATATAAAATCCCTCGTGACTAGCAGAGTGGTTACGATACACATATCGCACTTGAGCTGAACATTCTTGATAAAACCTTTGCTTAGTTTCATCTATGCGGATTCGTCAACTGCCATAATATAAACAATTGGGCTACTGAAAATCCACTCGGATTGCAAGAGAGAGAGATAATGATGATGAGGAATATATCCAGGGCTACTTTCCCCACCTTCAGCGCTTGTATGCAAGCAGTGGAATCTGCCATCATAGACTGGATAATTTCGAAGACACTTTGACCACTCCAATCACCAGACTTGATTTTGCCAGACTTTATGTGGAGATGATTGTCAGGGATTGCCCTTTTTACATAAACATTCACCACGTCCTGCGTTCTTCATGACAATATAGTGGTTTCGCTACTTGTCAGTCTTTTGGAGAGGTCCAGCTTCGGATCTTGTCGGACACTGGAGGAATTCATAAAAACTTATTCAATCGGGACCGGAATCAGCCAATTATAGGCGGAGGGAGTAGGATTCTTCTCCTTAAGTGTTCCAGGTGTTTTAACTCGAGCAACAGGCAGATTTCCACTTGAACACACAAAACACTGACACAAAATGGTACAACCCTAATCCTTTTGTACTCAATCAAATTTCCGTTCCACAGGAACGGAAATTTGATTGAGTACAAAAAGTATAATCCAGAAATTTGATAAATTTATGGATTATAGCAAAAAATGTAGATGGCCCAACTAAAGAATCATCATACATAACTTGGATTTAAAGATTTAAATTTAAAAAAAAAAGTACAAACTGAAACTAGAATACAGAAATTAGAAATGGAATTCATATAAGATACATCAAGATATATAAACACACAAATTTTATGTACCATTGGGGCTTACCCAAATTAGTTTTACCATACTATTATAACCAGTATTGAAATATGGTATATAATATGAGGTGTCCTTTCCATTATCATACCAAATCAACCTAGTTTTAAAGTGTTTAGACTGAGCACTAGTATTCCTTAAATATTATTTTAAAATGTATAAACTCTCCTTAAATATCCTTCTAAATTTATCTAAATTTATCTTGGATTACACGCTAATTTTGTACCTGGATGCCGAAGACTAAAACTAGTTCAGGTTTTCATTGCGGAAATACAATACAGAATTTAATTTCAGGTGTTTACTATAAAATGGGGGCCACTGGCGTATTGGGATCATCGGGAAATTTTCTGTGAACCCTCTTCCTCATGGGCCACAAGCAGCAAGGCTTAACTGAATATATAGTCGCACAAATTTTAAATTTATTTAAACCGCTGGTATAAAGATAAACAAAAATTATTATGGTTCTTTTTGTTTTGGAGATGATTACGCATGGACTGTTTTGGTCATAATGCGCTAGTTCAATGTTTTACCGTGTAATATGTCAGTTGAAGTTGTATTCACAGAGTTTGTGCATTATAACTCCGATGCTGCTATATTACCTTACGAAGAACTCTATAAAACATGAAAAAGTGAGGCAGCTTTCAATCACACAGCTCTTGAAGACGATTTTTTCCTCCACTGCATCAAACTCCATTGTGTCTACTGCCTCCTACTCTACATCTAGCTCTTCCCTCAACTAATCACCCCGTTGCCTTTCAGCTTGTGAAGACTATTCACTGATTAAACGAAGGCTTGATAAATTGTCCTAACAGAGTAAATAATATTTCATGAAAATCCATCCACTAGAAACTGAGTTATTACATGCGAACGGACTAACGGACTTGGTGAAGATAAGCGCATTATGCGTATATGCTAAAGCGCTTAAATCCGCTTTTGCAGTTAAATGAAAATTTGTGCTGTGAGTGAAAATTCATACAGTTATTAATGTCATATGCAGTCGCTTATGAAATTAATCGATTGCAGAGTTCTTCAATGTTCATTATTTTTAAAATATAATTTTCGATTATATTAAACAATGTGGATTAAAGTTAGAGTTAAATATTATCGCTGTTTAATCTGTTGTGCATTAACACCCAAGTCCATTTGATCAATAGAGTTCAGTCTGTATATTGCTTCGGGTTCAAGCGGCGGATTTCAAAATATGGTGTAGTTAGACATCAACGAAAATAACAGTCTCATAGGCGTGTAGTCTGCGGCACTGAATTTACCCTTCATGTGTAGTATTTTGGCGTCAGAGCGTATTTATTTTATTTTAATAAGAACACTGCTCGCCCCTCTTTCTCAAAATTACCTGACTTATAAAAATGTACCATAAATTAGGCCGCTTCCTCTGGCCACGCCTATTTGCAGTACGAAATAAATTTCTTTGGTCTCTGTTACTATTACTTCTTGAGAGGCAAACAAATCACCACGGTATTTTCTTAGAGAGACAGAGAGAAAGGGAGATTCCGTGGCTCATTAGGAATTGTAAACCCCAAGCCGCTTATTTGTGAAAAGGGTTGGCTACACCTTCATAAATCTCGAGGCTTTCCTTATTTTATTTATTTATGTTTTTTTCAGTCTCTCTCTTCAGAGTAAAGAAAAAATTAAACCTTTAAAGACCGAAGAAAGAAATTCCACTTTTAAGACTTAAGTCCTTTTTTATATTGAGCTGAGAAAAGTACAACCAATAAATATTTCCGGTCACAAAGTATGGGGAAAAAGATGCAGTGCAGGAAACTGACCGGAACGTAGCATTTATTTTTCAACATAATCACCAAAAAATATGGAAATTGGCATTCATGGCTGTAAGCTTCTGAAAATGCTCAAGAGTGCCATGACAGTCCTAGAACACACCGCTTTTTTTTTTTGCCTCTGTAACAGTATAGTGGTTTCACATCTTTCCACTCGTTTGGAGAGTTCTGGGTTCAAATCCCGTCTATATCTGGAGGAATTTCTAAAGACTTCTTCAGTTGAGACTGCAGATTGCAGTTGGCCGATCTCATGGGAGGGACATCATTCCGGATTTTTCAGAAATCGGTGAATACGCATTTCAACACCCATGGTATAAGTCTCCAATGCCCCTAGAACCCAACAACAACAATGCATACTCACTCAATAGCTTTAAATTGACTTGTCGCTATTATCTGACCCGAGCGCAGAAAACAGCGTTTTGTATCACCATGGGATGTTTTAGTATTATTGAGCTGCATATGTTTGTTATTTACTGACTTCCCCTCGAATATAAATGCACAAACCCTGTCATTCCTCACATCTATTGCCTTGATCAAAGATATTTTATGTTCCATTCATAGCATCTCATATGCCACCCCAGAAACTAATGTGAGGAGCGTTTAATTCTTATTTCACCTCCATTCTAGTGACACTTAATCTTTTCGGTGACTTCTTGAGAGGCAAACAAATCACCACGGATTTGTTTGCCTCTCACAGTGGTTATGATATGTGTGTGTGTGGGAAAGACTTGGGTCCGAACATCGTCGAAATTGGTATAAATTTGATGGTTCTTTTACACGCTCTGCAGGGTTGGTCTCGGACGTGGGTTGCACATTACTACGATGCATAATACACTGAGTGATCACTGAATTATGAGCACCCCATCCCTAATGGCTTATGCCACATAGCGCGCAGCATAAAAAAGAAGAACAGCTTCGTACACTATAGCAGTGCAAATCAAAGTGATAAGGTAGCAGTTATGGGACGTGGTAAAGATATCATGGAGTTTCAAAAGAGAGCGTGATTGTGGGAACTCGTGCGTTCGGTGCTTCCATATCGGATACAGCATTCCTTGCCGGTTGCTCACTGTCCACTGTGCTTAAGGTGTACAAAGAATGGTGTCGAACGGGTCAAATCACCTCCCGCCGCAGAACTGTAAAGGATTACGCAAGGTGGATGTTCTTGGTTAGCGAAGGGTGTACCGCGTTGTACGGGCTCAATGGTAGGTCGCTGTGCGACAGTTCACATCGTAATACAATGCGGAGAATGCAAGAACAATATCCCAAATTACGATGCGTTGCACACTCAGACGTACGGGGGTTCCACAGCAGACAACCCAGGAGACGCCCTCTCCTCACCGCTGATCATCGTCGACAGCGAATGCTGTGGTGTCAACAACACGCTGATTAGACACTGAAGGTCTATAATCGATTGTGCTGTTCGGATGAGTTCAAATACCTGGTGCAACACGCCAACAGACACCTTCGTGTATGGCGAAAACAACGCAAGTCCATGGACCCATAGTGCCCACTATCCAGGCAGGTGGCGGTGGTTGCTTAATATAGGGCATTGTTTTTTAGTAAGAACTAGGACTCCTTGTGCGTATGGACCAACGTTTCTGGTGAGGTCTAGAGTAGAGTGTGTGTAGAGTGTGTTTAGTGTCAAACGGCACCAGTGGTTTCCCCCATCTCCGCGTGCTATACATTGTGGGTGTGAAACAGAACACTGTCAATGCCAGAGGTTTAAAAGTATATGGATTTTGTATTTGTGTAGTGTCGTGTACCGTTGTTCATCTGGTCATTTAGCCGCTGGGCCCCTAATGGGACCCAACGTTGCCCCACTCCGCCCCGTGGAGGCAGACCAGGTACACTACTTAGTTATTTACTATGGCAGGTCCTGCCACCTAATTTCCTGAGATTTCAGTGGCAAGAACCTAAAAAAAAAAAAAAAAAAAAACGCTATAGATAGGGGTCAGCCAAAAACAAAGGGAGTACTAGTTGGGCGATTTGATGTTGTTAAGTTTTCGGATGTAGGGCTCAAACAATTTGGAGTTGATTCAGACACTAGTTGTAAGTTAGAGAAGGGGAGGGAGACTGAAGACTGGGGGGAAAAGACAGAGATACGGGGTCCATAGGGAAGATGACCCCAAGTCAGTGGAGCAGGCCCATGCCCCACTAGAGTGAAAAAGAGGGGTGGCGAGAGGGGAGGACACCAGGGATGAACTCCCCCTCCCGCCAGGGAGTGGAGGCAAAAGACCACGCAAGGGAGCGTGGCTAGGGAGGCGTAAAGGCAGCGGCTGAGCTGTGCTGGTGTAGGTTCTGTCACTCCTGGGACGAAGGAAGGAAGGAGTGTTTTTTTTTTTTTTTTCCCCCCTTCTCCTGAGAGGACTGTCATATCCAGGAAGATTCTTACTTTGATCTTCAATGGGTGGTGTTTGAGTGCCTAACCCGTCTAGCAGTGAAGACAGACTGCGCAAACTCTGTAAAGGCGGCATAGCGCTGCTCGTCCATCATAATCAGGTGCTCACAATTCCGGGGATTTTCTTGCATTTTAGTGGCAACCCTTAGCCGGAACTCGTCATATTCATGGCAATCATACATCACGTGATCCCACGTTTCTTCAGCCCCGCAGTGACACAGCGGATCTTCTTCTATGCCTAGGGATGTTAGCTTCGCTTTAAAGGGTCCGTGGCCTGTCAATAGAAATGTAGTATGGAGGCCTGGTGAGTACCAGGGAGGAGGCTTTGGACTGATGAGGTTCACAGAGGGAATGAACTTTTTGGTTATCAATCCTTTGTTGGTGGTGTCCCATGTCTCTTGCCAGGTCCTGTACATAATTTCAGAGATTCTCTTCCTTTCCTGTTTGGGGTTGTTATCAAGGTTAAGAGTGATGCCTGCTGTTTCGGTGGGAATACTCTTCTTCAATCGTTGATATAATCCTCTTCTTATTACCTCTAGGTGTAGGGGTATACATCCAGCTAGCACCTGTAGAGCTGGGGTGCTTACTGTACGGCACGCCCTTGTTACGGCAAGGAGCATAGAACGCTGTATGGAGTCTAGTTTACGGCGATTTCGGTCGAGGGAGGCCCTAGTACACCATACTGAGGCTCCATAGCAAGCTATTGGGGAGGTCTACCGGTAGCTCTTAGGAGACCACGTATCTCCTGCCATGTTGCACTTTTTTTCCTGACAGAAATGAGATCTTCCAAGATGATAATGCGCCGTGCCATATGGGCCGGCACTATGGAGTGATTCGAGGAACACAGCGAAGTAATCACCATCTTGATCAGCCTCCAAATTCGCCTGACTTCAATCCAGTTGAACACCTATGGGATGTTTAGGAACGGGGAAAGTGAGACGCATCGACATGCAACCGTAATCTGTGCGACACTGTGGAAAGCCTTGCAGGTAGCATGGCTACAGATCCCTACGGACATTTTCAGACATCTAGTGAAGTCAATGCCTAGGTGAATAGCTGTTATCCGTGCGAACGGATAACAGCTATTCACCTAGGCATTGACCTCACTGATCCAAATCAGTCTTTTATGATTGGAACTGCAGCTTATCCCATTTCCAAGGCAAAATAGTTTAATTCATTCTTGAAATCCAAGAGAGTTTCTGTAGGTACGCAGTGTTCCATTATTAAATGCTTTGTTCATGATGTGCAGCTAATTTTCCTATTTATTCGACCCCTGAAACACATCACACCATATGAACTGGCGCATTATGACTCGCGTAGTCCATGCGCCATTAAACATCAATACAAACGAAACCAAACCTATTTATTCATGCTTCCCATATATTTTCTTGACCTCTCCTATACGCCGACCGGGCTAGCCGGGTGGGTAAAGGTCTCTGATTCGAATCCCGCCTCGGGCTTGGATCAGAGTAAATGCAAAACTTTGGGAGGTGCATTATGGCCACAGAAGCCGATGCGCTAACAAAAAATAAATAGACTTCTATTTCAAGCTCTTTGGTTTTAATTATGTCTCAGTTTATTTTTCCAAAGATACTGATGGCAATTTCTGAGAAGACGTACATCACCCAATACGGTTCAAAGCCCTTTAAGGCGGTGACAAAGCCAAGCATTTTAATTAGTTTTCAGAAAATACGGATAGCAAAAAAAGCACAGCTGTCTATTTATAGTAATATGAGTTACGCCTTTACGTTGCAATTATAATGAATAAAAGCACGAAAGAAGAATAGATGTGCTGAGTTCTTTTATGTCGCTCACTGTCATGAACATTTCGCCAATTCAGACCGAATTGGCTAAATGATATTGCGCTGAACTCAGCTCTTTAATACCTGTTCTCCTAACTAACTGAAAGATGTTGCCCGCTTTGTTTTTTTTTTTTTTTTTGTTCTATCCCATTTGGTTACTTTAGAAGGGTGTAGATACAGGTGAACGTTACTTCCTGTCAACGGGCAATTCAATAACCTCGAAGTGGTGGTACTTGAGTCTCAAGTTCTAAAAATAAATGAAGTTCACATTCAACCTTTCAGGATGGGTCAGGTTTCAAATTAAATTCCCCAGCAAGCTTCGTTAAATTCTGTCCAATTATCATTACACACGTGATTATATTACAGCCGATGATTTCCAAACTGTTTTCACGTGATTGCAGTTTGTTCTTTAAGGTTGATATCTTTAGAATTTTCTTAATATATTTATGAACTCTTGAAGGTTCTAAGGGCAAAGATAAATTAAATTAAATAAAGTTTATTCCATTTCCAGTTTTTTGCGCTTTATTGCGATCAGAATAAATCCTGGAAACAGTGTCATTTGGGATCTCACTCTTTCGAAATATCCACTTAATTCAATTTTGTTCCGGAGATTACACTCTCAGCTTGTCTAAAGGTATTTTATATGCGAGATCAACAAATTCGATAAATTTTAGCGGGCGACTATTGTATTTATGTTAATATATTTTTAGGAGCCCTAAGAGGTATTTAAACCTATATTAACAAACCGGTTATCATAATCCACAGCGGCAGTTTGTTTATTTAATTGAAAGAATCTTGCAACTTTATAAAAATAAAACCATTTCATTCGAAAAACTAAAAAAAAAAAAAAATCAAACTTTAAACCCGAAGTAAAATTTAAAACAATTTTGGTATCCCTCTAAATTGTTTGCGACTTCCCCTGTCATACACTGATTAAATTTGGACGTTTTAAGACGAATGCGTAGCGTAGATTTTAAATACACAATAACCGCATTCACGCTGACGTTCACTTACTGTTGCGCATGCGCCTACAGTTACTAATGTTTACCCGGTATTAGGTGAATTTTCGTTTATTTAAATAATCCATGGCTGTAAGCGAGATCACCGAATCCTCCATCCATTATGTTCCAGAAAGCCTTTCTAAAAGCAATTGCATAAGAATGTCCTAGTCTGGAATATGCACTTAACGTATTTCGCGTGATACGTTGAATATTTCAAATCCTTCCTCATCCGCCTTAAAATATTTTCTCTCTTAACGGCGCTGCTCTTTGAATTTATTAATGATCACCGGAGCCATTTTTATCCATCCTTCCTGCTTGATTATGCTGTAATAAATTGGCGCAAGGTCAGCCTTCTTCGATTTTCTAGACAGTTTAAATGAAAGCTTATCGATTGTACAAATAAACTGTAATTGTTGTAGTTAAAATGGAGGTTTTCTGCTTTTCTTTTGCATTTATGCCAATTTAGCACTTTTCAGTAATTTTTTAATGGCGAATTAGTCGCCTTTCTTTTTAACAGTGCAGCTTTTATGCATTATATCAGCGTGGCGAGGATGAAATTTACTCTTCTTTGCCTCACACGTAATGATTTATATAAGTGGAGTCATGATTGCATTTATATACACGCGATAGATTTGTTTCTTACAGTTGAATACTGAATATGTCAATTTGAGTAAAGTTAGGAGAAATAATTGCGCTTCTATCTGCGGGACAGAAGAGCAATAAGACAGCACTCTACCAAAAGAAATTTTATCAACTTATAGAAAACGGTTTGGATGTCATTACTCCAAATTAAACTAGTTGTTGAATAATTTTTCGAAGTTAAATAATTTTAATGGTGGGAGTGATGCCTTCCAGCACATACGATTAAAACTCGAAAAATTGTCTGAAGCAAAAGTGAAAGGTGGCGTTATTCAAGGCCCCCCAAGATGGAATTTAAAAAGTTGGAAGAATAACTGTAGAAATGAATATCTGATAGGCATTTAGGTGGTAAAAGAAGAGCGGAAGCTGGAGCCGAGTTATAACTAGCTTCGGGATATTCCTGAGATCACACCATTTGTAGTTGCGTTTGGTCTTTTTCAGACAAAAATTTGGTTGTCGTGAGTGAAGAGCATTGGCAATGCTGGGACATTCAGACAGTGGAAAATACGTATCGGGGAAGGTGAGTGCAGTTGTGATCGGTGATTACTGGTGTTTGCTTCGGGCTGATCATAATGATCACAAAAGAGAAGATATTAAAAGGATAATTTCTGAGTAAAATATCCTTTTTTTTTTTTCTTTTCTCAACAATTGTACCCCAATTGTTCTGTAATTATTGATGGATTTGGTATTAGTAAATAGAAGCGTTTTGTATTTTCTGTAAATTGCATAAATCTTGATAACTAATACCTACATGTAAATTTATTTTTATTATTATTATTTTTTTAATTAATTTTTGGACACTTCCAGTTGGAACAATTGTGCCAAATGGGGTTAGTTTTTATGTTCATCAGCAACTTGGGCCATATTACAACATTGTGTACGAGAGCGTATTCACAGGCCAATTTGCATGTCATCCGGGCGAAAAAACTAGGGAAATCACGGGGGAATTGGAGAGAGTAGGGGGAACCCTAATCCTAAATTGTAAATTCAATATTGATTGATGTTACGTTATGATGATTTGTAATTTCAAAGAACTGCTACATGCGGTTTGCTACTTACCGTATTTACCGAACGATAAGACACCAACGTTTAGAAAGTAAATTATTAGAAAAAAAATTATTGCATATATTTGAAACACAAACTCAGGGTGCTTACTAAACAAATTATCATTCAGATTGTACTCAACGTGTAACGCCAATAAGGCTTCAGTTCTGTAAATTGCATCGTCTGGAGACTGGCACCCATGGGGTGATCTGATTGAGGTGTTTAATACTTTGAATGGTTTGAGGAAACTCAATGCTGATGAGATTCTTCCTCTTGCTCATACTACGCACTTGAGGGCACATATATTCAAATTGAGGAAGGATGGTTGGAGAATAGATGCGCGGAAGTTGCCTACAGCCAATGGGTGGTTGATTTCTGAAACAACTTCCATCTGGTTTAAGTCACCTATCTCCTATAACCAAAGAAAAACTTCCATCTGTTGTTGTGGAAGTGGATAGTTTGAAAAAATTCAGGGAAGAACTAGACAAACTATTGGAGGGGATGGATAGGTAATATGGGATTTTTTTCCAAACAACAGAGTGGAATGCTGTAATTCTCTACAAACTGGAGTTTTTGTTTCAATAGAAACTATAGGACTTCGACTTTACAGGCATGTATAATTTCTCCAACTCTGTACTACCAGTTGATTTACCAGGGACTCTGCCAGACATAACAGGAACTTGTTCCATTGACTAACTTCTATCTCAACTTCTCCATATTTTTCGCTTCGATTGTTATATTGTTATATATGTTAATTATGGGCATTATTTAAAGATATGTTGCATACTGATAAAAATTGTAAGAAATGACCACCGTACTAGCAAAATTTCTGTCCAGGGCGAATATCTTATATTAAACTGATAAATAAATAAATTGGCCAGATACTAAGAGAGCTTTGTTTTAGTCAACCTGGACGTTACTGGCTACACGGATAAAGACATCGCTGCGTGCACTTAGTATACCTTCAGACCATAAGATGCAAAGAAATTTTAAGCAAAATTTTCCAGGTCTTATGATCCGAAAAATACAGTACTTTGTTTCATCGTTTTCCTTAAGTTCTGGTTTCAGAATAAATGAATAGATATATTTTTGTACAAATACTTCCTTCATTGTGTGTTGTTGACCGAAATTGCACGCAGTAAAGTAATTAAACTCAATATATTTATATATTTCTGGCCTAAAGTGAAAGTATTCTTCTCATTCCTTCCAAATGAGTTGCCTCAGGTTTTCAACCAGCACAAGAGTGCAAATGCAAATCGAGCTGTTAATGCACACGTGTATGGATGTAATATAATACAAATGATATGATTTGTAATACTTTGGGCACTGTGATCAAAGTAATCGATGTGCCAAAAAGAAAAATCTCAAACGTTAAAAACAAGAAGGCATTTCCGGAAAGAGAAATACCAATCGACAGGCGAAGTGCACTGTGCCAAGATGGAAGCATTTCAAGAGGACTCAAGAATTGCTCTGCAGGGAAGCTTCCACTGATATTATGGCCATTGGCAAGTGCTGCAGCCGAAAGGATGCATTTGTTGGAGAGCTTTTTGATAGGCATTAAGAGGTAACTTGAAGTTCGATGATTTTTATCGTAGTGTGCATGATGCTGTTCAAGTAATAAGCTGAGAAGTTGAAATTTCTTCTTTCCTTCTTACGTAAGTGTACGCCTCACTTTGTTTTTCGCTTTACACACACACAGTTTTCTTTCACGAGAGAGAAGAGAGACTGACATTTTATGTAATTGTCTCAGACCGAGAATTTCAAAGAAGCTTAATTCGCTCATTGACGTCTCTTTGGTTTTTCGTTACTTTTTTTTTTTTAATTCTAGCTTCTTTAAGAGCGGTGCTTTATCTCTAGAGAATTTAATGAACCTCCAAAGCTCGGTGTACCGGCATGCATACTGTGAACTATCCGCCACTTACAAACTCGTCAGACTAATTCAGAAGTTGACGACTTTTCAAAAATAAATTTTAAACTGAAGCGCTTCTCCACGTTGATCGAAGCGGTTACAGCTCGATGTTACAGGGAGAGAAAGAGAGAGAAAGAAAAAGAGATGCGTGTATCGACTAGTTTGCTGTGAGCTATATTGATATGGGTAACATTCAGTTTTATTCTAATATCATGTGCTAGTTAGGGACTGATATCATGAGGTGAATTGAAAATGAAGCGCAAGAAAGGTAGTTTCTAAAATAATAAAAAAGCAATAATCTTCAAAAAGCAGTCTGATTACTTAGCAGACAAAATGTGCTCATGGTGCCCCACAAGTTCCTTCAGGTGCCGTTAACATCGTGACCAAAGAATCCATCCCCTCTCCTTCGACTACTTACAAATGAATGAAACCAAGGGTGAATCTTTCTTTCTTTTCGTCTGGTATTGGTTAATCATACACTTCTGTTGCAGAAATGTATGCTCAGAAACTTGACAGTTGAGCGTATAGAATTGGTCAGAAAATCGTTTCGTGTTGAAGGTACAAAGGGAAACCGAAGTCTGACATAGGAACATATAAACATTATTAAAGTTCAAAGTAATAGTAATAAAATATAAATAAATACAGCTATTAGACTTTTTATGGCATCCGAAGTCAGTGGGTTTATATCTTTGTTGTTTTAGTGCTACCGGGTATAACAGTTCAAAAGTTTTTTTTGTGATATATATATATTTTTTTTTTTGTAGCAGCATTCTGGCTCGATGTTGTAATGTATAAATGTACATGTGTCAGTGTATGTTATGCTAGAATTATAGCCACCCCTTTGCTCGCTGTCTCAAAAGGTGTTTCAGAGTTGTTGGAGCTGCTGACGCCCAAACTTCGGCACAAGCTGAACAATGGATTATCTGTTGTTAGTGGGGCATCTGTTCCCAAATTTATTCAAGCACTTTATGCCAATGTTAATAAATGACCCGTAGATGCCGAACTATTACAATTAATTAACGGAAGAATTGTATTATTTTTTGCTAATAAATAAATGATGCTTACCAATCAAAGATCTTAAACTTTATTAGTTTTCTTACAGGTGATATGCCTTGCTGTGTTCTCTGTACAAGGATATGAAAGACCTGCCTTTTGTAATGAGGTAAATATAACTTTATTTTTTATATGCTGTTTGAAGCACTTGTTCAAGAGTGTTAGTAAAGTCTTGGTAAAACATTGACTACTAAGGTTATTAGTAATATCAATTTATTTCCAAAGAAGGAAGACAATATTGCAAATGGATTTAAACAGGTTATTAAACATGTAATTAAATAATTTATAAAAGATTAAAGGTTTATTAAAATTTACCTAACGGTAGACTAATACTGTGCTCATTTAATGTTATAATAATTTAAATTTATTTTGTGTTATTTTTAAATCTTGTCGGCGTACTGCTTAAGTCAAGGATGGAGCAAGGAGTTAAGGTTGTTGGGAATTTTGGAGCAATAATAACTCTGACTTTGGTCACAGTTATTGTTGTTGTTCGCTGGATGAAAAACCCGAATTTTCCTGGGAAGAAAACCATGAAAGTCTTAATCGGGACCGAATAAATAGGCCACGAAGTGAGACTGGGCCCAAAAAAGTTTCTCTCCTCTAGATGAGTCTCAAATTCAAGTCTTTTCACGCAGTGAGAAGAACGGCAATTGTAACTCCTTGCACTAACGACGAGGTCTCACCCTCGTGGGTAGCACAGTTGGTTGAATCACCGTCCTCCCCACACCAAGTAGAAAAGACCTAAGTTTAAGTCCCGTCGATGACGTGAGGAATTTTATGGGCCTTTTACACAATGTGGCTGAGTTAGTCGATCTCAGGTGAGGGTAGCATGGTTTTTCCTCCAGAAAACAGAAAATCGACGTCAGAACACACACACAATTTACAGACAATATACACGGAACAATATAGACTTTGTTCCTAAAACAAAGGAGGCCGAATTCAAAGACCTACCCGAGGTCTTTGAATCATAGTACTTTAGCTCCTATTTACCGTGTTCTGCTTCATGTGCCTATTGTGTGTTATTCTGTATAAGTCTATATGTTTCTGGTTACGGGACAATTCGCGTGGTTTAAGTGCTGAAGTCCAACTCCCTCCACCTGTGATCGTTCAACTAGAGCCTCCATTGAAGAGGCCTTTAAGAATTCCTCCTTGGGTTTTGGATTTGAATCCAGATATCTTTCTCCAGCTGAAAGCTACGTGGCGACCCCCTATACTATCAAAGAGGACCCAAGGAGTCGATGGTTCTTAAACCGCTGTATAAGGAGTGCAGCTTTATTTCTGAGGAATTAGCTTTTTCAGATCACTTATATTTACAATAATGTATTTTTACTGAAATGGAAACTAGAAATATGAAGTCTGCTGTATTCAAAACAACCAAGAAAAATCCATTAGAATTTTTTTAAAGGAAACAAATCTAAAAAACCATATGCGCGTGGTAATAAAAATATAACGAAAGTACAATAAAATAATATGGTTTTGAAAGCCGCTTGAAACACGAGCAACACTACAAATAAATGGTAAAAAAAGCAGTAAAATGAAGTGGGAGTTTTCCGATTTAACAGGCTCGAGAGATTAAACAAAAAAAATCAAAGAAAAGGTTGCGCAGAGCAATGCAATTATAATGCAGATGACATGCAAATTATGAAGGAAGATAGGCCCTAATATGACTGAGAAGAATACAGAAAAGGAAGAAAGAGAAAGGGGATGAGAATGAGAGAAAAAAGAATTAAAGCGTATTAAATCTAAAGGAATATTAAACATTGAAATTAAAAGAAATAATACAAAAGCCGTAACGAAAAAAAAAAAATTGACAGACTCAGAAACATACCACACGAAAAGAAATGCGGAGAAAAGAAAGAAAGAGAAAGCTGAAGTTAATTTAAGGTTTCCTCGTGTTGATGTAAACATTTCTCTCTATCGGATTCTCTGAAGGGAAACTAATCAAGCCTGAAAGAAACGTATTGAAACTGGCGTAATGAAAGTTCTGTCGGAAGTCGGTTTTGGGAATAAAAGGTTGCTTGATATACGTGCTCCCATACAGAAGCTGCTTCTGTATTCTAAAGTAGAAAGGTGTAGTCGGGTACACCTCTATCTGCTGAGCGTCTGTGCTCGCTTTTTATTTGTATCTAATGCATCATTTCTAATAGAAAGAGGACGCAAAAGTTGTCATGAGTCAGGAGAGCTGGAACGTAAACGGAGCCATTTTAGCCAACAGAAGAATACTTTGTTGGCTTCCATCATTAGGAGATTTTATATTGCCAGACGCATTAGAAATGAAATATTTTGTGTTTGAAAATGAATTGCCTTGGCAATTCATTTTTCACTACTATTGGTAGATATAAAATACACCAAAAAGAGACGTGGAATTACGTCTTTTGAACGCATCCTTTTTTTATGTTTGGTTATCAAGATGGTAGTACAAAACGACATTGCCCAATTTTCAAACCGTAGCAGGTGCAATTACCTGCCCTCCTGTAGTTTGTAAAGATTAATTTAACTAGTTTACCGACTTTCCAGAAGTCAATTCCTTTCAAAATAACAAGCTCTTGTTGGTACCACAACCACACAAATGAGGGGGAACAGATTAGGGTGCCCCAATGACGATATACTTTTCTAACTTCCTGTCTCTCTCTCTCTCTCTCTTGACACACCATTAGTAGAAGTGACCGATCACTGTCTAACGTATCGATTTCATGCGGTAGACCCGCTTGAGAGTGTGTTCAGGATTTACCATTGACATATGTAGTTCTTTGGACAGCCGTTTAGGCTTCTTCGTTCCCCACTGCACCATATCACTTGGCCTCGTGTTTGTTACATGAGCAATCTGTGCAACTTCATAGATGGGAACACAGTTTTAGAAACTCTTTTCCGTCTTTTTGAGGATGTCCTTGTACCGGCGATACAGCCATTCTTTTTATTTGTTTTCTTTCTTTCTCTTTATCAACTCCGTCGGATAAGTTTGATCGCTACGTTCGCTATTAAGAAAATTACTCTAAGAAGAGGATGCGAGTGTAATTTTAAATTTCTTTCTTTCTTGCAATGATGATTCCAAACATGAAGGGTTGTCGAAACTAATACGTCGATCAGTTGAGCGCTGGAAATACGAGGAAACTTTTTATAAAGTTGGACTTGAATACCGTATCTGGCGACTATAATTTTCAGGAAATAGAATACGAACGAAGGGTGTTCCAGCGATTGGACAGAATGGGAGAATCAATAAAAAGAAGGAAAGTTAATCCGAAGAGTTAAAAGCTGGATCTTTAATGGATGTTGGCTAGTTGCCGCACGTGTTCTAAGAAGTTTAAAAGAAAGTGGTGGAAATGTAGACGCCAGTTCGGATGGCCAGCTCGTCCCCTCGAGAATAGCTGTAGAAATGGCCTGTGGGGTGGGAGAGTTTATTGATTAACCTAATCTCTTTCTTTTGAACAGAGTTGAGGAGTTTTAAGAGAGCCATACTAGCCGCGATAAAAGGGATCTGTTGTAGAACGGATTTGAAGCTCGTGTAAGATTAATATTTGTACGGAAATGAAATAGCACTTGACACTAGAGAAATTTTTTATTTTTTGGATGCTGGGAAGTTATAATTTGCATGTGAAATACAGGGTTGCGCACAAAAATGTATCACATTTAGAAAGTTTACGCTATAATTAGTGTTATTTGGCACACCAATCGATTCAGCACCTTATAAATTTTGTCTGTTGCAGGTAAATTAAAGAAATGGCTTTCCAGTTCACACATGAACAGAGAGAGTTCATTGTGCAGATCTTTATAGAATGTAAATCTCTGTGCGGTGAAACGGCATTTCAAAGGAAGCTTTGCTGATTTATCATGCAAATTAAAACTGATACTGCAAATTGTGAAAATAATCTGGAGAATTTGGCTTTTAATTAATTTCTGTGATTGATTTATAAACAGTTAAAATAAAGGAACGTGTAATTGAGGCAGTGATTTTTCTCCCTTCAGAAGAACTAGATGGATATCTGCAAATGTTAATGCACTAGGAAACATGCATCAATGAAATAGGAGTGTAGAGAATCAGACAAAACAGCAGCTAACTCTGGATCACAGTCTTTAACAGACACGGGAGAAATGCCATCATAAACAGTGGTTCGAAATATTAAGGTCGAGAGTGAATGGAATGTTTTTGTTGTGGAAATGAGGAATGGAATTTGTGCTTCCGTTCAATTTGACATTATTATGATGTTATGCCAAACATTGACGCTGAGTTTGTTTATGCTGCCAATGGGAGTACCATGGAGAGATCGACTCTAATTTATCGTTGTTTTCTGGCGACTAACATATACTTGGATAGATTATTAGCGAGGAAAGATTGGAGGCTCTTCAGTTAGAAGTTAAGTTTAACAACTCTACTCCCAGTGGACGGATTTTCATGAAATTTTATATTTGGGCTTTTTCAGGAAATGAAATTGGAAATAAAGTCAAAATGTTTATGTTTACTCTGGAAATCAGGGCAAACATAAAATACAGCAACCGCTGAAAGGGACGAATCGTGGAGTGAATAATTAAAACAAGATATGATTGGCATTTTGAGACACCTCTGTTGAGATTCAGTTAGATAGTATCAATGGGTTTTGAAGAAAATCAAAATACTTATTTCGAGTCAAATCTGAAATCACGTATAGCTGTTTGTGAAGTAAATATTGAAGTATTTAATTTTATTTTATTTTTAATTTTTTCCGATGACTTTCCATGGTTCGCTATGATAAAGGTTAAGTGACATAATTCTAAATGATGATATTTTAAGAACTTAAACTACAATTATTTTTAATTTAAACGAAAATAGACGGTGTTATATATAAGACTAAACCAGAAACTTTTCATCTCATATCCAGTCTTGAAATTCGGTTTACTGTTGTACCCTCGAAATAGAAACAATTTTGTTTCTCACCATGATGTCCTCTATATCCTCCAGGGATATCATTTATATTGCAGGGCAGAAGAGTTAAAAAGAAAAGAAAAGAAAAGAAAAGAAGGTAAAACTTGATGGCGGTTGGAAATAGTTGTGGCTGCTTCATGCTTTCAGGTGAAAAGACAATAGTATGGCATCAGCCAATAAAAACGATCTACCACCTAGCATTTCTTGGTACTATGGAGGCTTGAGATTCCCCTCGACGAGCCATAGTGTTTAGGGTAAGGCCCCACCTGTGGTCTCCCACAAGTGCTCCATCCCTCGACGGGGCGTGGGTGTAACGCCCCAACCCATGCTTAAGTTGGATCATAGCTGGGTGGCCTCCTCCAGCATATTTGAACATCGTAAAGGTGTGCGAGAAGTCTAGCATATATATATATAAACTACTGCTTTGGCTGTTGTAGTAATATAAGAATTTTTTTTAGAATTTTTAGAATCTGTGGTGTTCAGGAGGGTAAATATTTACGGTTTCAGTATAGTGAGACGCCAGTGCACCTCTCTCAATGCAAAGAAGAGTGGGGTAATGTGGGCAAATGCCTAGGAGCAGGCTTTCTGCATTTTTTTTTTTTTTTTATTATTGGGAAAACAGAAGTATGGCTTACACATGGAACGGTTATGAAATTATGGCCAATACGTAGAATATATAGGACCTGCACTCCGACCAGCGCTAAGCAGCTATAGCCGAGAAGGAGTAGTAAAATAAAATACACTTTTAATGAATAGTAGATTAAATAAACAATTTTTAAATAATAATGGCTTTTTTAATAATGCTAAGTGAGTTAAGTAAAAATTAATGTAATAATATGAGGTTAAATGAATTACAACTAATAGCACAGAAAAAATAAATAAATAATCATAAACCAAAGTGCGTATTATTTTATCAAGAAGCCACAACACAATATGGAAGCAGAAATTATTTCGATTAACCTGACAGTTTATTGCAAGTTCAGCAAAAGCTTTTAATAAATTCTTTTATTTTAAATTTGGTAACTTTTTCTATTTTAAATTTTGCATCTGAACTGAATGGCACTGGCTTCGATACTTTGTAAACGGTGCATTGGAGTGAAGTAAACTGTGTTATTATAAACAACGTTGAAATACTATTACACACTTACTGTATCCAGACGGTCCACGTGTAGACAAAAAATGAGACTGAGTAAGCTTTGTTGATTAATTATGATGAATAATAATTAGCGCCCCCTAGTTTTTATGCTAATACTACTCATTACATTTTTCATTTTTAAATTATAAGCGACTCCTGGGTAGTTTGAAGATTCCAACGTTTTCTTATACATAAAAATAAACGCAGATGTATAAAATATTACATACTGTACATTACAAAAATAAATAAAATAAAGATTATTTTACTTTACTTTGGAGTAAAGGAAAATAAATTATTCACTGGCTGAACAAATTGGTAAACACAATTACTGGTTTGTTCAGCCTGTCATTACATGTGGAGTGTCATTACTTATATAGAGTGATCTCACACTCGGTGACACGTTGAAGGTGTTGCTTGGAAAGCCACTTGGGTCTATAGACCTTGTTGTGAATGTCTGCTACATGATGGTTAAAGCTGGGATTTTGAGTCATAAATGCCCCCACGATCTGTGTGCTTGGTGACTGGTAGGGCGGGATATCAATGGATTTCCAGGTTCAACTGGGTCGAATGTGATTTGAGAGAATATCATTAATGCAGAGTTCCTTGGATTTATTTTTAGGTGTGTAGGCGCTTGACGATGAACGAAGATGCGGTATTTGGGCTGTCGGTCTCGTGGTTACGACAAGCAACATCAGATCGTCAGCATAGCTGATAAAATCTGTCCCGAATATCAGCTTCGTCAACCTTTTGAATTTCAGATTCAAAAAGATTTCAGAAAAGATTATTTTTTAGGGATTCTTTTTCACACTGTGGCCGAGTTACTCCATGTCGAGCGACAATTACATGGTTTTTGTCCCAGAAGCTCTAAATTTTCATCCCGAAAACAGGCAAACTGATAATGGAATACGCATAATTTACTCACATCATATATCGACACCTCGTGGTTTTACTGCCTCCTCACTACGTCTAAAACAACCAGCAGCCAATCCTCTCTCTGTCTCTTTTACTCTCTCTTTCTACTACTCCATTTCGAGCGACAATTACATGGTTTTTGTCCCAGAAGCTCTAAATTTTCATCCCGAAAACAGGCAAACTGATAATGGAATACGCATAATTTACTCACATCATATATCGACACCTCGTGGTTTTACTGCCTCCTCACTACGTCTAAAACAACCAGCAGCCAATCCTCTCTCTGTCTCTTTTACTCTCTCTTTCTCTCTCCATTCTTTGTTTTTCTTCCTCCCTGTCCGTACTGTTTCCGTAATTGAATCAGGTTGATTCAATTTGAATATTTCAGCCGCAGGCTAAGTGGAAGAAATGTTCTGTTTCTTCATGTTTTATGGAAGTCATTTTCCATCAAAAAGAAATTCAATTATTTCTTTACCGTACACACTTCGTATAAAATTAAAGATTTTTCCGATTATTTCCAAACTTCCTATCAGAATTTTCATTCTTATATGGAGCCGTAGTTTGTGGTTATTTTTAATGTCTGCGTGATCCGAAATTTCATCATGTTTAATTATTTTTGACATTCGGAAATTAATTATTCATAGACATTTCGGTTTTTGAAGAATTGTTGTAACTCGGAAAACTAAAATACACCAAACATAGCGGTTTCTTTTCTTTTATTCTTATAGACAAAGCTGGGTTTAGCTGTAGAAACCAGCAGCGTTAAGCAAAGGACTAAATGTAACTTAAAAATAAAACATTCTTTTAGAATTAAAATGAAAGAATACATTCAAACAATTCACATGATACAATCCATTTGCATGCACAAATCAAACATTTCGCGACTGAATCATGCCTATAATCGTGTTTATTGTAAGCCAGTTTGCATGCAAGTGAGAGAATGTTAATGGATGCGCCATTAAGGTCCAGAAAGATCCCCTTGGACTGGAGAAGTACCATTGTCTTCTCAATCTACAGAGGTGGCTCTAAAGAGGAGTTAAGCAACTATAGGCCAGTGAGTTCGGCATGCAGACATCTTTCTTATGTTGTTGTAGTAAGGTTTATTGGAGCATCAGCGACTAAGGCCATATCACTCCGTGCGTATTGTTTGTAAATTGTATGTGTTCTGAGGTCGATTTTCTGTTTGCTGGACAAAAAACCCGGGAGAAAAACCATGCTACCATCGCCTGACACCGACTGACACAGCCACGTTGTGAAAAAGGCCCATAAAAATTCCTCCCGTCATCGATGGGAGTCGAACTCAGGTCTTTTCCACCTGGTAGACATGTATAGTATCTTATGTGGGACGGCACCTGATCGTGAGTTCAACTCCGCCTTTGTACACTGTGATAGTTACAGATCGCTGTAACAGGCCAGAAATGTGTGTAATGTTATTTTTGTGCAGTGTGTGTTTTTTTTGTGTTGTTTAGTTGTTTCTGGCCTCTTTGTCACCAGGCAGGCGATCACCTGGAAAGCCTGCCCAATGTCCGTCTCCACCACGGGGAGGTGGACCTCAACTACGCATGTAATGTGGTGGACCTCGACTAGCTCGTACTGAACGCCCAAAACGAGTTTGGGATCATTCAAAAAAAAAAAAAAAAAAACCAGCCAAAGTCCACTGGTTAAGTGCAAGACTAGTGGATGCTACGATCCCGTACCTAGGGAGCCCGAACTGGCGTGTGGAGGACCGCGATCCTATCAGTTGCGCTGTCCACAAGGGCATAGTATCTTATATACAGCGGCTGTGAAACCTTAGTTCATCGCCGTCTTGATATATCGATGACACAGAACTCTGTAAAGCAGTCAGAAATGTGTAATGTTATGTTTGTATAATGTACGTGTGTTGTTTAGTTGTTTCTGGCCACTTTGTCACCAGGAAGGCTATCACATGGAAAGCTTGCCCAGTGCCCCTTATGATCAGTTAGTCGTTGATTAAAGGCAGAACTGATGATTAAGAAAATATTAGTAAAGAACCGCTGCTAGTACTAGGCCATTCTATAATTTGGTCTTTTAATCCCTTGTTTGTAGTTTGTAAATTGCAAGCGTTTTCTGGTGATCCTCGAATGAAACCAACTGAGTTTCTGTATGAAAAGTTTTATAATCCCTCAACTAAGACTGGGTGAGGATTATCTAGGTTTCAGATAGAAAGTATTCCTTGATTTCAATCTCCTGGAAGAATGGAACTAGTTGAAATTGAAATCACTTACCACACGGTGGTAAGTGATTTCAATTTCAACAAATCATTAAAGAAATCAAGATGCCCTGTAATTACTTTCAGGCCATATTAAATAATTAATTTTCAGTTTCAAAAGTACTAAATCGACCTTCGTTCCAAAATTACTAAATCGGCCTTCGTTCCAAAGGAAAAAATAATTAATTTATGAAACAAATCGTGGCGATTTGTTGGATAAGTTATTGTTTTTCCAAATTAAATTTATTCCCAGAAAAATTACAGTTCAAATAAAAATATGATAATCTTCCAAAGCAAACTGAGGTTGGAAAATTTTTCAGGTTTAAAAGGAGGAAAATTATTGGAATTTGCTGTTTATTACTTTCTGCCAAAATTAGGGGGAAAAATTCATTTAAAGGTGAGAATAAAATCTAATAAGTTGCGCATTAATGCAATGATCAGTATGATCTTTCACATTGTGGATTTTGTACAGCGATGTGAAGACCGCTTTCAAACACCAAGATGATACTTTAAACTCCTCGAATCGATTAGTGTTGCTGAGTACAGTATTAAAAACTAGAAACAATCAAAAATATCGTTAAATATGTATTGATTGTATTGATAAACATTGCCAGATCGAATTCATCAACCTGAATAGATCGAATTCATCAGCCTGCATATAAAAATTCTGTGTGGTCTTTTCGACAGTAATCGGTGAAGATAAATTCTCATTAAGACCCGAATATCTGGATTATACTTTCGAAATGTCCACGTGCGGAAGACAAAAGTACCATTGCTGCCTTTCCATTACGCTGGTTTTGGCTGAATAATTTTCTTCAAACCCAGAATATAAAAATTAGTTCCAAGAATAGACGCTTAACTGCTTCTCCAATCATTTTTCAAATAACTGAGTTCGGCATCAGTACTAATAGTGCTTATTCTTTCAAATGAGATTTTGAAATTTCTGTCGAGATTCCATATTCTTTCTTTCAATCCAATAGAGTTCATGTCATCATAAGGTGAAGCTAAATTGTGTAAGACTATAGTGTCTTATTCTATGTGTATTAATGAATATTTCATGAGTTTTAGTTAGTTACTTCCAGTTTGCATTGCTTCGTGGTACGTTAATGGTCTTTTTTTCATATTTGTCCTTAAGAATATTGGAAGGAACTTTTCATCGGTCACCATGGTAGCAAACATCCGGGAGAGGTGACATGCCTTCTAAGTTCTGCCGAAGAAGGAATGTCTGATTAGAAGGGAGGAGGAAAAAATCTCTCCGCTACGCCCATTTACGGACATTTGATAGGAGTAATAGGTCACGTTTTCCTTTCCTGTCCAACTTTTTGTTTCGACCATGTTTGATGACAAGCTATTTTCCTGATGATCAGCTGCACCCCCTGTGAGCGATGATCGTCATCCACCATAAATCACCTTGCCAGTTGGCATGAATTCTTTTGTTCGTGCACGTCAACAAAGAATTATGCGCCACCCGCTATTTCATTCCGTGCCCGCCTGAACTTGGGCGGATTAGACTTTACCGATTTATTTCGGTATGGCAAGGGAAGGCGCGCGTGAGAAACGCTCGTGGGCTGCGTGCGTAAAACTATACTAACGGTCTGGAGTCAGCTGTGTTGGTTTTAGCACTCTTGTGGAGGGCTTACGGCCAATCCACAAGGAAACTAACTACGTTCTGCGAAGGATCAGGACGTTACCCTGGCAACGGCGCACGTGTTGTCATTCGAAGACACCAGGTAAAGTCATCGCTGTCGATGTCTGGACAGTGCTGTCAGCCAAGGCAATCAGGTTGGGAATGGTAGATAGATGAACATTTTCGTCTAATGGCAGTGAGCATTAAGCACAGCGTATAGGTACTCTTACCAGCTACTATTGACACTGTCACAGGAAACGTACATCCTCTGACAACCAGTAACGAATAATTTCTCTCGATGCGTGTAAGTATGTGAAAGCTATTAACCTGATTCCAAAATGCGTGAAATTTATTAACAACTCGTATAAACACTGCTAATGCACTATTTATATACGCGCGAACCGTTTTAGGTGTTGCGTTTTTCATCCTTAAAATATGCTTCGGCTATTGTATGCAGATGGAATCTGTGAAAGGGATTTCATCCTTATATGTCGCAAGCAGGAATAAATCATCTGCCATCGCATAAAGTATCTGTCAGCCTCCTTAGAGCCTTATTAACTCAAAACTACAGAACTGTTATAACAGAGTTTGTATGACACAAACTTGTAAAAATTTATTGTAGAGATGTCATAAACCCGCGCAAACAGACTTTATTTTCCTTTGATTTTCATTATAATTACATACAGCATTAAACAAATCTATTTTAAATACACTAGTTAAAAACTCCGAACACCACAATTAAAACATTAAAAGTGGTCTAAAGGAAGAACTAAGTTATATTAACCAAACCTATAGACAAATGGATATATATTTGTCTCTAGATATATAGTACAATTAATTACGTTCAAAATAAAATAAGTAACGGGTAATTTCGGAAAGATGCCCCCTTAGAACATCCACTCTATTTTTACCATATCACAATCTGACCTACAGCTATGATTCAGAAATACAAACATTACATCAAAGTTAGGGGAAATGCGGGAAATCCATGACCAACAAAAGTTAGTGTGTTATTGACTTAAACGTGGGTCAATCTCAAAGATCGGAACAAATGCGTGTAATTAATAAACAGACACCTCTTTAGAAGTTAAAAATGAGTGAAACCCCGGCAGCTGAATTCGTTAAAAATTCTCTTAATTCACGCAGTTCACTTTAATTATCGGAAGCATGTAGGCTTCCTGAAGTTAAGTTCCCTCGACTTCACATGGTCGCATGAGAGTAAGAGCCAGCTGCGGGCTCTATCTATATATCGACTGTTATTTCGTTGCAACATGTGGCTTTTTCATCCAGTTTATCATGTATTCGAGAGAGAGAATAGTATGAAAAGCCTTTGGAAAGAGTGAAACGAATCAGACCATATATATTAGCATACAGGTCCATCATATTAAAATTATGAAATGAATTTATACTATGCTTTCTAGTTTGAAGTATCTCTATGGTTTTTAAGATGTAAATGCCTGCCATTTGATAGAGTAAAAGTTGGACAAAGTACACTTACGCTATAGCAGTACTAAGGAAGCTACGTCTATTTTATGGTCGTTTTCGCTTTGCTGGATGAAAAACCTAAGTTTCGGGAGATGAAAAAACAAGCGACCAACGTCCGAGGCCGAATAATTCAGCCATATTGTAAAAAATCATATAAAAATTACTTGCAATATTAACGGGATTCGAACTCAAGCCTTTTTCCAACCGGTAGTGGGAGGACGGTGCTTATATCCACTTTGGTACCGTCGAGGACCTGATGGAGTCAAAATGGATTTTATAAATAATAACGGACGTAATTGAAGCAACAAAAATAAATTTAAAACACCTTTAAATATATAAAAGTATACCGAAAGGCATTTTAAATTTATTTTAAACAGAATGGACGAAATATATATAAAGTGTGCGCGATATTTTCAAATTCTTCTAGTCAGAGAATAGCTTGACGGAATACAGTTAGATTTCACATTTTTATTCTCCTTAAAATTATTCCCATTTAATGATTTCTGTGAAATATATCATGAAGATTAAAGGTGGAGTTTATTATGTATTTAATTACTGATTTCATAAGATTACCGATTCATAAGAAAATTAGAAATGTATCTATAATTTCAGTAAATGTACGAGTATAAGAAATTTTTCTAATTTTACCTTTTCGTTTATTTTCCACATCTCTTCAAAGCGTCCTTATTTCATCAACTATTCAAAAGATTAAACCGCATTATGGTTATGTTTGCTTCGTTCAGTTTATTACCGTTTTATTACTTCCATTTCTTAATAAGCCTAGTATTTAATTCCTAATCCTGTGTTCGTGCCGTGGCTTTTGTTTGTGTACCCATCACTAAGGAGGAACTTTCCGGAGATAAACTTTCGAAAGGAAAAATCGTCAGACATTGCACACCCACTGTCTTTATTACGCCATTTTTATTTTGTTAAAATGAATGCTGCGAATAATCCGTTGTTAAAATGAAGGAGATTCTGCAGTGGAGAGGAAGTTTACGAAAGAAGCATATGCTAATAATTACTCCAAGATTTGCTCTTCACTTCCGGAACCAGAAACAGAGGATGGAGATTATGTAGGATTAAAATCAGAGAGAGTGTTCCCGCTGCTATTTTTGCAGCTATGTCGTTTCAGTAAGAACCTAGAAAGCAATAAACAAACTCTAGAAGAGACCAAAATAATGAGTTGAAATAGAGGGCGCCACTCTATTTGCTTGCCTAACCTATGTTATATGTCTTATTTCGTACTTTGGTTGTTGATTTTGACTAGAATGCTTCACTTGCTTTTTGAGAATTGTAGATGGCATTGGCAAAGAATTTAATCTGAAAATTAAAGAATGGTGGTTAAATAATACGCTGCCCGGTTTCATTTTCAAAATTGAAATGGAAACACTGTGGCAAATTCGAAATGATAATTGATTTCGATCATTCATTTCATTTAACGCGAATAACAGGCTTTATAATGGATCTTAAATGGTTTAATTGTGAAGGACACGAAATAGTTTTGTGTTTTGTACATAGAAGGCTAAAAGATTCATTGAATGTACATGTACATAGAAGGCTAAAAGATTAAAAGCTGTGCCCATTTCAGATTTTATATGGTCTGTTTATACTTCGACACAACCGTGTAGATTAGAGGAGTTCACGCCTAGTTTTTTTTGACAAGAATATTATCATTCACCATATTTAGCGGTCAGATTGGCTAGAACCATGTTCAAATAAAACTTACAAACTGCTGCACATTCGCATTCATCTATCGGCTATTGTAGGCCTTCTACTGCACCATAAAATAAATTCCTTTCTAGGGGCTACTAACGATGAACATTTCCTGAGAGCAATCTGTTGAAGAATATTCTTGAATAGAGTGGCTTTTAAAACGGGACTCAGTTTAAAATTTGCGTTTTCAGTTGTTGACAGGATAGAATTCATAATATTTCTGTGTTAGATTTCATACGAAAAAGGCTGGACTATTACATAGAGGTACAATATTAGAAATTTCTCTAATATACTGCATGCCCAGGATTGTTACCATATCTTGAATATATGAGATGTTTATCATAAATTTGAGTTTAACTAAAATGTACAATCTCTCTGTTACCTTCTTCAGTGACTTGCCATCGAGTGGGAAAGATCCGAATTCGCATTCTATCGATGACGCGAGGAATTTATTGAGATCTATTCAAACCGGGCTGAGTTGTGTGATTTTTCCTGAATTCTCCATTCCTTGAAAACATAAAAATCATCTTAAAATGTATGCAGTTCACAGTAATGGAAGCCTGACACTTCACGAACTTAGACGCCTGGACAAAACAACCAAAACAACTCCCACCTCTCTTCTACATATCTCCGATATTACCATCTTTCTATCTTAGAAAGCGAACTTAGTTAAAGACAAAATTTTCGAGTCAATAAAGCTCCTTCTGCGCGAGGAAGCTGGCAGTTTTATTTTTATTGACACGTGCTGATTTACTGTGCCGTATAAATGATGGTGCTGTCAATGAAGCAGATGACTATGTGTGGTAATCAACTCGCTTGTTTCGATTAACAGTCAATTAACCCAGTTATACCGCTTGAGCAGACCCCACTTCGTTTTCTACAAAATCCATTCTGCAATAATTTAATTTCTCTAAAAGCAATTTGGCTTACGGCTAAGTAGTTTTACATTTCACCTCCTTCTTGTGCAGAGGGGAAAGTGGGGCGAAGATGGATGCAGTTTGAATCGATGGTTAGAGCTCTGTGACTTGGTTTCGCTCTGGACTTAGAAAGATTCCGTCACGCATCATTAATCAACGAGATGAGCTGATCAGTATAGGTGGTGAGCAGCGACCTTTCGTTCCGGCTCTCATTTGTTCACATTAAAGTCAACCGTCCACTAGATGCTCAGTTCAAGGCGTGTTTGAGATATCGATGTTCCGAAATTAGTATTCCGGTCGGTTCATAAAGCTCCGAAGTTTCTAAACTTCCTCCGGACAAAAAAATTCATATGGGATTTTAATGATTCTTTCTGGGTCACTTCCTTGCATCAAGACATATGACGAGAGATCGGAATAGAATCGTATTGGTATTATTAGTTTGCAGTTTGCTTAGATTTTTGTCGTAATAGGCAGGTGATTGCCCATATGCGAAAATACGTACTGAAACTGCAGGTTAATCTCTAATTTCAGAAAGTTTTGATAGTTAGAATTTGCGTATTGCTTTGCAAATGAGGTTAAAGTTTTGTTAATGTACTGTCCAGTCACAACACTCTCGCAGAGGTTCCGTGATCCAGTTTTAAACCCCAGATTTATTGGAGATTATGCAAGCTTAATGCATTGGTTTTTAATTTCCTTTTGTGACCAGCCCCAAGGGAGTTAAGGTACTACTAGTAAACTGTTAATAAAACTGGATATAATTTAAAACTTGTAGGTCTTATGGAATCTTGTCCACCAGCATTCTCCTTGTCAAGATAATGGATATTTCACTTTCTGTTCATTTGGAACAGTTCCGATTCGAATTCCCACACTGACTTATGTCTTGAGTTGCCTTGATCATAATCTGAACAATACAAGTCCAGTCTATATACATACCAGGACATTGTGTACAATATAAGAAACTTTTCCCAGAAGCGTTCGCAATTGAGAATGATGGACCAATGCAGTTGGAGGATCAGCCCACCGATGTTTACTACAAAAAGTTTCTCACGCCAAAACGTTTTTCGTAGAAAAATTCTACCAGTTTATTTTTTTGATTGTGTCGCTGTTCAACCTTGAAATTCAAATAATCCATGGCGAGTAGTTATGTTCGGAATAAATTATAAACGCAACGTCGTTTGTAGATGTTAAGTCGGTACCCGAATAGCAATATGTGACTTATAGTCCTCGAGGGGAAAGTTTTTGATTCTCTTGCTTTATCTAATGAGCAGCATTGTTGATGATGATGGTGTTGATACTTGACCACTTCAAAACTCTCATGGAAAATTGTATAACTTATACAGTAATTCCGCCAAACATTCTTGCTTTTCAGAATGCTTCTCACCATGTAGGATTTTAGTATATAAAAATAGCACAATTCGTAGATCTACTGGGCTTTTTTAGCAATTTCACGTGGGCGATGATATTATGGTTGAAGTGCTTTATTATCATTTTAAAAACATCATGAAAACAGAGTGTAAATGACAAAAGGTAAAGAATGTTTCCTGATTTTTCTCCTTTCTTTTCCAAAATGTCTGATAGGCCAGACGTTTTCTCAAGATTTAGGTTTAAATTATGATGTCCTTTTACAATTGTCTGTGTTATTTAGTAAACCTGTGTCGCAAACGATAATATTGCCAATAGCGGATCGCTGTATAAAGATGAACAAGAGTAATAAAAAGATTTCAAAAACAGCTGGGATGAAGAAAAAGAATGTATGGCTTTGGAAGTTAAAGGAAAATGAATGCTTTCAAAATATCATCGGTATCGAATTCCAAACAGAATCTATAAAACAAAAGCAATTCATTCAGAGCATCGTTGAGAAATGCAGTCAACACAAATGGAATGTCAGTTCTCTACTACTTAGAGAAGATTTTGAATTATATCCGTCCAAAAAATTCCTGCCTGAGGGCAAGAAAAGTGGTGCTGAGATGGTTGAAGATTTTCTGAACATTTCCAGCTTATTGAAGAAATGCATATTCAAAGACTGAGAAGATTAATAAAAAGCCCTCAAATTGAGTGCATATCAGAAAATACGAAGTACTTTGAGTACGGGTTCAATGTCGTCTTGCTCTACGAGTAACGGAAGAAGGGGATATCGATCTAATGAATGATAAAGTAATGATGGACTCGCCGCGATTTCGTGTTTTCGGATCGATTTTGCTTACAGTCCGCCTTCATATCAACTTAAACCAAATGAAATAATTCAAACTGTAAATAGATCCTGGAACTTCTCTTCGTTACAACATCTAAACAAGATGAAAACTCTTCAAAGAGGCGCTGTAGAACGCTTTACAATTTAACAAGTTAATATTTTGTGTTAAGAGTGTAATAAAATGGTCATCGAATCAGTTATAATAAAATTTTTATGTGTATAGTAAATATCGTAAATAAATCTGTGGTAGAGTGGCATTGGAGGATTCTAAAGAAACTATTAATAGCAGAATAGCGGAAAAATGATGGATTTGTATTATATCCTCTCGTTTATGATGGCAGAGATTATGTGTTGTGGTGTGGAAATCATAGCCCGAGTGTAGCCATTACAGTTATGATAGTGTATCTCTGATCCACGAGCATAGCATGCACGCGGATCAGAGTTACCTCTAGATTCTCTCAGCCGATTTATTGGAGGAATGATATCCTCATAAGAGAGTATTTTCAGCAAAGTTAAGCATAAAGATGCGTGACTTAATCTAAAAGGGAGGTGCAAAAGTTGTAAGAGTCCTCACTGACTTCACGGTTGGATTAGTGGCAACACAGAGGATACGAGGAAGAAGTTCGCCCCTTTGATGTGGGAGAACCATGGCAGTGATCACTCCCTGCACAATACTAGCGGTATAGGGCCTGGCATTGTCTTCATGGAGAAACCACTTCACACCGGAAAGTTCGGTCACACCGAAATATGGCCGTTCTACCAAGACATTCATTACCAAACGCTTCATCCATCTCTTTTAACTGTTTTCGATGCATTCAAGCCCCGTCTGACACAATAACGAATCACACATCGCTGCTCAGTCTGTATGTCCGTCATGATACTTGGTTCAAAACAATCTTCAGTGACGTTGGGCTATAAACACTTTTCACGCAACACTACCTCGACAAGTACTGGCATGCGCACAGAGAGTCTGCTCAGTAGCAATCAGGGAGAGCGCCGATAGCGGCAGTTGTGCAAAGTTCGCGCTGTAAATATAAAAATCTTGCAACAGACCTTCAATTAAATGATCACCCCTCCTACTTTCTATCTTTTTCTTTTTTTTATGAAAACCCCAAACACGAGAGGTGTTAGAACCTGTAGTACTTAGTGCCCTGCTTGGGTTGGAGGTTGAGAAGACGAAAGAAGATATTTGTTGACATTGGACTTGAACTTCTGTAGATTGTAATTTTCAGGAAATACGTATGAAGGAAGGTTGTTCCAGAAAACGGCAGTTGAATGAATAAATGAGGAAGATGAAAAGTTGGTTCTGTGGGTTTGAAGTTGGACAGTAAATGGATGTTGGCTGGTGGCGGCACGTGTTCGGACTGTTTTGAAAGAGAGAGCGGGAATTATAGAAGCCAATTCAGAAGAACAGTGCCCATGGAAGTATCCGTAGAAGAGGCATGCAGCAGAAACAGTACGTCTATGAGAAAGCGAGTGGAGAGACTCTGTTAGAGATGAATCATTAATTAACCTAACTGCCCTCTTCTGAATGGAATCAAGAAGCCTCAGAGAGGTTTTGGGGGCACCACCCCAAATGTGGGAACAATATTCCATGGCAGGGCGGATTTGCGATTTATACAGAGTGAGCAGCTGTTTGGAAGAAAACTAACGCCGAGAGCGAAAGAGAAAACCAAGTTTTTTAGATGCAGATGCAGAAGAAGCAGTATTTGTAATGTGCTTGTGCCAAGAGAGATTAGAAGTCAGGGTAATCCCCAAAAGAGATATATCATTTTGCCTAGAAATCGGAGTGTCACTAAAGATAAGCATAGGAGCAGAAGAATCCTTTTTGCGAGATATAAGACAAGACTGAGTTTTAGAAGGGTTGAAATCAACTGTTGTCTTTGCCCCACTGGAGAATTACCTGAAGATCGGCATTTAAGGAATTGGTAGCAGATTTTCGAGAAATTGAAGCTGATTGAGCAGGACAAGGTTTCTCAAAATGGAAAGTTGAATGCAATGTGCTATCATCGGCAAAACTATGGATAGGATTTCCAGTAAATGGAAGAAGGTCATTGATATACAAGAGGAAAAGAGTGGGGGAAAGAACTGAACCTTGGGTGACACCAGCATTAGTGGAGAAGTTAGAAGACAGAGAGCCATGTACCATTACCCTCAGTGAGCAATCAGAGAGAAAACTCGATAAGCAATTACAAAAGAAAGTTGGCAAACCATAAGATGGAAGCTTGATGAGAAGACCTTTATACCAAAGACGATCAAAAGCCTTTGAAATGTAAAGAGCAACTGCTTGTGTTTCACCGAACTTTTCCATTGAATTAGTCCATAAATGGTAACATAAGCCAGAATATCACCAGTGGATCGACACTGACGGAATCCATACTGGCGATCGTTGATCAAACGGAAGGTTTCTAGGTAGTTTAAGAGTTGGCGGTTAATTGATTTCTCCATTACTTTAGAAAGAGTAGAAGTAATTGCAATGGGACGATAATTGGATGGGAGGGATTTGTCACCCTTTTTGGGAACTGGCTGGATATGAGCAAATTTCCAAGCAGAAGGAAAAACACCTTTGGAATAAGAAAGTGAAAAAAGGCGGCAAAGAATAGGAGTAAGTTCAGGCGCACAGGTTTTGAGAACAAGTGGAGAAATACCATCAGGACCTGGAGCTTTCTTAACATCAAGATTCGTAAAAATCCTTCTGGCATCCTTTTGACGGAAGACCACAGAAGGTATTGAATGGAGCGTGTTGGGAATGGTGGGAGGTGTTTTACGAAGATCATTAATACACGAGTTGGAAGAAAAATGGGATGCTAGCAGGTCAGCTTTATCCTTGGCTGAAGTGACAACAGAACCATCTGGTTTGGACAGAGGTGGAAGCAGAGATGGGCAAAAGTTGCGGCCAATAGCTTTGGCAAGAGACCAGAATTCTCGGCTACCATTAGGACAAGGGACCAGAATGCTCGGCTACCATTAGGGCAATAAAGCACGTTTTCTACTCTTAGCCTGTTCAAACTAGTTTGGACTGATTAATAACTGCTTTACAATTGTTGCGAGCTTTGGTGTAGGCAAAAAATGAAACTGAAGAATTAGAAACAAGCCAATTACGATATGCAACATTCTTCTCTTGAACAGCCTTAGCACATTTATTGGAAAACCAAGGTTTAGATAAAGGACGAGATTTTAAAGTGGAGTGTGGGATAGAGGATTCCATTCCTGCAAGAATAATTTCACTGACACGATCTGAGCAAACGTTGACATCAGAAGTTTTGAAACAGTAATCCGACCAAAGAAAAGAAGAAAAGAAATCTCCCAGGTCATCCAATTTTGAAATCTTGTAATGCCAAACAATACGAGGTTGGGAATAGCCATGAGATAAAGGCTCCATTGGAGAAGAGACAATCACCAAGTTGTGATCTGAGGTGCCTAACGGACCTCTCATTTCGACCGTGTACTTAGAAGGGTTGTTTTTGAGAAAAAAAGATCAGGCGTGCTGCTTGTATGGTTAGGATTGTCCAGTATTCCTGTAGGTAAATGAAAAATCTGTGCAAGGTCATTAGTAATTTCAAAAGCCTCAGCATCTCGACCAGCTTGGTCAGTGTGACTAGAAAACGGAAGCCAGCTGGAGTTGTGAACATTAAAATCACCAAGGAAAATTACCTCATTGTTAAGAAAGTTGGACTGGAGAAAGTCAAGTTGAAAAAAGAGGAACTCAAAGAGCTCCAAGTGATTAGTGGAGTTGGGAGAACGGTAGAGACAACAGATGAATTTGACAGAATGAGGTAGAGAGATTTTAAGCCAGAGAAGATCGAAAAGATGAGATTCCAAATTACCAATTCTCTGACAGGGAATATCAGAACCGACATATGCACAAGTACCACCGTTGAGGCGAAAGGAATAGTACAGCGAATAATTTGGGCATCTGAGATGAGCAGTAGTTGAATCAACCGATAACTGAGATTCTGTGAGAAAAAGTACATGGGGTTTGGCAGACTGTAAGTGGAAATGGACATCGTTGAGATTAGAACTGAGACCACGTATGCTTGTGAAATGAATTAGGAAGTGTTTGGGAGGTTTAGATCTTTTCGCAGATAAGCTTGCTCTATTAGTTTGAAATTCATGGTGTATTCAATGGTAAGAAAAAGTGGGTGGGACATGCTGTATGAAGTAATGAAATTTTTGGATATGGCATAAACGTGGTAAGAATATACCTAGATCCTTGACATAACGTGGTCTCGATAATGCTTCCCGCATGCACCCTACTCGGACTCCCTCCAGTCACTATCTTGCAGAGTAGAGGTACCAAGATTATACACTAGCTGATTCGGAAGCCTCCTAGAGAGTTACCAATAGGTTCGGTCCGGTGTACTAACTAGCGGCCGGCCTGCGAACACCGTTTTAGAGCTGTACCCTCGAAATGTAAGGAAGATTGGATCTCGCCACGACGTTCGTCATAACCTCAAAAGTCATCAATCATACTGCATGATGGAAGAGATAGGGAAGGGTTGACCGGGAACTTAGCTCTAGAGACTAAACATGGGTTCCACCACTTCAAGCCTGCAATAAGCAAAGTGGTGGTATTGCACTGGTTGATGAGAGTCATCTACCACCTAGTAACCTTGTCAACATATAGTGAAATTTTCCTTGTGACTTCCCCCTTGGTGGAGGCAGTCCACCTGTTCTGCCATTCTTGATGGAGGTGTTTTTGTAGTCGCAGTTTTTCCATGCTCTTTCCGTTTGTCGTTTCGACTGTATATCCTCGGAATGTGATAGGGATCAGTTTGGAGTAATAGTAGTAGGTAGGCCGCGTCGTACTGCCTCCAGGTCCAATGGGAGGACACCCACCAGCACTTGGAGGGCCTCCGTGGTGACAGTGTTGCAGGCTCGAGTCACTGAGTAGGATTGACCGATGGGTTAATTTTAGTGTTCTTCTATTGACCACTATAGTGGTCTTCTGATACCAAATAGCGGCCGCCTAGGTAATCATTGGAATAAAAGTTGTCTTGTAATACAACGCCAGGACGCATTTTTTTGAGGCCCCAGTTGTGGCGCGTGATCCTTGCAATCATGGCAGAGTAAGTATTTCCTTATTTTGTTCCTGACTTGTTTGAGGTGGGGCTGGAATGATAGATATGTGTCAAAAATGATACCAAGGCATTTCATTTCAGTGGCAAACTTGAGCCGAGTGAAATAGTGTGGGGGTTCGGACCTTCGCTATTACAGCGAATAGTGAGCGTTATAAAGCATTTAGAACAATTCTCTCCCACCCCCATCGTCAACTTCCAAGAAGGAATTACTATACACTTTTCTGACAACTACGATGAAAGGGTAACTTCAAAAAATGGTCCAATTCACTTTCCTGCCCAGGTTGGTTGGCTTGACTTTATGCGATTTCTTTTTTTGTAAGGCTTCTACTGTAAACCTTTTGAATACAAATGAAACCAAACATTTCAGTAGAGTTCAAAAAATAATAAGAAAGAAATTAATCGAGATGTAATAAATGAAACAAAGAGACACCAGTTGCCACTGTGAATGGCGGTCTGGGGCGATACTGTTCAGGTTAGTGTTGTATATCTCATTTATGGAAGATGATATATAAAGTTCCATATTATTGCCAAGTAAATTATACTAAATAAATCTCCATGTTGTAATTTACACATGTGCAATTTTGTAACACCTACAACAGAGTTTATTTTCTTCTTATATCATAAATTACGACCCACCCTGTAGTTCAATTTTTTTATTGTGTTTAGGTGGGCGGTGTATCGCGAAATCAAACAGAGATGACTGTGTCTTAACTCCAAAAAAAAAAAAAAGTTAAAAATTGTTGAGATAGAGAGTGATTTCGAAGTTCAGCCGATTTCTCAACACGTGTTTTCTTTTCAAACTACAGAACTGCAACTAGCTTACAAAATCCAGGCGGACGGATGAATGGATTGAATTAGCTCCGTTGTAGTTTAATAAGGTGGAAGGAAATTTTTTTTGGCCTGTCCTCTCTTTGCTTTAATTCTTAAAAATGTGTTTGTTAGGTGAGTGTGTATTGAAAGCATTCTACAAACAAATAGGACACGAACTTGTTCTGAAACGTCGAAGATAACAAGGAGTATTAAATCTCCAAGATTTTAGGACTAAAGAAGATCTCTTCAGTGAGCAATCCCTCGTCGATACGCGGAAAATTACTTTTTCTTTCTCTGCCTCGAGGCTCGGTTTCAATTTTCTTCTAGGCACCTTTACAGTTCTTAGTATTACTGAGGGAGAACGCAGATACAAGCACAGAGAGAGAGAGAGAGAGAGAGAGAGAGAGAGAGAGAGAGAGAGAGAGAGCAATATAGTTTAAAGAAATGAAAGAACTTTGTTACCTTTCACAAAACAATGGTGAAATATTAACCGCAATCCAACAGGATCTGAACTATTGGATGGATTCCGGAATTAATGTTCTGAGAGCAACAAAAATGTCGCAAGTAAACTTTATAAACTTGGACAAGTTTACAAGTAAACACTTTCTGTTGTTGCTAGAAGTATAGATGGTAGAAGAAAATTTGAGATTACTTTTTTGTGCTTTGACGAGTCAGTAGATTGGACACTGGTAATTGAACATGCACCTGCTGGAGTAACGCTACAGTTTTCTATTCTTTAGAGTAGTATTAGTCCTGTTTAACTGAATACAGTTTAATAAAGGAATTTATGAGATATTTCTTCAATATTAGTTTGTATATGTTTCCTTTATTCTGATTCTTGCAACTCCAGCAAATCATCTATTTCAAACTTACTCAGTCTTTTTCTTTGGTAGAATGCTGCTGGGACATTTTATAGTGTTCTCTGTCTGATTTATCATCGTTTTTATAGATTGGAATAAGAAGACTGTTAAACAGGACTTTTGGTATTGTTCCTGTATTAAAATTAATGGGACATGAAGGATAAGCAGATAACTCAACAAAAATTGCTTTCAAAAATGCAATTGGGATTTTATCAGGCCCATAATCATAACAGACCCATATTCAAAAGATTTATCCTGGAAACCACAAACATATTCGTACCTGTGATTAAGCTTTATCTTGAAAATCGATTTTTTCGCCTTCAGATTTTTCTTATGGTAGAAGGACAACATATGCTGACAGAGATTCACTAAATCCAAGAATATTGTACAAATCCTCAAGCCTCTTAACTTTGTCGAAAGTTCTTAATGCATTATCTTTTTAAATGCTCCACTTGGACTCCTGAATCATCATCTTCAACAATAAATATAAAAGCATATCCTAAGAAAAAGCAGCATCTTAAAACGCCAGACTATCACTTCTGAGCTGGAACACAACTAGATTACGAACAACCATGTTTAGAGGCATGAAACGGCAATTTGAATTGTTGGGAAAAGGATGGAGAACAAAATACTTTGTACCAACAGTCGCATTGAACTGATGCCTTCAAAAGATGTAATCAGGACCAAAAGGGAAAATTTCTCTTGTATTTATCATATCTGAATTCAGATTACTTCACTCGGAACCAAATTACCAACTGTGAATCGTACAGACTTGCCAAGCATTTTCATTCTGTTTGTTAAAATAAATGATCCTTTGATGGTTTGCATGCTCATGGATGTATATTAGTAGTTATTAGGGCAGATGGTTGAAAATATTGAAGCTAAAATTTAATGGTCTTTGATGTTTGTTGTATTGTGATAGGATGTCACTAAAAATCGATTGCTGGCTTTGTACGGTTTTATGCGATATGAGATTGATTCCGTTCGCTTCATTCAACATGTAAACAGATATTGCAGACCGGGAAAATTGTTTCCATTTGCCATACCAGAACTTTCTTCCACTGTATAAATTCCTCTTTTACTCCTATTCTTATCGTTAGATGAAAATACGACACTCCTTTTCCTTTTTGGCTTAAAGGAAGATTCATTACTTCCAACCATGAAAATTTTCGGTTTCTCTGTCTTCCAGAAAAACGAGTTCGCTTCGTAGGGACTGTGCAGATAGCACGGGAGAATAAAAGGAGACATAATATATCATATTACCGAAACAGTGCAGTGTTCTTGGATACGTCAACCATCATCTTTCAACCAATATACAGTTTTATTTCATTTTTATTTCTGCTACAGTTTCCTTTGAGAAAGCCAGATTTATCCGATTTACTATATTTTCTCGCTCGCTCGCGCGCGCGCGCGCGCGCACACACACACACACACACACACACACACACACACACACACACACACACACACACACACACACACACACACACACACACTAAGATTTCGTAACCGGGAGTTCGTAATTCCTGGTGGAAAATATTTATGCATTTCGCACAAACTGCTGAGATCGTCTTTCAATCAGAAATTGATTTTAATTTTACTCGGAAGGATTCATGCTGCTTGTTTTTGCCTCAAAGCAATTAAGTCTAAGAGGCGTCAGCATATTGTATCTATATTTTCCAACTTTGGTTGCGGACAGAAATTGGACCCAGATCCTTTCCAAATTGTGTGAGAGAGTAGCTACGCTAACCACTGCGCTACCTTAAATTAAACGATTAGCATTAGCAGAGGCATATGATGCAAGAGAGCAAGCTTATACAGCATCAGCCAAAAAAAAAAAAAAAAAAAAAATCGCTCCCATTTCACCCCTCCGTTCGTTCGAAATACCTGTCCAGCTCAGCCTTAAATTTATTCAGGCTATCAATTTCCACGACAAGGGATGGAAGTCGGTTCCACCAACCAATCACCCGCTGGCTAAAGGCAAACTTCCGCACATCAATCCTACATCTGTCTTTCCTCAATTTGAATTTATGCCCTCTCAGGTGATTTTTCTGAGCAAGAGATAGAATCCCATCAGCATTGAGCATACTCAAACCATTCAAGGCTTTGTACACCTCTATCAAATCACCTCGCTGGTGCCTAGTCTCCAGACACTGTAATTTGCAAAACTTAAGCCTTTCTTCGTAAGAGCACCCCTTTGTTCCATTCACTAATCTTGTTGCCCTTCTCTGTACTCGTTCCAGCAGCTCTACATCCTTCTTGAAATGAGGCCTCCAGGCCTGTATACAGTACTCTAGGTGTGGCCTGACCATTGCCTTATACAAGGGAATAATAACCTCCTTATCCCTGCTAGAAAAATTCCTGTATATCATTGACAAGACACCATGAGCTACTCTTACAGCCCGTCTGTACTGCTCAGAGAACTTCATGTCTGCCTGCACAATTACCCCAGGTCCTTTTCATGCTCTACCACTGTCATTGTAGTACCACACAGTTGATACGTTGCTCTGGGGTTGCTGTTTCGCATATGTAGCACTTTACATTTATCAATGTGTGGCAAACTTCATTTGCCACCTCTCAGCCCATCTGCTCAACCTTTCCAGATCCTGTTGCAGCAGTATAGCGTCAGTAGTGTCCTTAACAACCCTGCCAACCTTTGTATCGTCTGCAAACATGGACATTAAGCTTGATATACCATCATCAATATTATTTAATAATATAGAAAACAATAATGGACCCAACACAGAACCCTGAGGGACTCCACTAATAACATTAGTCCACGAAAAGCAGTGTCCATTGATTACTGTATTGATCACTCTCTGTCTTCTCCCACTCAACCATCCTTTTATCCATAGAAGCATTTTGCCTCCAATGCCACACTGCTCCAATTTTTGCAGCAGTCTTCCATGTGCAACAGTCTCAAAAGCCTTTCTAAGATACAAGTATATAATATCAAAGTTATTCTCTGCATCCAGTTCCTTTGTGACCACATCATCGTATCCAATCAAATTGATCAGACAAGACTTTCCCTTAGCAAAACCATGCTGTGTCCGATCTATAACTGAAGTCTTGTCTAGATGATCCTGCAGTGCTTCTTTAACCAGTGCCTCCATTAATTTTCCAGGAACAGAAGTTGAACTCACAGGTCTATAATTACTTGTGTCGCCCTTTGATCCTCCTTTGTGAATTGGGGTCACATTTGCACATCTCCAGTCCGTGGGTACCTCCCCTGAGTCCAAGGAAGCTCTCATAATTATGGCTAAGGGCTTGCTTATTTCCTTTGCTGCCTCCTTTAATATAGCTGGATATATCCCATCCACCCCAGGTGCCTTTTTTATGTTTATCTTCAACAATTTCTCCTCCACTTTCCTCTCAGTTATTACAAAATCATCTAGCTCATTGCCAGAGTTTAACTCACATCTGGCATTCCCCTTCCTGAATAACTCCTCATGTGTGAATGTAGATGCAAAATACTCATTTAGTTTGTTAGCTACTTGAGCAGGATCGTCAACAGTTAAACCATCAGTATCCAGTGGACCAATGTGATTCATCCCCTTTCTTCTAGAGTTTACATAGGTAAAGGACTCTTTGATGTTTTTCTTTGCATCCTTTGCGAAGAATTTCTCATAATCTGCCTTTGACTGCCTAATCTCCTTTGTGACCTGGTTACAGACCAGCTTATATCTATCATAGGCTTTCATGTCACCGATTAATTTATATGTATCTCATGTATTTTTCTTCTGTGGCACATGCCTCATTAGTTCATCTGACATCCATTTAGGCCTAAACTTTGAACAATATTTCTTAGTTAAGTAAGAAATATTAGGTATGTAAAGCCTAGTAGCTTCCAAGATAAATTCTTTGAATGCCTCCCATTTTGAATTTGCTGTTGGTAACATCATCAGTTGGTTCCACCGTATTAAAACTGTCTCAGACCACCGAAGTCGCCTTTACGAAAGCAAAAACCCTTCCCTTTAGCCTTGATGGTAGTTACCTCTTTGAGTAAATCCCACTTCAGCACACTGTGATGACTGCCACCTAGTGGTTCCTTTATCTGCAGATTCTTAATGCATGAAGAATCACTACTGATAATCAAATCAAGAGTATTCCTCCCTCTAGTTGCCCCCCGAACATGCTGATGTAGAAAACAATCATCCAATAAATCCACAAAAGCCTTGCTAGTGTGTGAGTGACCAACCCACAAATTCCAGTCAATATCTGGGAAATTAAAATCCCCCATTATAAGACATTGTTGTTTACTGGTCCACTCTATTTCTCTGTACAATTGTTCGTTGTACTCATTCGAGTCATTAGTCTTATAACACACTCCTACTCTCAATTTTGCTTTCACAGTGCTTATGTCACACCAAACTAACTTGACACTGCACTGTCCAGCGATGTCGACCGGCTGCACTTTCTTGGATTTTATGTGTTTCTTAACTAACAGCATAACCCCTCCTCCCTTCCTATCCTGTATATCCTTTCTGTAGACGTTGTACTTCCCAAATTCCAGTTCTGCATTCCTTATGTCTGTATGACTCCACGTCTCTGATATCGCAACAGTATCTGCCTTTGATGTTTTGACCAACACCTCAAATTGATTAAATAAATGACGTTTAAGTATGCCATCATACCGATGATTGGAATCTCCATTCCACATTTATACTGTTGCTCGTGGAAAACGTTTTACGTTTTGGTAACAACAAAACAGTATTCAAGATGTGAGAATCAATACGCTCTGAATCTAGTCAGAGAAACATCCTTTGCATTCCGTTGATTTGAACATTGTTAGAATTTTTTATACATTGAGATAGCTTTCCTGGTTACCCCAATTTTAGCGCAGCACCTCCTGGATACTTCACGGCACGCGGTGCTGGAAGGTGTTGAGGAGCCTCGTGTTGAGTATGCCACACCGTCATCCGTTCTTCTGCGCGGTGTATTTGGAAACGCGATTCATCGGACAACCCGTTTTCAGTCATCCACTATTGAATGGCTTTTCTTCCGTGCCCACTTTAGACGCATTTGCTTTCGACGGGCCGTCACAAAGGGTACTCGGATGGCCCGTTGGCTGCGGTGTCTGACGCATGGTCCACGTTGAAAACGATCGTGCCATACCCGTATTGTACTGTATGGTCATTTGTTCCACTGTGGAGATATCTGTTCTGCTGGACAGCACGCTGGATTCTCTTCTATAGGTTAACGTCGTGCCTGGGATGTTGGTGATTCTATCATGGTTGGTCCACTCTTGATGCATACAACACGGCTGCACTGGAACTTATAGTCTGCTCTTCACCTGAAATATCGGTTTGCTGAATGTTTTAGTGGCAAGTGTCCGCGCCTGAAGTCACTGTTTAGAATGTTCCTGAAGCAAAGTTCTCTCGATGCGCATTTTGGGACAACCTCATGACTACATAAAGAGCCCTTAAAAAGAAATTAAAGCTTGTGTGAATTTTTAACTTCACATTACTCATGCATTTTGGTTTATTGCTGGAACGAAGCTGTGATTAATAATCGTAAAATTGGAAATATAAACAAAAATATTCTTATTAAATAACGAATTGTCATACGTGTAACTTTTCCAGAAGTACTGCAATAATTCTTCAGTTCAGAATTACTTTCTATAAAAAAATAAATTAATTTAAATAAAAATGAAAACGTTGAATGGGAATGGCAAAATAAGGATAAAATCAGAAATTTCTAGAGATGATTTCTAGTTTCTAGACATGACCTTTCCAATAGCGGGGATCATGGTTAGCACTGAATGGAGGGGTCAAACATTAGTTTATAATCTCATTTGGAGATTCCATTATAGCGTTGCAGTTGACCAAGTGTGCGTTAGAATTTCTTTCCCACTAACGACAGATCCTAAATGCATCCTAGGTTGCGGAAAAAATGAATGAGTATTTTGCATCTACATTCACACACGAGGAATTTTTTAGGGTAGGGATGCATTCTAGCCGTGAGCCGAATGATTTTGTGATATCTGAGAGGAAAGTGGAGTAGAAATCATTGAATCTAAAAGTATAAAGGCACTTGGGGTGGATGGGATCTATCTAGTTATATTCAAAGAGGCAGCGAAAGAAGTAAGTAAATCTTTATAGTCATGATTATGTGAGCATATCTGGATTCAAGTGATGTCCCTATAGACTGAAGATGGTGAAAGTCTCCCCAATTCACAAAGGGGATCAAATGGTTCAGTGCTGGGTCCATTGTTGTTTTCTATATTTATTAATGATACTGATGACGGCATATCAAGCTTAATGTTATATTTGCAGATGGTACAAAGATTGGCAAGGTTGTTAATCACAGTAATCAGGGTAACTTACTGCAATAAGATCTAGACAGATTAGACAGATCGCCCGAAAAGTTGCAACTAAAGTTTAGTATTGACAAATGCAAGTATTTCATATTGGGAGCAATAATCTCAATCAGCTGTGTGGTACTACACTTTAGGCAGTTGAAAATGAAAAAGGCCAGGTGATATTTGTACAATCAGATATGAATTTCTCAGAGCGGTGTATATTGTATAGTCTGCCAGGATAGCTCGTGGAGGTTTGGCAATGATATTGGGGAACTTTGCTAGCAGGGACAAGAGGTGATTATTCCTTTGTACAAGGCCGCATCTTGAGTACTCTGTACAGGTCTGGAGGCTTCATTTTAAGAAGAATGTAGATCTGATAGAACGAACGCAGAGAAGGGCAACGGGATTGGCGAAGGGAATACAAGGGTGGTCTTATCAAGAAAGGCTTCAGTTTTGTCAATTGCATCGTCTGGTGACTACGCACCTGCGAAGAGATCTGATTAAGGTATTTAAGGCCTTGAAAGATTGAGTAAGCTCGTTGCTGATTTAATCTTTCCTCTTGCTCAAACTGCACACACATGAGGGGGTATAAATGAGGGAGGAAGGATGGTTGCTGGTTAGTGTTCGGAAATCTGCATTCAGATGGTTGATAGCTGGAAGAGATTCTCATCTGGTGTTGGAAAATATCCCATCTACTAACGAAAACTACATGTATGAGTGTGAGGTCTGCACAGTTCGAATCTTATCAATGACGCTAGGAATGATTATGGGTCTTTTCATAACGTGGCCGAGGTGGTTGGTCTCAAACGAGGGTAGCATAGTTTTTTCTCCCAGAGACTCAGTTATTCGTTCAGCAAACAGCAAATCGACCACAGAAATCGCACACGCAATTTGTGGCATAATATGTACGGCGCAATATGGCCTAATATTCTAATACCCCTAAAACCTACAACAAACAGAGGCGAGGATTATGAATTATAACTATAAATATAGAGTAAATACTTGGGAACAAAAGAAAAATAAAAAAAGATAAAGTATCAGATGGGGCCTATTTGAGCCCCGATTTTATGATAAATCGTCAATAGTGACTATATATAAGGAGAGTTTTACGGACAAGCTTGGAAGGTTTCTGATCAGGAAACGAAAATCGAAAATTGAGCTGTGCTGCTCTTTGCTATATCGGAATCGCAGACAAACTAATAGACGAACAGCTGCCACTGGCCATGTCCCTTTATGGTTCCCCCATAAGAACCAAAAGTCTGGACACAGCTGCTGAATGATTACACGCCAGTGTTGATTTCCGAATGGCATCAGAAATTCCTTGAAGATCAGTTATTCTACTCGTATATACTTCTACTCGATTGGAATTTATACGTTATTTATCATAATAGTAGGAAGCTGTTCGGGTCCGGTTTCTGTTTTAACGTGCTGACAGGTGATGCGGATTATAAGAGGATTTTTCACCGAATGTGGCATTTCGGAGTAACATAAAATATTAGATTAAAAATAAAGGAGAAATAAACCATTTCTCCTTCAGAATTTCAGCGGATTTGGGAAACTGAGAATGGTGACTTTATGAAAACATACACTGAAATTCTCAGTGAATAGATTTGCATGCAGAGATTTCCATAACCTATTGAGATTCCATAATCTCAATAGGTTATGGAAACTGCTTTTGTTTATGAGAAGGGACAGAGGGACCCAACGTGAACAAACACGTGTTATTCCTGAATGTTGTTTAAAAATGCTTTGTAAGTTCCCGCAACTTATATCTAAGGCATCTGCAAGATTTCTAATTGTAATTCCTCTGTCTTCAGGGAAGACAGAGGGTGCTGTACCAATAATCACATCAGTTATTGATGTTGATGGACGTTGTGGTATAGAGCCTATGTTCGTTTCTCCTCTCTTCAAGAGAGGAGAACCGTTCAGCCTACTTTCGTTACAGTACAGCAGAGTATTGGACAGTTTGATCCTTCCAACAGTTTTTTTTTTAAATTTCTCTCCAAAGAGAACTTGTAAAAAAAAAAAAAAAACGCCAATAAAAATTTCTCGCATTGATGGGATTTGAACTCAAACCTTTTCCACCCGTTGTGGGGAAGACGATAGTTAATTGTATCCACTGTATACAGATAAAGTAGTTCTCTGTGTTATACACTGAAAGGATAGAATTTATGGGATATCTGATTCTTAGGCAACGCGATGCTGTCACCCCTCTCGCTAGTGGACGAATCCACCGCTTGGCAGGTATTTAACTAAGCTGCATCACTGCATTTACGTAGACGGTAATTCGATGTCAGTATGGATAAACGTTGTGAGTTAACCGACTTTGAAAGAGGAATGATAGTGGGTGCACGACACATGGGTCACTCTATCGCGGAGGTGGTACAGAAATTGTACTATCCCCGTTTGACAGTATCAAGAGTGTATCGGGAATACGCCATTTCCGGAATAACATCTCATCGTGGACAGCGTTGTGGGCGGAGAAAGGTGGTGGATGAACGTGGCCGTCGACGTCTGTCTCGCATTGTTTTAGCCAATCGGAGAACGACAGTGGCACAAGTCACCGCCGACTTCAACGAGGGAGGTGCCAGAAACGTCTCCACCAAGACCATCAGGCGATCATTAGTCTCAATAGGTTATGGAAGTGGCCGACCCACGAGAATCCCATTGCTAACATCACGACACAGGACTCTACGCCTCCAATGGGCGAAAGAACATTCGTACTAGACCTTGAATAATTGGAGACGGGTCTCCTGGTCCGATGAGTCCCATTTCCAGTTATTTTGAGCGGACGGGAGGGTGCATATCTGGCGGAAACCGCACGAAGCTATGCACCCCTCATATCAACAAGGAACTGTTCAGGCAGGTGGACGGTCGGTAATGGTCTGGAGCATGTTCAACTGGCACACGTTGGGGCGTCTGGTACGTCTAGATGCGATGCATCTCTGAACGGTCCAGGTTAAGCGTCCATCCTTGCAGACCATCTGCATCCCTTCATGGTCATCATGCACCCACAGTGCAATGGACTCTTCCAGCAGGACAATGCGCTTCCCCACAGAGCCGTGGTTACTAGAACATGGTTCGAAGAGCATTCCGTAGATTTTACCACCGTGGAATGGCCTCCGCGTTAAACGGACATGAACCCTGTGGAACATCTTTGGGATGCTGTGGAAATGTCTGTTCAAGCTTTGGATCCTCCAACCAGGAATGCGACGGAATTATGGAGAGCGGGGCAGCAAGCGTGGAGGGGAAATACCTGTGGGGCGCTCTGGTGAACTAGTGGACTCAATGCCTCACCGTGTGACTGTCCTTATCCGGGCGAAAGGTGGGTCTACCCGTTACTAGATAGGCATCCCATGATTTCTGTCCACTCAGTGTATATCCTAATGGAAAAATACGGATTTTCATTATGGTATATAAAATTAAACATTTTCATGTTTGTAATGATTTTGCGGTTATTCTTCAATAAGTAATACGAGATCAAATCAGAAAGTAGAACCTCCAGTATTGTATTTTAAAAACTCGATATGTTATAAAAATGTTAGGTCGAAATTTTATAGAATTCAGCGGGGCAAATTAACTGAAATGAATCCGACTTCCCTTCATGTATGACTGGGCAATGATGTATTAGAAATGGCTACTTGCTTAGGTACGTGTACAAAATAAGAGCGATCAAACATCAGTTTCTTATACGCTAAAGGCAAGAAAGCAATAGAAATCCACCAAAGTGTGTGCGTTTGATGAATCAGGCTACGCTTGCAAAAAATGGTCGTAAGTGGTGTCGATGTTCAAGGGAGGGAAAAGCGATTCGTATGATGAAAAAGTCCTGGTCGCCCACGAACATCAGCCATTGATGTTAATGTTGCTGAAGCATAATGCATCATCAAACATGTCCGGTGTCAAAGATATAAAACATTGTTTTCTCGTAGCATTTATAAATGTCATAAGAAGAAAACAACTTCAACTCCTTGACGATGGGTCATCAGTTTGCGTGATAATAAATGACTCTGCGCTGTGCAGTAGACGCTAGACCGGTTAGAACACAGGAAGGAAGGTTTTTTTAGAAGCTCTCGTTAGTACTAATTTAGCATCTTCAAATTTCAAACCTTTTCCTTATATTAAGCGAATTTTGCAAGATAAAACTTCCCGAACAATAATGAGGTTGCATCAGTGTGATGATTTCGAAATCCTGCAATAGGATTTCGAAAAGATTAGTTGTGTATATCTTGTTTGGCTCTTGGTCTTTAAAAACACTAGTCCAGACTAGTCCAGAGAGGCCACGATGGCCTCTCTGGACTAGTCTGATATTTATACTTGAGGCCGAGTGAACTGTATCACGAGGCTTCACTTTTGTGTAGCAGAAGGGCCTATGAAACGCAAACACGTACAACTATCCATCAATGACAAAACAGATATTCTTGAAAAATTGAAGAAGGGTGTTAATGGTACGGGTTTGACGATCACACGTGGAGTGGAAAAACGAACAATTTCGGATGCGAAAAAAAAAAAAGAAGAAGCGGAGTCAATAATAATAATTATTATTATTTAATTCTGTCTGCAGAAATACAGAATGGTATTAGTATTAATTGGCATAATGATGTAAAGAAGTGAACTTAAACTAAATCTATCGAAAACAAAAAAAGAAAAAACTGTCCCATATAAATCCCATCGTCAAAAAGTTTCTATATGATTCTTCCTTGAAGTTCCACAAACCCACCACTTGAGTCACGCTTTCCAACTTATTCCAACGTTCCAAAACAGGCTGCCTGCAGGTAAGCCACTGAAAACATCCCCCCCCCCCCCCGAAAAATGCCATTAAATCTTCGTGTAATCTTTAGAGGTCTATCCTACTACATACATCGGGATAGCTAACGTTAATAAGATACGATGGCGTGTAACTGTTCCATGCTTTTACCCAATTAAGTCTTTCGGCTCTCTTGTCATCTATTTTGGAATCTTTCTTTTGGGATAATTCTTAGCTGCAAGGAATGTTTTAAAGCCTGCAGGATAAATCCCTTAATGCTTCCCATAATTAATTAATATCAAATAGCGTACATGTTGTAATAACTGCAATTAATAAAGATTACGAAAAACCGCAGTCCACCATAGTCTTCTTTTGCAAAGCCTTGGCCTTTTCCTTTATTCGCCGAAATTTCCTTGGATAGATACGACCCATTTTATGATATTATTATCACACCCCACTATCGGTTCCCGAACGGTCATTTTTTGATATGTTTGGATCCTTGACTCCTTTGCGCTTCTTCTAACGCGTTGAAATAAATAGCAGTCATCTAGTTAATTCAAGAAGCTTCTCCCGCTATGTGTACTGCATATCCAAGATTTTCAATCTATAGGAGGGAAATTAAAGTGGTCCATAATGATACACTGGCTCTTGTTTGCCCACTGAAGTTCTTTAAAGAGATTTATATCGAGCTCTTCGTAATAGCTTTACAACTAGTCATCTCACACCATGCAGACTCAGTATCTGCCTGGACTTGATCAGGTTCGGAGGACTTCCTTGTTGCTTTCAAGCACCTTTTGATAAACAACATAATCACCCCTCTCACATCCCTTCGTTCCTCCCTATCCATTCTAAACGAACAGGCTGTACCCACCGTAATGAAATTCGTCATCCCCTATCTCGGGATGACGAATGATGAACATATGTGGTATTCGGGATGAAAATACATGTATTTTGTTCCGTATTTCACAGGAAAAAAATGGTAATCCTACATGATGTCCTATTACAGAAATAGCCACTTCATTAATGAACTAAAAAGCTTTATTAAAAGCATTATTTACAGTTAAATTTTCTTTCTTATGAGACACGGGAAAATGCAGATAAAATCATTTTTCTTTATGTATATTTTTTTTAAACTATTCAATTATCTAAAAGCCCTTTAATTATTTAAGAAATTATTTAAACTACTATAAGGAAAACTATTTTAAGAAACTATTTAAACTGCTATAAGGAAAAACTATTTTAAGAAACTATTTAAAATATTTAAAGGGAAAAAACTATTTTAAGAACTATTTAAACTATTTTAGGAAACTATTTAAACTATTTTAAAGAAAAAGCTATTTTAAGAAAATTTAAACTGTTATAAGGAAAAAATTATTTTAAGAAACTATTTTAAACAATTATAAGGGAAAAACTATTTTAAGAAACTATTTAAACTATTTTAAGGAAAAAGCTATTTTAAGAAAATTTAAACTGTTATAAGGAAAAAAATTATTTTAAGAAACTATTTAAACTGTTATAAGGAAAAACTATTTTAAACAATTATAAGGGAAAAAACTATTTTAAGAAACTATTTAAACTGTTATAAGCAAAACTATTTTAAGAAACTAAACTATTATAAGGAAAAAGCTATTTTAAGAAAATTTAAACTGTTATAAGGAAAAAAATATTTTAAGAAGCTATTTAAAATATTTAAAGGGAAAAAACTATTTTAAGAAACTATTTAAACTATTATAAGGAAAAAGCTATTTTAATAAAATTTAAATTGTTAAGGAAAAACTATTTTAAGAAACAATTTATACTGTTATAAGGAAAAACTATTTTAAGAAACTATTTAAACTATTATAAGGAAAAACTATTTTAAGAAAGTATGAAACTATTTTAAGAAAGTATTTTAAACAATTTAAATTGTTATAAGGAAAAACTATTTTAAGAAACTATTTAAACTATTATAAGGAAAAACTATTTTAAGAAAATTTAAACTGTTATAAGGAAAAAAATTATTTTAAGAAACTATTTAAACTGTTATAAGGAAAAACTATTTTGAGAAACTATTTAAACTATTTTAAGGAAAAAGCTATTTTAAGAAAATTTAAACTGTTATAAGGAAAAAAAATATTTTAAGAAACTATTTAAAATATTTAAAGGGAAAAAACTATTTTAAGAAACTATTTAAACTATTATAAGCAAAAACTATTTTAAGAAATTATTTAAACTATTATAAGGAAAAAGCTATTTTAAGAAAATTTAAACTGTTATAAGAAAAAACTATTTTAAGAAAGTATTTTAAACAATTTAAATTGTTATAAGGAAAAACTATTTTAAGAAACAATTTAAACTATTATAAGGAAAAACTATTTTAAGAAAATTTAAACTGTTATAAGGAAAAAAATTATTTTAAGAAACTATTTAAACTGTTATAAGGAAAAACTATTTTGAGAAACTATTTAAACTATTTTAAGGAAAAAGCTATTTTAAGAAAATTTAAACTGTTATAAGGAAAAAATATTTTAAGAAACTATTTAAAATATTTAAAGGGAAAAAACTATTTTAAGAAACTATTTAAACTATTATAAGCAAAAACTATTTTAAGAAACTATTTAAACTATTATAAGGAAAAACTATTTTAAGAAAATTTAAACTGTTATAAGGAAAAAAATTATTTTAAGAAACTATTTAAACTGTTATAAGGAAAAACTATTTTGAGAAACTATTTAAACTATTTTAAGGAAAAAGCTATTTTAAGAAAATTTAAACTGTTATAAGGAAAAAAAATATTTTAAGAAACTATTTAAAATATTTAAAGGGAAAAAACTATTTTAAGAAACTATTTAAACTATTATAAGCAAAAACTATTTTAAGAAATTATTTAAACTATTATAAGGAAAAAGCTATTTTAAGAAAATTTAAACTGTTATAAGAAAAAACTATTTTAAGAAAGTATTTTAAACAATTTAAATTGTTATAAGGAAAAACTATTTTAAGAAACAATTTAAACTATTATAAGGAAAAACTATTTAAGAAAATTTAAAGTGTTATAAGGAAAAAAATTATTTTAAGAAACTATTTAAACTGTTATAAGGAAAAACTATTTTAAGAAACTATTTAAACTGTTATAAGCAAAACTATTTTAAGAAACTATTTTAAACAATTTAAACTGTTATAAAGAAAAACTATTTTAAGAAACTATTTAAACTATTTTAAGGAAAACAGCTGTTTTAAGAAAATTTAAACTGTTATAAGGGAAAAATTATTTTAAGAAACTATTTTAAACAATTTAAACTGTTACAAGGAAAAAAATATTTTAAGAAACCATTTTAAACAATTATAAGGGAAAAACTATTTTAAGAAACAATTTAAACTATTATAAGGAAAAAATTGTTTTAATAAACTATTTAAACTGTTATACGGAAAAAATTATTTTAAGAAACTATTTAAACTAGTTTCTTAAAATTATAAAGGGAAAAAACTATTTTAGTATTTTAAGACGGCCAGAACATGTGTTTTTGTAGTTTTATAGATGTCAATGAATTACTTTTTATTCTGAGCTGAAAAGATAAAATGAGGTGCGTTCACAATATCCATTTGCAAAAGTGTGGCTCTTTCAGTTTACATATTTCTATGAATCATGAATCGGACAATTGCTTAATGTTTGTTCAGTAATTGTTTTTCTCCCGTTATTCATTTTATTTACGCTTACCTGGCGCATCATTTTACGTGGTTGCGTGTTGGGAATTAATTATTGATAACCGAACAAACATTTTCTTTCAAAAGCACAACTTCAACTTTTTGAACACAAAAAGTAAGCTCAGATAATATCGTAAATCACTTAGTAGCTGGAGATGTTTATCATAATAGACTTATGAGCGTTTTTCGATAATTTCTTCTCTTAGTTGAAGTCCTGAAATACATTTAACTTTCAGAACATTCTGTTTACTACACTGTTGTTTTCTCTTCCTAAAAATGATATATATATGTGGAGATCTTTTTAGTTTACCACAGGGACACAGTAAAAGAATAGTTGGGAACTTAGGTACTTGCGTGGTAATGGCATCTAGCCGGTTTCCATCCGTATTTTTTTAAAAGCCGGTTTTTACAAATTGGCTGTTAAAAATCAATATGAAAATTTTGAAAATATACGAAAATATTACAAATATATGTACACTGCTCTACCATTAATATCCAAAAACTTGCATATCTACAAATAACCTTTATTTACAGGGATACCAATCAGGTTCGCTGAAATCATCCTGCTAATACAGGTATGGGCCTCCCTCGACGTGCTGCCACAACGTAGGTAACGCATTCTGACCAGGACGTCTAGATACATCTCGCATTCATAGTTTTGTCCAAGAACGCAAGATGTATTCACGATACAGTCCTGCAAGTAGCTTTCTCCGGATATCCGTCACACCGAGGCACGAACCCCAAACTGGGAGACAATGTACCTGGACTCGTCCTCCAAAGCACAGCTTTAAATTGATCTACGGTCTAAGAATGGCCGGCCTCACACCAGCTGGACGTTTGGCAATAGTCGGGGTGATTAGTGGCATGTGAATGGCTGCACGGCCATGGTAACTCATATTATGCAGTGTCCTGCGCTGGACTCACATGTGTCGCAATCTTCTCATTGAGGGCTTTGTGTGCTGCAACAACGCAGTTGCAGCGTGACTCTCTTGTAACATTTCTCAGCTTCAGAGGTTTTCCCAATCATTTTTTGACTACTTCAGTACCAGTGCGCTTCCATTTGCAGACCACATCAGCAATCGTCGAAACTGCAGCCCTTCAGTGCCGTTGAAATGTCACTTACAGACGGATTGCTTATGTGGCAGCCTATTATAATTCGGCGATGGCAGTATGTTAAACTCCATCGATCGAGGAATCTTGAATGCCCAATCGTACTACTGTTCCTCGAAAGACTACGAACATGTTTATACATCTGACACCTGATGCTTGGGTAGGACTGTTCGAATATTAATGGGAAGTGTATGCTATAAATGGGGTTCAGTTTCAAAGAAAATCGATTGGTGTGACGAGCCTGTGCTTGTGTATGTGTGCATTTGAGCTTCTGAGGTTGCACCTTGGAGCGAACAGGGACTGATTTAAGGCTGGATTAACCACAAGCAACTCAAATTGTGAGACGTCAGTACTGATAGTATTATAACTCTGGTATATCTCTTTGTGTGATGAAAAACCGACACCTACGATTGAGACCGGTTAACTTAGTCTCACTTACGAAATTGTTCATCGTCGATCATATTTGGTGGAGACTGAAGACTCTTTTAAAGGCATTTTCACTCGAGACCGTAAATCAGCTGGTCTCAGGAGCAACTATTGGTCTATCCAACCTCCGTGGTATTCGAAGTGGTCATGGCTAACGATGAATAATTATCAATATTAATCATTCGAAGGATATCTCATTTCGGAGGTTATTTGAGCGAAAGTTTCACATTAAAGACCCGCCTTTCAAACATTCACTCTAACTACTGAAATAAGGGCAAACTATTTACATAATGTTAATGAATAATAATGTCGGAAACATTGTTCTAAACGAGATTACCAAGAAAAGGGAGGAGTCAGGCATCATAAGCAGTCCAGGAGGGTGAACCTTGTCGATTCCGTACACCTCGCAAATCCTTGTACACGCAGAATTAGAAATGTTGAGGAATAACGATGTTAAAACTTCGAATGTTTTCTGTTCGATAGAATGTACCAAACATAATTATTAAAATGTGGGAGAAAGATTAACAAGAAGAGTAGTTTATGAGCAAATTCTTCACTGTTTCAAGAACCTAAAAACCCTTTTTATAGGTAGTAGAATATATTAAACCGTACACAAAATTTATGCAAATAAAAATGCATAATGTATGTTTGTTTAAAATCTTTTACAAGTTCCATTATTTTAATTTCAGCAGTAAAATCTAAAGAAACTAACCGTGCAAAACCACCACCAGAAATTTGAATTTCGTGACATTATTCATTAATATTATGCAAATAGCCTTCCTTTATGTCAGTAGCTATGTAAGGACTGATTTAGAAAAGACGGGTCTAACGTGAAGCTTCAACTCATTTCTTACGAAGTACTGAAATATGTATGATGGGACAACTGGTTGCCGAATTTATTTTCACTGAAATAGAATTTTATTTTTGTTTGGAGAGTGCATATGCATCCTCTATCTTGTGGTGTCATTGAGTCATGATCATGTTTTACATTTGTTATTTTCATAATTTGCTATTATGGCCTCCTCATTCGTCCTGGAGAAGGGATGGCTATATTTGGATCCAAAAATCTGAATCTTTCACATCGCTAGGTAGTGGATCCAGCAATTCGTTTGATCATGATTTTATCAAAAGCCTGTTTCAAAACGATAAACATCTTATCAAGAAATTTTTGAACTCCAAAATAATTTTGAGATAATTAAAAACATTCATCAACGTGGATTATCAGATGTTTCTCTCAGCTACCAAAATATTACATTGAATATTGAATTTTCCCGTATATCACTCAGAGTCTTTGGTTAGTATTAAATATTAGCGAGAGATTTAATAAGCAGATCTTAAGATAGGGTGCGAATGATTTACAATAAAAAGCACTTTTTCATATTCAATGCTTTCTTGTACCGAATACAATAAAACATTGAAGAGGTTTATAATTGGAGCTCTTTGGCTTAAGATAGACGAATCTGAGTCTCAAGCAATTGACTTAATTCATGAAAAAATCTAGTTTTAAATATTCTTTGTTTTGCAGAAGTTTCAATAATGCTCTGTTTTGTGTCCTTTGTTGTCTTTATTTTCTTAAACGCTCTCCTTGTGCCAGTCGGCAGATCTGGCCACAATGAACATCACATCTTGCTTATTTATGTGCGCTCTTTCTATTTTTTATCTTGTTCCGGGAAACTGTCACCAAAGGACACAAAACTTCGATTCGCTATCGGTGGAGATCAGGTTACGGTATACCTCTTGCAGTAATTAGTGGGCTGTCTTAGGAGTGAAGAAGGGTGTTAAACCTTCATTGTTTTGTCGTGGTAACGGCATGCTTCCAAGAATTTCAATTAGAACACGGAGAGAATACATGGTAATAAATGGTTTTCTTAAATTAGGTCGGTACTGGATGGTTTGTAGTGATAGGCAAATAAAATCAATAGAACCATACTGGCTCTCATATTTTATTAGTTCACGATATTCTGTAGTCTCGAAGTTCTTAATTCTTTGTCGTTCTTAAAAAGGACCGTGCTGTCATACATTGAATCCAGAATGCATGGTTTTTTGTGAGGACATTACCTTTTGAGACAGTACGTTACCTTATTACATCTAAAGAAAGGTTCGAAGAGTCTCCTTCCTTGTCTATTTGGGTCTCATACAGTATTTACTGCACCCCTTCCCCTTTTGCGCGGACCTGTTCTTAAACTTTAAAATAAAATTGTAAAATTAAATCTAATGCTGTACAAAGGAACAGTTATATTTTCAAGAATGTTGTTATAATTTACAGTTGATATATTATTATTATGACTTTTTTCTTATATGATTTTTTTATCCCGTGACAGATATTGGTACCAAGTGCATGGGTTGATTGGTTGTGGCTGTTTATTATTATTATTATTATTATTATTATTATTATTATCAACCAACAGTATAGTGCTAAAGACCCCACATAACACCCTAGCAGCAATAGGTCTCCCATCGAACACCTACAAGGAACTCAAGGAAGTCGAAATTTTGACAACCTGTTCGATATTCAGAGAGTTCCTCGACCAACAGTAACCCAGAAATGACAACCACCCTGTGTACTTGGTAGCAATACGCGTCACGGGGTGGAACCCCCAATCAGAGAGAAATAATATAAGATATTATTTCTCCCTTATTATTATTATTATTGACCAAAACAGTTAAATATATACTGTCTGTAGATCTGGGAATTGAAAGATCTTTCCAATTCGAGATTGCAGTTAGCCGATCTCACGTGTAGGGGTTATTGTAGTACTTTTCCTTGAATTTTGCCTGTTTTTCCTGGCCCCACAATTTAACAAATTGTCTTTAGGAAAGACAATTTGTTAAATTGTGGGATTTTTCACATAATTTGTTAAATTATGTGAAGTATATTGTAGATGGCAATTATCCGTCAGTGCCCTTCTAAAGTACAAGTGACATCTAGTCAGTTGATCGATAAAGCGTGAAGCGGAATTCGCTCTTATTTTAGTTACGAGTATTTATATAAAAATTTAAAAGATGTGAAAGAGACTGCGGACCATGTACGTTATTACCAGTTTTTATATATGTGTATGTCCACTAGAATCTTGTTGTGCATGGCCGAGACAGACCGAAGTGATATTTCAGTAATATTATGCCTCGCATAAACGTTTCAGTCCCTATAATTAGGGCGTAACTGACGTGAAAGTCTGGAAACATTTTCGCATTAAACATAACTACCATTTCAGAATGGCATTCGGCTCAGTGATGCCTGTGGGCTGTGGTATGCATGCGAGCATACCTATATAGTAATGTTCTTCTTGCATAGCTTGTAATGGCGTATTAACCATTTGGCTTCGCGGGAGACTCCATTACTAAATAATCCTCACGGGAACAGTAATGTCCATAATATAAGCGGTTTATCGACTGCACAAGTGTATTCAGTTAATGAATACTTTGGCGCTTGATTAGCAAAGCTATGATGGGTGGCAATAATGAAAATGACTCCTAGATTAAAGGCTTATTGGTCTACTTTTCACCTGTCTAGGTGTCTGCTAACGACTCTTGGCTAAGCCGCAGGAACTAGATATAGCCAACATTTGGAGGCATTCACGGTTATTCTTCCATCTGCAGGAAGTTAAAAAAAAAATCTTCCTGAAAAACGTCCTCATCTCCTTACATTTTCTATGTAAGTTCCCTAAAGATGCCTTGGTGGTCGAGTCTTTAAATCCAAATTCTAAAGGCATAGAAACATATAGAAAACAAACAAATAAATAAATATCAATATAATTCTGGAGTAAAACCACTTAATAATAAGTGAATAGAACCAGACAAATCTAATCGAGTCTTGAGGACAATAAATATTTTCTGATTTATGACGTCGTATATCATATAGTATTTCGGTTACATTTTGAAACCCCCACATGTATTCAATATGGTTTATGGGGTACCTGCTATTTCCTCTTTGCGCTTCAATACATCGGCAATAACAGTAACCAGTAAAACGGCCATCGAGGTGGATGATGACCTTGGCGATTCCCTCTTATGAAAAGTCTAATAACAGCATGTAAGGGCAATAACCGCTAACCGTAATGTCTTGGAAGATGCCAGTGTAAGATGTTAGCATCATTGAAACTTTGGTTGTCTGTAGCTAAACAGGTTTATCTAGTAGGTTTTTGCCACTGCTTAACACAATCATCGAATTATTATTCATAATACTTGTTGAAAATCGGTTTTTAAATCGTACTGACATCCATGTTCATTTGAAAGGAATTTTTTGAATATTATTTGGAAGGATTCAAGTTTCTTCATCATTCGATCATTCCGATTTGATGAATCTTGAGTTCTGGAGATTTAATCGTCTTTAAATATTATTTCCGGAGGAAAGAAATGGAGATAAAATTCGACTTGAAAGCAAATCTAAGAGAGAAATGAAAAACCATGTTTGTGCTATCTCATATTATTTACTAGATGGCATATTTTATTGCATATTTGTACTAGATAGCATATTTTATTTTAATCTCTATTGCACTGCATGCCATAAAATTTTAACAAAATGTCCTCGGCGAAGTTTTCCGGAATTATCTTCTTTAAAACTATATTAAGAAGAATCTATGAATAAGATTTGACGTATAGTCCTCCTTTAAACGAATCTTTAATATGTCTTATGATCAAAATGAAACGAAAACAAGCTTTACTATAAACCGCTAACAACTCCATTAAAGACGCTTCTACTGACGACCACGCTTAATTGCAGACCAAAGCAAACCTTCTGAGACCATTAATATGAAACCCATCTATGGTCCCATAATTCCACTTTCTGTCTTTAACTTTAATTAACTTCACGTGTAAATTGTTTCGGCAATCCTAAGGGGAATAATTTTCTTGTGTTGGAGTCATTTTGGTCAACAATCTGCTGTGGCTAAATGACTTCCATGAGACACCTTACCTCCTGGGCAAACTCTTCTGTTGGGAAACTTAATGAAAGAGGGCGCTGTGCAGTACTTACCATGTTAATTATCTCCACTAGGGGTATGTTACAAGTATGCGTTCGTTTAAGGTCGGCCCTTAAGAGTGACAATAGGGCAAGGTTAAAGCAGTGTAGCAGAGTTGCCAATTCCGTGATGGGATGATGTTGTCTGCTAATATGCAGCTGCGTTTGCCTCCGTGGATCATTTGAACCTGCGAACTTCTCAATTACCGCACCTTATGTCAAAATCGATAGAACATGATAGGGGAAATTGGGATGACGTTTTAGTTTTCCTTTAATGCGTCTTCTCTTATCTTCCCAACTACTTCTATCGATCTTGGGACTCTGGGAATCAATTGATATTAAGTAAGGATTACTCTACTAGATTTAGGGTTAGAACTTTCGTCCTTCCTTTGTAAAGAGTCCTTAACGTTAAGCTGTTACCTTTTTACTACATACTCTGAAAGGAGAAAGAAAATGAAAGACGCAGAAGGGTTTAGAAAAGAAACCAAGAGTGCGACAAAAAAATTAAATTAGGAAAGAATTATTTACTTTTGTAGACTTATTTATTTCCACATCCCAGGAGAGTATAAGGCTAGAAGGATGGAAATTTACGAGTAGCATTTCGTAGTTTACCGGTTGGGATATTAGATGGCTAATTTTTGGTGATATTGCTCCCTCTGAGATCAAAGATGACTGAAGAAGTTGAAAGAACATTGAGTTTATATTGGAGTTGACATCAAAATCTGATATTTGTTCTCATTATTGTGAAACTTCAAGATTTTATATGCAGTGAAGTGTCGAGGACTGATTTGATTGTGAGAGGATTATTTGTTGTCTTCTTGATCCATCCCATAAGGCAGTACTCGCATCCCAGGATGCGTTTCTGCTAACATTCTGGTAACACCATGATCTGAGGTGTCTATGGGCCCTTGTTTCAGGGCCCAGACCAAGACGATAAATTTCATTCTAATATATTTGAGGTGTAACCTGAAGGTTGGTTCGATGGCTTCACGACCGATCAGCATCTCGGGCCATGTAATGCAATATATAAAGTGTGTGTGATTACGAGCTGATTTTTCATGTCATGCGGGTTAAAAATCCCAGAATAACTTATGGGAAACCATACTCGTACGCCTGACATCGGCTTTGAGTGACAAGCTTTTAGTTCTTGCGTTTGGAAACTTTAGTAATTGCAGATCATTAAAAGGACATGCGTATGTCATTTTTTAAATCTTTGTGAAAATGGCATTTTTAACTGATAATGCCAAACCCGGTCCTTCACGATAGTATAGTGGTTTCACGGCTTGTCACCCACTAGTTTGGAAAAGTCTGGGTTTGGGTCCCGTTGACGGCCGAGGGTAATTCTAGCGTCCTCTTCAATCGAGGCTGTACTTAGCCAATCTCAGGCAGAGGGAGGAGAGTTCCCCCTTGAGTTATTCCAGGTATTTCAGCACGCACTACATGCAAATCGGCTGTGGCGCACACTTCTACAGACACGTTACACACCTGAATATGAGTTACACGGAGATCGTTAAAATAATAATAAAAAAATAAGTGCCAAACGAAATAGATTGGCAGGATGTTTGTTTTTTTCAATGAATGGTTTAATTTCAATGGTTTAATTTTCAGTAAAAACAGCACCCTCTGAGAGTATCAAGTACACTGCTGGACAAAGTTAACAGAACAAGTAGAAAACGTGGTGTAACTCGTGCAGCTTGCGATGAAGCGGAACAAAATTTGGTATGGTGGTGTGCCACAGAATAACGATGAAATGAGGAGACAGCGAGAAACTTCGGACAGGTGTAAGGAACATTTATAGGGGTTGTATTGCCAAAAAGGTTGCATTACATGAGTCCAGACAAGATGTTAGAAAATATGATCACATGACATCAGTACGGCGTATAATCCCCTCCAGTGGCTAAACAAGTCTGACAGCGGTCAACCATGCTCGATATAAAGGTGTCTAGAATATTCTATTGCAACAATGAGGAGTTCGCTCTGTGTGCAATGTGACGGCCAAGGGCGTCCCATAATGTTCGATCGGATTTACGTCTGGTGATCGTGTTGGCCCCGGTAGTCCTTGATATCTTCAGTTTCAAGATATCTCTCCACCACTTTAGCTCTATGTGCAGTGGCGTTGTCTTGGATGAAAAGAAAATCTGGGCCAACCGCACCTCTAAAAAGTTGCACATAAGGTTCGAGGATCTGATCTCGCTATCTCTTCGCAGTTAAGGTATCCCTATCAAAAACATGAAGAGGGGTGTGGCCGTTAATCATTATTTCGCCCCTCACCAGAACACCGCTTCCACCGTAAGTGTCGCTTTCTCTGATGCTGGAGGTATGGTACCGCATTCTTCGTTGTCTCTAGATGAAATAACGTCTAGAATCAGTTTGTAGGATGAAACGGGACTTATCAGCTGCACCCCATTTGTCAGGGCTCCAAGTCACATGTTCATGGCAAGTTTCGACGAGTTCTGTGGTGGTTTGGGGTTAATGGAATGGACATGTGTTTTTGTAAAGGGCGGCTCCTAGAACGTCTGTTCAACTCCGCCTCGTATCTCTGTGAAGAACAGTATCACTACAAATGGGCCAGATGTGTGTGTGACGTAGGTTTGTGTGTCTGGCCGCTTGGCTACCCAGAAGCATCAGTCACCTGGACAGATGATTCTGGGTACTCGTCCACACCACAGGAAGGTGGGCCAGTCCCAGTAAAACATGTACCGTCTCAAAAGAGACTCTGACTCACCTGATGTTGTCAAAAGGTGGGCCAGGTTCTTCTGGGGGCCCATTCCAGAGGAAGAGAAAAAAAAATCCCGTGGTGTAATAAAAAAAAAAAAAAAGAAAGAGAGAGAGAGAGAGAAGCTACACTGGTGGAGACCAGAGGGGGGGTGGATGAGGTGAGGGAAAAAAGTACGCCAGTGCAGAGCGCGATGAGAAAATGAGAAAAACGTTTTTTAAAAATAAATAAATAATTTAAAAAAAATAAAAATAATTAATAAAATAAAAACAAATATAGATAATTAAAAAAATTTGATTACAGTAAAATAAAATTTTTAAGCTGCTGTCTGGGTTCCCCATTCATAGCCCGTATTTTTCCGCGCTTGAGGCCCCGGCTGCCAAGTGATTATTAGTGTAACCAAGCGATTCCAACTAAGCTCTATACTGCGTATACAAAGCGAATAGTTCGTTTTCTTTTGATACTATTAACAGATGAGCTCCAATCTGATACTATTAAGAGATGAGCTCCAATGCATCTTGTATTGCACTCTACTCAAGAACAGTCTCTAGGTGGTCTCTCACCATTTAAAATACAGAAACACCTAGAAAATCTAATAGGATCGCCAAAAACAACCTGGCGTCTTAGATCGGGTGACCTGCTAGTTGAGGTCTCAGACGAACGACAATCACAACGGCTCCAAACACTAACATCCTTTGGAGGATTATCCATCACTGTTTTCCCTCATGCTACTCTAAACACCTAGGGGTGTAATAGCTGAGTGGGACCTTATAAACCTCTCAGAAGAAGAGCTGAAAAATGAATTACAAGACCAAGGAATCGTGCACGTAAAACGCATATATACCAAACGAGACAATGCTCTAGTTCCGACTCGGAACATAATATTAACATTTGATAGCCCGAAACCTCCAACATCCATCAAAGCAGGGTATCTCAATTGCCAAATAAAACTGTACGTTCCTAATCCAGCACGCTGTTTTAAATGCCAAAAATTAGGACATTCCCAAAACGTGTGCAGAGGTTTAGCCACTTGTGCTAATTGCAGTTCATGCGAGCACATTCACTCAGAATGTAAATCAGAACAGCACAAGTGCTCAAATTGTAATGGCACACATACTGCCTATTCCAGAGATTGCCCTCTTTGGAAAAAAAGAAAAAACATACAACGGGTCAAAGCCGAACAAAACATCACATACCAAGAAGCCAAAAAGTCAGTACAGGCTCAATTCAACACGCGAACCACTTTCGCTCAAGTAGTTCAAAAGCCAACTGCAGTAAGCAGTACTGTGCAAAGAGTATCAACGACTGGTATTCAAACAGAAGTTACATTTCCCCCAAACACATCAATGTCAGACTGGGCTCGGTCGATTTTGGCAGCTGTGCCCTTATCTAGCAAACCACCTAAGACAAGCAGGACTATTAATACACCAATCACTGTTCCGCATACTAATAATAACACAACGTTCTCAGAAAGTGACGATCCCACTAAAGCTGACCCAACAGAAATGGAAGAAAACACTAACAACGAAGAACTAGTTCTCGATCTCTTCCCAGAGGAAGAGATGGAGACAGGAAGACCGTACTTTCCAAAAAGAAAATCTGTTCACCATAAGCAAATAGCTCCTCGGACAGAAACTGAGGACCCCACTACATCCAAATAATGCCCAGTTTCCTTCAATGGAATTGTAGAGGATATCGCAGTAACCTTAATGACATTCGGGATCTCCTTATTCAGTATAACCCAGTTGCGTCAAATGGAACTTTGCAAAAAAACAACTGCCCCTTTACCATAATTGAAATAAGGCTTGCTCTTAACAGCGCAAGACTTAGTGCTACTGGACTTGATGGAGTTCACTGTTCCATTAAAAGAGCTGAGTGAAGGGTCGTTTCGTGTCTTACTTCTTCTGTATAACCGAATTTTTATAGAAAATGCTTTCCCCGATACCTGGAGACATGCATATGTTATAGCATTATTAAAACATGGCAAAGACTCAATAAATCCATGTCATTACCGGCGTATTGCCCTCACCAGCTGTATGGGCAAAATAATGGAAAAAATGGTAAACTCTCGTCTCACTTGGTTGCTGAACAAATATAACCTTATCAGTCCTTCAGAGTGTGGATTTCATACAGGCAGATCAACTTTAGATCTCTTGACTCAAATGGAAAACCAGATTCGCAATGCTTTCGTAAGGAAGGAACATCTGACTACAGTTTATTTAGACATCTAGAAAGCTTTTGATACAGCTTGTCGATATGGAATTCTTTGTGATCTCTACACTTTAGGTGCGCATTCAATCCACCCTCTCTCGTAACTTCATCCAAGAAGAAGGTGTTCCACAGGGTTCAGTTTTAAGTGCCACGCTATTCGTTATAAAAATCAACTGTGTATCAAAGATCATTCAACTCACTGTGTTTACTACTCTGTATGCAGATGACTTTAGTATATCTTGTCACTCCCAGACATGAGAATGATTGAGAGACAACTGCAAGGAGCTCTTAATAAGATTACAACGTGGGCTGCAGATAACGGTTTTCGCATATCACCTGAAAAAACTGTTGCAGTTCATTTTTGTAGAAGACATAATCTCCATCTTGACCGAATTCTGAAACTGGGCAACTACGACATACCTACTGTGCCTACTATCCGATTTCTTGGCTTAACTTTAGATAAAAAATTAAACTTTGATGACCATATCAAACAACTTAGAATCACCTGTTTCAAGAAATTAAACATATTGAGAATATTATCAGCTACATCATGGGGCGCTGACCGTCATACACGTCTTCATTTATATCACGCTATCGTAAGATCACGATTAGACTATGGATCTCCAGTTTACAACTCTACTAGACCCAACGTCTTAAGGTTTTTGGACCCTATTCACCACAGTGGCCTGCGCATTGCTCTTGGAGTCTACCGCACATCTCCAGTCCAGAGCCTTTACGCTGAAGCTCATGATCCTCCACTCTCTCTACGAAGACAAATTTTACTGTTAAATTATGCTGTCAAAATCAAAAGTTAACCGCTTCATCCAGCGTGGAAACATTTATTTACTCCAGATTGGGAGAACTTGTATGCCATTTATCCATCAATAAAGAAGCGACTGCTTGGTCGCTTCTTTATTGATGGATAAAAGCTGAAGCGACCGCTTGGACAGGCCCCATTCGTTCCTGGTGATTCTGATGATTGAGCCTGAAAATTTTTTCACCTTGGAGCTGAGATGGATGAAGTGGGGGTGAAGGCTTAATTTATGACCCAGAACCACCCCTAGCACAGTGGTCTGTGTGACAATGGGAAGTTGTATACTAGAGATTTTAACTTGCGGAGGCCGCCTGAGGTCCAGCTTATTTTTAAAGAGCATACAAACCACTGGCTTCGTTTCGTAGAGTCCACTTGAATTGAGCCTTCTTAATACAGTCCGGTTGGAAACGTTTTCACCTGTGGCCGCAACATAATCATGAGACAGTTGATGACAGGATATCATAGGGTTCCCTTTTGCTGTTAGAGCCAGATTGTGATCTGTTTTGGTTTATGTAGCCCTCGGGCGACATTAGTCAGCTCTTGGTCGGCGACTACAACCTCGATTGAAGAGAACTAATTCCTCTAGTGTCGCGCCATTCGAACCAGGCCTCTCCAAACGAGTGATAAGTGTTCAAACCACTATACTGTAGCGGAGGACATGTCTGAAGAATACCCGATTACGAACAGTCAAACAGTAATATACACAGGTGTTCAAAGAAAGTGCATCACCCCTTAAAATTGTAATTGTCGTCCGAATAACGTAGTATATGGCAATATTTCTTACAGATTGCATCAGATAAGATTGACACGTGTAAGTGATAACGTAATATTGCATCAGCTGTTACTTTCAGCTATAGAAACACGCTCTGCAAGAGTTGCAGTCATTCCTTGCTTGTGTCAGGATGGCGAGTTACGTGCAGTTGATGCCACGAAGAAAGAGCGCTGTTGTTGCTTTACGTGAGGAAGGATGTTTTACCCGTCATATTGCTTATAGAGTGTCTTGTAATCAGTCGACAGTCAGTAGATTTCTTTTCAAACTCAAGAATACTGGTTCTGCTGATAGGAAAAAAGGAACCGGACGCTGCAAACGAGTCTCTACACCAAAACAGGACCGCGTTTTGAAACGCTTATGCCTTAAAAACCGAAAGCGTCTTCGTCTGAGCTGAAAAGAGAATGGGAAGAACATACAAGAGTGGTAGAAAACGCAATAACAGTCAGAAGACGCCTCTTCAAAAATGGACTTGTAGCCCATCGTCCTAAGAAGAAGCCCCTCACACAAAAAATGAAAAAGACCCGATTAATTTGGTGTAAGGGGCATGTAAAATGGATCCCCGAGCAGTGGAATTTAGTTATTTTCTCGGATGAGAAGAAATTCAACCTGCATGGCTCTGATGGGAGACAAACGATTCGCCGTAGACGTGGTGAAGAATACCATCCAGACTGTATGGTGTCTACAAGTGAAATTCCCTACTAGCCAAATGATATGGGAGGGGGTGCATTTCGTATCACCTGCGGTTCATAAAAAGTTCCGTAAATGCGAATGGATACCTGGCTATACTGGAGGGCAAATTGCTGCCAACCATTAGAGACAATTTCAATCTACCAAGTAACTGCATCTTTCAGGACGACTCTGCTCCTTGTCATCGGGCGAAAAGTGTCAGTAGGCACTTTTGTAGTTACTTTAACTTCATTTCTGCATTAGAGGTTCGACAGTAATGTGTTTACATTTGTTACAGGTGAAAAAAATGGTTGGAAGAACGGTCCATTGTAACTCTTAGCTGGCCAGAAAACAGCCCGGACGGATCTGAATCCTATAGAGAACTGTTGGCATCGTGTGGAATCTGCAGTTGCCAGAAAGAAACAAAATACCCTTAGTGAACTTCAGAAAGCCATAATTGGCGTTTGGAACCACAAACTTTCAGTTTATTATGTTCAGAAATTGACTTTGTCAATGCCTCGACGGTGTGCTGCTGTCATCAGGGCCAGAGGCGGTCCAACTAAATATTAATTTGCACTTGGTGAACTTTTCATTTCATTTTTCAGTTTACTGAAGCAAAATTGAAGGCTTCTGATAACATTTCAGCCATAACTGTCATGTTTACCAAAACTGTTGTATAAAGGTTGCAAATGCTAATTTTGGAATATTTTGAGAGCACCTGTCAAATATTACTTAGCTTTGCCTTAACTATTAATAGAAATATAATCTTTTGTTTATATTTCTATTTGTGATGCTAGTCATTAATGTAAATAACATCACGAAAAAGGATTAAAAATGTGAAATTCCTAAGTGATGCACTTTCTTTGAATACCGGTGTATATACAGTTCGAAATAAATGAAAAAGCACTTTTAGAACCATTCTCATAACAAAATCATTTCATCATCGCAATCAGTCGACTGCACGCTATAATCATGGGCTTCACGTACCGCGAGACACTCTTGGAATGTCTCATGCCATGACGTCGATCTCACGTTCACAGGATGGTAGGCCGAAATGTTAGTGAAGTGGCATTTGTTGCGAATAGTTGTCATAATTTCGAGCGTCATGTAAACAAGTATTTTGGATTTTAATGCGTGTTGTTAGTAATTCTTAGGCAAGTTAAGAACAGATCGCTATGTATTTTTATTGACGCATTACGATGTGTCAATCGAATCAACATTATATGAGAGACAGAAAATATTAAAGAAATAAAACGAAAGAGTTATCCATTGGACCGTATTAAATGTTCTATTCCCTCTTCGAGCGGGGCGAGCGACATCGAGTGAACAGAGTGGAATGTGTAAAGGAGACGCGCTAGCAGCCAATCCCCGGGGCACCGTTACGGAATTGCGACAAATGTCACACATTTTGAAATAGATCCCCGAACTTTTGTTTTCTCTCCAAATAACTTCGAACCGTAAAGTGAAATTATTTCCACCCGTAAAATTCCTTTCCATTGTGGCGCATCCACATTTCTGCGTCGCCCCTGGCTTATCGCCCTTCTAATTGCGACCACAACATTAACGCAACACAAAACCCGAATCGATTTTGATTTAGCCCGCGAAGAAACGCTTGGCTTATAGCGAATAAAAAAAAAAAGAAGCGCATTATGGAAAGAACGGAATGTACTTTGTAAAGTCGCGGCCGTTTAGCTGTTAACACGCAAAACATCCACTTTACATTAGCGGGGCAAGTTTAAAGTTAATACGCTGTATAATGAACGGCGGCGATTCAGATAAACCGAACAAAACAGTGCGCGCGGGGTGTTCTTTCGGCTGCGAGCTCTAATGTGCCCACAGCGTTTAATTCACCCTCTTTATTTCATCCGCCACTAGATAAAAGTGGAAGCGCGTCGGGTTCCTTTTCTCCGCACCAATCCAAATAACAATCCTACTTACCCGGAGGCATTCAAGAAAATTAAAAACAGACGTTGAACAAATCTCGCGCTGAAAGGCATGCCGAGAACGCAAAACACGCGGCACGCTAAGAGAACGCGAGACAATTGTTTCCGCTGGCTGCGGGGTGATTAGCTGCATTCGGAAGTGGCAGTCAACTCATTTAAATCTTTTTTCTTTTTTGTCCCACGCGAATAAAATTGTCCGAAATGCGGGGACGCTGTTTTTTTGTGACTTTTTAGATTTTTAACGCCGAACGAACGCTACGATAAATTTAATTCACGCGTGTTATCTCTCAGAATTTAAAAGAAACGGAGATAAGAACATCAAAGAGGGTGTTTTGTAGAAGGCAAAAAAACATCTGGAGACAATGCTCGTAGCATTTAAAAGGAAAAATATAGAAATCTAAAATTTTAAAATATCGGAACCTTTGAAATGGAATGGAGGGAGAATCTAATTCTCTAAATGAATCGAAGAAACTTTTGAGGTCTTTCTCTCTGATGAAAAACCCATCCTCCCCCAAGGCTCCAGCTTCAAATCTTCAATCTCTGTAAGAAATACTTGTAAATATGCATAAAACGCCCTAAAGATTCCCAAGTCTATGGTAATCGACCCTAAAGATACCCAAGACCCTAGAAGGAAAGGGCTATGTGAAATATACCATAAAAGGAGACCGAAAATATCCACCTTCAATATCTAAACACTTCCAGACACAGCGCTTTGAATTCTGGGAAATTGGTTGATCAACTTAGAATCCATTATGGCTGCCCAGATTTCCCAATTATATTTCAGATATTTCAAATGTCGTCTTTAATATTTCACTCATTGGCTGATCACACCAAGATACTGGTGGTTTCCCAGGATTTGGGTTGTTGTGGTCAAGTCTACTGGCTGGGAACGCTTCCAGTTTCCCCAACGAGTTGGAGCTGTTTAGATACTCTGAGATATATTCAGAATGTTCTTTACTTATTTATAACCATTTGTTTCTGTGGTGACCTATCTTTAATCTTTGTGACAATGATGTCACGAAGATTAAATTATTATTTTTTTTTAATTGTGTACACGAGGTAATAGTTTCATTCATATTTCCATTAGCGTATTGGCTATTCGAATGAATAAAATATAAACTTTCATTTGAATGTTGTATGCGTGAGTGTGGACACGAGTTCAGCGAACACTTTGCATCTAATCAACATAAATGATTGTCGGTCTGTGGACTCGGCGAACCATACATAAATTTATGTACGCATTCTTCCATTACATCTCTGCATTATTCAATGGAGGAAATCGCGAACTTTGCAAACAGTCATATCCGGAGAGTTCGCCCGGTTGACGCCAGTCCTGTACTGGTCCATCGGATGTAAACAACGTGTTCAGCGATTCATCACTCCACGTGGTGCTCTTTCATTGTTCCAAACACCAATTTTGTCGTCCCAAACACCACCGTAAGCGAAATTTCGCATTCGATCTCATAATCATTGACATCCGAGCAGCTGTTCGGCCATGAAAACGTCGATCGTGCAGTTTCCCTCCAATCGGGGAGGTGCTAGCCGGACTTTGTAGCGCGTTCGTTGAACTTATGGGTGATTGTTTTAATGCCTGACTTGCGCGTAACTCTTTCGCTTGTTCTAGTTCGCCTAATCCATCTATCAGTAACTGCTGAGCATTCCCACATTTGACTTAGGATTGCCGAAAGTAGCAGCAGTTGCACGAGCATCCCCCCCTTCCCCTTCCCATCAGCCACACAGAGTAACCAACATCTACAGTTAGATGTTTTCCGGTTGTTTACATCTCGCTTCAGCTTTATTCCTGTACTGGATCTTCCCTCTATCTGTTGCATTTTGGAATGCTTCTTATCCACTTTATTTGTTGTTGTTATTTGGTTCTAGGAGCATTAGCGACTAAGGCCATATTGTTCCGTGTGTACTGTGGTCGATTTTCTGTTTGTTGGATGAAAAACCCGACTTTCCTGGATGAAAAACCATGCTACCCTTGCCTGAGACCGACTAATTCAGTCACGTTGTGAAAAAGGCCCATAAAAATTCCTCTCCTCATTGACGGGACTCGAACCCAGGTCTTTTCCACCTGGTGTGGGGATTACTGCGATTCTACTAACTGTGCTATCCACGAGGGCTACCCATTTCATGGGTATTGTACTAAGAAGATTGGTAAATGGATCTGTAGATTAATATAAATTAATCGTCCGAGTGTAAATTATTTGCAGTTATTTATCGAATCTAATAAACGGTCTCAAAATGCAAATGACTTTTAATCCAACTTTTAATCCGAAATATTAACCTTCGGATGAATAATTTATATCAGAGATGACTTTTAAGGAAATTTATGTACTCGTAATTAATTAATCTTTAAAAAAAATCTCAGCTAAAGTGTTATGTTTTAGAAAATATAAGGTCTTCTCCATCACAACACGATCGTATGTGAATGATGGTGCGCGGCATCTGTGTAGCCTTTGAACTTGTCACTCAAGGGACAGAGTAAACTTCTTTATGATCCACCCTTAAGTCTTTGGCTTTTAGGGGAAAACTGAACGGCCTCTGTCCCTCCCTGTAGCTACCCCCTCATTCCCCCGCATGTTTCCGCTCTCCTGTCTCCTAGTATTACACTAAAATGTATGTGATGTGATGTTTAAGCATGGAAGTCACATCTACAGCTGACTTTCCTGTTTTTTCTTTTTATAATATAAAAACGTATAATTCTTTCCCAAAGAGGAAACAAAAAGTCTACACGATATCTCCGATTAAAAATAAAACTAGTATACGTTTTCTTATGAATTACAGTTAATAATTTGCAATAATGGATAGTTGCGATAAACGCATTAGCGAGACAGTTTTCTGCATAAAAAATTATTCATATTTCATAGAATGGACTTGGTTCTTTCCTCCAATTGTTGCGTTGTTTTAATTATGTCTTTCTTTAAATGCTTGCGCTTTGTTGTTGTTGTAGGATTTTAGGAGCATCAGCGACTAAGGCCATATTGCTCCGTGTGTACTGTAAATTGCGTGTTCTGAAGTCGATTTTCTGTTGGTTGGACGAAAAATCCGAGTTTCCGGGAGAAAAACCATGCTATCCTCGCCTGAGACCAACTAACTCAGCCACGTTGTGAAAAAGTCCCATGAAAATTCCTCCCATCATCGACGGCACTCGAACTGAAGTCTCTTCCACCTGGTGTGTGTGGAGGACGATGGTTTTACCAACTGTGCTAAAGGGCGCTTGCGCTTTAATAAAACCCCAAATAGCACTACGACAGGCTGATAAGTTCTGTTCTGGGTGGGCGCCAGGAAATAGCAGCGGGTCTGATCCTCTTCCGATTCATCTTCCTGGTAAAACCTCACCCAGCGGTTCACACACACTGCTAATGCCTGATGGGATGGAATGGATGTTCGAACCATGATTGATCACAGTTATGCAAGCCTTGGTTTAAGAAATGAACTATTCAAAGAAATTAGGGGACCCTAATTTGGTAGATTTCTTTACTCCAATTTCTTGGTTTGCTACTTCGGTAAATGACATTCATTGCTGAAGGAAACTTTGTCACTAAGATAGGAGGAGCTGGATTCGAATGAAGCCGGATATTCGACTATTGATGAAGACACGTGCTGGGGCTTTACTCCGGCACGTGTCTTCATCAAAGAATTTCTCAACACGCCCCAGATGATAGGGATGCATTTGGGACTCTTTTCTTTATCGGTGCTGGCGCGATCTTGGCATATCCAAGATCGCGAAGTTTTCCGTATCGATTTCGTCCGCGCTCGTTCAACAGGTGCACTGATGCTTCCTGCTTCAATGTCTTTTTCCAATCAAGAGCTGTTTGCGATTGAGAGAGGAGTCCTATCAAAAGAAGTATATAAAAAAATCAGAAAACAAATCATTCAAGGATTTCCCAGTCCGTTGGCGTTCATGTCCCTAATCATCCATCTTTGGTTGTTTTAAAGTAAACACCGAGGTTACTAAGGTAATGAGGCACCACTGTATAGTGTGTATATTCTGACCGGTTGCATGCACTTAGAACGTAAACCCTGACACCTCTTTCTGAGTGAAAGTTGTCTTTATGGAGAATTCCTTCCCTCTGCAACGAGAATCGAACTTCTGACCTTTCCCAAAATGGTAACAAGTGGCCAAGCGCTATACACCTACTCAGAAGACGAATTAAGGAAAAAAAAAAAAAACCCTTTAGTTTCAGTTCTTAGAAACTTTACGGAAATGCCAGAAAAAATGATCAATCAAAATGTCACTCCTGTTAAGGATGGCACAAACTTCTCAGGTGTAAAAAACATGTTTCCAGGGAATATTGCGCAAACCTTTGGAATAAATCCATATAACGTATCTGTACTAACAGGATCTGCAGACGGCAAACGCTTGAAGATGCTTATTGACAAGCCAGCCTATAGAATCTAAAGGGCCCGTGCTCTACTCCGTAGCCAGGTGAGCAGGAGCAGCAGTGCGTAATACACGCTTCTTGATTAGACCGGGGTTCGAGCCCGTGACCACCAAATACGGAGGATGCAGAAAGGTCAGGGAATGACCACCGCATATCCTCTGAACAATAGTTGCTAATGCTCCTAAAAACCAAAAACCAAAATAACATAACATAACAGCTCTACTTCCCCGTTCCTCAACAACGACACATAGTTTGGACTATCGGTTCCAAAAGAGAATGCCACACATTCCTTGGGCATTTCGTTTCGACTGAATTGAACAGCGTATGTAGTATAGCTGCGGGGACTAATTAGATTTTACTGGAATGGAGCTCTCTTTTTCATAGCACAAAGAAAAGTCCATCAACTAGATAAAGTGTAAGTTGAGGATCCTCAAAAGGATTTGTGTCCATCATCACAAAGAGAAAGCTTTGAAGGAAGAGATGTTTCAGCAATGGATGTACTCTTCATTTACTCATTCAGATCAGCTTGTCCTACCCTAATTCTTATATATTTATGAGGCACTCTTGGATACAATTATAGACTCTCATACAGCAGTGTAGACTCAATGTCCAGAATTGCGTAGATCCTCTGTATCGTGTTGATGGAAATGGATTCCTGCGGTCCGGTATTAGTCTTTGGTGGTGTTCTGCAATGTTGGCTATCAATTTTTGTTCGGGTGATGAGGATACAAAATATTAGTAGGCAATATTGTTCACAATTGGTATAATCATCGTCCACAGTTGGTATAATCACCATCCTCCCCACACATTTTTCTGGGTGGAAAAGACTTGAGTTCGAATCCTGTCAATGACGCTAGGAATTTTTATGAGCCTTTTTCTCAACGTGGCTGGGCTAGTCGATCCGGCGAGGGTAGCACGGTTTTAGTTCCGGGCAACTCGTGTTTTTCGTCCAGCAAAGAGCAAATCGACCACACGGCACATATACACAATTCACAGACATATTATATATGGCCCAATAGGTTCTAAGTTTGTCATGCGCCTAAAACTTTACAATAGCTAACTAACCAACTAATTTTTAGTACATGATGGGTCAAACAACCACCGGGCATCGTCGTAGAGCATCTTCTGGCTGTAGTTCTTCGATATATTGGTCAATGGTACGATCATCTGTACAAATACGCGTATTATTTGCTTAACTGGGTAAAATAAGAGACACAGTTATAATACTCTGCCATTCACAGTGCCATATTTAGTTAGTTCCAACGTGACTCTTAACTGAAGCAGAACTTAGTAAATGATTTCGATTGTTTCGGCTCGAATCCATGAGCTTACTTAATGCGCGAAGCCTTATTTAATGTTCGTACACTCCTGCTCTTATTTCGCGGGAAAATGTCGAGGTAATTAGGATAATTATAATCAAATTAGAATATTTAACGCCTCATTAAGCTCTTTAAGGACCACGAAGTTTGTCATAAAGGGAATTATCAATGCACGCGTAACTTGGGAAGTCAACAGGAATTTTTTCCTTCCGTATTCTTTTTAACAACGTTCTGCTCAGCACGAGACGTATTATATTTCTCCAGCAACGAGTGAAAAGGTTGGTTCGATTTCCTGACACCATCTGCCCAACAAGTACATTTTGCGCGATAGAAATGAATCCCCGATTATAATTTCGTTTCCGTTTATTATTTGGCGTAATTAATTATTTATTCTCTTTATTTTAACGCTAGACAATCGGCTTCTTTTCTAAATACACGCAATTCAACGTATTCATTAAAAGAGACATTAATAATAAATAATTAAATAATTAATAATAAATTCCCTTTTAAGAACTGCCAGTGTGTTTATCGTTGTCAAAGTTGCAGTACTTCTATCGAAATACATTTGTATAAATTTAAAAAATGGAATTAGTATTTAGTTAATTAAAGTTGTTTAATTAGCTCGATTTAATTACTCAAATTTTGGTTCATTCTGTTTAATATTTTGGCAAGTTTCTTGTTAATTTGGAGAACTCTCCCTTTCCTCATTTACATTTCGTGAACTGTCATCTGCGCATGTACCGTGTTCAACCTTTTTAGTTCATTGTGGGGGGCCTCGAAAATCCGTGAATTACTCGGTGTGTCTGTTTGATAAAGCAAATACTGTCGTTGGCAGATGGTATTCTAATTTGTGATACGTTTGCTGTAGAAATGGTGGCTGTTATGTTTATTGAAATTACTCGGACGTGTTGTAAAGTTGTTAAGCTATTACTGGCAGTCAGAACAACCTGTTTGGTTTAAAATCTAGTATTTTGCCAGTCGCAGCCATCAGCTTAATATCCAAAAAATGTACTGCTGTGCTTTTTCTCGTACTCGGTGAAGTAGGCTACGTGTGTCCTTAAGTTAAGAAACGAACTTCCAGTTGGTCTCATTTCTTTGTATTCTTAGGTACGTATATTTTTACTTGCGAAGTAAATCAATTTAAATGTTGCTTCTCAAACTGTAGCAAAGTTCCGAATGTCTGTTTGTAAGTTTCTTTCATGAGGTGGGATTTAGTTTATCGGGAAGTGCTTTTATGGAATGTCTGTATTGACTATATATTCAGCAACTTGTTCATTGGTTTGGAAATAGAGAATAAAATATAAGATTTGAATATCGGTTTTAACGTCTTTTCAAGGACTTCTTGAGAACTCTGTCCAGTAGAAGTAGTTGCTGACGTACATACTGCAGATAATTAATAAGCGCTTTAAGGGAGTATTATGGACAGAAAATACGTCATCTAACTTGTTACATTATAGAGGTGGAGTAACCGCATACAGCTACAAGCACGCAACATTGCAGCTTGCATTATCTTTTGTACTGCTTTGGCTCTTCTCAAAAAGCTTCCTGTGTTTATTCGAATAAATAGCATTCCTTATTAAAACTCTTCGGCACTACTTTGTTGTTGTACCTTAAGATGAAGCATTCAACTTTTAATGAATAATTCCTTCTGAGCAGCCTTGGACGAAAACGCCAACCTCGTACAGGGCAAACATTCAACTTGTACCACGTGCCGTTTTACCGGGCCTCCCTTCCATGGGCCTCTCTCAATCGAATTTATCGTCCCTGTGAAATTATTCCCCTCCCATATTTCTTTGCTGTCTTTAAGACTGTATGTCATAGTAAAAGTTCAGAATACTCATTCTTCACTTAGTAAGCCAGCAATGTCAAGAGGTGATGGGGCCCTAATAAAAAGACTGCTCTGAGTCTCGTGGCTGCCTCGCGTCGACTTCAGTGAGTTATAGAAATTGCTAGAATGTTATTTGAAGATAATTCACAACTAATGGACGCAGTTAAAAACTTTTCTCTTTCTTCGAAACAATTAATGTACGTAGAATTGAAATATGGCATTATCCAAAAGGAGTAAATCAACCACGCCCTCACAGAGAAAGTTAATAAACTAACTGTTGTACGTTTGATATTAATAAATCTTATCCACCTTGCAAATATGTACAGCCTTCCGGTTTCGTGTAGTTTTTAAATGGATGGAGAAGGCTCTGTCAGATGGTATTTCTTTTTTGCTTGTGTTTTATTAGATTTAATCTGTTATTTATTTTATTATAATTATTTAAACGTTGTCCCAAAAAAAAGTTTGAAACTGATCTTACTTTTCTCTTCCAGGTTACAGATTCCCTTTCATTTCTGTGGACTATCAAGAAAGAGCCACCGTCCTACTTCTTTGGTACTATCCACGTGCCATACACACGCGTGTGGGATCATATCCCCGATGCTGCGAAACAAGCTTTCCAGAACTGTGACAGTGTTTTCTTCGAGCTTGACCTCATGGATCCTTACACAGTGTCAGCTCTGGCTAATTGTCAGATGCTTCCGCAAGGTGAAAATTTGGCGGACGTTTTGCCGAATGATTTGTATAGGCGTTTGAAACGCCATCTAGATTACGTGAAAGGCATGATGGCATCTTGGATGACGGCGGACCAGCGGGGAAGAGGTCTGTATGCAGATTATCTCTTTAACGCTATAACGGGGAACTGGGAAAAAAAGCGACCTGTCTGGGTGATGCTGATGGTGAATTCGCTGACAGAAAGTGATGTAAAGTCTCGTGGTATACCTGTACTGGATTTGTATCTTGCTCAGGAAGCGGAGAGATTGAACAAACGGACGGGGGCAGTCGAGAAGGTGGAAGAACAATGTCTGCCTCTCAATGGACTCAACTTATCGCAAGTAAGTCATTTAATTTGAAGCTAGGCGCGAATCTCTATTCTTTCTTTTTTTGCATAAAGAAGACCATCTGCTAGTAGAACTGGAAAACATCTGTGGACGTAAAGATTCTTCCAGATGTTCAATTTTTGTATAGTAGACAGTTGAATTCCCCATGACTTCTGTGCCGGATTAGGATAATAACCTCAACACTATCCAACGAAATGTTCAAGTCCTAAAAGTGTCCTCTGAATAAATGTAGTTTTAAAAATACGAATAAGGTTTTCGAAAAGATTGGGAGATGTTTTGATAAATTATTTGCATTCAAAATTAAATTATTGGATCATTGATAGGCTTAAATTCTCAGAACGTGCATATTTTATGAGTTTAATATTTTTATTCTCTGCTATTTGGAGTGTAGGCGGTCTTGTCTCACCAGATTCGCGGTGTTATTATAGTTGCTGCTTATACCCTACTTAATTTGTCAAAAATTGTTGTTTAACTTTCGCTTTCCCAAATCGTTGATAGTGTTGTGGAAATCTTACATTGCTGTTAAGGCGAATTTTTACATTAACGAGCAAAGTTATCGCCGAGAAACATCGAAGGAATGTTTCCTAAAAATTCTTGACATAAATCTTATTAGCCATTTACGAGCAGCAATCGATTCTTGTGAGATTGCCATTCCTGAAAGGGTTGTCTGGATTAACAAATGTTTTTCAATGGTAATTAACAACCGAGAAACATGTCACCTTTCGCTGAATCGATTTTTCTGTCTCTCCTCTGGAAATGGTTGAAATAAACTCATTGTCTATGCAATTTCCTTGGCTTTTTTATTTTTTTAAGGATGGAGTGTAAATATCATAACTCCGGGTATTTGCACTCCATCCTTAAATACGTATCAATAAATGAATGGGTTATTGTCAATATTTACTGTTTTTGTTTATTGTTAAATTCCAGTGGAAGTTTACCCTTGAACGTAGACATCGCTTCGCAATACTGAACTTTACAATGAACCGTGAGGAACGAGCTACATCTACAAAAATGGTTGATGGCGTTGGAATTAATTTTCTATTAAGCCATTTAAGGATGGCATATCCTTTGGATCTTTTAGATGAAAAATTTCGATGGAGCATTTGATCAGATTTCAGAGCTGTATGTCGAAGAGTGTAGATGGATTGTTGGATATGGTTAATAATTATTTTACTGCTTTTTATAGATGCAGTTTCTGCTGGCTGAAACTTTGTCTAGATCAAGGATTTTCGAAGTCCTTGTATTCTGTGACTAGTTTCTCATGAATTTAATGACTTTGGTTATCTTCTGAAGAGAAACCAGAGTCGCCATCTACACGAATATTTAGGTCTTGCAAATACGACACTAACCGAATGCAAAATTTCAAACGTTTGAGTTTATCTAAATTTCTTTTAATAGTTAAAAAGATCAGTTCTTAGTGCGCCAGTTCTTGGTTCTCCTCTGGGCGTTAACTTCATGTCCATTTAACAAATTCTAATCGCATTCTGGCATTGGTGCCCTGCCTTAGATCTACTAAATAAATCAAGTACGCTCGGCCTTGCACCTGCGTCGTACTTCCTGACAGCATTATCTAAGTACGTTATCTGACAACCTAACCTTGTCGTCCAGTGGTATAGAACAATAACTTTTTTCGACGATTATTGTTGTTCTCGTTAGGAAAAGGAAAACACTGTACTCCAGCAGGTCCGTTTCCATGTTTTCTTTCGTATCCATTGCAAAAGTACGAGTAGCCTTTGGAAATGGCCTGATTCTAATGCAGAGTATTGAACTTTAGTCTTTGAAGGTGTCGTTTATGCGCGTGACCTTGAATATCGAATACCATTCCTATTAACAAGGTGGGTGTCTAAGCTATATCAGCTTCAGTCTTCCACAGCTCCAGCGACACTCGTTAGAAACAAGACGTATAGTTGAAGGCACTTTAATCTTCCCCAGACACGTACATTAGATAAGAGACGGGTGTTCTGCTAGCGGATTGCTGAGACGAGTTGCGTACCATGTATTGGGTGTTCGTTAACAAGACTAATCGCCTTGGTAACCCGCTAACCCAGTTTTACGCCCTGTGTTCGAGGCTTTGCTCACTAAAGTAAAGTTCTGCCATTATACACTCTTCGAGAAAACCACTTGATCATGAAAGACGTCCCGGCCGTGGAGGCCCGTTAATCTTTCACGCCACCCACTGATACCATCACTTCTCTTAGGATACAGGCGGCGGCGACGGTCGACTAAAGGCACCACTCATGTCGAGACCCTTCAAACTGATGGCAGTTTTGACGCCACGCAGCCTTTTTAAAAGGGCGCCGGTAAGGAAGGTCAGAGAGAGAGAGAATGTGTCGCTGATTCAGTGTGTAAAAATTCTCTCGGTGTAAGCACTAGAAACAGGGGACAGATGTGTGTTTATGGAACATATAGCCTCAAGAGATAAACTGAATAGATCTACAATAGCTAGAGACAGAGGATAACACGCTTTTTATGGATTATTTGATGTAATTAGAGAAAACTGTCTCTTAACACACGACAAACGAACTGTAATGAATTTGGAAAAGATCATAACCTAATGCACACCAATAAGTGTGACCAACTGGAAGGGTATTCCAAGTTTTGCGTACCATCTGGCCGTATGACCTCTAGATAATTATTTCTAAACCAAGTAGGATATTTCTTTGAGCGTTTTTGCGCTGCTTAATAACCTGTTTGAGTAATTCCAGAGTTTAAAGATTGTCTTGACTAGTTGGATACTAGCAGAAGTAGTCTAGGTTTTTTGTTTAAAGTGGTTAGCGTATATGAGAGTTTGCCGTGTTAAAAGAAGACGTACAAAATTAAGTGCAGAGTTTGGTTGTCTTTACAAGAAAAATGTAACTCGATAATTACACCTTTGTGGATTGCAGTTGTCTTGTAATTAAAGGAAAACGTAAAGTCCACGTACTTCCCACCCTTTATTTTGTTAATCGATATTTTCACTGAGAAGAAAAGAAAAAACGAAAGAGGTTTTTTACCCTCTTTTTATCTCCTCTTCGTTCAATTTCTTTCCTTTATTATTATGCTCTATTTCTCTTCTATGTACTCTGGTTTCAGCAATCTATATTTTATTTATCTCCGCTGTTGTTCGCTGTTCTATTTAATGTCTCGTGACGAAGTTATTTCGGAGTTAAACGGGGTCTGCCTACATTTCTTATCGTGTCACTTGCACAAAGGAATGGAAGTGGGAGTGATGTCAGTAGCAGAAACACGAGCGCTTATACGTGAGGCTCATTAACGGAAACTTTAAGAACAGTCGTTGATTTGCGAACATCCATCGCCGCCAGGTTAGGTGGCCCTCACGTGGAGATTAATTTTGCTCAGCTCGTCTCCATCCCGCCACATGTAATAATCATCAGTCTGTGTTGGGTCCTTCAATGGCTACAAACGACCTTCTTAGCTAGCTATCAATCACAGTCAGCGTGGCATCTCTGTTGTCTGCTTGTTACAGCGGTAATTAAACCCGCCTTATCATCCATACAGTCGGAGCCCATTAGTTCCAATTACACAACGGAACACCACTGATGGCACGAGAGAAGGAAAAAGCTCCATTATAATTTATGGCTGAAAAATAATGATTTCTAACATTTCCTTTATGGTTCTCCAACTCTTGAACAATGCAGCAAGAGTTCTCGGGAGATTTCGGTGGTGTATACTTCTTCTGAAGCTCGAATTCGCGTTGTGGATAGTATTAACCACAACTTTAAAGCTGTTTAAATTAATAGACATCTAATGGTTAATGGTTGTTCTCTAATTTCTTTCCGGAGAGGGAGATTGAGAGGTTATTCCCAGTGGTCAGTGCTTTAGTAGAATGGTACACGCGTTTCAGTTTACTGCTTCAAATCTACATGACTATAGATAATATCCTTAGAAGATGACTAGTTGTATAAACGCCTCTGATCTCTGTTGAGTGGATGTGACATCAGTGATCATTTTTCTTTAGAAAAATCACTGTTCCATCAATGGTACTACTGGAATAGTGATTTTTCTAAAGAAAATCACTATTGTATTAACTCTCCTTGATTCTGCGAAAGTAACTGAACAGCATATTCATGGGTTCACGTCAAGACTATATAAATCGACCCATTCAGCGAAAGAATTGATTGCAGCCTGAAGATTTTATGCATCGATTTGACTATTGATTGGCTAGTAAAGTTTGACATCATCTGCAAATGTTAACATTTTGATATCACTTCTCTTTACAAAGTGCAGTAGGTCATTGTCAAATATCGTGAATAGAAGGGTGAAAGAGTTGATCTTACTGGAACAAGTCACTTGAGATTTCTTGTCCAATAATTATAGGGTAATCATTGGACAAGGTTTTTTGCGTCAGGAGATATGGTTCGTCAACCAAGAATGTAAAGGATCTAGAATGCCATACTGACTTTGTTTTATACGGAGATTATTGTGCAGGACACTGTCAAAAGCCTTAATTAGGTCTATGTAAATTCATAGACTCCTCCTCCTATATCGACCGTGTCTGAAACCTGCTGCCAGACAGAATATTGGTGGTGTTGATTCCTGGTAAATCACATTAACTGTTGCGGATCAATGCGAAAATATGGTCCATCAGTCAGCTGTGAATAATTATCCAACATTTTCGCCGTAATTTGATAGTTTTCTAAGTTGGTCAGAGTACTTTTAAGAATTGGTAAACATTTAACAGTTTTTGAATTCATCTGTATTAAGATGGACATTAGGTAAGTGTCCATCTTAATACAGAAATTGATGTATGCAACGTTATATATTTCATTATGGCAAGCATTTCTTCCATAGTGTAAGTAGAATCTTATCTGGGCCAGCAGAGAAGTCTTTTGAAAATTTTGGAAGCGTTTCATTGAGTTCATTTTTGCAAATTGAGGTGCTGGTTATATTGACTGGACAACATTTTTTGTTTAAAAATGTTTTAGATCATTAAATTGTATTTTAATGCTCATTAGCCAGACGATTTTCCTACAGTAATAATTAAATTCGTAGTTTGTTCATTCGCTTTTGGTGCTTTCTTTTCCCCATGTTTTGAAGACCGTGGACTCATTCCTCCTTTCCTGACTAATCTACGCTTTAATGTGTTAAGGAAAACTCTAAATACTAGATTCTGAAAGTTTTTACGAATGTTATTTAACCACTAGCATTGTTGCTGTTATGGGCATTGTATCAGACATCCATGTAAAATTTACTTATTTTCGCTAATTGCAATAAAGATATTACTCATCTTTAGTTGCCAAACAGGCATTTTATAATGATGGATAGATAAGAGATGGATAATGATGGATGGTTGTTTAGATAAGAGCCATGGTAACGAAGGTCATGTACCGTTAGTATTATGTCTCTAAATGGTGTTTTCTGTGATCTGAATCCTGTTTTGTGGAATGAGTTTACCAGAAAAGGAACCATGCAGCCCTCACCCGAGACCATCCAAACTTGGCTACGGTCCCATAAAAGTTTATCCCTTTAAAATTTGAACCTTGAGTTTTTCGTAGCCATTGTGCTACCCTTGAGGATTTCTGGATGGTCTATGATGTTGGAAGAAGACTGAAAACTGTTAGAAACATCGTAGCCATAGAAAAGATTAATATGGTGCTCTATGGCATCAGCCTATCAAAGTTAGATATTACAAATTGTTTAAATATAACACCAGATCGTCAGTGGTTAACATTTAGGATCTTTAAGATCCTAATGTTAACCACTCATAAGTAGATGTGTGTGCGAGTAAGGGGCATTACCTATGGTAGAACTGAGGAAGCAGAAAGTAATAGTAGGAGATGAAACTTTACATAACTAGAGAGGGTGCGCGTGGCCTAAATAAGTACATGTCCTTGGGGAATACGAGAGTATAACTTTTAATTGAAGATTTTATTTAAATTATGCTGTTCTATTCCATATGCTTCTCTCACAACTTGTTTACATCTTATCCAAATAATAGTATTCTACACTGCCGTGTTACAACAACACTGGCGTCTCAACTTAATTCTTCACTGTTCATCATTAAATTATTAAACATGCCTACGGTCGCTTGAGACCACCTCAGTTTCAGTTAAACACAGTAGATGACTTGGCGCCTGTCTTCAGCATTGTCTGACGACCATCCAACAACACAGACTAATAGGGACGGCTTCGGGTGAGAGATAGACCGAGACAGCACCTTGTACAGCATTCTCGAACGCGTCTTAGGCAAGACAATAGACACAGTTTACATTGAAAACAAGACTTTGTTAACTCTAGTATTGTACCCGTCTTAACTTCCGCCTTCAGTTGCATTTCATTAGTTCCTTTTGTAACCTCTAGTTTACTAATTTGATTACCACTATTTGCTTAACCATAAACTGCTCGTACGTTGAGTACTTGGTTCTTATTGCTTGTATTGTTATCCTTGACAATAGCCAGGTTGCGCCTTGTCATTCGTTTGGAGAGTTGTGGGTTCGATTCCCCGTCAGAGATTGGAGCTGTAGAAGTCTTTACTTAGGGTTGCAGTCAGCAGAGGGAGTAGTTTCTCCCAGTAGCTGACTCAGTAGATTCGAGGTTTTAAAAGGAAATACTTCTTCTGGTCCGAAAAATACTTTTTCTTGTTAATGAATTCATTAACTTTGAAATACATAATCGAATGAACCATAAAGAGTGTTAGCTCTTATCATGTACTGTACATATATAACCTCGGGATCCATCTAAGGTTCTAAGTAGCCACTATTACCTAAGTCCTTTTGATTAAAACATGGTTTTCCATAATAAGATTTTCGAAAAAGATTCTTCTTAGACCCGGGATCATTTTTATCTTAGACCATAAACTCTCTGCCTCTTATTTCTGAAGATAATAAAAAAGATGAAACCAGATGCTAATGGAGTACGTTTAGTATCATGATTTTATCCTACTGGAACCATTGAAGGTATGGAATGGATTTGCATATAAATGAACACTATCGAGAGTTAATGTAAACTTTCATTCCTTGATATTCCTTGGGAATTTTATTCGCAAAGGAATATCAAGGAATGAAATATCTTCTTCGTGATTTATAGAAATCTCGATGTGCTGTTGCGGAATGGGGTTTAAGAAGGAAAGGTGGAAGTGTAGAAGTTAGCTGCATAAAGTTTTGGCAGATCAATCACCACGCAAAGAATGTGTTTTTTTGCCATTTCTTTAGAAGAATGAGAGTTAAGGTAGTTTGATGAATATTTGCACCACAGAGAACCAAGCTCAGTTGTGAGCAAGAGATTGCCGACGATGCTAATTTGAAAACATGGTTTTTAGAAGTCACGTACTGATCTGGCGATTGTTGGCTCGGCTCCTTTTGAAAGAAAATGATTGGTGTAAGAGACGTGCGGAAATTTTTCATCTGAATTATTCATAAATGAGAAAAGTTGGAAAAGAGCTGAAGATGTGTCTTAATTTTAACAAAGAAAATTTTACTCTCACCAACGTAACTCGGTTCAGAAAGTTTTGTTGGTTTAGATGGACATAAAGTAAGTTAAAATGACAGTTAAAAGGATAATTACTGTTAGATTTGAATTTTTTTTGCATTGGAAAATAATCAAGGAGAAGTGATTTTTCTGCTCGTATTTAACTTCAGCGTTTTGAATAGATAAATGTTAATCGATTGTGAAATACAACAAAAGCTTGAATTTAGCTGATTACTCTTCGTGTGGTATTGGCGATTCATGGCTATAACTCCAAAAGGTGGTGAATACAATCCTGTGGTTAGAGAGATATACGCTTACTGTGCTTTAAGCTGGGCTACAGTTAGGGTTTGAGGAAAATAAATTCATGTTCCATTCCATCATATACTACATGCGCTCTTTTAGGGATATTTCGGGGTGACATCAATGGTGACCAAGAAAGTATCACTATGGCACTGTCGGGATATTTGTACTGAATTCTTGACGGATATTTTCACTTAGACTTTAAAGTATTTTATCCGCCTGCTTTTTTTTTCTTTTTATTTCACTATGTTAAGCGGAGAGGAATGTATGTGGATATATTTCCTCTTCTTAGCTCAAATTGAGAAAAACCTAAACCAGGAATCCAAACTCAAGAATACTTCTCTACACAAAAATAAAGGACAGTTATGCCTCTTGAATGCTCATCTAAGCAACAGCCTTCTTCAAAACAATCCTTCCTGCAGCAACAGTAAATTCCAGTCCATATTGATGCGGCGTCTTTCGGTTATGGCAGTATATCGATCTTCCTCTGATAAAGTGACCCTAGGACGGCGTTGGACAGGCTTACTTGACACATTTTCCGTTTCCTGGAATTGTCTTCATAACCTTCTTATCCTACTGCGGTCGACAGGTAGATCTCTGTTTGATCTGCTTCCATTTTTGCTATTGCTCCACATCGAAAGATCGACTAAATGGTGTCGTCTTGGAATTTTCAATAATACTTAAGACAGTTTTTGCATTCCGAAGAAGAAATGAAATGGATCGATTTAAAAATGTTTCTTAATGCCTTGTTTTGCATGTTTGAATTTTATTCATGGGAGCCTTTTTACATTTTATGATGGGCAGTGGTATCTCCAGGAATTTTCATTGAGTAATCACCGAAGTTAAAGCAGGAAAATTAATAAATAGGCATATCTGAATATGATATGAACGAATTGGTTCCTCCCCAACCTCAAACTACCACCAGATGATGCGATTGGATAAATGTATAATTTATGCCTAATAATAAAAAACTTCTTTAACAAATTGGATAAAAATATACTATTATATCTTAAAATGAATTATATTTTATCTATCGAAAAGTACCAAAAAGAAAGCTTGCTTATCAAACAACTAAGATAAATAAATAAAAATATTCCATTAAAATAACGAATTATACCAAACATAAGTTGGATATAATTCATTTTACTCGAATTGGATTATTATCCAGAATGTTTAATGGATTTTAAATACGCTGTCCTGAGGAAAGAACGTGTTCTGCGAATTAAAAAGTCTGAGATTTTATGCTGGTAGCTTTACGAGGTGTCAGTCTGTGGTTCTATGGTCGTGGAAGAGTTTTTTTTTGTCTTGAAAAGAACTCCTGCGCGAAGAGTGTGAAGGCACGGTAGTGTTCCTCATTTTGCAACACGAGCTGTTCTTGGTTCCCGAGAATGAATTGGGTCTTTGTCATGATGCGGTGCAGGTCCTCGTAGGTAGGACATTCATGTATGAGGCGGGCCCTGGTTTCTTCCTCTCTCCGCAGTGACACTGCGGTGAATCTGAGTGACCAAAGTCGTAGTTTCCTCTTGAAGGAACCATCTCCAGTGAGGAGAAAGGTGGTATGGATGTTTGGAGAGAACCATGCAGGCTGCCTTGGGTATATCCGATGTACATCCGGGAAGATATGAAAGTAATGCATCTTAATGTTTTGCTTTCAAATGTGGCGCCGTAGATCATTTCTTGTGTCACTAGAGGTCTCTAGTTTCACTATACTGGGTGGCGCCGTGATCGGTCTCTTGAGTGCACCACACGGATAATTCAAAATGGTATATGTTACTGATATACGTATCAAGCAAAGAGTGGTGATTGGATTGAATTTCTTACCAAGGAAGAAGTGATGCCTATCGAAATCCATACGCTTCTCAAAAATGTTTATGGTGACAATACTGTAGATGTGAGTACAGTTAGACTTTGAGTAAGACACTTTAAGAGTGGGGAAAGTCATGGTGACAGTGTTTCGGGAAAAAGATGGTCTTGCTTGTGGACTTATTGGAGCGTGGCACCACAATCAACTCGGATAGATATGTGGAAACTTTGAAACAGTTGAAAGCCCGCATCCGTAGAGTTCGACTGGACAAAAACCTTAATGAGGTTCTTCATGACAACGCACTACCCCACAGCAGTCTGCACACGATGGAGACCACCACAAAACTGAGGTGCACTGTTCTTCCTCACCCCTCTCATGCCCGGATCTTGCGTCTTCCGACAATCACCTCTTCTGTCCGCTGAAGGTAGTAATCCTTGAAACCGATTTTGCGGACGACGACGACCAGCTCAAGCAGTGTTCGCGAAGCACTCCGGAGAAAGAGTAAGGATTTCTATAGGATCGGAATACAGCGATCCTGTAGAAGTCTGACTCCAGAGATGGCGAAAACACATAGAAAATGGTGACTTTGTGGAAAAATAAGTGTTTATTAATGATCGAGGATTGATTGATGTAAAGGGCGAAGTTGAAATTTTAAATTTTCTGAGGAAAAAAATAGGAGGCATTACTTTCCTACCGCTCCTCGTATTTATCCTTCTAGACACCATCTTTTGATGAGAATTTCGTAGTTTATTTTTCCTATGCTACGTAGTATTCTTCGCCCATAATAAATGACACTGAGAAATGTAACTTAAGGTTGCACGGATTGAAGGCCTTCAGTTTGTGGGCTCCAAAATAACGCTTAAATTGTTTTTTTTTTTTAATTCGAAAGAATTAAATAGGTTTGAAAATTTAATAAGTTCTCCAAAATGCAAAGCGACTGTTCATTTTATTTAACCTAAACTTACAGGATTTTTAATCTAATATATTATTTAGAAAGTCTTTCTCTATTTGCACCCACTCCGGTGTGCTCCTTAGGCCCCCTTTCAGTCAGTGTAATCAGAATTTCGGTTTCTTCCTCTTTAATCGATGGTCAGATCGAAGGTCATGTTTGGATATAAAATTATGATCCTTTCCTAGGTCACAATTTTGAAGACCCATGCAAGATCTTCATGAAGGAACATTACGTTTGGATCCAACCACAAGGCCTCATGAATTTTTTTTAAAATAAAGCAATGTGCCTTTTTGGCTTCCAAGATATCAAGCATATATTGAATATTAAACCTCCTTCCCCTTGGAATGGCAGTTACTTCAACTGATTATGGCATATATAGAATAAAATAACTCTCATACACGCTTATAATAATTTTATTGCAAAAATTGATTTGGAATAGCCATTTAGAAAAGAAATAAAATTGGTGCATAATTATTATAGAATAACAATATCTAACAAATAGAAACGGTACACTTGTTTAGCGAGTTTAATCGTTTCAGTAACCTTTAACAGATTAATGTCTTGTTCAACTAACTTCCGATTAAAAAATGAAAGGTGAGGACATCAAAAGTAGTGACGTAACACGGCAGTTAGGCCTATAAATTATCATTCTCTTGCAATTCAAAGGTTACTTAACTTTAGAGCAGAAAAATAATTTTAATTCTTGCGTTTTATGCGTACTCAATGTTTGAAACGTTTGTGAAAATAACCTCGCGTGTTAATGCGAGTAATTTCTAGTTTCAAGTTTACAAAATAGAATTACATTCCGATACTTAGAAACTTTGTCTTCATTGTTAGGAAAGGAAGGAAGCTCTGAATTGAACTCGATTTTTGTGCTGATAAAGGAAAAATTTCTTTAATGGCACGAAACTCGACCTGTCGATAGTGATTATGTGGGCGCACTGTGAAAGACGCTGCAAGAGATCATCGGTCTTCCATTATGTTTATGGTCTCAAGTAGTATTCTTCTTCTTTAGTTCCAGAAGTAATTTATCTACGATGCTAATGCAGTAAATTCCATTCGCTACTGATTGCCTGCATCAGTGATGGCGAACCTGTTTGAAATTAAGTTCCATAAAAAATTCACATACCACAGTCTCTTGTTTTTTATCTGTCTGAGAAGTAATGGAAAAATTAAGGCCGAGAAATTCGTCTTGAACACCATAGGTTCGTTCGCCATCCCTGGTCTATAGGACAAAAGCCCGACATGATGCATTGCTGTATTCATTTATTTTTGTCAAACGTACGAACAAAAGCGATTAAAGCAGTTTGGTCATTGTCCTTTTCTGGCTTTCCAAGAAATCTTTGATAAGGTCCGAGTTCGGATCTCTTTTCTATAATGGTGAGAGCTTAATGAGGTCTTTTCAAGTAGGAATGAATCTGTCTTCTCACAGGGATTAAGTGTTTCGAAGGTTTCTTTTTCCTGTTCCACAAACAGACATAAGAATCTTAAAACGCGCAGTGTACAGGGACGAATGCACTGACCTCTGATGATTTAAGTTCGCTTATAGCGACCACGCGTTAAAAATTAGCGTATTTTTTATATACTTTTAAGGTGGCGTCAGGCTGCTTTCCTTCATTGCCCGTCTTTTCAAAATAAAATTCTCTTCACGGATCCGATTGTATCTTTGATGCAGGAAATTGAATATTTTTATGGTTGCAAATTCGTCTGGTACCATCTGAATTAGTTTTTATTTAAAGAAAGAATAATTTTGCATTCACCGCAGTAGGAATTCAACTACTGGGATGGGGAAGGTGTGGTTGAAATATAAAAACGTATGGAGAACTTAAATTTCAGAGAAAGGGCAGAAATTTCTACCGGGAATATGTAAAAAATGAAAGCATTCTATATGGAATTTCCAGGCTCCAGTTGATGATTAACATTCCTGAATTATCCAAAAACAGTCCAATAGTTTGGTAGATCTTAATTTAAGAGCAGTTTCACTTCATGGGTTGATTTTCCTTGTTTATCTTAATTTCTTAAAGCTGTTCTTCTAAATGAACTGAATAAGATTATCTTGTAAACAAGTAATCTAATACAGTTCATCATCTTCTCTCCCTCTTGCTTGTTTGCTTTTTGTCTGACGGTTTCTATAAGATGTTATTTATAGAATCTTTGGTTTGCCAGAAAGCATACCGTACGATGTCATCCACTTATGCCTTCTTTATTATGTAATAATTGTGGATACAAGGAGTACAGCATCATATCCAATCAGTTCCAAGCCTTATCTGCTAGTTGGAATTTTGAACAATGTCTTTGAGTCGGACATCTTGGTGCATAAGACAAGTTGCATACAAAAAATTGATGTAGAAAATGTGTGCATCCGGCTGGTAAACGGATATTGCTGTTATTACTGCTCTGTTAACCAGGAGATAAAAGAAAACTTTGACAAAAGTAAACACCCCCAGTCGTGTATACGGGCATCTTTGAGGGTTCCTGTCCTGCTTAATGTTTCTCTATAATGCACTATAGTTGTCTCAGGAAAGGTTACAAAGATCTGACCCTATCCACTATCAGTATTGTGCGCCATTATCTGGTAGCTAACGTCTTCCAGAACTCATCAATCAGGCCGAGTAGTCAGCACTGCAGCCATAACGGGATGCTTAAGGTCTCTTCCTGTCGAGTTTGAACAATGTCGCCACCTCACCTTGATTATCGGCACTGATGAAGTGTCGGAGATGTTGCATTAGGTACACTCTTAGAGAAGTCTGCGTAATTCTAGAAAGTTCATGAAATTGGACAGCAGGTGGAAATCAGTGCTATTGATGAGTTAAGTCATCACACATGGGTTGAACTAATTTATTGAGTGAGAAGATGCATTACGTTGGAGGTTCCCTTTGACATTTTTAAGTACTTGGGTTGTCCGCTGTTAATTGCTATTCCAGTGTCTGTTTGTGGTTTCAATTGTGATAAATGCTTTTCAGTTTGAGCTGCAATAAAGATTGATTATGCTTGTATCGAGAAACACGTGTTAGTCTCTTGGGTAGAAGTTGTGGCTCGAAATTTTAAAAGATCTACGAGATCTAACTGTCTCCTAACAACGATTACTTTTTTTTTTTTTTTGAAAATTCCATGGCTGAAATGGTGGTCTATTCTTCAACTTCCTTTTAGCTTTATTAGTCATGGAATTGCTTTTTATTATTTCTTTTTTGACATTATCTAAAAAACGTATAAATTAATATGATCAGAAGGATGTCTCCCAATTAACGTTTAATCTTCTCTGTAAATTGTCAACATTTTTTCGGCATATACTCTCAGATAATTTGTTTTTATGCGGTCTTAAATAGTAAGTGGCTTAATGAACTCGGTAAAGCGAGTACGCTGGGGCATTACAAAAACATAACTGCGTGCATTCACTGTTAGCGGAGAACATTCTTTTCCATCCTTTTCTTTTCGTTAACTTTAGCATTAGTAGAGGCATATGATGCAAGCTTATGCAGCATCAGCCAAAAAAAAAAAAAAAACACTCCTATTTCACCCCAACAAAATAGGCAACTCATACACCAACCATTAAGTTCAATTATTACTGTAAACAAAGGTTGATACCAAATAAAATATAATCTGAAAACCAGACCAGCGCATGGTCTGAACTGTAAGCGGAAATAGCTCGGGAGCGTGTCACACGGAACCGCTCATCCGTACTCAGGACAACAATTTCAAAGAGAGGATGCATACGCATGCCTCTGTCCCTATTAATAATATTGTTGTCGGATGAGCAGATTCGCAAGCTCTCGAGCCACTTACGGTCCCAGACCCCATGCGCCCGGTCAACAATAACCGCATCCTCTGGGGAGATCCGATGCTGCTTCTCCCAAAAATGCTCGACCACAGCAGCTTACCATAATCCGCGACTTTTATAGCATTTAGGTGCTCCCCCAGACGATCCTTGAACCGCCGCCTTGTTTCACCTACATAACATTCCTCACAATCTGGGAATTTTATCATATATATGACTTCGCTGCTAAGATCCTTTGTTATTGGACCTTTTACCTGGGACAGGACTGTATGCAACCTCTGTCCTGGAAGTTGCACACAGCGTCTCTTATAGCCGCTTAACATTCTAGTTAGACGTTCAGTAAGGCCCGGATAGTAAGAAATGTATGCAGTGGCCACAGGTACAAATGGTTCCCTACGGTTGGACATAACCCTTCTATTATATCTGTCCAATATCCTCTGGGGGTAGCCGCATTTCTTAAGGTGACGATTTGTTGGAAAAATACAGGACCATGCTGAGGAAATGTCGCGAGCTAGGCCATAATGTCTATGTGTCTGCAATTCTGCCCAGACACGATAGGAGGGATTATATGTTAAGAGCCTTGTGGATTAACTCAAGACTTGAAGGAATCTGCAAGGCTTTAGGGGGTAAATTTCTATCAGCATGGCCCACACTTGTAGGTAGAAGGAATTTGTTTTGTAGAGACGGGATACACTTAAACAAAGGTGGTGCAAAAGTTTTTGCCAGTATTATTGAGGATACCTTAAAGGCTCAGGGAAACTGCTAGTTAGGGGGGATGTGGGTAATACTGACACGCGTTTATCTGATAATATTGGTCAATGTAACTCTTGCACATACCTTAAGAGTTCTTATCTGTTACCCCAACTCGACGTACTATCTAGATGTTCTGGGGGCAAAGACGTTTCACGTGAGCGGGTAGCTAATATCAGGGAAGAGAGCCTAAAAAACTTCAAGGGTTGCGTTAGGGTTGTTAAATATACAAGAACAGTAAATCTTAATTGTTTATACAGTAACGTTAGAAGTGTCGTCAATAAAATGAGCGAATTCGAACTTCTGGTTAAAACAAGTAACGCGGACATAATAGGGCTTACAGAGACGTGGTGCCACCCGGAAATTGGGGATGATGAGTTTCAGTACGGCTTGTATAATGTATTTAGGAAGGATAGAGTAGATAGAAGGGGTGGTAGGGTAATGCTTCTTATCAGAAGCAGCCTGAGTGCGACGATAGCTTTCCCGGATTCAGACATTTCACATGCTACTATAGAGTCTGTATGGTGTGAGATAGTTGGAAACAAAGGTACAATGCGAGTAGGAGTAATCTACAGACCAGGTGATTGTGAAGATTATGACAAAAGCCTCTACATGCAAATGGAATGGGCAAGTAAGCGTCAATGTCTTATTATGGGTGATTTCAATTTGCCTCTAATTGATTGGAGTAAATGGGAAGGAAACTCGACATGGGGAACAAAATTTTTAAATCAACTAGATGACTGTTATTTGTATCAACATGTCAGGGAAAGTACTAGAGAAAAGAATATCCTAGACCTCATCATCACACATGAATCAGATGACATAACAGGGCTGACAGTAGAGGAACCAGTAGCAGGAAGTGATCATGGAGTTCTACGGTGGATGATGACGAGAGAGGTAGCAGAAGTAAAAGGCAAAGGAATGGGTTTTAATTTCAGAAAAGGAAATTACGATGCCTTAAGGTACTACATGGCCTCTATTAACTGGGTAGATATCGCGCAGAGAATGAATACAATTGAACTGTGGTACGCTTTTAAAACATTAATCACAGATGCCTTGAATGCGTATATACCATTAAAAAAATACTCCACGAGAAGGGTTCCAAGTTGGATGAATAGTGAAGTTGCCACATTACTTGAGCAGAAAAATGTGGCATGGAAAGGTTACAGAGCAATAAAAAGTACTGAAGCCTATAACAGCTACAAGGTGATCTGTAATAGAGCCACAGAAAAGGTTCGACAGGCGAAGGCAGTTTATGAGAAATCACTAGCAAACAGAGCAAAGAGGGGGGATAAAGAATTCTTCACATATATAAATGCCAAGAAGAGCAGGACAAACCAGATCGGACCTTTACGTAAGCGAAAGGGGATAGTAATAAATACACCAGCTGCCGTTGCAGATGAACTCAACAGTTATTTTGCATCGATATTTACAAATGAAAAGCCTTTTGTGGCAATGGGAAATTGTGGGAGCGAAGTTAAAAAATATGTAATTAATGATATTGAAATTTCGCAAGATTATTTAATGAAAAAACTTTCAAGCCTACAGACCAGTAAGGCTCCTGGAGTTGATGGAATATACCCTATAATCTTGAGAGAGGCGGCAAGCGAGTGCATTGAACCACTGAGGCTGGTTATGCGAGCATCACTAGACTCTGGGGAGATTCCCTTGGATTGGAAAAGTGCAAATGTATCTCCCATACATAAGGGTGGCTCTAAAAGTGAAGTGGGAAATTATCGACCTGTCAGTCTGACTTCAGTAGTAGGGAAAATCATGGAGGCAATGATCAAGGGTGGAATTCAGGATCATTTGGATCGAATTGAAATTCTCAAGGATACTCAGCATGGTTTTGTAAAGGGAAAATCATGTTTAACAAATCTGGTTCGCTATTTCGAAAGGGTCACTCACGAGCTGGATTTAGGGAATAATTTCGACATTGTTTATTTAGATTTCAGCAAAGCTTTTGACTCAGTCCCACATGAGCGGTTGCTTTATAAGCTAGAACAGGTTGGAATCACTGGGAAAATCCTTAGATGGATAGAAGGATGGCTTCAGGGCAGGAGGCAGAGGGTTGTGATAAATGGCTATTCCTCAGATTGGGTTGATGTAAGAAGTGGGATTCCCCAAGGATCAGTATTAGGACCACTGTTGTTTTTAATTTTCATAAACGACATTGATGAAGGGATAGAGGGCGTGATGTCTAAATTTGCAGATGATGTTAAAATTGGTAGAGTAGTTAATGATCACTGTCAAGCTGAGCTTCTTCAGAGAGACCTAGATAGACTTCAAGAATGGTCAGAAAAATGGCAGCTGTGCTTTAATCCAACAAAGTGTAAGGTATTACACCTGGGAAACAGTAATCCCAAAATAACTTATTCACTTGGTGGAGTTCAACTAAACCCAGTACTGGAGGAAAGGGACTTGGGTGTTACGATACGGTCAGACATGAAATTCTCTGAGCATTGTAAACAGGTTGCAAGGAAGGCCCATGGGGTCCTATCGATGATCTATCGAACTTTTGCAAGTAGAGATAGGGACGTGATAATCCCATTATATAAGGCTTATGTTAGACCATACTTGGAATACTGTGTTCAAGTATGGAGACCGCACCTAAAGAAAGACATCGAGCTTCTTGAAAGGGTGCAAAGAAGGGTAACTCGCCTGGTGAGATCGGCAAAAGGGCGTCCTTATGAAGAAAGACTTCGAATATGTGGGTTGCAGAGTTTGGAAACTAGACACCTTAGAGGAGATTTGATTGAGGTGTTTAAGGCTCTGAGAGGCATCAGTAAAATGAATGAGGACGAAATTTTCAAGATTATAAATGATGCTAGAACTAGGGGACATAAATTCAAATTACGGGGGGAAATGTTTAGATTGGACTGCAGGAAGTTTTATTTTAGCCAGCGAGTTATAAATTACTGGAATAAGTTGCCTTCATGGGTGGTAGAGGCCGACAGTTTGGGGAAATTCAAAGGTCATCTGGATAGTACTTTCGGGTAAGGGAAGCGCATAGGATGATAGGATTAATTTCCTTTTTATTTATTTTTTATTTCATTTTATTATTTTTATTTATTTATTAATTATTATTATTTATTTATTTATTTAATTTTTGTTTATATCATTGTTTTGTTCGGATTTTTTTTTTTTTTTTTTTTTGGCTGGTGCAGCATAAGCCATAGGCTTTCTTGCACCATACGGCCGTTACTAATAGGTCTGCTGTGACTCGTCTAATTTCACATTCTCTATCTGGGGATAGAGAATGTGAAACCATTAGTGCCTTAACCACACTATTCATATGTTGTCTAGCTTGTGCTGAGCTATAATGGGTGTATTAGCCTCTACATATTGGGTTTTTTTTTTTTTTTTTTTGAACACTGAAGTTCTAAGCCTAAGACCCATCCTAGAAACCAATACATTATTTGCCTATTTTGTTGACATGAATTTTCCCAACCTCGGAGGCCTTTTTCAGGATATTCTATTTCATCCCCCCCCCCCCCGTTCGTTCGAAATACTTGTCCAGCTGAGCCTTAAACTTATTTAGGCTATCAACTTCCACAACAAAGGATGGAAGTCTGTTTCACCAACCAACTACCCGCTGGCTAAAGGCAAATTTCCACACGGCTATCCTACATCTGTCTTTCCTCAATTTGAATTTATGCCCTCTCAGGTGATTATTCTGAACAAGAGGAAGAATCCCATGCTCAAACCATTCAAGGCTTTATATACCTCAGATCACCTCGCCGGTGCCTAGTTTGCTTAATTTGCAAAACGTAAGCCTTTCTTCGTACCAGCAACCCTTTGTTCCATTCACTAATCCTGTCGCCCTTCTCTGTACTCGTTCCAGCAGCTCTACATTTTTTTCAAATGAGACCTCCAGACCTGTATACAGTACTCAAGGTGTGGCCTGACCATTGCCTTATACAAGGGAATAATCACCTCCTTATCCCTGCTAGAAAAATTCCTGTGTATCATTGACAAGACACCATGAGCTACTCTTGCAGCCCGTCTGCACTGCTCAGAGAACTTCATATCTGCCTGCACAATTACCCCCAGCTCCTTTTCGTTCTCTACCACTGTCAGTGTAGTACCACAGAGTTGATACGTTGCTCTGGGGTTACTGTTTCCCATTTGTTTTTTTTTTTTTTTTTAGGAGCATTAGCAACTAAGGCCATATTGCTCCGGGGATATGCGGTGGTCATTCCCTGACCTTTCCGTATTTGGTGGTCACGGGCTCGAACCACTGTTTCCCCATATGTAGTACTTTACATTTGTCAATGTTAAACTTCATTTGTCACCTCTCAGCCCATCTGCTCAACCTTTCCAGATCCTGTTGCAGCAGCATAGCGTCAGTAGCGTCCTTAACAACCCTGCCGACCTTTGTATCGTCTGCAAACTTGGACATTAAGCTTGATATACCATCATCAATATCATTTATAAATAAAGAAAACAACAATGGACCCAACAATGAACCCTGAGGGACTCTCCTAATAACATTAGTCCACGAAAAGCAGTGTCCATTGATTACCACTCTCTGTCTTCTCCCACTCAACCATCCTTTTATCCATAGCAGCAATTTGCGTCCAATGCCACACTGCTCCAATTTGTGCAGAACTCTTCCATGTTCAACAGTATCAAAGGCCTTTCTAAGATCGAAATATATGATATCAAAGTTATTCCCTGCATCCAGTTCCTTTGTGACCACATCATAGTATCCAATCAAATTGGTCAGGCAAGACTTCCCCTTAACAAAACCATGCTGTGTCCGAGCTATAACTGAAGTCTTGTCTAGATGATCCTGCAGTTCTTCTTTAACCAGTGCCTCCATTAATTTTCCTGGAACAGAAGTTAAACTAACACGTCTGTAATTACTTGTGTCAGCCTTTGATACTCCTTTGTGAATTGGTTTCACATTTGCACATCTCCAGTCCATGGGTACCTCCCCTGAATCCAAAGAAGCTCTCATAATTATGGCTAAGTGTTTGCTTACTTTCTTTAATATAACTGGATAGATCCCATCCACCCCAGGTGCCTTTCTTATGTTTAACTTCAACAATTTCTCTCCCACTTTCCTCTCAGTTATTACAAAATCATCTAGCTCACTGCCAGAGTTTAACTCGCCTCTGGCATTCCCCACCCTGAATAACTCCTCATGTGTGAATGTCGATGCAAAATATTCATTTAGTTTGTTAGCTACCTGAACAGGATCATCAACAGTTGACCCATCGATATCAAGTGGACCAATGTGATTCATCCCCTTCCTTCTAGAGTTTACATAAGTAAAGAACACTTTGTTGTTTTTCTTTGCATCCTTTGCCAAGGATTTCTCATTATCTGCCTTTGCCTGCCTAACCTCCTTTGTAACTTGGTTACAGATCAACTTGTATCTATCATAGGCTTCTCTGTCACATGTTAATTTATATGCATCCCATGCATTTTTCTTCTCTGCCGTATGTCTCATTAGTTCATCTGACATCCATTTTGGCATAAACCTTGAACAGCATTTCTTAGTTGGTATGTAAAGCCTAGTAGCTTCCAAGATAAATTCTTTGAATGCTTCCCATTTTGAATTTGCTGTTGGTAACATCATCAGTTGGTCCCTCTGTATAGAATTTAAATACTCTCTCAGACCATCGTAGTCGCCTTTACGAAAGCAATACCCCTCCCTTTACCCCTAATGGTAGTTACCTCTTTGAGTAACTCCCACTTCAGAACACTGTGATCACTGCCACCTAGTGGTTCATTTATCTGCAGATTCTTAATGCATGAAGAATCAGTACTGATAATCAAATCTAGAGTATTACTCCCTCTAATTTCCTCCCGAACATGCTGATGTAGGAAACAATCATCCAATAAATCCACAAAAGCCTTGCTAGTGTGTGAGTGACCAACCCACAAATTCCAGTCAATATCTTGGAAATTAAAATCCCCCATTATAACACACTCTGATTTACTGGCCCACTCTATTTCCCCGTACCGTTTCTTATTATACTCATCAGAGTCATTAGGCCTATAGCACACTCCTACTCTCAGTTTTGATTTCTCAATGCTTATGTCACACCAAACTGACTCGACACTGCATTGTCCAGTGATGTCGATTGGCTTCACTTCTTGGATTTTGTGTTTCTTAACTAATAGCATAACCCCTCCTCCCTTCCTATCCTTTCTGTACACATTGTACTCTCCAATGTGGCTCTGGAGACAAGCGCCGGAAACTGCAAAAGCAGCACCTGATGCCTTGTTAATCGCGGCACCCTCATAATTTTATGAACCCTGCCCCAGAGGGGTTGAACAGCGGGACAGAAAAAAAAGAATGTTCTACTGTCTCACGCGCTTTACAATATTGACACTCGGTGTTTTGAGTATCCCCGGAACTTATCTTTATTTACCTCTACGGGCAAATGCCCGTAAATCACCCTTCAAGCTAAGTTGCTTCTTGACGCATGCCCTATACGTTTGTGAAGATTGCTAAACATCTGGGTTACATCTAAACTATGCCATGCTTGGGGATTCTGTATTGGTGGTTTGCGTATATGTCAAATAGTTTCCAGTATATTTCTGAAACTTTTAGTTTTCAGATATCTAGATAACCTAGCTATAGTTGCCATAGATATTTGATCCAGTTTATAAAAAGTCCTATTAGTTTCACCCAGCTTTTCCTGTGCTTGTGGTACATGCATTCTTCAAATACTCTACACTCCCAATAACTTTTTCCTTCCTTCCCCTAATGGCCCTTCCGTTTCGGAATCCTCCGCGCTCAACTCACTCAGATCTTGTATGGTGACATTATCCACCTCTGCATTTTCCTTTTTCCCCTCCTACACATTTTCTTCTCCGTTTCCTCCCCCCTTCTTCTGACCTCTTGCAATTTCCATTAAAGTGGAATTATCTTGTCTCGTGTCTAGACCCTTTCCCCTCCTCTATTCCTGTTATTAAATCCCCTGGTTCTACTGAAGATTCCCTATTTTGGCTCACTGTGGCTTTAGAATGACCATGTTCTTTCCCTCTTCCAACCTCTCTTCATTTCCCTTTCCCCTCTAATGGCATCTGCATATGATCGAGCCGAGCAAGCTGTCCGCTTTGTGGCTTGTTTCATCACATTTACTGCATGCTTTTGGGCTATCTCTGCTAATGTGCCAAATTTCCTTACAATTAAAACAACGCCCTTTCGTGCAATGTCCGAGCTACCACATTTCAAACTTTTTTTTTCTTCTACCCCTCAATAGTTCAGAAGTAGTTGGTTTCCCATGACGTAAATAATATCGGAAACCGGCTTTCTCATTTCCATTTTCACCCTAACTTTTCCCGTATATGTATAGTTCTGGGAAGCCTTCCCACGCATGCGTATCTATTCTCATAACTGTACCGTATTCTTCCAGTGATATATTTTTTTCTTCAAATAGATATTCGGCATTTAAATTGGATATCGTTCTATAGTTATGTACTTTCTAATAATCCCCACCAAATGGGGGTGTACCATTTGGTTTTAAAAAGGAAAACCTCTCAACAGTGTCTCTAGTCACGCAATCCTTGCATACCATTTGGTATTTCCTCATAGGAAAGAGAATAAACCCCTGCAATCTCGATAAATTCGCACATTTTGCCAGTCCTTCAATCGCTTGTTTTGGTTCATACTCTGTGCCTAGAGTGAACTCCAAAGTCCTCAAGTATGAAGAAGCTCATAAAAAAGAAGAAAAAAAAAGCCTATCGAACAACCGTGTCCCACAGGCACTTGATCCACCCTGGGAACTTATTCTCAGTGGGCACCACCATCCAGACGGCATAGTTTAAGCTTGTTGGCTTATTCATTGGTGGATGAAAAGTTAGTGCAATACCTGATATCTCGTTGTTGACGGTAGCCGAAATATGAGATAAAATCAAGTCACTAGTTAGCTATAAAGCCTAAATAAGCTTCCAGCTTAACGTGCCTTTTTATTTACGTGCCTCTCTCTTTTATTATCACTTCGTTCAATTTTTCTGTCAAAAGAATGAACGAATACGTAATAAAAAAAAAGCGCGTACTTTTGGATCTGATCACGCTATCTATCCAAAGCAATAAAAACACAATTCTTTTATACATTTGCTCTTGCTCAATGTTATCCTGTGTTTATTATATCCTTTATACATTTACGCTCGTGGCTCAACTGTTATCTTGCGTTTATAATCTGATTTGCAATATCGTTAAACTCGATAAATTAACTTCGTTTTGTTTGTTTTAATAGCATAAACTCGATTCCTGTTTGAGACTTTCGAATGATATGACTTATTTTTGTAGATTAAAACTCGAAGCCAGTATCGTGATGTTGTGGTGGGTTTTGTTTTGTTTTTTCTGGTTCAAGCGCTACTATGGCCAAATTGCTTATAATATCAGAACAGTGGTTGAAGAATGTATGTGTTATTCGCAACAACAAGTAAAATCGAGCCTTCAGAGCTACGCCATTTATAGGCCTGCACCTGCATACTTTGCACTGTAAAGTACCCCTTCGAGGCCACTCGGTGAACCTAATTTAGTTCGTGATTTAATTATTAAGAAGCAGCCAGTGGCGAGCAAGATCACGAAATATATAAATGGACAAATTGTGGGAAAGCGAGGATGGGCTCTATAATGGCAGCGATATTCTTGCTAGAGCATAATTAAGATAATTATTACAGGTGTGGATAATTGTCTGGGGTAATAATAACTTTTATTAAGCCTATATTTTGTGAAAATGTAATTAAAGCATTAAAGGCAATCATTAGGCCTACATTATGCAATGCGGACTTTTGCTTAAGTTACATAACTGAGAATTTTGCAGGTTGCTGTGCACACTCGTATGAGGAAGCATAAAATAAACATGGAAAATGACACATTAATACACAATGCTCTTCATTATGTATCACAAAGCAATTTAATCAACATTTAAATCTTTCTAACAAGGCAGGATTAACGATTTTTTATTATTTTTTTCACTCTATTTGTCTAGAGATTACGCGCAGTACATGAGGACCCCTTCACCTTACATACAGTGCCCCCCTTCCACCCCCTGTCTACTGGTAATGCATCAACGGCTAACCAGCCGTAACCCAAGTTTTGACTTATTTTTCTGCTATCTCGGAAATGGCTAGTTTCGTGGAGCCTGCAGAACAAGGTCTTCAAGGTCTTGTATTTTCCATCCCTCAGACGATTAAAACCGGTCATTTGAAAACCATGTCGTCTGTTTGTTCTAATTGCTAGTTATCAATCTTATAATAGATCAAAACCAGTTGGAAGAGGCCATAATTTGCCTCTCTCGGTTTCCTCCTTCCCTTACCTACCCGGAACATGTAGGCGAGTGGCTTTAACCCTATGTTCGAAAAAGATTTGAAGGCGTAAGGTTGACCGGAAGATCTTTACTATTGCATGCACGGTTCGTGACTGTCTCTCCGCAGGGAGGGCGTGGTCTGGAATCATTAGGGCGGTAAAGAGTGAGCTGGAGCCCACCCTGAAGCCAGAGGCTTCTCCTACATATTTTCTTCGTTTTGTTTGTTTCTCTGGTCTTCCGCCACATTTCTTCGGCACTTGTTGATTACAGGACACCATCTATCTTGCTTGGCAAGGCACTGTTACTGCGTTTCAAGGCCTGCGCGCGCCCATACGCACACTTCAGTACATTCATTTTTTAAATGGATAGCGAGGGAATGATCCTCAATGAAAGGAGTTTTATGGTTGCACATATCTGTGCAGCGAAGTAATGCAGATACCTTTCTGTTTATTGGTTAATAATATTCTTATCAGTTCGATTGCAATGTACTGCTGAGTCTCCAGCAACCCTGTGGTTGCAGACTTTTACTACAATGTCATTTATCGTACATTACTTTTCGGTGGGGCTGTTCTAGCTGGATGCGAGCGATTGCATGCTACCAAATATGAACTTGACCTCCTGACTCCACAGTATGTGGTCCACCCGAAGTATAAATAGAAAATTTCTTTTTCCTAATCTTTTATCAGGAACAAACCATAGGGCAACCCCCCCCCCCCCATACGGTCATCCAGATAATCAAACAGGACTCTCCACCCACCAATGAGCCAGACGATGGCGGTAGATAGGACAGGCCTCTAACCTTTATACTCTAAAAAAATTAGAGCAGTTGAACATTGTATATCTCAAATAAGTTTATCCTTCAATTAATTGTACAAACTTTTCTATCATTTGTTTAAAACATTTTATGCTAATCACAACCCGGATGTTATCGGTCTACATACGAAACTTGCACTCATCAACAGAACCACTTCTGAGTCACTACAGAACTTGCATATCACGGACCAACAAATTCCTTTGTCTTTTCGCGTATACTGTGGGCATTTGTCTGCCGATTGTATCTCGAGGTTTATGAGCTAATTCCCTTTTATTAACGATCCTTCTTCACTGAGCAGTCAGGAAAACTAAAGCGGTAGACAACTGACATTCATCGTTCTGGACTAAATGAAGATATGTGTAACTCCTTCGGATCAGACGATAACGAATCGCTGCCATTCCAGTCTGTTGTACATCATAAATTAGCTTACAAGCTATAATAACATGTTAAATTTCGATCGCCAGTAACCAGTCATCGCTGAAAGGATAAAACACGTAACAAGAAAGATAACTCAACCGCATCGTTAGAGAAATAAATCCATCTCCAGTGATAAAAAACCCTATTTTTCATTATTGAAAACCCAATGGAAGATGAAGCCATTTATTGTTGAAAAATATTCCTGAAGAGTTCAATCGTTATTAAAACGTATTTATGTAAACATTCTTGCATTTTGATTTCAAAGGCATCGTATATCCTGATGAAGAATGAAGGCCAGCCATTCTCTAACCGTGTCTGAATAGAGAATAGTCTTCATTAGAATATGGGGGTGGCTACTTGAAATTTTGAATTGACGTAGTTTCTTTGGAGATGGGTGTTTTGAATAACAAATCTAGATAAGCCCAAAAGTAAACTATAAGATAGGAACCCAAATGTGTATATTGGCTGGCAAAAAGCTTGGACCTTGACGACAGGGAGGCCACCGTTCACTAATTCAGTACTAGGCTTTTTTCTTTTAGTTTCTCTTAGAAGTAACTTACCTAGCATTTTTCCTGAAGGATAAGATTACTGTAATTGGTTATCACTGAACATGTAAGAAATGTCTCGTGAGTTGAATCTGTTAGGAACTCTTACATGACCTTGTTTTGACTATGAATTTCACTGACTTTTGATTAACAGAAAATTCAGAAAAAAATAATTCAGCAGATTGAAAGGGTTTCGGTGGAATTTCACTCGAGCTCACAAAGCGAACTTATTTTTTTATTTTTATTTATTTTTTTTTTTGATTTGGTAGTTGTTGGCGCATCGGCTTCTGTGGCCATATTGCACCTCCCAAGGTTTTTTGCAGTACTTTGATCCAAGCCCGAGGCGGGAATCGAACCCGCGACCTTTGGGTTGCCGGGCAGGTACTTTACCCACTCGGCTAGCCCGGTCGGCAAGCGAACTTATAAATAAACCTGTTTCTTAATAAAAAGAAAAGTCTGTATCATTTCAGCAGCTGTTTTCTTAAGTTGTTTTGCTCTTGTTTCAAATCGCTGAACTCTCGAGGGACTTGACCAATTTCATTACGATTTCAGTAGCTGCAAGATATTCCTTTCATTATCTTGAAAGATTAGCGCATTTTCCAAAAAATGCCCAGTGTATATGTGAACGCACGCGCTGGTATGTGAATAGGTGATTGATATCCTATTTTATCGCTTCGTGCTTTGTTTTCTGATCTCTTCATATTGTTCTCCTCTCCTCTTCCATCTGTTGACTTAAGTCGCATCCTGCGAGATTTGTGAGTAATTATCTACTTCCGTTATTAATAAATCAAGAAGTGTTCTTTCTCTTTAATCTTCTTACCCCGGCAAAGCCACGCTTTCAGGAAACTTATTATATTAATAACTGCAATAACTCTTCCTTTCCCGACCTCTAAAAACTTTTAAGGTCGGCAAAGTTTTATTTTACTTTGCTGTCAAGTTGTTTTAAATTTTGATTTATTCACCATTACCTCAAACCGTAGAATACACGTATATTATATTGATCTCATTCGAACCTGCTATGCAAGTATTAGATAAAATAAAAGTTGGTCTCCTTTTTCTGGGTCTTCTTTTAGAGGTTGGAACTCCTTTAGGTATAGATGGCATCTTTCATATGCCATTGCATGCTCTTTGAGTTCATGAAAGCTTCGAGAGCTAATTATGGAGAAGATTCTTCTTTGATAATCAGAAGTGATAGTTTTCAAATTTTGGTCTGTACGATTCAACTTATTCTGATCAACCAGTTGAGACTAATATTGAATATCTATGAATTTTGATTCAAGCAAACCTCTGGATCACAACTTATGAAATTATCCAATAGCTCCGTACAACGAGGAAGAGTATTTATAGTCGCCTCCATAAGATTGGAAAACTAAAAGTTTCTGGGCTTCAAGGAATATAACTTTTAGACCTCTGAAGAGAAGGTTATCACTGGAAGGAGCTCTGAATCGTTTTATTGAACCTTACGACGGGACTACAGAGTTTTTTTGGATGTTATATCTGAAGACCTAAAGCTTTTAGAAAACGTCCATTCTTCCAATAAATATATCAGAAGTAATGAAAGCGAGAAATTTGTCAGATCTTATTAGAATATCATAAAATTATAGTTTGGCTTGAAGTAATCTAGTCGACTGGGTCTGTCTTCCAGTTTTAAGAGGATTTTATTCGTGACAGTTGAAAATTTGTGATTCTTTTCTCTTAGAAACGAACGTCGTGAAGCTGTAAATAATGACATAATTACCAGGTCCTTGAAGAAGAAGGAATTCATTTAAGAGTGGATAATGAGCAGTGTAAGGAGGAAATCCAATATCCGATCGAATTCCTCAGGTAGTTTGTTACCGAGCCGTTCTTCCACAACCTCGTGATTAAAATTGGAACTAGTGCGATCCCTGGCGTAATACGAATACGAAAATCAGCTTAATTAACGACACGATAAGTATTTTAAAAATATATGGTAACATGCACGGACTTCTTTAATAACTGAAGAAATTACAAGAAAGAAAACGTACTCTTTTTGCCACTTGTCACTTTATTCATCAGATATATAGAAGGCTGCTAGATAAAAAGCTTTTACCATGACTGGAAGCAAAGGTCAAACAATTTATAGAGTAAATTTTACCCTATAATCATATATTTGGGAACGGCCAGTTGTAAATTGCAATGTCAACAGAACAAGGGCAATGGTCAAATACTTTCAGTATGAATGTGAAATTCTTGAAATCGTTCAAGGGTCAATATTTAGCAAAAAATTGCTGTGTAGGCGTGGGTGGATGTGAGTGCGTTTAATGGGGTGTGTGACTTGCATGAGCGATCCATACTTTGAACAGCCCTGACTTCATCTTGTAAACGTACGAATGCGTTGAGGTACAGAGTTAGTTGGCCAAGAAAGGAAGACAAAATATACCGAGCTTTCCTCGAATAATATGTTCATATTTCTGTCTCTTTGGCAACATGCATTTTCTATTTAAAAAGGCCCCTACCTTTTGGGAATCCAACAGGCGAATTAATAGATACTCTTAATCTTCAGTTCTGATAGTCCAAAGTCAGTTCTTGAACGCATTTCAGATATCCAGAAACAACCGTTAGAATATCTCCCAGACAGTGATCCTGCTGCTAACAACCAGTGTTTAAAAAATATTTTTAAAGTCTCGGACACGCTCATTTAAGGACTAAACAAATATACCCCATCTTTTTGAACATGATACCAAAGGAGTATGATTCTGGCACGATACACGACATTGTTTAATGGAGTTATTGTGGACTGTTGTTCTTATATCCTAACCACTGGAGTCAAAAAAAAAAAAAAAAAAAAAACCTGGAAGAACCAACCCATCTGTGACATATCAACTCTGACCTTTTGTGAATTATATTCTTATTTATGTAAATACGATTTCTACAGGGATTCTGTCTGTTATGCATGTTGTATTAATAAATGTTGCAAAAGTTGATTTATTTTTGCACGAAGGTAAATAAGAGTAACCAAGTCCTTGATGAACCTCGTATATTATTTGATAAATTGCGTGTCTTTCGATGATCAAAAGGCTGTTTGCCCACGCGATAGGCACCACGTCATTAATAATTAAGTCAAGGAAACGTTACGTATGCAAGAAACATGGAACTGCCGGACTGAAGCTGTATTAGTTTTATTAAAAGAGAGAGAAACAGAGGTATTGAGATCCAAGCAGTAGCTTCAGCAACCATGATAAAGGTAGGAAGTTGTAATGTGCAATTTCACTTCAGACAGCCCGTTTATCTCTCACTCAATTACATGTCATATTTAATTGGTTCTGTCAAAACATCGGCATGGAAATTTTTTAAGATTTTAAAAGATTCTAAATAATCACCGAATTTTGAAATGGATCAGAGCTTCTGCACCAAATTTATAGTAATATTTCTGTAGAGGGAATGGTATGAAATTGGTACTGAACTTAGAACCATCCCAGGGGCCAACAGAATATGCGTTGACAATTTTATCTGTATTTTTATTGTGGATTAATGCAAAAACATTTCATTTATGACGATTTTTGTAAGGGGAAGGAGCACTGTGAATTCGTAACTAGACGTGAAATTGTACCATGACCAACAGAACATTGGGTTGAAATTTGGCCGCTATTCAACTTCACGTTCTAGAGTAATACGCGAAATATACTTTTCATTTATATGAATAGTTTTTTACATGAAAGATCTTTGGCTAAATGATATTGTTGAGTTCAACTTTCCATCTTAAAATCGTTTGTGCCATCGAAAGGTTTTTATTTTTGTAAGAGTTCTTTGGTAGATGTTTTACAAAGAAAACTTGAAACTCGACACTTGCTCTTCCATCTGATTGGTTGCAGGTCTAATATGCTTTCGCCCCTCGTGGGTGGTGTGCTAACCAGTTTGAGACCTAATATACCTAGACGCTGAAGTGTCCATCTCCCTTAAGCATCGCTGTTTATCGTTATTTTCATATACTGTTACTGACAACACTTAGGGGGAGACTGCATAACAAATGTCTGAGGGCCGCACGAGGCCTACGGATCACCAGTTTGACTTACCTTATTATACGAAGGAATGGTGTACAACCTCTCAGATACTTCGGAAACAAAAAGGCAGGAAAGTGATGGAAATGGATTTATTCATTCATCTGAACCCAGAAAATGATTCTTCCCATGGGGGTGGGGATATGCAGGAGTGCTGCATTCATCCTATCTCAAGAAAGATGTTTTGATATACCATCGAAATTGCTACGATTGAGGAACAGCCTTGATGGTCAATGCCCAAAACTTCCACAACAAAGATCAACCCTCTATATTACTCCGGCAGAGTGTTTTACAATATTGAATCATTGCATTTCGAGGAATTAATGATATTTATTAATGACATAACTCAATGTGCTAAAAAATTGAAAACTGACAACACTCTACTCGTTTTCAGAAGTTCCGATATTCATAAATTTGGCCTTCACCAAAAAGTCAAAACCTTCCATAGTTTCGTGGGTTATATCCGTTTGGGGGTTAAAGTATTCAAGATAAGTGAGACGTGCCATGGTTTTGGGTAATTAGTAACATTTTCCAGAATGTTTATTACTTTATGCTCAGCAATTTACATATTCAAGAATAAAATTTAAAATGCACCCAATAAATAAACTTCGAAATGAACTTGGGAAGAAAAACTTGTACGTCTTACTTCTAGGTCACAATACTGTTAGTTAAGTATACATTAAGACAGCGACCACCATGTGATTTTTCTTTTTGGACGATGCTGGAGGTGAAAGTGACGAAGCACTTCCCTAGACAAGGAATTGTTCTTTATTAGCTAGTCTAAACCCATTTCAAATGAAGTAACTTCAAAATGTACTTTACGTGTCAGCCGGAAGAAACATAAAAACAGCGACGAACCCCATAAGAAAAACAAAAAGAAGACACGAGCTTAGCACTCTTTTACTCAAGTTTCATGTTTTCGAAGTTAACAAAATCCCAAGTATTCCACTGTGTCCAAAAGAAACAAATGAAGTTTTAACACAGCTCTAAAAGCGTCGTCCAGATTTACACATGGGACTTACTTTTCGCTGGGGTATTTCTATGGCACTTTCTCTCTCTCTCTAGCTCCTCCTCTCTTCTCATCTTCTCCATCAGGATGCTTCCTTTCCTTTTTCTTACTTGAAGTTCCCATTTTTTTTTTTTTTTTTTTTTTTTGGACTTGCCACAATTCCCAAAGTGTGACAAAATTCTTTTGTTCGGATAACTCGACATCTACTGGAATAGTTAGTGCTAGCAAGCTCGTGAATGCATCCACGCGAAGCCCACTTTGTTGTGCGTTGCGTGAAATGTAGCGTGAAGTCTAATGCGGTTCGGCCTTGCACGGACTCGCTACTCTTTAGCTACAATTAAATGGAAGTATGTCAGAGAAAGTTTTATCACGTACGCACGCATGCGCTCAACCTCTCTCACACACACGCACACTTTATTATGTTTCTCTGGTAATTGTGTCGCTGCTCTTTTAACCGTAAAGCTTTATATCTTAGAAGAATCAATTTACTATGTTAACATCTCTTTCATGGTTATTCTTGGAGTGACACGAGCGATAAAATAGAAAACGTGGTTTATTTACTTTTCATTAAAATCGATGATGTCGTCATAAAAAGGGACCATGCAAGTAACAAACTTATCAGCTTCCTACTCTTTTAAAATAATCGTTGCATTTCAATGAATCCTTGCATTGGCTTCCACTTTCCCCGCAGAACTTCGGTTTTATGAATGCGTTGTTGTTTTGTAATTTTTCTAAAGATTTTCTCAGTCAGACTTTTCATTCGAGTCAATTAAAATATATAAATAAAATCAATTTTCAGCCATTATCAATCCACTGCAGGATGGAAGCCTCCTCAACAAATCGTGTTGAGGAAATGGATCATAATCATCCACGCTGATCTAGTGTGGATTCAGCATGATTCTACGATCAGTAATCATTGTCTTTTTTTTTTCGGAAATTTGTATTTCAAGAGCAGACTTTAAGAATTGAAAAATTATCTGGCAAATGTTGAAAAAATACTTTCAGAAATTTTATTAGAATTGGCTACAACCTTAGCTCTGCCATCAAGGATCGGGTTTTCAAATTATATTAAAGAAAACTGTCTAATTCATTTAAAAAAATATATTTATAATCTATAAACAATCACACTAAAACTGTTTATATTTTATTTAAAAATTTATTTTCCTCGAATATGGTTTTAACGTACCACATTAAGCGAAGTGGTTCCACGATAATAGCTGGATCCGTGCAGGCAACTGAAGTTGCAAAAGAAACCTTCACGAACGTTGGGGTCAAAATGTTTTCTCCCCCTACAGCCCTTATCCAACCACAAACGACTTTCTAATGTAAACATTGCTGCTCGAATCTCCACTCAGAATTAAATGGACATCGTTTTTCTGTTTCAATAAAGTTTTACTTCGATGAATTAAAAGGTCCGAGATGGTTAACGTAACATAGTTTCAACTTAATCTAATACTATTCATATTTGAAATCTGCCATTGTTTTTTTATCACTTCTCGACCGATATTAAAATTTCTCTTGCCTCACCAAACCATAAATAAGTTGGTTACTAATTCTCGCTGTTACATTTTGCCAACTTTCTCAGAATCAGATTTTTCATATAACCATATCATTAGCCCATATTTCTGATATGAGATCTTTAATATCCAGCCTTTGCAAGACCGAATCTTGTACCTAAATAGATCATTTAACGTTGCTTTCATCACTTGCACAGAACTAGATCTAATCTTCCAACGTAATTATCCCAACGGATGTTATATTCCTTGCTGTTCGCAGCATCGCTAGAAGTAACTGGAGTATTAACCATATCGTAAGCTAGCATTAAAAGATCTGTAATCAGGGCAGCGCCACAGTAGGATTCGGGGAAATTTTCACCACGAAACGAGTAATTTGCTGTTCACTAGTGAGATTGTTGGAGTATTTCTCGGATTGCGCTTACGCAGTCAGATTAAGTGCTAATCCTACCACCACGCAAGCTCATGGGCCAGTGATTTTATAGAACATTAAGCTGGGTAGGCCCTCATCTATTACTAAAATGCCGGAACACGTAGTGCGTCTCTAACCTCATTCCGACCATTAACCTTCACAAAAACGGCTAAAGATGCGAATCTGAAAGCGAGCCTTATCGGAACAGTCCCTACTCTTTGGTGTGATGAATGAGCGTTTGAATATCTCTACAGATAAATAAGCCTCCGTGCATATTTTAAGAATTCTTTTTACAGATGTTGGTGTTATATCAAAGTTACGTATGGGAACAATATTAATCAATGGCCATTCGTCAAATATCTTTTCCCCTTAAAGAACATTGCATCGCGTGAAGATCATTTCAACAGCAACAGACATTTGCTAATAATTATCCAAACTGGCCTGTACCAAATAAGACTGGAATAAAACATTGAGAACTGTATTGCACCATTGATGAGTGTATTCTTCGTAGAATTGCATTAAACTCGCTGGACAGAAGATGGATGTGTATAGGAGCAAAGCAGACACTTGTGACACCTTCTGTAACGGTTTATTTAAAATTTTCATTCGTTTTTAATAAAAATTTTTTGCGTTTCAAACTGGATTTCATTTTAATTCCGTAACTCAGTTTATATTGGGCTCGCCAAGTGGATCTAAGCACTGAATCTATATAGTGTAAAGTGTATTCGTGTCTAGCGGCACCGGGGGTTTCCCCCAACTCCGCGTTGCTTTCATTGTACGTGTACCAGTTCACTGGGAAGGCCAGAGATTTAAAAGTGTATGGATTTTGTAAGTGTAGTGTTGTGTTTCGTTGTTCTTCTGGCCATTTAGCCGCTAGACCCCTGCTGGGGCCCAACGTTGTCCACACTTAGCCTCGTGGAGGCAGACGAGGTACCCAGTAGTTGATATTTTACTCTGGCAGGCCCTGCCACCTAGTTTCCTGAGATTTCAGTGGCTAGGGCCTAAAAAAAAAATAATAAAATAAAATAATCGCTGAAAAAGGTTTAAACCGAAAGAGTTTTGCGTGCGCGGTTTGAATTTGGACATATTTTAATTTTTAACATTGTGTGTGGGACATGCGCTGGTGTATAGACAGAGTAACAGTTCACTGTAAAGGCCAGAGATTTAAAAGTGTATGGATTTTGTAAGTGTAGTGTTGTGTATCGTTGTTCTTTTGGGGACAATAGAGTATTGTCCAGTGCTTTTGGGGACAATAGAGTAGGTGTCCCCAAAAGCAGTGGGGCAGGCCCATGCCCCCAGGAGTAGAGAAGCGGGGAGTGGCAGGGGAGGGAACAGGAAACCGTCTCCCCCCTGCCTGGGGATTGGGAATTAAAGGTGAATAGGACAAGGGAGTCCTATTCAGACCGCCATATGGCATAATGCAAGTAGTTCCTGCATTTATGTCCAGTCTGGGCTTTTTGTCACTTGGTTTGTTTGCCTGTACTCATCTTCGTCGGGTAGTTCCAGTGGCTGTGTCTGACCAGGTTCCTTTGTCACTTTGCTATTTTCTTGATCTTTGTAGGGTCCTGTTGGGTCCTTTGACCCGTTTGTGGCCTCACGTTGGTCGGGGTTGTCTTCTTCCGCGCTCATTTTGATTTCCTCTTGCTCTTTGCAGTCTTGTGGGGTGGTCGATTTTCTTCGAGTATGTAATTTACTTTCATTCATTGTTGATGGCAATTTCTGTTCTTCTTCGGTCGAAGACTTCTCGTGCAAATTTGCTGAAAGCCGCGTAGTCGTCTTCTGTGTCCAAGAGATGGTGTTCTTTGTTTTTCGGTATGTACTTTATTTTAGTTATTAGCACGCTTCTGTGTTCCTCATAACACTCACAGTCGTGCATTATATGATGCCATGTTTCAGGCTCACCACAGGTGCAAGTTAGCTCCTCCGTTATACCCAGCATGTTCAATTTTGCCTTGAATGGGCCATGGCCCGTTAGTAAGTAGGTTGCATTTAACCCCGGATTAAACCACGGGGGGGGGGCTTTTGGATAAGTCTTGGCAACCAGTGGTACGAATCTCTTCGTCACTTCGCCTTTGTTTGATGCTGTCCATCTGTCCTGCCACAGCTGTAGCAGGTGAGCCACGATTCTATGCTTTTCTGCTTTGCGGTTGTTGTTTGGTTCTAGGGTGAGCCCATAGATTGTAGTGGGTGTTCCCTTAGACAGGTGGTACATCAGCCCGCAGCGAGTCACCTCCAGGTCCAGTGGGAGGACTCCTGTCAAGACTTGGAGGGCATGCGTGCTCACTGTTCTGCATGCACGAGAGATAATGAGCATAATGCTACGCTGGATTGTGTCCAGGTGTCTTTTATTTACTACTGTCCCTGCTTTTTTGTACCATATCGGGGATCCGTAGGTAATGGCTGGGATGAAAATTGCTTTGTAGTACAGGGACAGGGTTTTTCTGTTTAATCCCCAGTCCCTGCGTGAGACTCTTGCTATTAATGCTGCGTAATTTCTTAGTTTTTCTTTCAGGTGGATGATGTGAGGGGTGAAGGATAAATTACTGTCGATTGTAATCCCTAAGTATCGTATTTGTTTTGCAAGTTTGATGGTTGCTCCTGCTATCTTTATTTGCGGTGGTCTGTGAATGTCGAGCACTCCTTTCAGTAGAACAGAGTTCGTCTTCGTGGGTAAGATCTTCAACATGTGTAGCTTTGCCCTATATAGCATGCATCGATTAGTCACTGTCTTAATCGAGAAGGCTTATTCCAGAAGATTATAATGTGGTACCAAACTTGGCTGATAGAAATCGCTGCAAGATTTATAAAATAAGAATTAGTTTACAACGTGTCAAGCGTCCTAGTCCATGGCAGAGATGAATGTAATACATTGAACAAAAAGTACGTTTAGAAGTAGGGATGTTGTGGCATCAGAAAAGACTTAAATCGAAATAGTGGGAACCCATGTAAGTTGAAAGCTTCCTTTTTAGGAGAAAGTGAGCCATTCAGCTAATGGATGGCTAAAACTTAAATTTCAACCATTCATTAACTTAAGTGCTCCAGTGAGATGGTCGGATTTCATAACAATTTCCCCAACTATGTGACCAAAAACCAGTTATCATGGTGTGTTATTAAGTGGTGTTAATCTTTATAAATAACCCCGTTCGATATCGATCATTTCTCTCGATGTTCTTGGTATCTTTGCTTATACCACCATTTCATAACTTAAACGATTATCGATCACATTGAGGTCGGGTAAGTGTTTTGGCCAGCTTAATGTGGTGACACTACATCAACCTCGTGGGTAGTCTTTATCCATCATTGACGCAAATGAGTTTCAAATAAGCGTGTGTTTCGCTCTGCATTCTACACTTTCAGAGAAATTATAGTGTAAACCATAACCAGGCCTCGTTGTGTTCGTCAATTTGCACTATACCTTTCATCATTGTCAAAGTTTACATCCAGTTACATTCAACAATGAATTTTTCGACTTGAACATCCCTTCTTTGACATAGAAACAAACTAATTATATCTTCTAATCCTCAATCAACTAATCTGATCGCATAGGGTCAGAGGAGTTTACAAGAGAGAATACAATAACAGTACCAAATTTAGCAGTCATGTGGGGCTTGAACCACGGTTAAACTCAAACATACGTACTACTGAACTCTTTCGTTAACCACTCAGCTACTTCAAGCCTTCTTATACACTCATGAAGCTAAACATTAACTACCTCCCCGTCTCCACTAGTAGCCGCATCCCATAGAACCCAGGATTGACATAAACTACCAGCGCAGCATATATATATAAGAAGAACTCTTTATTATATACAGAAAGCACATTGCTGTATACAACTCCCTTCATGGCTACAAGCCAGGGGTTTACATAAAAGAAATCACACAACATAATAAACAAAACAAAAAAAAAAAAAAGCATTGACTCCTGAAAGGTTTGAACACTGGAATGATGGATTCAAGACATTGATGAATAGGTCTCCGGGAGTAGGTTCTAATGTCCTCTGACGTGGTCCTGGGAAGGAAGTTGACAGAGTACTTTCTGCCTATATTCCTTGTCGACTGCGAATTTGTAGAGGTCGCCGTCCAAGGACTGTCTTGCAGCATTTGCGCAGGTAGGAACCGATCAGATAGCTTTAACCAGTTTGGAATGGCCTGTAGGATTGGATTAGCCCTAAGGCTTGGAACCGGGATCCTCCATCCGCAGTTAGCCCAGAAATCTGGTACTGAAATAATGCCGATCATTAAAGACGAGTCTTCTCTCGTGAATGATGGCAGGAAGACGTCTGGTGTTGAGAGCTGCCGCCATCTGGGTGGTCGTCCTTGGTGTAGGGGAACCAAAATTTCCATATGGTCCACTTCAGTAACCAGAATTCCCCCGCGAAAATCCGTCTAAGATGGGTCGTAGCAGTTGAAGTCCAGACTTCGGCTCCATAGAGTATGATCGGATAAACACATATCTTAATATATCTGCACCCAACAGCCTGGTCATGGACGTGCATTAGTTGTTGTTTAATCATCCACCGGAGTTGACAGAACTTTATTTGCAAGTGGTCTATGTGCGGTAGAAAGGAGAGCTTTTGATCAAAAATAACGCCCAGATCTGTATGTTGTTGGACGGCAGAAATCGTGGATCCTCTTAAAATGGGTTGTACTATTGTTGGGCTCCGTTTGAGAGAGAAAATCAACTGTTTTGACTTCTCAGGATTGATTTGAAGTCCGAAACCGAAGAGGAAGGCCTCAAGTTTCCGGATTTTCTGAAGGATTAAGGTATGGATGTATTCAGCAGTGTCTACAGGGGTGATGGGAGTGAACAGTCTTATGTCATCAGCAAAGGTGAGGATATCAGTTCAGCCTGTCACAAATGGCATGAGAACAACTGAGAACAAGATTCCGGACAGAACCCCGCCTTGTGGGACTCCAGCTGTAATAGTCCTGGTATAACGCAGATTGCCATCGCGAACAATAATGGTCCTGTTCTCCAGAATTCTCTGAATAAACCATAGCACGTCTCCATCAATGAGGTAATGCTCACGTAGTAGCCTTGCCTGCCAACGCTTGAACGGATACGGAATCAAATGCTGCCTGGACGTCGATATACGTAACGGTGATTTCCGAACTGTGCTCAAATGCCTCGAGGATCTTGGTAGTGGGTGGTGACTAGATTTGTAGCGGTGGATCTTCACCGGGTAGCATAGTGGATCTGGGGTAGCTGTTGTGGCATAATTTGGATGGTTAATGTTCTCAGAAGAGATTTCTCAAAGAGCTTTAATAGGCATGATGCAGAGGAAATTGGACGGAAGTGACTGGGCTGAAAAGCAGAGCTTCTTTTCGGCAGCGGTCTTACTAGATAGAAATGTCACATAGGAGGAAAAAATTTGAGTAAGGATCTTGGTAAATAACGATAGAATAGGATCAACAACAAATGTACTGAGGCATTTCAGCATAAACTGAGGAATTCCGTCTGCACCTGATGCGGCCGTAGGTGCTAAGCTATTTATTGCGTCGATCAGCTGGTCTTTGGTGAGGGGAACTGAATTTAAGGGGTCTGTCGAAATTGGATTGATTGGTAATTCCATTGGTATAGTGGATTCTGGCTGAGCAGCGAACGTTATATGGTCGAGCCAACTGCCCATATTGAGTGAATCAATGGCGTCCTCTGATTGGATTCTGTGGAAGGGCTTCCCCTTATTTATGGTATCCTCTAGGTGAAGTTTTATCGCCCCCTCTTGTTCCGAATAAAAAGCGCTCTAGCTCGGGAATAGGCAGTTCTGTCCGAGCCAGAGTTTTTCCCAATTTTGTGCAAATTCCGTTTAACGTGGAAACGTTCAGAGACTTTTGGATTCCACCAGGCCCGTGAAAGCTCTGTGATGGTTAGTTTCTTCGTTGCAGCATAGAGAGAAACAGTGGCTATCCATCTTGTCATCAAGTCAATCCCGAGTTCGGGATAGCATTCCTCAAGGACATCCCATGGGATTGCTTGAGCCCCATAAACACACTTTTCAGGATTAAGGTATTTGGGCGCTGTAATTGCTTTGGTTGTGACTTTCCTTCTTCCAGAAGTGATGGGCATTTCTATTTGCACAGAGAGAATGATGGGGTTATGATCAGACTGTATGTTGCTTGTAGGGTTTTTATTAGCCACACAATTTGCTGACACGAACGCAAGGTGTAATGTGCTTTCGCCCCTCGTGGGTGGTGTGCTAACCAGTTTGAGACCTAATATACCTAGACGCTGAATCAGTCTCCTCTTGAGGTTTCCCTGAGTATTCGGGAGATTGAAATCCCCACACATGACGTGTTTCAGTGATGAATCGAGATGGCTAAGTAGCGAACTGAGGAGTTCATCAACTACTCGTGCGTCTGGAACCGGCGGGATATACACTGCAACAATGTCGAGAGAATTTTTCTGGCTGTTATTGTTTTTAGGTTTTAACGTAACTAGAACTGGCTCGATACTGATTGGAGGATAGAAAATACCTGCTCATTGAAAAAAATTGCAACTCCTCCTCCCCTCCGGTTTTCTCTAGACGTGCACACCATCTGATACCTTGCAGGCCAAGTAGAGGAAAGTTTCTTCATTAGGGTCAAGCCAGATTTCTGCGAAGCAAACCACGTCAATTGAACTGGACAGCGAGCTCCTCAATTTCATTGTTTATTCCTCATGGATCGCACATTTTGGAATAGGAGTTGGAATGAAGCTGTTCTCTTTACCGTGGCGAGGGATGTACGCGGTCTGATGCGTCGCTGGTCTTCGATATGTTGAAACCATGATAGGGATCGTAAAATTCGGGGAGTGAGATGAGAGATTTTGGGTAATTTTCAATGACCGTTGGGAGCCCCTTTTCCGTGGGTATGTTAAGGGCGAAGCATGAATTTACCTTGTTTTTCCTACGGCTATTCCTATGGGGAGTAGTTGGCTTGCTAGCGGAGAGTAGAGATACATTGTATAGTCAGAGTCTGGACATCTCAGGAGCGTTTATGAATATCACTTCTTTTCTACTTCGTGCTTCATAAAATGGCCTTATGATACTGCCGAGGGGCCATTTTGTGCACGTTCCAATCATTTCAAACTGACTTCTATCACAATAGATGCGAAAAGAAGTATATGCTGTGCTTCGAGTGTTCAATCTCTGAATCTTTAATTGTAGTTCCTCAATCAGTACATCTGTTACAAATTGATCTGACGTGTCTTGGACCAAACGTGAGACAAACAAACTGCTGGAGGGGGGGAGTATGGGTCCATTTCGTTTGAAGGGCCGAAGCTTCGAGACTACTGCGGTGTCCATCCAAGTGGTTTTTTTCCTGTTCGAACTGTTTCTACTGGCCGTCTTGCACTTGGTAGTCTGGTTATTTCTCGGTTCGGCACCCATCACCAAGTTGGTCGCAGGCCTGGCAGTGGTTCGGTCTTGTTTAGGACTAGCTGATGAGTGAATTCCTGGGTGCAGTTCAAGGGCGTTTAATGTGACATTTTTATTTATGTACTGATCGTAGCTAACTTCATCACTACCTACTGGGGTAGGTTTAGCTTGAGCGCGTTTAGATATGATTTATTTCTCTCAGAAGAATGTTCAATGAAATTTTCTGTTTCTCTAAGACGAGAGAGTAATGGGCGGCGTGTTCACGACTGCGTGTTCTGGTCGGTTATCAGCTTTAACGCGAGAGCTAGTCGTAGAGAAGGATGCTCGGTCAACACAACCTTTTTCGAATTGAGAAGATAAGGTATCCAGATTTCTGCAAGCTGGTTTTGAGGTCTGAGGACCCCGCAGAGACGATTGATATGCGGATCTCTCCGATAGCATAATATTGCTCTTCAGGTCTATCATCTGGTTTTTCAAAAAACTCATTTCCTTCTTTTCATTATTGCCGTTAGCAAGCGGCTTTGTATTTTTGCTGAATTAAGAAATTAGAGTTCCAAGAGGTGGGCAGCGACCGTTTTCGACTCCTGAGGCTATCCAGTCAATTAGCTATCTTCACGGAGATTAACAATCACCTTGAAACGAGATCAGGTGGTATTATGGCCCGCGTCCATAGTTCAATTACTATTAATAAAAATATTAATAAATAATTACCTGATTAACATACAGGTCAAAGATGAATGTCACCATGTACCTGGTATCCTAAGGATCATATAGATGCTACACATGGAACAGTTCATAGGGAATATCATTCACTATTAAACGTACACACGGAGCACATAGAATTTGCGTCCGCACAGACGCAGGGCAGACAAGTATATATAGCGACACACGGGTTGTGCCTGTAAATTCGCCATTACGAATCCCGTGCAATGTGGAAAGGAAAGGACCTGCGGAGTTTCACGGGGGAATGATTTTCGAGGCTAGGAAGGCAGAGCCAGCATCTCAGCAACCGCAGGCATTGACTGTTCGAAGGCCACCGTAATGAAGGTAGGGCAGGAATGGTCCGAAGAGGAACACACAACCACCCAACACGCTGGGACGAGAATACCACCACTGGTTGACAGTCGAGGTGAACGGCGATTGGCATGTACTGTCCGGGAAAACAGACAGCTCACGATCCCTCAATCAAGAGCATACTATAACCAGGGAATATAGAAATGCTTCCAAACACACCATCCAGCGGACGCTCCTACGGAGTAGATGACCTGTTCATGTGCCCACGTTGACCGACCATCATTGACATCTCCAACTGCAGTGGACATTGCACGACTGGAAAAGAGTTGCTGGTCTGATGAATCAAGGTTCCAGCTTCATCGTGCAGTTGGACGGGTGCATATTTGACACCGAGCAGGTGAACAGCTGTAATGAGATTGCATGGTCAGAGGAAAATAAGTCGGACGGTGTCATGGTTTTGGGGATGTTTTCATCACTGGGTTGTATGGAAACGCTTACATTAACGGACTCCATAAATGCCATCTTGGACCAATTGCTGCCTAATGATCTCACTATTGACAGTTCATACCATCTATCTATTCGAGATTTAAACCAAAAATATCTTCCTTTAGAAGAAACAAGTCCATTCACTGCAGAGGAACTTACTTCAATCCTGAATAAAATTCAGTCAAACAAATGTCCTGGCGATGACCTGATTGACAATATATATTTATCAAACATTTTTATGACCTAAGGCCCAAAATTCTATTTAAATTATTCAACAACTGCTTAAATACTGGAACGTTTCCCAAACCATGGAAACACGCCATTCTTAAGATTTTACATAAACCTGGTAAGCCACTAGATAATGCCAGATCCTACCGCCCCATAACCTTGCTCTCTCACCTGGGAAAAGTGTTAGAGACTAATCGCTAATAAAATTACCACACTACAGGGAGCTACAAGCTCCACATCCTCTCTTCAATACGGTTTTATGAAGGCTTGGATGCGAAGACGCCTTATTAGAACTGCACCTTATTGACAGCTCCACTTCCAAGTACGTTATGGCGATCTTTATCGATTTTGAGGGCGCTTCTGATACTTTATGGTGGAAGAGCGCCCTCAGTAGACTCTGTTCCAATCATTGCTCTCTTCAGCTTTATAAACTTGTTAGAAACTACTTTGCTGATCTCACCGTCATCACTAAAAGCACGAAGATTCACAGATCTGTCTCCCGTAGTTGTCCCCAAGGATCAATTTTGGGTCCCTTGATTTGGAACCTAGTTCTTGATGATTGGCTGCTTAGAACGACTGAATTTTAAAATGTGCAACAACTTGCATATGGAGATGACCTTGTCATCTTGGTGAATGGAAACTCAAGATCTGATTTAGAACTCTATGCCAATAAAGTACTCTTTGAACTATCGTCTTGGTCCTCTAAGAACAAATTGAAATTATCCCCAACCAAATCGAAGATCATGATTTTTAAACACAAATTAGATTATGGCAGACCACCAGTTGTAAAACTTGACAAGAAACCACTTCCATTTGTTGGAAGCACCAAATTTTTAGGAATCGTCATCGACGACCGCTTTTCCTTTACTGCACATATTCAACATCTGTCCGTCAAAGTTAAGAGTTCTACCGCAATGCTGCTCCAAATTACCAGACAAGACTGGGGATTGAACACCTACATCTATTTTATAATGCTTCCATAATCCCAATTACAACCTATGCTGCCAGCCTTTGGTTTAGAGGTACTGCGCTTAAAACTATACAATCTAAGTTATCCACTATTCAACGTTGTTTTCTCCTTAGCCTACTTCACGTTTGCCGGACAGTATCAACTCCAACTCTACAGGCTCTTGCAGGCACTATACCACTTCACCTGCATGTTGTGTTTAGAGAGCTTTGCTTTTACATCCGCAGAGGCATTTCTGCGGAATTTCAGGGAATCATTGTTAACCCTCAGGCTGATCCCAAAACTGAACGAACCCGATGCTGGAATTTGTTAGTGAACACCTGGCAGAATAGAGGGAATTCTACAAAAAAAGGAGCTATTACAAAAAAATTCGTTCCCGACGTAACTGCACTACTCTCATCATCCACCAGAAAATGGTTTTCACCCTCACTGTTTACCTCTTGCGTACTAACTGGACAGGTTCGCTTAACGCAAAAATCTACCAATTCAGACTTTCCAATACAGTCTCTTGTCGATCTGGGCTACCGGAAGACTCTCCTCACGTACTTTTTGAATGCTCTATTTACGAGGACTTAAGAATGGCTCTTACGGCAACAGTACCAAACTTGTGTCCCGGAAGTGAGAAGATACTCATTTCTGTCAACAATTTCCAGGCCCTTCAAACCTTCTGCAATGCTGCTTTTAATCGCAGGCAGACTTTCAACCTCAATATTAATTCAAGAAGTCAAACCTAAAACACATCATAAATCATAATACAGCCTGTTGCCTCGTCTGTCGTCCTGATGACGTCATATACAAAATTGTTGTGGTTTTCAAGAACACGCAAAGGTTTTAACAAATGATGCACTATTATGACTCATCCTTTATCAAGACTCTCTGCAACTAAATTCTTCCTTTGCTCAGTGATACTGTCATCAACCAGTGACTTCTGATACCACTCCAGATTAACAGAATTATATCTAGAACTTGTTCGTGCTGATCTTTATTTTGGATGACATTACTACTTCTGTTTGACAGTACACCTTTTCTCTTTGTGGACTACTTTGGGCAGCACTGCATAAAGATGTGGGCAAAGACATGGATAAAGATTTTATTTATTTTTATTTTATTTTTATATTTTTATTTTGTTTTATTTTATTTATTCTTTTTTAAATTTATTTATTATTATTATTTTTTTACTTTATGCTATTCTCTTCCTTATTTCTTCGTCTTTTGCTGTCCTGTCTCGTGCGTGTTCATGCGCATGCTGTTGCCGGCTTGCTGGCACGGGGTTCTTTTGAATGGTTCCAAACTCTTTAGACATTCAGTGCGTGACTGTTGAGGTTGGCCATGGTACATGCGTAGTTGTGGCCTACCGCCCCGTGGTGTGGACGGACCCTGGGCCGGCTTTCCAGGTAATCGCTTGCCTGGTGACAAAACGGCCAGAAACAACTAAACAACACACACTGCACGAACATAATATTAAACACATTTCTGGCCTGCTACAGTGCTCTGTAACCATCACAGTGTACAAAGACAGAGTTGAACTTTCGTTCAGGCGCCATCCTACATAAGATACTATACATGTCTATATCACTGGGTTCATCATCAGATCCTACCTCAACATTGTACAGACTAATTTTTGCCATACATTGCGACCGTGTATCCAGATATCACATGGCTTTTTTAACAAGACAAGCCCAGCAATTTGCAGGAATGGTTCGAGGATCACGTATATTAATTTCTTGTGCTCCCCTGGCTGCCATATTCCCCGACGTTAATCTCATTGAACATTTGTTGGACGCGGTGGAACGCAACATTCACCAGTGCCTGCATTGCCGAACTCCCGAACGTTCTTCTGCGCAGCTAGTCCAGGATACCTGTGGACACCTTCTGCGAGCTTATGGAGTGGATGCCATGCCGGATGCAAGCGGTTTTCATGACGAAATTTGACCAACACGCTATTAGGTGGGGTGATCATAAAGTTTTGGCTCACCAGTGTAGATGTGTAACTACTTTCTGCAATAGTTAAAATTAGTTTTTAATTAGAGGTATTTCTGCCGCTTTTTTATGGTGATTATTTTATTAAAATGTTATTTGCGAATAACTGAGTGATTATTTGCGAATAAATGATATAAAAATTTAATAATTATAATAGTTAATCTCTTTAATAGTTATCTGGGATGCTCTGAGTTAACTCAATTTCAGATACCTTTTTTGTTATTATAAGATAGCACTTGTAAAGCCAGTTATTTGGCTTCTACGATATTTTACCAGCTAACGGGTACATTAATCGAATTATATCTTTTCTGGCTCACGAAAATGCAGTCGTTTTAATTTAAAATTAAAATGGTTCTCTTCTAGTTCTCATTTAGCAATTAGTGAGGTTCCTTTTATTGCTGAAACAGCGTTAAAGGAAACATTTTGGTGTTTCGCGGGGAACTTTGGCGAAAGCAACATTTAAATTAAAAGAATCGTTTCTATGGACATCATCCGGTTTAGATCAGTTAACGACATCTTAAGTTTAACCAGCCATACTATTTTTGGCATCCAAAGCATCTTTATATCAAGTTAATTATCGACATAACCACAAGACCTTCCTCTAAGTGACACCGTTGCTATTTCTTCCTTAAAGTAACTACTGTAGCAACCCGATAATGACCACACCTTTTTTTGCCCACCGTAATCACGCTTTATTAGGTGCTCATGTTGGCTTCACGTGCAAATGGATACAAGGTGGAGCTGCAGATAGCAGTTAATTGTTCCCTTTGGTTAAGAAGTAAAAAATAAAATAAAAGCGCAACACGTGAATTGAAACATAAAGCGGACGAAGTTGATTACTATTTCAAAACCATTATTTATGGCTGGATCTTAATGGAGTCTTCGATTTTGCCAGCGATGTTTTTCTTCAAATTACTGCAAGGAAATGCGGCTAAAAGTAATGACTCCCATAATTTTAACGAACTGTGAAAGGAAGAGGTATTTTGGCTGGAACCCGAGGCAGAACAACCCAGAAATTATATGCGCCATTTATTTTTGTTGAATCGAGGACGGCCAGATGTGAATTATCTTGGCATTGACAAAACGCCAATAGATTTTTCGTGCCTAGCGTTCATTACTTCTTAAGTGTGTTACAGGGAGTTGATGACATCGAAATGGCCAGCGGTAATAAATTGCCTGGCTGTGTTTAAAGGATAAGATTTCCGTGTTTGATGTCACTTAACTTTTAATTACCAACTGGAGTGGCGCTATAAATGACCAAACCGCTACAGATGACAGATGGCGTTAGTGTAGTAATGTGCGGTTGCTAGTTTAGCAGCCCAGTTTATCGTCTACGTGTTAATACCTAATTATTGGCCATCCATACTAATGCCGACTGTATTTAACTACATAATGAACGTATTAATGAGATCTGGAAGGTTCTCTAGTGGAATGCTAGAATCATGCAGGGCAAGTTTCTGATCGGCAGTTACTCTAATTATTATAGCTATCTGCATTTCCTAAAGTTTGTAAATCATACCACTTCGAAAATCTTTGCATATCACAGCCAAGAATTTGAAAAACAATGGCGAATGAACTCTTCTTTTTTCACCTAATCCCACTAACTCAACTGGAACCATCGAGAGTTTTGGTGATCGACAGGATTGAATCCTTAGGATATTTCCACCCTGTTGGTATGGGTCTTCACGGACTAAATCTCGGGGACCTAGTTGATACAGAGAATTCAGTAGCTCAATTGGTCAGCAACTGTAATTGTGACCTGTGGATGACATTTGGCATTTTAGGTGATGACAGAAAGATAAACGAATTAGTTTAATTTAAAATTAAAGACACGCGATACTGGGCTTAATGAATAAAGTCAAGCTGTGGTACATCGAATATTTAGTCATATGCAAATTGACGTATTTGGATTCTTTAAAGGAACTTCGAAAGTAATTTCGGTAGCTTTAGTGTTTATCCTCCTCCCTTTTCTAAGTTGGCTTGCTGATGGGATTTCGTGGAGAACCCATGAACTTCTCAATCTGCACATGAATGCTTAGTAATTGGATGTGCTTGGTGTTAAGGGCTTTGTATCTTATCTTTGTATTGGGTGTAGCAAATAAGCTTAACTTTCACCCTACAATTTGGATTCGAATATCCGTTCTAATTTAATTTTACTTTAATTCGATTCAATAATAAACCGACACTGCAGTTTTCTTTGTAATGCACTAAATGGTAGTCTCCATGCACTATCAGCGAGTTTGCATTTCCATTTTCAACGTTTTCAGATACTAAAGTTTTCAAAATTGCATCCTTTCAATGCGAAAACATTCACTACAGATTTTACATTCCTTCAAATCTCCAGGTTTTTTTTCCATAAAACACAAGTGCGCGTACACCATTTTTCCCCATTCTTTTATTTATTTACTAGAACATCGCAAGAATTGCATTCCATTGTAAAACGTTAAATCTGCAGCGATCTCGCGAACACGAGAGATTACCTGACTCGCCACTACACCTTCGTGAATTATTCAAATGGTACTTCTTAGTATAAAACTATCTCGCAGGCAGTACTTAGATTTTTCTGATACCTTAGCCTTATAAACATTTCTCAGAGCTCACCCAACGTTGTTTAAGTATTGAAGACCTTTCAAGGAATTTATCAACTAACTTTGCTTTTATCTTTTGTGATGAACGCGATTCTCGAGATGGTTTGATGCGCGCTTGCATATTACATAACGGAAAATGTTAAAAGGAAAAGAATCTCGGATGAACCAAAACAGCCCTCGTAAAATGTCAACAATAAGGCTTCGTTGAACGAGTTCATATGCGTACTTGAGTTCTTCCATGTTTTGCTAAATGACATCCTCTTCACAGTGCAGAGGGACAACAGCTGTCGCCAGTACGATCTTACTAGATTGAAAAGAAGCTCTTTTAGTGCCTTATTGCAAACTTTAAACATAAGTATTGAAGGAAATGAACTACATACAGAGAAATTGAGCCATTCCATTGATGGGGATGAGGCTTAGGATCAGAAAGGAGTAATGAGCTCCTTAGGGTCAACTCTCTCCTCTCTCTCCATTAAATAAATACTTGAGATAAATTACTTTCTTGTCTCATAATCGTATTTCAAATCGGATGGAAACAAACCGTATATTATTGGTTCCTTCGGAAACAAATCGGAAAGATCATAAATGGATTTTTTTTCAGATACTCAGCATTTCTATGGAAGTGAACACTATTATAAACCTGATAACTTTAAAAAGGAGATAATCCATAACATAAAATTATAAAGTAATTGTCTTTTAATATGTTCGCTGGTTTTTTTGAAATATTCAGTGTTTGGAGATGATTCACTGTCCAGTTTTTTTGAAATATTCGATAGCAGTGAATATTTCAAAGTCTAGTTCGAAACCACGTGACTGGTTTATTATTTAAGGGTTAAATATTTCTGTAATGCGGTATATCTAGTTAGACAATTATGAAGCGAGAGGATGTTTGAATTTCTATGCTGTGAAGTCGGGAAATATTGCCATATCTACAAATTAGCATCGTGCTTTATTTAATAACAGAATAATGAATGGATATTAAAACAGCAAGAGAACTGCAATCCTTACTATGTGTCAGATTCACTACAGATCTCATACCATCATTTCCATTGGATCTAATCGCATTTGAACTCCTCAGAAATATCCTCAACATCTTGCAGAACTCATCCGAACTATAGAAATCGTAATTTGTGTAATTTTGAACAAGTTCCTCCTCAGATGAACTGGAGGTTTTATTCACATTTGGCAAATCGGACTGTGCTTTCTATCTGATGCATATTTCTGACACTATATCCCTAAAATTGCTTTTCTGATAGTTAATATTTGCAGGTTTAACCGTTTGTGGCAATGGCTTCAACAAATTGTTTTATGTGGTTGCAATCAGACTCATCTAAATTGTATAAACGGCCACACCTTAACCTCGTGTTCAAACGCCAGGGTAACTTGTAACGTAATGATTGAATTTACCATGGTTCTAGCCCACTTGACTGCTAAATATGGTGCTGTTTTAGTCTCTCTATTTTATAAACTCCTCTGACCCTGCATAGTTATTCCCTGGGATAAACAGAAAATGTAATTCGTCAAGAGCTCTGACAATCCTTCAGCCTGTCCAATTGAAAGTTTCGAATGTCTTTCCATGAATAGTTGAAACTAGTTATATCGTGCGTTCTGTTTGTCATCAATAGGTGGGAATGTGTTTTTATTTAGAGAGATATGTGCCAGATGCTGAAGGTCCCTATGTCTTGTGGAAAATCCACTTTTATCATCAATTGCAATATATAATACATTAAATTTTCCCCCCATTTTCTGTCCCTAAAATTTTCTAATACCAATTTCCTTCCTTTTAAACTACCAGTATTAACCCGAGATGAATGGAACATACCCTTTATCTGCAGAATCCTTCATCCACTTGGATGAGATGCGATTCCATAGCTAATCGTTATTAGTTCAAAGAGCTTAAAGGAACTCGTACCACAGGGGTTTGCCCATGTGGATTTCAAGAGTTTTCGCTGAAGGTTTGGACTTTCGCAGCCACTCACACTTTTGGCAGCCCTCTTTAAATTTGCTGAAAGAGGTTTCGAAATAGTTTCTCGCGATATTGTGCATGATTTGTCTTTAAACTTTTTTCAGAGCACTAACAACGTCCTGCAAGTTACATAGTGGAAAATCCGGTGGGTACTCAGAGTACCAGTTAAGTACCACTTAAGAAAATATTTTTCTTGAAAAACGACTGATAGACGTTTATCAGCTGCAGTGATGAATTAATGGCATATCTTCGTTCGTTCAGTAGAGTACATTGGCTTTACATAACCTTCCGTGGTAGGATATATAGACAGATCTTGCATGTTTTAGTTTTGACCTTGGGATTGCTTCATATCTGCCATAACAGGTTCTCACAGTCCTACAATTGTGCCCACTTCTTCCAAGAAGTATGTGTATTCTCCGCACTTTGTTCCCGATGATATTATTGCATAATGGTGTTGTCGATTGTGCTCTGTTTCTTTCATAAGGATTCATGACGATAATGAAAAGTTGGAAATTGCATTCTGCAGAGTTACTCGAAATTCACTGTATGAGGGACAAGAGTACAACACGAGCTGCCAATCTTCCACACCGCCGCTGTGACAGAATTCCGTAAGAGACAGGCGAAATTTAAAGTTTCTGATTTAATGATCCATGTCCTGATATCAAATGGAGGTAAACAAGTCAAGGCTGAACAAGACTGTAGCTTTTTTATCCATAAGAATGTCAACTTCAGGATAAAAAAAACTTACGTGTTACACTGCCCAGTGCTGTGCTATCCCACCTACTCTGCCACAAATTGACCAACTCTTGTCAAATTCTTTGTCGTTCAGCTTTAACATCGATTCGAGTGTTAATAGAAATTCCAAGGATCTGAGTGGGAATCTGACGAAGTTTCAAGCAATAACATAAGCCTCTGAAAATTACACAGAGCGAGTGGTAACGTCCCAGCTAAAACCTGCAAATCAGTTGTTGAAACTGTTAGACAAATCTTCAAAATACAAGGTAACATTGTACGCTGGGTTGACATCAATTTTGATTGAAATTGTACAGTCTGCACCCTATGGAGAATGGAACCAAGCGCCAGCAGCATAGGCAACCGTAGGGAGAAACAGAGTTATAGTATATTCTTAAACATCTTCTAGAAAAACCCCACTCAGTTCTAGAAACTCTGACAAGAGCGCCGGTGAAATTTCTGATCTTAATTCGCAGATTGGATAAATGAGGGAGAAAATTTAACTTGCTGTCAATAGTTATTCCCAAAAGTTTAATTTCCGTTATTAGAGGTATTTCTGTATTGTTTATTTTAACTCTTGGTGGTCGACGAACGTCCAATTTAGAGCCAAGGATCATAATTTTTGTCTTGGTAGAACTAATTTTTAACTTATTTTCAACTGTCCATTGTTGAAGATCAGATAGAACTTTCTTAGCAGCAGATATTTCAATTAAAAATCTTGAATTGCCACTGACAAGGAGTGGAAAATCATCCGCATATGCGATGATCTTCACGTTGTCAAAGGTTCGGGTAATCCAACCTTGCAAAACAAAATTCCAGAAAAGTGGTCCCAAAATTGGAGCCTTGAGGACACCCTCGAAAGCCCTGACGCGAAACTTGTCTGTACTTAGATCTGACGGTGATAAATCTGTTAGAAAAATAGCTCTAAAATAAAATTACTGGGAAATTCGGCATGACTTAAACGTTCGAGGGCACTTTCCCACCAAAGGGAATCAAAAACACCCTCGAAGTCAATAAAGATAGCAAGAGTATACTTGAAACTGGAGTCTTCAACAGAAGAAATGAAGACAACAAGGGCGTCGTCGCAGGACCGTCCAGGAGTGAATCCGTATTGATTAGGCGCAATTAGTCCCCGTTCCAATAAAAAGTTGTTTAATCGCAGAGCAATTAAACGTTCTAATAGCTTACCAAGGTTGGCCAATAAGACCTCGGTTTCTGAGGGGACTTGTCTGGTTTCCTAATCAGCTTGATAAGGGCAGCCTTCCACAGATCCGGGAAAGTTCCAGTATCTAAACATTTATTGAAAAATATACTGGGCTTAATCTTGGCAAGTCGTATAAAAAAGGTACTCTCCAGCATGTCCATTCCTGGGCTTTCTCAACTTTCACTTGTTTTACCGCTGTGTCCAACTCGATGGCGCTAAAAGGCTCAGAGTATTGATAGAACGAATATTAGTGTGAAAAATCAGAATCAGAGCACACATTGTCCTGTAGAAAAAGATTATCCAGAATAATGTTTACAGAATCCGCCCAGTTAGTGGTCTCCAAACCATTGTATACGATCGATCCATCACTTCTTGTGTAAATAATTTATTTCTTACAATTTTATAAAGTAGCCCCCATGGGTCTGCATTAGCAGAGTTGTGCACAAATTCTATCCATGTTTCCTTCTTTCTGGTAGCAAACCGAGCACACAGATACTGGAAACTGGGGAACGAGGAGGTATGGAGACCGAGAAAGAAATTGCCAGATGTTCACTAGTTGTCCAGTTAGGCTGTACAGTCCAATCGTTGATAGCTAGATTACAGAAGGAATTGGCGCCTCCGTAGCCAGGTGGGAAGGAGCAGCAGCAGTGCGTAGCACACGCTTCTTGATTAGACCGGGGTTCGAGCCCGTCACCACCAAATACGGAGGACGCGGAAAGGTCAGGAAATGACCACCGCATATCCCTGAGCAATATGGCCTTAGTTGCTAATGCTCCTCAAAACCAAATAACAACAACAATACAGAAGGAATTTGAGAAAGTGATATCAATGTTTGATTCTCTGGAGAACTATGGTCTGCTAAAAAATCTTCATGTTATTATTAATAATAAATTCTTCCAGTAACTGTCCTCGAGCATCAGAGCGTGCACTAAACCAAAACTTAGACTCGGCGTTCACATCCGCTGAAATAAGGACATTGAGGACCCAGAAAATTCAATGTGGATTTTAGATAATATAACGAATTGTTTAAATCTTCAGACAGTAGACTGTCTTCATGACGACAATGATGAATCGTTACCACCCTTCAAAATGACAGTATCACTTAATGCCCGTTTTTAGTTGGTATTAAAAAAACAAACTTCCTTCCTCAGCCAATTCCTTATTTTTGAACCAGGAACAAATAAAATAATAATCAGGCAGCTGCCCTGTTGCAGCTAAGCAGGTCTTCCTGCCTTTATCCATTTGCAGATGCAGCTAGTATGATCGATATCACGCACAAGGGGAATGCAATAATTTTATTACTCGCAGAATTCCGCAGATCAGTGACTCCTGATTTCTCCGTACGTTCACAAAAAACAGTCAGGCCGAGACACCAACTCTTAAACACGATGTCTCAGCCTAATACCGCCTTTCTACACGTTTTCTGAGTATGTCTGTCTAAATGTAAATGACTTCTCGGCGCATATTGTCCCAGTATAACTTTTGAATCGGATGATTGTTTTGAATTACGTTGTATTTGAATTATCTTAACACCTGATGAGAACACAAACAATACACCCTGAATTACAACAGTTTGCTGTTGCTAAGAATTTATGCCAGACAATTAAAAGTACGAAGTGTGTAGACACGATATAGTTATTCAGGTATTCTGTGGGATTTCCTGTTTATCTGGATGAAAAACCGAATTTCCGAAGTTGAACGAGACTGTCTCCTACATTGCGGCAAAAACCCCCATAAATATTCCCTCCGGCTTCAGAAGGGATGGAACCGTGGCCTCTTCCAATCAGTGTGAAAAGAAATAGTTGTGACCACAGTGCCACCAGCGAGGGCGTGTTATTTTCACAATGATGAAACTTAATATCTTTCATTTAAGCTTTTGAGCTCTGAATTACTTAATGGCTAATCACCTGCAAGCTTGTTAATAATAATGACGTAGGTGAGCAAATATTCCATACCTCTGTTATTAACTGTCTAATCCATGCTTATATAACATTGCAGACATGATGGGAAGGTGAGCAGTAAAATTGACAAAGAGATTAATCATAATCTCTTCGTCACGTTATATATTAGATAGGCAATTAGAGCGTGAGCAGAAAAACTAGTTTCTCCGGGCTATGAATAATTGTTCTTATAAACATGCAGCCCCTGTTTTTGTCCAATACAAATTATTAACGTAGAGAAAGATGAAAAGCAAACAGGAAAAACGCATGGGCTTTGACTGAAGGAAGCCGTCACAAAAAAAAAAGAATCCCAGATGTATGGAAAGAGGAAAAAAATGGACGTGTATCAGCTCCCTAAAAATCAGTGAACATAAGGGAACTTTCTTCACCGGTTTATCGACAGGTGCTATCTTTAGATATTTAGCTAAGAATCCGTGTGAATCCGAATTCCTACCTCCTGGCCAGGAGAAACAGTAGAGAACTTATATTTATCGGAAATATACACGTTTCTCTCTTGCTTAGAGATTATTCACGTGCACTCTCTGATAATCGCGCCGAAACTTTTGTAAAATTCTGCTGAGGAAGGGAGGGGGATGTTGCTGCAATCCGCTTATCGCCCTGACCTGCATATGCTACGTTGGAACGGGGCATGCGTCGCTGGATGCAGAGCTATGAAGAAGTACTGCGTAAAACATTTTCTAGCTAGCTACATGGCACATGATGAAAAAACTATAAAGGAAACAAATAGTTACGCTTGGAATTCTGTAAAAAGTCAACTTCGAAACAAATTCATCGAGAAGCACCAACTTTCAGTGTCTTGAAGCTTCAAATCTTTGCTTAAAATGTGAATGGAAATATATCTTACCATCATTTGCTTTATGGAAAGTTACGATTTTTATTTGATGGTTCTTTGAGTTTGCATCATCTTTCAGTGGTTTGATTCTGTCGTAGACATACTTCAGTTGCAGACATACTTGAGTTTCAGACCTGTAGAATGATTTGCGAAATAATTTCTTAATCATGCCAAAAAAGAGGCAGATCTTAACTTCTTTCCAACGTTTCAATTAATTCAAATTCCACATCCACATCTAAGAGAGCAACTTCTTAAAATTATAGATAATTTACATGAACCTAGTGTAAGAAATTCATCACAGATTTTAAAACTTGGTCATCGTCCATGTATAAATACAGAAATGGTCCGTTTTCTAGCTGTCGGTGAAACTCCATTAGAAATTTAATGCTCAATGTTTTTAACATCCATATATGGAAAAACAATTTAGATGTACAGTATAATAGTACCTTCTGTACAGCGACTCCAGGAACATAAGTTCCTCTCCGCCAATTTAGATGTATACTATGTCATGACACTAAGCGAATTGCATCTATATGTAATAGACTTAATGCTGCACTGGAGTTGGACTTGGTTACTTAGAATAATCGCCAAGGGAGCGATACGAACCTTTATTGAAGTATCGAATCCGGCCACCCACATTAGACAGAGTGGAAAATAATCCACTCAGTCCTTTCAGATCACCATAAGTTACCGAGCTTTGCTCACTGTCCATTAAAGCTAGATCAAAATCCACATTCTTGTATACCTTATCAAGAGTTCTCTCCTCTTCCGATTGAAATAGTCTTCCCTGGGTCATACTCCTAGTATTTCTAACTACGCCTAGATATCGATTAACAGAATTCGGACTGCAACCTGTGCTCGCAATTTTTCATACAGTCCAAATCCCCCAAATTGTTGCTGTCTTTCAAGTCTCTAGTCAATTCCAGACTCATTTTGAGTCTTATCGTAGCTGTACAAGGGGCTGTCTTTAAGGGCAACCCCAAAAATCACATCTTCCCATTCCTTGTCCAATACTGTTATTTCCGCACGTTCAGAAGCTCCAGCATTTCCTTGATGCTGAAGTTTCAGAGTCTTATCTGAATTTCTCCTTACGTTTAGTCTAACTTCCGTTTTACCTTCCCTTTCTTCTGCTCCCTGTTTTTTGTTACTGCTACCATGGAGTCTGCACCAACGTTACTTTTAGATTTCACATTTGTTATTCCCAGTCACTCCTTTACTGCTTGCTGTAGCCTGACAATTGCCCAAAGAAAGGGACATCCCCTCCATTATCAAATTATTTCGCTCATAGCTTTCAGGCAATATAATTTACTGATGAGGACGTATTGTGTGGCGTATACTCCAAATCTAAAATAAATATCAACTGAAGAGTCCCACTGAGGAGGCGTTAGAATCTTCTTCCACCTTCTGTACCTTTATTCAAATTAAATAGTTATGGTCTCCACTACTTCCAAACAGGTAGGTAACACATACAGTACAAAGAAAAATGTATATAGGAAATCTACTTCCTAGGAGATCCCAAAAACACACGTGTGGATCAATTTTAACCTCCTCTAGAAGATCCAACAGCTCCCTATGTAATAGCATAGGCAGCCATTTTTGCTATAAGCAGTTAGAGAATATTCCAACTGCCCAAGTATTTTCACTTCTAGTATCTTTTATAATTAGTGGACTTGGGAGGATAGTGATTATAACCATTAAGCTACCCGCGAAGCTATATCAGTTATAATTCGTAAAATTGTAAACGTTTTCGCAGTTGGCCTGCTTTTGTAAAAAATTCTAATTTTCAAAAAAAAAATCTTTATAAAAAGAAACATTTTAATATTGAGTATAACTCTAAAGGGATATAAAGAACCATCTCTCTGGGGAACACTTGCACAAGTTTTTGGTATGTGGAGACTGGACAAAACACACGGGTAGTATCGTTCCAAATTCTTGAGTAAGGTTGCTGATGTTTTTCTTGAACGGATGTCTTTTTATAACTCAGCTGCTATTCCAAAACATCCTGTGTTCAGTTCGATTCATATTAGTTTTGAAAATAGCATATTCACCGCATTATTCTCCCGAAATCATTTTTGTGACATTTGACGTAGGCAAAGCAGAATTGTTCGTGATGTCTCAATAGATATCGGCATCCATGGTTTCATCGATGACAACCAGAGAGAGTCCAGACCATGGAAAACAGTTCATTCCATCAGACTGACACTGCCGAATTTCATTGGTGGTCAATACCATCTGGTCAAAACTGTTCTTTGGGCATATTCTTTGTCCAATCGCATACTGGAGGTTGATGCATTACTTCCATGGGTAAATCAAGTCTAAATATTCACAAATAACATTCTTCGGTGGAAGAAATCTGTTTTAAAACCAAAAGAATATGAGATTTAAACGACACATAAAAAGTGAAGATTTTGTAAGAATACAAAATTGGAAACTGTCTGTGAGAAGCTGAGGAACAGAGTGTGTGCATGAGGGAGGGGAGGGAGGAGGTTTTAAAGGAGAAAAGAAAGATTGCAAGTGAAAAGTAAAAAGAGTGCGATTTGAATAAATACAAAAACTACTTCTCCCATTCCTGGAACTCCATCTTCTTTTCCTTATCTGTTCTTCCACGTAGAAATCAGTGGAATTCAGTCTTTTGCCTTCGGGAAAAAAAGAGATGAAAAAAGTGCATCGGCACGTAGATCATTAACGTCAACCAGCCTTAACGGTGGCCAAGAAAAGTGCACGAACGTGCCTAACAGAAGAGACAGAGAAATGCTATCGTGATCAGGTTGCAACATAATTTCCGAATAAAGAGAAGTGTGTGATTAAGTAAGCTGGCATTCACTCAGCCTGTCTAGTTATAAACCACGCCCGTGAATGTAATGGATAGTTTTCCTGAAACCTTTCTCTACATTGCTAAGCGGAAATTAGTTTGTTGCTTGTCGCACATACCGGAAGAAAGCTTCATTAACGGGTCCAGTAACTTCCTGTAATGACATACAATCTCGCGAAAATAGATAGTATGTTCGTTACTTCCTATGAATCATTCATAGGCTGGCGTCGTGAATGTCATAGCTGTAGGAAGTTCTTATATTTCGAAGTCATTAGCAGGAGTTGAATGGATGGTAGTTCAAGTGGGGGATAAGCTCTAATAAATAGATGGTGTAAAAGGGGTCACTTTCCTGAGATTTCCCCTTCCTCTGCTATCTACTAAAATGATCCTTTCCTACATAATACGACTATGAAATATCCCTAATTGGCTTTTGGTGCACGTACATTGCTGATGTTGGATGTCTTAAGAAGATGGATCTGCTTTTAGAGAAGAATAATCGTTGAGGAAGGTGCTGACTGCCTCAGCCTGAAACAGTACCGTTTGTATGAAATCCTCATAAAACCGAGACTTTCCTGCTCAGGGAACGAAGGGGTGTGTTGCTGGAACTTCCGAAAATGCAAATTACACAACACGAAGCCTGTGCAGTTAACTAAATCAAACCCATCAAGCTTCGTCTTGTTGGAATTTCTACTGAAAAATATCTTCGGATAATTGCAGAAGAGAAATAATTTGTTGGGTTTCGTTTACAAAGTTTGAATCTAATTTTTACTTACTCTGAGTTGCCGCTGTCTATTAATTTTTTTTCTATAAATTCACAGCAGAATCTTTCAATGTAAAGAAGGCCTCAAATATTACAAATTCAATTGTATTTTAAAAACAAATTATAATAAAAGCGCTGCCTAGGAAATTGAATCGTATATTCTATCTGTAAATTCCATTCTATGGTCTGTTTTTCTGGATTAGAGGCTCCACTAGCCGCTTCCATAATCGATTAATTTCGCCATCTTGTGAAAAAAAGCCCAAAAAAAATTAATTCCTCTCTTATCTTCACTGGATTCAAACCACGCCTTTGCCATATGGTGCCGAAGGACACTGATTGCAATCACTGTGCTACCCCACGAGAGTATTAAAGTAGTCGATGGGAGTGAAAAGAAAAACAAGCACGTTTCCATGAAATATGAGTATTCAAATAAATAAATTAATTAATAATAGCATGATAATCGCTTGTGAACGTAATCACAGCTTCAATGGCTTGTGGAAGACTATATACTAATTTCTGTTTCTGATACACAGCGGTTGTATTGTGCTCCACTCTTTTAAATAATTCTTGAACTCCAATAATAAAGTGGAGTAAGGACAGCGTCATCACGCTGTCCTTTCTCTAATTTTGCATTCTAGTTCATTCCAAAGATGTTCCTTTGAATTAGCGCCCGAACTCTATGCTGCCCTCAGGGGTCTGTCCTGGAGCTTCTCCTCTGGAATCTGGTGCTCTATGATTTCTTGAACACCAAACTCAACAATGTACAGACCCAGTCCTATGCAGATGACTGTCATGTTCTTTTCTGCCAATAACAGAGCCCAACTAGAAGCAATTGCCAACCAGGCCATCTCCACCCTTCAAGCTTGGGCAGAGCATAACCTAAAGATCTCCCCAGAGAAAATCAATGACACCGCAATAATCTATTGTTATTCTCTTCAAACCGTGCTTTCACAATCCTTACTTTGACATGGAGCATTGTCATGCTGGAAAGCGTAAGGGCCACTTCCATAAAATTGCCACAGTATAAAGCATACAATTGTCCAGAACCTCAATGTCGGATTCATCATTCACGTTTCCATGCCACGAGAAACACCTCCAGATCATGACACCGCCTTCCAACAGCACAGATGGAACAACACACACACACGGGGTAGTAACGTTATCCATACATCCATCACACCAAACGATGTCCATCAGATTGGAGAAACGTAGCTTGGCTCTTCACTCCATAAGCCCTTCCATTGATCCACATTCCAGGTTTTGGTTGCCTTGCACCATACCAATCAGTGATTGTATTTGTCTTATTTTTATCAAAACGTGTGGGTCACTCTCTTTCCTGTAAATTCGTGGCATGCAGCTTTCTCTATGCTGTGAAACTGCTTATATAGAAAGTAGTTCCACGGTATAGAGAAAGCCTTAAACACGTATTCTCTAAACTCTTATGGCAGAGAACCATTTTCAAGGTGCTCAGTCAGGCATTTTATGTCTACTGGGTCGTATTTTGGACTCTGTATCATCACTATATTTCTATTTCTTCAGTGCATTACGGATCGTCGGTTTTAAATGTTTTTAATTTTTGAGTAATTGGTCATTCAACGGATAAGTGCCCACAGATATTTCCCCCACTCCCTTCAAGTACAACCAAAGGGTGTGCCATAACTTCTAAGTAGAATATTATACGATTGTATATTATTTGTAGTGGTTATTACAATATATTTCCCCATCAGCATTATTCGAATATCATCACGTTTGAATGATATTCGAATAATACTATAGAACCTGGCGGAACAGATACAGACAATATAAGGAAGTGTAAGAGAGCCCCCATAGCAACAGCAGCTTGTGTCTACGACTGGAAATAATGATGTCTGGACAGTGGTTTACCTTATAGTGACCAACAACCTCCTCAGGAAAGAAGTCTTATTCTCTGAAATCGGGCCTGATGATTCTCTGACTCTGACGTAGCCTCCATATCAAACATGCTCGACCTTCTGTTTCCTGTTGATGATGACCCATTAAGTCTAGAGCAGCAATCAGTTTTCTCTAGAAATGAAGAACATATCACTGAATACTTGGAACTTCCGTTCACCATGGCAGAGCTGCAAGCTACGCTACAAGGAACCAAGGAGAATAAAATACGTGGACATCTTCTTGAAGAAGATGTAGCTGAGTTTGCCAAAAAAAATTACCAAATTACCACTGCACCTTTTGGCCACATTCAAAAAAATGCCTTGAAGCAGGATAGTTCCCAAACATCTGGAAGGAGGCTAACCTTAAGCTAATACTAAGAGTCCCAAAAAGCCAGCTGAACATCCCAAGTCACATTGCCCCATAGCCCCATTTTCTCCTTGGATAAAAATGAGTTCCTTCCAGTTCTTGCTGAACTCTACAGACTGGGAAAGCACTATGCAGACTCAGGCTTTCCTCTCCACTGCAGTTTGGGTTTAAACCAGGATCTAGTATAGAGGGCAAAATACAAAAGCAGATTACCACAGCTACTGAAGCGACCACCATATATTCATTAGCTATTATTGCGGATTTTTCTGGAGTTCCGACTGGCTCTGGTGGCCCAGTATCCTAAATGACTCCAAAACTCGTGACTCCCTAGAATCTGTATGGATGTGTCAAGGCTTATTTCAACCAAAGAAAAGTCATGATTACAGCTAGATACGAGCAGGTCACCAGGCTTGTTACTCTGGGTTGCCCTTTGGGCTGGGCCTTTCTTCTAGTCCATTATCTTGAATGAGTTCCTTGCAGTTAACCTCGATTGCGCGAAGTCCCACGCCTTCGCGCAATCGAGGAATGAAACCTGATGACCTGGTCGTACATACAGACACTAGAGCTCAATTAGAAACCAGGACTAACCAAGCACTCATCAAGCTAGTGCTGGACCACTGCCCACAGATTCCGAATATCTGGAGAGAAGGCTAAATCTATACTGCTAATAGGATCCTTTCAGCTGAGATGATCTCCAATCATTAAGATTGCGAATACCCAATCAAATTGTCATCAGAAATCGATTACCCAGAGCTGGTAATTGATGTGAAGTTTACGTTTCAACTCGACTTGGTTTTTATGTTGCTTCAAAGATCAGAAAATACATGGCTATGATAAATAGAATAAGTTGAACTGATTGAGGTTTCAAATTTAAGATCTTTTTGCCAATTGGTACGGTGCAGCAGCTTGGTGCACAAAAGCAATCTTGGTGCGAAACGAGACAAAGCTTGACTCTACCCAAAGGATTATGCTACTTAGTCACTAGAGGCTTGCCTTACCGTTAGTATTCCGGGTCTTGGCGGGCTTGCCTTTATATCTTTAGGTGGTCAAACGAGGCCTCTTTCAACGACTAAGGAAAGCCAACCCTACTGAAATTCTTGGAATTCAACTACACGTGCCGAATGATCTGAAGAGGGAAAAAAGAGGCATAGTGGAGAGACTGCAAGCCATTTGGTAGGAATCTTGGAATGAAACCAGAAAAGGTGCCATAATGTGGCTTTTCCTGGCCCAAAGCCCTTCCCTGGTTTTCTCCTTGGATAAAAAGGAGAAAACTGTGTGTTTGTGTGTGACTTACTTTACAACAGGGCACGGTCCATTTAATCACAAGTTGACAACCCTTGGAATACAGCAACTCCTTTCTGCACTTGTGGTAACACTGAAAATTATCAGACTCATGATTAAATACAGCAGAACTCAAGAAACCAAGAGTATCTCCTCCCTATTAAAAATGACTTGGGCATGTATAACGTCGTCAACAGCAGCATTGCAAGTACTGCATTGACAGGCTGTATTCCCGGTGAAGGCCGCTTTACCTCCAAGCGGGCTTTTCCAGGCTAAAGAAGCTGAATTCCTCGGGATCAAAACTCTTGTCAATGCAGGTCCAAAACAAGAACTCCGGCGTACTTGGCAGGAACTCTTCCTCTGACAAATCCGTTGGGATGATTCCACCAAAGACAGTACTACAAAACTATTTCTAGTGTCTTCCACCTCAACAAACAGAGCACAACTAGAGAACTCCGCAAATAGAGCAGTCACTATCCTGCAAGACTGGGCTGACAACAACAAACTCACAATTTCTCCAACCAAGACATGTTCAGTCCTACTCAGGGGGAACCTAGATATTAGGAGGCCTCCCCAAATCAAAGTCCAGGGGAAAACCGTCAAACTCGCAAGGGAATTAAAACATTTGGGAGTCATGCTCGATAGGAATCTATCCTTCACACCACATCTGACATACATCAGGAATAAAATCAGAAACTATTCTGCACTCTTTGCAAGAGTCACCCGTAAGGACTGGGGCTTGAGGAAAAGGACCCTCGCCCTCTTCTATACGACAGTATTCCTGCCAGCCATTTCATATGCCTCCGGAGTCTGGTACCACAAAGCGACCACCGTGGTCAACAGGAGAAAACTCGAGACGATACAAAGATATACCCTGCTAACGATCTCCAGAGCCTGCAGGACGGTGAGTACTCACGCGCTGCAGGTCCTTATGGGTGCCCTCCCCCTGGACCTGGAGTCCTACACCACCTCAGCAAAGGAAAAACGTCCACCTGCCTGAACTACACGATTGACTTAGCCAATTACCCTAAAATGGAAAAGAAGCGACTCACACTGCATCTCCAACAGACCTGGCAAACCCGCTGGGAAAATTCAATCAAAGGTGAAATCACCCGGAAATTCGTGCCGAAAATTCAGACGGTATATCCAAAATATCCCCACTGGCTGTCTCCAGGACTCCTGGTCACATACCTACTCACCGGACACGGTGCATTCAGACACAAGTTGTCAGGCTTCCGACTCAGTGACACTCCTCTCTGCCACTGTGGCCAAACAGAAACATGGGAACACCTCATGTATCACTGTCGCCTGTATCAAGATCTACGCTGCCGGCTCATCACTGGAATTCGATTCACACTGCAAAACCAGGAACACCTCATCCTTGAAGAAGACAGCTACAAAGCGCTAACAAAAATCGCTCAGGGCCTCTTCAGCAGAAGACGGACCTTCCCCCAGCCGCAACCACTGCAATGAAGAGAATGCAAGTACCCATCAAAGCTGCCCATAATCTGAAAAACAATTCGACACCACAAAGGACCACCAGAACAAATCAAACCCGCAGGGATCCGACTTCATAACAGAAGGAACAAAATGAAATCGCAAATGCACATCCAAGCTGACTGGACTAAATAACCTCGGATGGGATCTTAACCAATGAATGGCTACAAAATAAACTGGACTTTGTAAACCTCGGATGGGACAATGTCCCAAAAATGACATTCCACCGACTGAAGAAACTGCAGAGCCCCTCTGCACACTAGCCTTATTGGCGATCTGACCTGGCGCCCTTGCCTGGTCCACTTTTCTTCCCTTTCCCTGGCCGGGGGGGAGGTGATGGTCCCTCTGTCTCCTTCCCTCCTTGCCACCCACACTTTACCTTCTCCAAGATTTGGTGGGGCATGCCCATGCCCCACCAAATCTTGGAGTTACCCTCCCTATCGACTCCATTCTTCTCTGTCGCCCCCCCCAGCCTTCAGTCTCCCTCCCACTCTACCTGCACGCAAGCGAAAGCCCCACACATCCAAACTTAATTACAGCCAAATTTGATTCGCCCACAATTTTCGGCCTCATAATTCTAGCACAACCTCTCAAATTTTTTTTTTTTTTTTTTTTTTTACTTAGTTATTTTTATTTTTTATTTATTTTTTCTTTTTTTATTTTTTTTTAGGTCCTAGCCACTGAAATCTCAGGGAACTAGGTGGCAGGACCTGCCAGAGTACTTATTTAAAATATTGGTGTACCTGGTCTGCCTCCACGAGGCAAAGTGTGGGCAACGTCTGGCCTCAGCAGAGGCCTGGGCTAAATGGCCAGAAGAACAACGGTACACAACACTACTCATGTACAATATCCATACACTTTTAAATCTCTATCTTTTTACAGCGTACTGTATCACACGACAATGTAAACTACGCGGAGATGGGGGAAACCCCTGGTGCCGTTTGATTTATCTGTTGCTAAAACACAGCCAACAAATTAAGTATCACGCATCCAAAATGAGCCACTGACCAAAGCCATCTAATGAATATTCAGTTACTCATCTACCAAAATGAGATGGGTTTTTATTCAATCTTTTGAATGACAATTTTTTATGCATGAAAATACTAAAAGCCCGAACCATTTGAAAACATTTTTCGCTGTTTTTCCATTCTACATTAAACTGGAACTTGAGTACATTGTGTAGTGTGTGTGTTAGGCGGTTCCTGTTGTTTCTCAAATCCGTTTTAAGTAATCGGTGATGATGCACAACTTTATAACGTCAGTCGGTGTGGGTTATGTGAGTAGTGTGTTGTTCGACTGGTCATTTAGTTACCAGGAGGCACGATCACTAGGAAACGACCTCCGGGTCTCCGTTCACGGCACGGGGAGCCAGAGCAGGGACAGAAGAAAAACTCCTGTCGGGCTGCCAGCACTCTTACAATAGCTAGAGTGAAGGGAACCCGCTGCTGGAAGGAACATTTTACAAGAAAGATGAAGGCAGGGAAGGCATATGAAAGCGTCAGAGCAGAAGGCACCTCCAAGGCGAAAACAGAGAAGAGGAAAATGCTTAGCGCGAAATGGGGATGTTCCTAGAGGAGGACCTGGGGTGAGGAAGGAAAGAGAAAGTGCAAAGGCGTGAGTAGAAGTTCTGCTTGCTGTGAGGAGCCATATGGGAAGTTAAAGTATCGGTTGACTTTGACTATAGAAGATTGACAATTGATTCGCTGTGCTGGAAACTTTTCTTATGGAATGACCAGGATGGTGTAGCAGCACAGTAGACGTTGACCGTAGGCTTCAAATCCCACCACGATTCCTGGGTTGGCTGGAAGAAGTAAGTATAATGGTGCTATCAGATCAGTGCAGTCATTCCTATGACGAGGGTGTCCAGTTTGGTGTTCATTCAGGCAGCCTGGGCAAAATGAAATCCACATAAGTTTGTCAATGCTCATTATCAACATATCTTTTCATTTAATGATTGGTTAGTGTCCTTCGGGACAATCTTATTCGTCCTTATTTTTTTTTACTGGCAAGGTTTTCAGAAATGACAAACCTGCATTATCAACGGAACAATTTCTGGAATCTACTGGAAGATCCCTTAAATTCTCAGAGGATGTGGCTTACAATGACCGATGGATTTATCAGAACGATCCTGTATAATGGCCACCACGATCTATGGTACGTGGTGGCCATTATACGTACCAATAAATGTATGGTACGTATTAAGCTCCATATTAACTATTTATAATTCGCATTGCTTCTTTCCAAATTGTATTCTCCCTTGTTGTTACCTTGCTGAAATATAAACATATTTTAGCTAACTGGGAATGGCCAACTTATTCTAAATGTCTAAATAACGAAGAAATACTTCTTCAGTTTCGGGGAGTCATGGTCTTCTGATTTTATTAAATAAGTGCCTATTTCTTTTCAAACTCAGTATACTTGAATTTTGGAATGATAACGCAGCTACTGCTTCTAGTGATACCAATAATACAAAAGAGAATCCATCCAGTGCATATCTCGTTTGATATCTTTGCTTTTATGGTTTTAAAATTCTAACTTTTAAACACCCTCCATTTTGGAGACTGGTGTTCAGCAAGTGACATTTCTGCCATAAAAATAGCATTTCTAGATGTGAAGACTTTTTTGTGTGCGGACATAGATCAGTTTGAACGACTTTAAAGATGCCGTTGTGCCATGTCATTTGTAAAATATTTGTCATCTAAGGCTGAAAAATGTGCCGTACTGCGCATTCTTCTGCACCATTTCAGAGAAATTGTTGATTTTAGACCAAAAAGATGATTCAAGCTACCGTCTAACTTTTGTTTTTATAACTGAGTTCATCTGAAGGATCAGACCTGTTACTACATTCTATGCGCTCAGTAAGACAGCAAAATTTGAACTCCTCTGCCTCAAAAGAGATTAATAATACTTCTATGCGTATGTAGAACAAACTGTTTGCTGGATTCTTGATTATATATACATTAAGTTCTGGTAAATCTAAAACAAAGGTAACATTTTGAAATGAAAGCGATGAAATTCTATAATCATTTATTCGTTCTTGATTATAAATAAATAGAACTATTTATTGAAGAATAAGATCTTTATCACCTCAGAGCGTTTGCTGAGATTTTTGTAGCTCGTCAGAAAACTCTTGAGTCAAATCTTTGGGATATTTGAGCGAGAGTAAATTAAACGCTTTTTTCGTCATCAAAGAACAAAGTTGCAATTTATCTTCGCTTAGGTTCACTCGATCCATCCATCCATCTATCTAGCTTGCTTATTGCGCTGCGAAATAATATTTGAGAAAGACTTCAAAGAAGTGTTCTTCAGAAAAAGAACATGCCTCAAATAAACACTTCGATAGAAAACGTTTGCGAATGGTTGCTTTTTTTTCTTATTTATAACTTTAATAGTTACAAAAAAGCGAATTCCTTAACTGAAACTCTTTGCAAAAAAACAAACTGGGTTAAAAATGGCGGTTCTCGTCTGAAATTCTGAAGCCTTATCGCTTTATGGCTGTTTCCCCGCAGAATAATAGACAACAATATCATTTCAAAAGACCTTTATCATCTATTCTTCGTTCTCTGTGAGCTGACTACCTTACTGATAAAAGGCCCAAAAGGGTTATAACTATGTTAATTTAGACGCTGCTGTTGTCGAGCCTTGGAGGTAATGAAGTTGCGCGCTGTCTGCTCAGCGTTCCATTTTACACCTTAGATACTGATTGAAGTAATGTCTAAACATTATACGCAGAAAGCACGCATCGCGGCATATAATCAATACGAAGCCTATATAGAACCACTCCATCATAGTCGGCACAGTTCTAGGAGTTGGTCCTTAACCCAGCTGACAGGGGTTGTCGTCGGTCGCAAGACGATATGACAGCGGCGCGTGACACATGATTGTGCTTGGCGTTGATTAAATTTGGCGCTTCGCAATAGCGGCACTGCTAAGGAAGGTCTACGAGGTACAGGGAAATGGAAGAATTCCGTACTCTTGGGTGTTGTGAAGCCCAACAAAGCTCCCTTTGTAGTCGCTTTCCTGCCGAACTTGAGCGTAAGGCAATAAAGACGGAATTGGAGGGCAGATGAAGTTCTGTAAACGCTGGGAGGGCAAAATAAATTGAACGAAAATGATGCGACCCAGGAAAATGATATGCAAATTTCAGATATATTTCATATAATATCCTCGATGTTTAACTAAATTTCTCGGTCTATTAGATATCTTCTTTAATTAAGAAGATAATTCGTATAATTATCTTCTGAAGCTCCCAATATATTAAGAAAACGTTTATATACAGTGTGTGTGCCAGGGCAGCTAAGGCCATAAGGCATCGTTATTTTATATTTGTAAAAAATATGTACGCTGTAGTCTCTTGTAGTTTTCCTGGATGAAAAACCCGGAAAATTGTGAATTGGATTCAAATCCATTTATTTTTTTCGCGCACTGTGGAAGAAATCGATCGTAGCCGCTGTGCTAGCTGCCAAGGAAAATGTTTGTTTATATCTTTAGGTCATCTCTGTTATTTACGTTTATTTGTACACCGCTGGTCGTATACGGAATGCAACATTCGGCGTACTTTGGTGAGATCATCTCCTCCCACCTCCCTGATTTTCGCAAGTTTCCAAACATACGGTTTAATGTAGCGGATGGTCAAATTTTCACGCTCGTCTGTTGTTTATTGCCGAAACATCCAACTGTGGCGCTGGCGCAGTGAAAACAGAAATGGTGTCATACATTGGTGTAGAAGGAACGCAAACATCTTTGGATGGAAGAAGCGGAAATTGCATAGGTTGGACAAAGCTCTACCGAGCTTCGATCTAAATAAGCAAAACATATTTGTCGTTAAGAGATACTTGCGCCATGGTAAGAGTCTACTAAAATCGATGAATCCGGCAAGCATAGATATGGTGTACCGCAAAAGTGTGGTGGGTGTTGCGCAAGCAGTTTCATTTAAAACCATACTAAGATAACAGAAGATGAAGAGCTGCTTAAACGTTTTGTGTTTAGTGATGGGTGCATGTTCCACACCGCAAGCTAGGTGAACACAACGCCACAGTGTGGAGTAGTGAAAGTCTAATGTGGTTTTGGATAACGTATCGTCTGTTTGGTTACCGGACCCGTGTCCGGTAACCAAATAGGATTCCAGGGTGAGAGAAAGCCAGTTTTTACCGTTTTCGAAATTGTGAAAGTGACATCAAGGAGGAATCTTCTAGTAACGGGGGCCCTTGTGTGATGTGTCCCATCTAGACTGCCAACTCAAACTGATGTTTCTTAACAAAAATAAAATCAACTGATGAAGCAAAAACATAACAGCAACCATCAACAAGACTTTATCAGAAATAAAGCAGTACCTCATGAGATTTTACCTGCAAAATCCGCCAACGTGGTCTTCTCACTGAAACCCACACCAACCATAATTCAGCCGGCCACAGACGGAGTCTTGATCCCCTGCGTCGAAAAGCAGAAAGACCTGGGTGTGACCTTTGATCGAAAATTAAGATTCCATCATCACATTGAAGAACTCTGTGCTAAATTCAACAGGAAACGGTGGATTGCCAAGCAGCACTTGCTACATATTCATAACACAAATCTGATAAGAAGGTACATCAGGACGATCTTCGGAGGTGTACTGTATGCAGTAGAGTTGTGGAGCTCGGCCGCGGAATACTGGCTCCTGAAGTGGGCTAACTGGACGTGTCATCTCCCACCACAACACCGATGGTCAAAGTACTGAATTTAACCAGATTCGCAGCGTTAATGAACGAAAGAAGACTGATCTTCACGATCAAAATGATCGCTGGAAGAATCTCAGCGCCCAACATTTGGGACACCGTGTGCTGGAGAATCCCTCAACCAGCACTCCACTCCAAAGCTTCTTGGTCTTCCGTCGAGGTTACATTTTAAGGATCGGTTCCTTCCTTATCAGAAGCTCCATCTAGCTCAGTCCTTAGACGTCGACCTGTGCAAAATCGTTTATGACAAAAAGTACAGACGGCGCATCCTGGACCTGCACGTGTGTTCCACAACCATCAACTGATGTGAGATTGCTCCGGCTCAGCAAGAATTTCAGGGAAACTTGAATTCAAGAAAAATGTCGTGTTATTTTAATTTATTTTATTATTTTAATTTGATGTATTATTGTTATTATTGTATTTTATGTTTAACAAAATTCAATCTGCTGTATGTTATTTATTTACATTTCCGGCGAGATGATATCTCTGCCGCATGTTAACCCCTGGCTTAGTGCCGAGAAGAGTTTGTAAAGGTAGGGTACCTGCGTGTACCTAGGAACCGTACAATAAAGATCAAATTTATTTACATAAGTGTTGCGAAAACATCTCAAGAAAGAACAGGGAGAGAGAAACAATGAGGATCGCGAGCACACTGTTGTAAGAACCAAGCATAAATAATTTTCTAGTGAGGAAAATCAGCTTGAAGCCTTATCGTAGAATGTCGTCTATGTTTACTACAGCCAGCAGGATTTAAACTGCATGGTTAGTTCAATGGTCTTGGTGTTCAGAGCACAAACTTTACATTCAAATCGAGTTTCTGAGGCACATGGTTTGGAAGAAAAAGTTGCAGTATCGGATCTTGTCGCTCATATCAGTCCTTGGTGCGCACATTTTTAAACCTCAAAAAGAAGATACTAGGACCCCCGTGGACAGCAGAAATTGCATTGTTCCTCAAGATCGCGGGGGAGCTTCGATCTCGGGCCCTGACGCATCCGTATTAGTGCACCTCGTGAGATCCGGCCTTGGTGTTCACTAAGCGATTTGTATGTTTTTCAGACTGAAAACTGCAGAATAACTCACAGGGGGGAACCCTACTCCCTCAATCTGAGACTGCTGACTACAGTCTCGATTAAAAAGGAGTAAAGTCCTTTTCAATCGAAACTATAGTTAGCCAATCGTAGTGCTGATTCCTCCAGTCATCGATGAAAATCTACCCAGACCTCTCCAAACAAGTAATTGACGGCAATTACTTGTTTGGAGAGTAATTGTGGTATTTTTTTACTACACGAATTGGATTTTTAGAAAGAAACGCCTTTTTGTTCTAATGAAATAAAACATTCTTTTAATTAACCAAAAATGGGTTCATGTTAGTTACGATAGGGCTGGCTCCAACTCTAGCTAGATTTCATATCGAATTCAACATGTCGTTTTCAGCGGTCTTTATCGACTCTTCCCAGCAGGCGCCTCCGTAGCCAGGTGGGAAGGAGCAGCAGTGCGTAGCACACCCTTCTTGATTAGACCGGGGTTCGAGCCCGTCACCACCAAATACGGAACATGCGGAAAGGTCAGGGAATGACCACCGCACCGGAGCAATATGGTCTTAGTTGCTAATGCTCCTAAAAAACCAAATAACATAAATATTCGACTCTTCCCAGCTTTCCCCCCAAAAACATCCTTAATGTTTTTCGCCAGTATACACGAAAAAATGTCAACTATAGTTTAAAGCTTCTAAATGTATGATTATGCATTTCAGAAGCACAAAGCTTCCAGCCAGACATTATGGAGGAACCATTCACCGAGTAGGAAGTCTATGCAGCAATTAAAAAAATCAAAAAAGGTAAAGCTCCTGGTCTAGATTTTATTGCAGGCGAGACTGTGCAACGTCTCTGGGCCATAGCTCCAATGATACTTCTCCAGCTCTTCAACACCTGTCTGAATGAGGGTAACTTTCCATCACGTTGGAAGCATGCTAACCTGAGGCTCTTACCTAAGGATCCCACAGGTACCTCCAAGGCATATCGCCCGATTGCGCTGCTTCCCATTCTCTGCAAGGTTTTTGAGAAACTGCTGCTCTCCTGCTTCCAACCCCGTATGAAGCCAGTGGTTTGGCATCCTCGTTTCAATTTGGATTCAAACAAGGGTGCTCCACAATTGATGCTCTATCTAAAACCCTCAAAGTTGCAGAACAGTCGTATGCAACTTATGTGCTGGCAATCTTCATTGACTTCAAAGGAGCTTTTGACACAGTGTGGTGGCCGGGCGTTCTTCAGAGGGCAGTCTCTCTAACTGTATCACTGCATCACCCGACATCTAACCCGAGGCTGTCCCCAGGGCCCATCCTGGGGCCAGCTGTCTGGAACATGATACTCGACGACTGGCTCCTGAGGGACTACCCACACACTACTCGGCTTTCTTGTGCCGACGACATGGTTATCATCATCGAGGGCCCCACCCGCGCCACCATAGAAACCCAGGCTACGGTTGTTCTCTCTGCTCTGTCCGTATGGGCCACGGAAAATAAACTCTGTCTCCACTGAGAAGAGAAAACCCTCCTATTAAAAGGCAAACTGGACTTCTCCAGACCTCCTACCATACGTTTTAATAGCCGCCCACTGAAAAACTAACTACCGATCGGTGAAGTACCTAGGAGTAATTTTGAACGACAGGGGAACTTTCATCCCCTACATCCAAGCTATCAAAGAAAAGATAAAAAATTACATCACTATGTTAGCACGCTTTACCCGCAAGGACTGGGGTCTTAAAGGACGAACTCAACCCCTTTTATACTTAGCAGTATTTATACCAATTGTCACATATGGAGCTGCAGTATGGTACCACCGAATGACTTTAGTTCATGCTCAACGTAAAATTCAACCAATTCAACGACTTATGCTACTACAAATGACCCGCGCATGCAGAATGACATCAACTGCCGCCCTACAGGTACTAACAGGCTCCCTCCACGTCGCTTTTATCGGACTCTCATGTTATTAAGAAGAATAAGGAAGCTGAATTCCTCACTATTCAAACCCGTACCGATATCAAACAGGAACATAAACATGTGTGGCTAGAATTGATAAACCAATGGCAAACCCTCTGGAATAACTCCACAACTGGTGCAACTACTAAACTTTTCCTTCCTGAGGTAACCTACATCGACAAAACGTTCCACTTGGTTCTTCCCAAACGTCTATGCTTCCTTCCTATTAATTGGCCACGGGTCCTTCGAGAGACTCCTAGAGTTCGGCCTAGTCGAGGATGCCCTCTGTACCTGCGGAGAACCTGAAGACTTGGACCACATGATGCACTCATGCAACGTATACTTAAACCTAAGAATCCAACTACTCCTAGACCTCCACACTACATCACTTCGGCCAGAAACCAAGTTATTGGAATCTAATGATGCCTTCCGTGCACTGACCAGTTATGCCAACGAGGTCTTTCGTCGTCGCTGGCATCACCTGCAACTCCCGAACATTACTGATGGATAACCTCCTCCACACAGCAACTGATACCCAGCACCGGAAACTTCCAGTGATGAAATTTAAAATTGAGGCCAGCCATGCCGACGCCGCTCCGTGATTCTCCACTGTGACAATCTCGGACTCTTTAATTTGAACTTTACCTATTCTCTTCTTCCTACACACAGTCCTTCTCCAGGACTCCCACAACTGCACCTAGCATTCATCCTGCTCCTTCTCGCCTGGGAGGATGCCTATGCTCTGTCATCCCCCGCTACCTTCCCTGTCTCTTCTGTGCTCTTTACTTGGCCCTCCCCCGCTCTCGCTCCTGCAGGAGTGTGGACGGCCCGTCAGATGTCTTTTACTCCCTGGTTCGGCTCGTCGTGCCAGTGGACGGATGCTGGGAGGCTCCTTCCTGGTGATCGCGCCTCCCAGTCAAACAACACACTACTCACACAACCCACACTGACTGGCTTTGCAACGTTAACAGAGTACTTAACGCGGATTTGTGGGAAACCACGAGAACCGCATAACACTATGTTCACTATATTCAATTTATATGGCACAATATGCTCATCCTTAACTTCCATATTGATTTCAGGGTGTTAAAGAAACACAGCTGTCTTCATTAACTGGAAATTGCTTAGAACTTTGCTAATAAGCTGCTGCTAATACTAATAATTCTGATATTCCGACGCAAGCACACACACAAAAACAGAATTAACATTGTCTTATGAGTTCAGGAAACCTAGAAAAACAGTCAAGACAAATATTTCAGGAAAGCTAGGAGTTTAAAAATTTTTAAGAACTTTGTTGTTTGTGTACTCGTCTTTGGCCTTGAATCATGACCTATTTGGCACTATAATGATCTTAAGGATTGCAGATGAATACAGCAGACTTTGACTCCATTAAAACACTTACTGCTGAATAATTATAAGGTGGTGATAATACTCAACTCAACTTCAACGTCCGTTCTTGCTGGAATCTGCAGAATTTCTAAAATTTGCGATATTCGAACATAAAAGGACGTGCAGCGCGCGCTACTGGTAAATAAGTGGAGCATCGGAGCACGAGGAAAAAACGAAACGTGAGAAAACGAGTCCCTTTTGGGGCCTCGCTCTTCCTCGGTGGAAGTGGAGGATTCCCACTGTGTAAAAAATGTAAATCATATACAGTGCCTCAAAATCCAAAGAGACCTTCGCTGTTATCTTGCTTGGGGCCTCGCGCAAACTAAAGCTGTCTGTCTCGATACACGTGATTTATCATATAGAGAGCGAGAGCGAAAAGTTACCCGGCTGTATACAGATCAAAATTACACTATCTTGCGTAATGTTCTTTGACTTTCTAAATTTGGTAAAGAATATTATTGTTTTTGTTCGTAATTACCGCATAATATGTGGGTTCCATTATCTAAATTTGCCCTTTAAATCATTGACTAACTATTGCGCAGCGTGCAATTAATTAAAGATGTAAATTGAAATAATGGTAGGCAATAAGTATGTAATTGCATAATCAATAGGCAAAAACACGCGTTTTACAAATGCTATTAATAAAAGTACCTTAAACCAAGTGGAAAAACGAATTAATAAATCATTGTTAATATTATGGCTCCTTTGAACGAATATGTTTAGATACAGCCCAGAATTTTCTCTTAAAATTAATGCTTCTTCGTTTGCAATAATGCTTTTTTCTCTACCGGCGATCACGAATGACTGCAGATCTTCTGTATCTCGTGCACTTTAGGCAAATACAAGAAGACGAGGTATGAAACAGAATCAAGGGCTTGGTAGGTAACAAATTGGAATCTTCTTCTTTCCTTGGACTGTGTCAGAAATGGCATCCTTTTAAAAATAATGATCGTCTTCAACTGCAAACTGGCAAATCTCAGTTCGCTCTGATGATATCGTTAAATAGGGATCTGTCTGCTTTGTTAGTTCTTTGTCCCTCTCATTTCTGAAATGTATCTGCTAGCGAAAATATTCCATTATGACAGAAAGATGCACGTTGTAATTTGAAAGGTACAACAATCCAATTACAGCCTGTAAAACGGTACCATCGGTACCTCGCTAAACTTCCATTTTCACTTTGCTGTTATACTTGTTATACTTCGCATAGCTTACTTCCATTTAAAGGGGGTCCTCAGTGACTGTGGAACTTCGTTTTAGTTTCCATCGCAGTTGCTTTGGATAGTGCGCGGAATCCTGTTCTGCTCAATATGATTATGACATAACTGCTAATGATCAAAGAAGTATATCCCAATAAACCTGTCTTCGATAGCACAGTGGTTACAATCCCCATCCTCCTATATCGGGTGAGAAAAAGGCCCGGATTTGAATCCCGTTAATGACGCAAGGAACTTCTATGGGCTTTTTTACCCTCCACTCTCAGTTTGTCTATTCTCAGGCGTGAATGGCAATGCCCCCATGGAAACTCCTGTTTCCGGTGGGGGGTCGTTTTTAAGAAATACAGAAGAATGACTAGAATTATTTCCGAAGTGGAAAAACTCAAAGTAACTATTGAACTTGCCTCTCTTCAGCATAACGTTTATTACAAATTGCAAGTTAATCTTTAGAGAAAGATTGCCCAATAAAATTGTAACTGAAGTCAACACTTTATTGGGCGGATTTTATTTTTATTCTTTGGTTAGCGGATGCAAAAATTTCACCACTTATTTTTTACCGATGCCTCTGAGGGATTTCTTGGGTACATGTAATTTTATTTCATAAGATTATCGAAAATATCTGAGCTATATAAGTAAATTATATTAATTTGTCACTAAGAATTATAGCCGAGCTGGAGGATTAGAAACTTGTTTTCAGCATTCGAACAAAAATAAGGGAAGATGGAATCCATCCAAAAGACTGAAACAGAAAATAGACAGAAGAATACTACTGATTCAAACTGACTGGTGATTGACGCTATTTCAAAACATAAGAATTTCTACTTGATAAATATCGGAAATTACAATGTGATAACAGCATAAGTGCTGAAATATTTGTTGGCGATCTGACTGCTTTTCGCGATGAAAACAAAAGTTTATGGAAAGGGGAAAAACTAACTGTTGCTTTGGATCGAATAACTCGGTCACGGTGTGAAAAAAAAATCATAATTCTATTATGCCTTGACTGGAATATTTCTCTGCTTGAAAGAGTAAAAATCAGGTCTTTCCAGTCGGTGTGAGAAGGCAGTGAAGCAATTCACTGCGTTACTCTCGAGGGCTTCGTGCAAGGTGTCTGAAAATCTTTTCTTTTGAGTTTGCGCTTCAGTTTCTAGTAGAGCTGGGAGTGGGTAAATATTTGACTGATGAGACGTCCTTGCAATTGGTGGTGAAGGGTGAATCTCAGAAATTGTTACTTGAATAGAATTCGACTCGCACTACCCACTCTGGAATCCCATCGGTGAGTGCAGTGTAATTTACGCTGCACTCGCCGATGATTCCTGGGTCTCGTGTCTTCGAAGGGGTGATATGGAACATTACTAATTAGACATCTCGTACTCGCTCTGCAAGAGCATCGAATGTTTGAAGAGACTATCTTATGCAAAATGGTGCTCCATCGGATATTTGCCAATGTGTGAAAGAACCCTTCCGAGATTAGGCTATTCATCGATCTGCTTTCCTTCTAAGTGTACGCCATATTCATCACCCTAGACAGATGATGACTTCTGGTTATGGGACTCTCAAAATTACTAGGGTACTATGAACGCTCAGCGATATTGCCACATCCAAAGCATGTGATCGTTTAAAGTGATAGCAATCATCCAAGTCAAGATGCATGCAGTCATTATTAACTGGTATCAAACAATTCCTGCGAATATTGACTTGCGTATTGATCCTACGCTCTGTATTAGGCAAGAATCATTTCATGGTAAAAGTTGTTTGATATTAGATCCATCCTACTGTGCCAACTATTAGGATAAAATAACTTCATGCAAATTATTACCTCAAGTTACTCATCAAGCTGTATAGATCGAAAGTACACCATTTTTTTAAAGAACACTACATAGTCCAAAAGTCTCTTAAAAAAGTTCAATAATTGAAGTATTCATATACACTGATTTTCTTAGTTTTTCCTTACTATAAATTGTTACTTTATACAGTGACTTCTTCTTTTTATCACAGGTTATGTTCGCTCTTAATCACACCCTCCGTCAACACGAAGGTATACGCACGGGAGATCTACAGTCTCCCTTCACAACAGATGACCTCGTCAAACATTACAACTGTGGTGACTTGAACGCCGTAGTTTTCAGCCAGGATACCACTCAAGTACCGAATTTGTCCAACACGTCACTCTCTCCAGAAAACTTCAACTTTGCACAGAATATCGACCATTACTTCAGAACAGAACTCATCTACAATCGCAACATGAGGATGGGGAAGCGTGTCGTTCAGCTGCTGCTAGCCTATCCCCAACAGAGCTTTTTATTCGCCTTCGGAACAGGTAGTTAGTATTTCATGTAATGTTTAAACAGAAGTTAAGACAAAGTTGTTTTGAATGAATGTACACTTACATACCAGAAAAATCTTCAATATTTCTTAAGAAAAGTGAACGGACATCCTCTTTATTAAAAACAATCTTTCCTGCGCGTGTTCATATATTCCCAACCTCTTCCTTTTCTTATAAGGAATGTTATCCTCATATCCGAAGGTTTGTTTTTAATAAGAGGGATTGCTTCCACCTTCTTTTTTGGATTTCTGTTTATAATTAAATGTATTTTTGCTTTCTTAATCTGAATAATTATTAAATTCGTATTTATTCGAATTTATATTAATAATAATAAATTATTAATATTATTTATTAATATTGGAATTAACATAAAGAAAAGGAAATGGACAACCTATGCATTTCCCTCCTCCCTTAAGTAATTATCCAGATGACCCTTGAATTTCCCCAAACTGTCAGCCTCTACCACCCATGAAGGCAACTTATTCCAGTAATTTATAACTCGCTGGCTAAAATAAAACTTCCTGCAATCCAGTCTAAACAACTCCCCCCATAACTTTAAATTATAGCCCCCAGTTCTAGAATCATTTATACAATCCAGCTATTCATCTAAGGATTTTCCTGTGACTCCAACCGGTTCCAGCTTATAAAGTAACCGCCCATGTGGGACTGTGTCAAATGCCTTGCTGAAATCCAAATAAACAACGTCGAAATTATTCCCTAGGTCTAGCTCTTGAGTGACCCTGTCAAAATAGCTAACCAGATTAGTTAAACATAATTTTCCCTTTACAAAACCATGCTGAGTATTCCATTTCTATCTAAGTGATCCTGAATTCCACCCTTGATCATAGTCTCCATGATTTTCCCTACTACTGAAGTTAGACTAACCGGCCGGTAATTTCCCACTTCACTCTTAGAACCGTCCTTATGTATTGGAGATACATTTGGCACTTTTCCAATCCAACGGAATCACTCCCGAGTTCAGTGATGCTCTCATAATTAGCCTCAATGATTCAATGTACCCACTTGCCGCCTCCGTTAAGATTATAGGGTATATTCCATCAACCCCAGGAGCCTTACTGGCCTGTAGGCTCGAACGTTTTATCATTAAATAAACGTGTGAAATTCAACATTATTAATTACATTTTTTTTCAACTTAACTCCCAGAATTTCTCATTGACGTGGAGGGTTTTTCTTCTCTAAATATCGATGTAAAGTAACTTGAGTTCATCTGCAACTTCTGCTGGAGTATCTAATACTATCCCACCTCCATTACATAAGGGTCCGATCTGGTTTGTCCTTCTCTTCTTTGCATTTATATATGTGAAGAATTCCTTATCCCCACCTCTTTGCCAGCGATTTCTCATAATCTGCCTTTACCATCCTAACCTTTTCCGTGGCATTATTTCACATCAATTTGTATCTGTTTAGGTTTCAGTACTATTTATTGCCCTGACTCTTCCATGTCATCTTTTTCTGCTCAAGTAATGTGGCAACTTCCTTATTCATCCAACTTAGAATCTTCCCCATGGAGTGTTTTTTAACTGTATGTAAGCATTCAAGGCTTCTATGATTAATGTTATGTCATCTGGTTCATGGGTTCTGATGAGATCTAGAGTATTCTTTTTTCCCTAGTACTTTCTCTGACATTTTGATACAAACAACAATCATCCAATTGATTCAAAACTTTTGTCCCCATGTGGAGTTTCCTTCCCATTTGCTCCAATCAATTAGAGGCTAAAGAAAATCACCCATAATAAGATATTGATGCTTAGTTGCCTATTCCATTTACATGCAGAGGCTCTCATTATAATCTTCACAATCACCTGGCCTGTAGATTACTCCCACTCTCATTACACCTTTGCTTCCAACTACCTCACACCATACAGACTCTATACTAGCATGCGAAACGTATGAATCCGGAAAAGCTTTTGATAAGCATATCCCCTTCTATCTGCACTATGCTTCCTAAATACATTACACATATCGTACCGAAACTCATCATCCCCTATTTCCGGATGGAACCACGTTTCCTTAAGCCCTATTATGTCAGCGTTACTTGTCCTAACCAACAGTTCGAATTCACTCATTTTATTGGCGACACTTCTGACATTACTGTACTAACAATTGAGACTTGGTGTTCTTGTATATTAAGTACCCCGACATACCCCTTAAAGTTATTTAAGCTCGCTTCCCTGGCGTTAGCTGCCCGTTCATTTGAAACGTTTCTGCCCTCAGACCATCTTGCTAATAACAATCGTTATTAGCAAGTTGTTTGGGGTAACAAACAAATACTCTTGAGGTATGCACAACATGGCTAATTTGTTGGACTTAGACGAAGATTGCATAGCTTCCGGGAGTTAGCTATGGTTTTTCATCCAACAAAACAAGAACACAGAATACACACAGTTTAGACACATTATGCTGGCGCCTCATGGTCTTTCGTTTGATCCGATCCTTTGATCATCAATTGTAACTTTTTAATAATTTCTTATACAAAGATTCTGTATTTGGGCAAAATTTACTTCTTGTTTCCTTTTTTTCCCAATAAAAAAAAAGATTTCCAGAGCGGAAATCTTTGTTAGTTTTTACTTTTGGAAGAAGTTCAATGTACTTCCTAAAAGATGTTGATCATTATTTCCCGTACAGAAAACCGTTGTTATGATGATGAGCGAAGTCCGGTATCACTTTTTTATGGGCAAGGTTGCCTTCAGAATATCGACACGCGTGATGAATCGAATACACAGCTTTGTATTTTTCAATTTTTTTTTTAGTGAGTTGCAAACTACGCAATTGATTGAGAAACTTCTTGAGAGGAAAACTGGCTATCGTATGAACTTCGCTCATTTCCACCTCGTCTCGCAGTTCTTCGCCATCCACGCTTCCTGTCCCCAACTGTGGCACTTTAGTCGACCGTCAGCGAGAGACACAGGGTTATTACAACTGTCGTCTACGTCCACGAGAGTGAAAGAATAACCTTGCAGATTATGAGAGCTCCCACGTGTGGGTCGTTAGTCCTGATTAAATCGACGCGGTAGGCTCGCAATAGCTGGAGCGGAAAGAGAAGTGCTGAATCTTGCAAGCTGGTGCATGGAAGCCTTAGCTCTCTTTCCAGATAAAAGAACGAGGTGGGATGGAGGGGGAAATCGGTGTTTGTTGACTGAGAGGGAAATTTAATTTATTTCAACAGCCTCCATAGATTGCTGTTGCCAAGGTACGATAAGGAATAAAGGAAGACTAACAACTTTGTATTGCACTTCTTTCTTGAACCTACTACCAGGAGATGTTCTTAACGAGACAATTAAGAACTTGCAGAAGTACTAATCGAGGCTTTAAAATTCCAGTGATTTCTCTTAACTTGCTATCGATTTTGATCTTTGCTTCTTTTTTGTTATTTGTTGCTTTTTTTATGCGACTCTTATCATAAACTGAAGTAATTTTAGTAACGTCACTTATTTTGCACTTAAAGTATCCTTATTCCATCAACTTCTTCCTTCTCTTAGCTCTTCTTCTTCGAGGAATTCACCTTAATTCTCTCAGTAAAAGTTCAGCGATTTCAGAATAAAATTCCGTTCATGTTGATTGAAGTTTGAAAGTGATTGGCAGGGGTTAGAATTATGCACTCAGCGAATCTCTTGAATGGTTTCTTTGCAACTGGTCTTATAATTTTATTCTCATTTATAGTTTTTAAGCCTCTGTTATTTCGCGACATTTGCTCATTTGTTATCTGGATGAAAATAAATAAGTTATGATATTTTTACTGAAAGTAATGTCTGATGGTCCGTTAATTGCATATTAATGTTTTTTATGAAACTTTGTGTACTTTACAAGTTTTTTTTTTCTTGTGTATATTTTAACTCTATAGACCTGTGAATATTAAGCATGGATATTGGGCTAAATAAAACTAAATAAAACTAAAACAAACTATTACTGAATGTCTGTTTAACGAGGGCTGTTGACACTCATGGCAGGCTACCCGACGAGTATGGCAAAGAGGCACTGTCCAAAGATGGATGACAAAATTAAACAGAGCACCAAAGGGGGAACAGTGACCTCGAAAGCTTTCTGGTGATTCTTTCACCAGAAAGTTGAAAAATAATATTAAAATAATCATAAGATTTTAATAATTAAATATAAAATTAATTAATAAAAAAATTCACCACAAAAATAATTTCCGGATTTCTGTTGGTCCAATTGTAATGAAATTTGGAATGACTCGACAAATCTTTTTTAAAAATATAAAATTTCATCAAATCTATCCGCTAGGAGTCGAGTTGTTACATGCGAGCGGACGGACGGATATGTTGAAAACAAGTATATTATTGTATTTTGGAAGGAAAAAGAACAACATGCATTCTTTTGCTACAATCCTCGTATAATTATTATTGCGATATCGATATTCAAACATTTGCAATTTCTATAAACACGTGATAGGATAAAACAATACAAATCCTTCCCCGACGCTATCAAATTCTGATTAATTAGTGTTAATGTTATTTGGAACATATTTTAGGCATTTGAAATCCCTATATGTTTCAGAATATATCATAGTTGGGTATAAATATGGAAAATATAAAAAATAAGTATTGGAAAACAAAATTAACTGTTTTGCGCTTGGCTTAATAAAATGGAACCACGGTTGTTTTCCTGCTTAATACATCCTCAGATAACATTTGATCCTCGACGCTTTAAAATTTCTCCAAGCATTTTTTGCAACGTAAGCCGAGATATTTTGTATCACCTGACAAGGCCGGATCGTCACATCAATGTACGCGACATGATCAATAACTGAGGTGTCGTTTTTATGGACGTGGAAAGAATGAGGAAATATCCTCAATGCGGGAACAAACCTTAATCAATGCCACATATCACCTACAAGCTGCGGCGGTAGTGATGTTAATTGCACGAGAAACTCGATACGAGGGAAGTGACACGTGATTATCAAATAAGTGGCTGAAGGAGTAATCATGTATTATGGCGTTCACTTCGTCAGCTACTGCGCCGATAAGTAATCACCACCCCAAAGAGCCAGCTATCAAAGAACTTGAATCTTTCCATCTTTCGCGATATCCGAAATTTCTTGCGTAAAAAAAAAAAACATTTAAAGTTACAAAGCTCCAGGAAAGCGTACAATATTTGTGGTACCAAGGAACTGGCCTAGCAGTTATACAGTGGTTATTATTACCATCTTCCCCACGGCGGAAAAGGTCCATTTCTGATGCGAGGAACTCTTATGGGGGATACGTACATGTAAGCTGCGTGCCTCCTCCTCTGACTTAGAGTACTTAGCCACCAGATGTACTCTTCAGGAGTTGAGTTCAGCTAAAGCTACTTAGAGATGGAAATATCACTGGAAAATAAGGCTGCCATAAAGAAGAGATGGAAGAATCTCTTGCACAATTCCATTGATGGAGGATGCTTTAAAAATTCCTCCCAGGTTCGTGCACAGCATAGATGTGTGGGAGACGGGACTAAGTTGTTATCCGGCCATGCATTTGTTGATCTAGTTAAAACTAGAATCAATGCTCTTCCTACCCTCTGAAGAACATCTAGAGGACGTGTGGTATGGATATGCAATGCTCACCCACAACGTTGTTAAAGAACGCAGCATGAGAGTCGAGCGTCACGACGCTATAGTTAATCTGGTTAAGAATAGACTTCGTCATAGGGGTTGGGAGGTGGGAAAGGAGCCCAGATTCCAGACGGTTGAGGATCAACGAAAAACCTATGTGCTCGAGATGCTTCCTTCTATCTTTTGGATATTTAGGTTGTTGGAACCAGCCTTGAACTGGGATAAAACCTAGATATTATAACTTAAATAGTAGTCTTAAGCGATTAATATAAGTGAAATTTCATTTATATTAATGGAAAATGGAAAAAAAAGGTTTTGAACATTCCGGGGATAAGCATATAAACAAATCTTGTTGTATTTTCAGTTAATTTAGCCGCGCCTTAAGAAAAAAGAAAAGTTAGCATACGCTCCAGATATCATTCCATTTAGAACGCATCAATATATTGTATTCCAACCACCAACTTTGTATTCGATTATTTTCAACTCATCCTGTCGATAAATCTGAAGCATTAAAACGTACTCCATTTCAGCTTTATCACTCCAAAACCTTCTGTCTTTCCTATCGAAAGTCGTTTGTATTCCTCTCTCTCAGCCAGCAACTACCATAAAGCCCAAGGCATTCGACATTATTCTAGGGTCTTCGCTGTTTTTTGTTTTTTTTTTTTGCATTTTACGATTCTAGTGGTCCTTCGATATGTCTATCATCGTCTTATCTGGAAAATGGGTCCTCCAGGGCTATCAGATAGAGTTTCGAGATATTTCGCAAATAAAGTCTGCCAAAGGACTGTCCATCGATAAATGTTTCGCTGTAGGGTGCGCCTGCTGAAGCCACAACGCCATTACTGTTACCTGCTGAGTGTCACATGCTGGAAGAAAATAACGGGAAATATATGGGCGTACGGGATAACACTTCGTAACACGGATGATGGGTTATCCGTAAGCTGTCACTAAGCCTTACACGTGGCAGTGCTCCTGCGTAATTGCCGTGGAGGGATTTCTTTTATAACGAAAATTAAGAATTGATGTCCGGCCCTACATATCTCATTATCATTCCAAGGGGATCGAAGTAAAGTTCATGCATAAAATTGATGGTGAAATTTCAGTTCGCTGATTTATGTTAGAAAAATTAGAGGGTAGGCGCCTGTTAGCTTGATGCTCTCTCTCTCTCTCTCTTCCCCCCATCCCCCGTACACACATCTTTTAATCAAAAAGTTCACGAAGTTTCCCCCACATGACACTAATAAATAAAGTTCGTCTAAACCATTAGTTTCAGAAAGGTTTGCTTAAAATGTTTTTGCTCCTTTACCTTTTTGAACCTAGACAGAAATGGTGTTTGAATGAATAAACAATCATTTATTACTGAGGTTACGGACAAGTTCTTTTAGTATGCATTATGTACTGAGCAGCCAATTTATTAGGTACACTAACAAAAGTAGGTTCTCCCTTAGCAACACAACAGCCTTGATTTGGAAATAGCAAACAATAACTGAATTCACTCTCGTATTTGTAGGATCAGTTGCGTAGAATTATGGATGCATGACATAGCGCATTATCCTGTTGTAAGAACCCATTCTCGGATTAAGACACTGCAGCCATGATGGAATGCGCTTAGTCGATAAAAATTTACATACAACCTTTGGGATCCGTATGTTTCTCCACCGGTATCAATGGGCTCAATGTATACTACGAAAACATTCCCCACACCATTACACCGCCACCATCAGCCTAAATTTTGGAACCTACCAGGATGGGTCCATGGACTCATGGTTTTTCACCATATTCTAATCTTCCCATCAGTATGAAGGAATCGAAATTCATCGGACAACGTTTTTTTCCAGCCCTCCTCAGCCTAGTTGGTGTCCTTAGTCTATAACAGCACCTTCGTGTTTTTCCTAACGGTAGTGGAATCGAGTTCGGTCTTTGGCTGCGATAGCTCATGATATGGCACGAAGAATTGTGCGTTCTGTACTGTCTCTTCAATTACTACTCTCTTAGTGAGTTATTTCTCATCAAATAGTGAGTTCTGACCAGTCGCCGTTGGCTGGATGTTATTTGGTTATTGGACTGATCTCAATACATCCGAGGCACAGCCATAAGTTAAAACCCCAGCAGAGTTGTAGTTGCTGTATTACTCACACCATCGTGTCTGACGCCGTCTAACTTACACGTTCAGAGTCACTTAATGACTTCTCTATTCTCACACTGGAATTCAGACATACAGCATCTCAACGTATCTGCTCACCTTCTTTGTATCATACGATACCAGCACATGATACTGTTACTGAAGGATCATTTCATGAAAAGAGTAGTGTACTTAAGTTGGCCACTCAATGTAAGGTAAACGTATATCAAAAGCAAGTGTTTCATCCATAATTTTAAATTCTCTTTCGCAATATCCTCCAATCCCATTGCAACTATCCTAACTTGCATTCGAATCCGCCCTCGTGGAAAGCACAGTTGGTATAATCACCGTCCTCCCAAAACTTGGTAAAAAAAATACCCGAGTTCGAATCCCGTCAATGACGCGAGGAATTTTTATGGGTCTTTTTAACAATTTGGCTGAGTTTGTCTGTCTCATACGAAGGTAGCATGGTTTATTCTCCCGAAAACTCTCGTTTTCGTCCTGTGTACAGAAAATCGACCACAGAAAACTTTACAAACATTATTTATGGCACAATGCGGCCTAAGTTGCTAATCGCCTAGCACCCTACAACAACCAGAACCAACCATATACGAATCCTATCAAGACAAGAAATTTTATGGGCTTTTTTCACAGTGGCCGAATTAGTCCATCTCGGCCAAGGAATAATCGGCCAATTCACTCGTGAGTCTGATGTAGGAAATAATTTTGACATTGTTTATTTGGGATTTAGCCGAGCATTTCACTCAGCGGTCAGCCTCGAGAGGTTATTATATAATCTGGAACATGTTGGATTCACTGATTAGATCCTTAAATCGATCGCAGAGTAGCCTGCAAGTCGGGAGGAACAGCGTTGTGGTCAGTTGCTCTTCATATTGGAATAACGTGAGAAGTGGAGTCCCTCAACGATCGATAGTCCTTGTTTTTCTTAAATAACATTAAGACAAAGGATTATAAGATATCAATTTGTAGATGTCATGGGCTGTAGAATAGTGAATGATCAGAGCCAAAGCCGAGCTTCTTCACGACGACTTGCATAAACTACAGGGATGAAGTTCCAATACGTGTTTAACAATTCTGACGGATGTGAAGCTTTCTGTTGCAGTTCACACAGGAGAGCCCATATCGATAATTAATCTAACGTTTGCTTATAGAAATAGAGGACATAATCCCACTGTTTAAGGCAACTGTGAGATCGCACTTTGAATTCTGTGAGTTCAAGAAGGGAATGCCGGATAAACACCAAATTTGGAGCATCAGCTCTGATCCTTTGCACAATTTAGTAATTACTTGGAACATTTCTTCGAGACGATTTTTGTACCAAATTTCTAATTCGTAGGTTAACCCGTTTCTCTTAAGTACTGTTACACACATCTCATCTCACAACAACCCATATTGTGAACGTCACATTGTGAAGTTTGATAAACATTTCATGAGGCTCATGAGTACGGTTAGTAAATTTTAACCCTTGAGATATATTTTAGTAGTCGAAAGTGCCTAAAGCGAATTGCAATATCTGCATTATATAACTTATCCCCCCCACCAATTGGAACCGATTCCACAGTCTGTTTTTCAACACTACAAGCCATCTGACCACTTCGACTTTTTTATCACCCTTCCAGTCTACCTTTTGCTGTCCACCTCAAAGCATCATCCTGACGGTGTCCTCGCGACATTTCCCAGTAAAAGCCATCTTGAAATCGATAGTGCTTGCGAAATATAGAGGTTCCGATTAACATTCTACTTTAAATTTGGTTAACCGATCTGTTTGTTTTAACAGGTTGTGTGCGACTTGATTTACAAGCCAGATTTTGTTTTAGAAGTGACGAATATTGGTTCGATTTTTATGTATTTAAAATTTTTTTTGTATTGGTTCCTTAGCTCAATTTTTTTGGTTTTAAGAGCATCAGCGATTGAGGCCATTTTTCTGTGCACATATTGTCTGTAAATTGCTATGTTCTGTGGTCGATTTTCTGTTTGCTGTACAAAAAACACAAGTTTCCGTGTGGGGAGAATATGTTAACCTCGCTGAGACAGACTAACTCAGCCACGTTGTGAAAAAGACCCATAAAAATTCCTCCCACCATCGACGGGATTCGAACTCTGGTCTTTTCCATCCGGTGTGGAGAGGATGGTGATCCTACTAACTATGCTACCCACGAGGGCTAAATTTGAAAATACAGCCATGAGCCAAAACATTCACCACCTGCCGAATAGCGTGTTGGGCTGCCTTTTGCCGTGATAAAGGCATGCACCCAGCGTAGCATCGACTCCACGAGAACATGGAAAGTATCCTCAGGTATCCTGAAACAGCTGAACAGAAGGACATCATGGAGCGAGGCAGACTGGAGAATGCTACGTTCGGCTGCATCCCACAAATGTTCTTCAGTTTAGTAGCCCTTGTGTCGTTAAGCCAAATACCAACAACAACCACAAATGTTTGATGGGCTCAATATTGGGGAAATTTGGCGACCAGGGGAGTACACGAGCTTGAAATGATCCTCGAACCATTCGTGCACAGTGCGAGCTTTGTGACAAGGAGAATTATCTTGTTGAAATAGTTCAGTGCCATCTGGATACACGGTCATCATGTAGAGCAAAACTTTGTCCGAAATAATACCGAGGTAGGATCTGGCGGTGAGGGTTTGTTCAATGGGGATGAGGGGACCCAGTGAAATGAAAACATCTCCCATACCATGCTGTCCACCTGTTTTCGTCAACCTTGAAGTTTGTTTGCTGCCGTTCACCTCCACGAATTTCCATTGGCATGATGGAGCTAGAACCTTAATTCATTAGACCAGGCGACTATTCTAATGAATTAAGGTTCTAGCTCCATTAAGTTCCTGGACATTGGACGCCTGTAAAACAGGCGTCCAATGTCCAGGAACGGTGCTCCTATGCCCACTTCAGGCAAAAATGTCGATGAATGGAAGTTATCGAAATGATGTATTGACGAAATGTCGTCAACATGGACATATGAACAGATCGCCTACTCCATAGACCTCTGCAAGAGCGTCCACTGGATGGTGTACTCAAATAAGTTTCTCTGTACGCCTTGGTTGTAGTCTGCCGTTGGTTGAAGGATCGCGAGCCATCTGTTGTCCCGGATAGCAGGTGCCAACCGCTGTTTACCTCTAGTTTCAACCAATAGTGACCTATCCATCCTGGCACGTTGGATAGTTGTCTCTCTTTGGACAAATACGTGTGGACCTTTCCCGCCAGACCTTCAGGACAATGACGATGCCTGCGGTGCTGAGGCGCTGGTCCCATCTTCCTAGCACCACAAATCATTCCCTGTTCAAACTCCGTCAGACTCTTCCCTTTTCCCCGTTGCACAGGATACGAATTGACGGTCGCTACCAGTGCCGTCATTATACATGCTGCGCGGTTTTAAGATTACTCTTAAGTGCTGCAGAATGCTTCTGGAGTCAGAGAGGGCCATAATGTTTTGGCTCATGAGTATACATTTGGATATTTAATCATAACTTTTGAGTTTCGATGCAATTTCACAATTTCGAACCTCGATAAAGTGATCCTTTGAAACAAACTGAAGCGTTTATTTTATGATTCATATGTCTAGTAAAGAAAAAAAGAAAAATCTGAGGTTCTCTTTCAGATTGCTGGATAAACAGCGCTTTAACTGTGAATCGCAGTCCTTGTAAACATAGCAACCTACAGCTTTGTAGAATTGTCTTATTCAATTTCTCCGGTTTGTAGTATATTGCCGACCACCAGCTCCCAACCAGTTGCTGCCAGCTACAAAAGCATCTCGTAGCTGTCAGCAAAGTACCATTTAATGATCTCGCATTTACATTAATACAAGTGAGCTACGGATAGGTCGTTTGTTAAGATTTTCCACAGCACTGACAACTCTTTTAGTGTATTCTTCGGTGTGGTAACAGATGGTCTTTATGTTGTTGTGAAGCACATTCTTTTAGCGCTTCTGAAATATTAATTTTAGCTTATGAAATTTTATTAAATCATATTTTTTTATAACCTACACGTTTTTGGATGCGACAGATACGATTAGACTTTAAAATAGTGATACCAGACTGCCAAGAGGTTATTTTATGTACTTTTGGAGCTATGAAGCTTGTGTACATTAACGGTACAAAATATTGGTGTCACTGGTCTGCTGTGTAAAGTTTCTAAGGCTCTTGCTGTAATGAAACGTATTGAATTCCGAATTTATGCCTAGTGATTTCCATGTTCCGTGTCTGGATCTCATTTGTTCATTTAGTGGATTGAGATGAAGAATATTGGGTACAGTGAGAACAGGAATTCATTCATTGAAGACGTGGTACAGGAAGTACCACGAAACGTATGAGAATTATCTTTATTCCTTTTAAGAAGACGGATTACTCTACGTGAGGGGGAGTGCTTAGATTTTCCTCTTCTCCATTTCGATTTATCTGCATACCATGCCACTGAAAAAATAGTTTACAAATGTAGAGCATTTTGTCTTGTTGATTGTTTTCTTCTGTCGTGAAACTCTCTGCCTATGCAAAAGAACATCAATGTTATTGTTAGAGTAGGGTTTGGAAGAACTGTTTATTGCATACAAAAGGCACACGCCGTACAAAATACCCTTCACGGCTACAAGCCAGGGGTTTACAGGAGAAAGGTTTAGGAGCATTAGCGACTAAGACCATATCGTTCGGTGTATGTCTATAAATTATGTTCTATGGTCGATTTTCTGTTTTTTGGACAAGAAATCAGAGTTTATGGGAGAAAAAATCATGCTGCTCTCGTCTGAGACCGACTAACATGGCCACATTGTGAAAAAGCCACAAATTCCTCTCTTCATCACGGAACTCGGTTCTTTTCCACCCGGTGTGGGGAGGACATCGATTCTACCAACTGTGCTACCCATGAGGGCCGCCAAGGTTAATAAATAGTACAATTTTTGCAATTGCACTTCAGTTGATGTAGTTCCAGTCCACTAGCTACCGATCCATCTATTAGTTTTGTTCACAGAAGACGGAAAACACGAATACTGCGTGGATAAGACCAGTGCTGAGTTTTTATTGACAATAGAGTGGGAGCAATTCGCTTTTCCTTCTTTAATGGGTGAAATACAGAAGAAGATTAACGGATCTCAAGTCTTGTTATTGCTAACAATTGAAATTCAAATTCTGGTCAAATATTAGCTTTCAGCGGATTTTGATTTCTTCTATCTTTCGTTCTCTTGTCCCTTTCTCTGTTTGGGCGCGCATTGAATTCTGGTTTCTCGACGCTAGGCTTGAATCCCGCTTTATCTGTTTTCCTAATAAAATCACTAACGGCATTCCATCGCCTTGACGGCGTTATCTCGTTCATTGTTTCCGTACACGATTTTATACGGCCCTAACTTCATTAGGTGGCTGATGTCGGTCGCGACGGTAAATAAATTCCTCGTGCATTTTTAGTCCACCCTTGAGAAAAGGTTTATTGCTCCTTTCTTCTTGATATCGGTTGAAACCTAAATTTGCGCAGATCGCTCATAACTTTAATGCAGTTATTTTTTTGTGGCAACATAAAGTGAGCTTTGCTGGAATGTCTGCACGTTTTACAAGTGTTCAAAGCAGTAATCGTTATTGATATCTCCCAACGGCCTTCTGAGTGCCTTCGTGTATACGGAATATGTAAATTCATCGTTATGAGCACGCATACTTCTTAGCATATGTTATTGTCGTAGTTTGAAGTATTCTTTTAAAGTAAAAGGAAGAGTTTCTTTAAGTACCTTCCACTACACCTTTTTAGAAGCGCGCTGTTTTCCTCTAGATTTCACGTCACTTACAGAATGCATAAATAACGGGCACCGAAGCGAGACCCATCCGTGATGTGGTAGCGGGGAAGGGGGAAAGAACATCTAACTGGGGTAAACAACGAATGTGAAATCTCATTTCTGTTTTGAGACAAACTGGAAATGTGGAGTTTGCTAAATCCCCAAGCTATTAAATCTGTAAAGCGTTTCCAGAAATAATCCGCGTGCAAACATTTTGGAATGGTTTTGAGGGCAAGGAAGGCGATAACTGAACTCCGTGTTATTAAGTACTTATTAAACACAGTTTGCTGATAATGTCAGATTTGTAGGCCTAAAGAGAATAATCCGTATCCATATGCAAGTTGTCTTACAACGGAATAGCTTTCTCAGCAAACATATTTAAGATAATGGGGGTGAAACAGACCTCATAAGCATTTATCCCAAAGTACAGTATTTGAAAACAAGCGAATTAATCTTAATTTCCTTTGATCACCCCATAGAATGCTTCGTATGAAATGCAAGACATGGAGACTCATTTGAAAATTTCCATTCTTAAGTGCAAAAGTTTAATGGCCCTTGCAGGAGCAAGGAGAAATACTGCTCTACCAAAAGTAGTCAGACACCTGCTAAAATATAAGACTGGTCCAATCTACCACAGCATGAGTTATGCCGGTGTTTGCCCGATGAGGTTTCGTCATATGCGACGTCTTTTGTTTATTTATTAAATATTCTTAAGTATTACAGGAAAGATAACTCATTGACAATATATACTGTACCTCACGAAAAAAGGTCGCACTAACTCCGTCGCAGTCTTCATAAGAACAATGCGCGCATTCATATGCAACTGCAGAAGGATAGAATGCAGAACAAGAAAGATCCCAGTTGAGTTTACTAGGTGCTGCAAAGTTGTGCTCATTTGCATCCTATCTGTTCTGCTGCCAGAGCAGATAGGATAAAACTCCTAAGAACCCGCCCTGGTAGGTCCTGAGGAGGATGCAATGTGTCCAAACCCCGCACTGAAAAGTGCCCAAAAGGAGGGAACTTTTCAGTCCAGGTAAGGAGAACTCCTCCGCCTCTTTGCTATGTTTTAACTCAAAATTAATTCTCGCATCCAGTTTCCTCTGAACTATTGGACATCCTGCGTATACATTTTCCTTAGAAAGAAGGCCGAGGACTTCTCAAAGATCTAGGTGAAGATAAATATTCGTTGTTGCAGAGAAAATAATACACCTGCAATATTCCCGTTAGCTTGGCAGGATGGTTCATTGAAGATGCAGTCCTGTTGAGGAAAGTTTTCTGACTTCCAGTTTGGTCATGGAGATCCGTATTGTTAGCTTTTGTCTAGTTGAAGCCGAGGAAATGTGAAATGCCAACTTGGTTTAAGATTTCAGGTCTGTCCCGAAGTAACCTCATGGAGGAGTTTGAAGTCGTCTATTATTCTCCGGACATTGAATGGTTGAAGTTGAAAGTAACTGCGAAGCATGAATTCCGAATAGTGAAATGTCTGCACTTTTCAGGATAGAAGTGTTAATAATTGTGGTTGTGTAAGGAGCCAAATAAAGGAGAAAACTCCATGATACAGACGCTTTGAAGAGAAGCATCAAAAGCTTCTCTTTTTTTTTTTTTTTTAGAGGAATTGGGGAAATTGAATTAGAAAATTGTCGGATATTGTTGAACATGTCCTTAATGCTAATATTAAACCTTAATATGAAGTCACGGTTAGGTCTCTGCTGAGGAATATTTCTTAATGCTCTTATATTTAGTAATCGCATAAAATATTCTGCAATCAAAGAGTGTCCCATGACTTTTGTAGCGACATGTAGAATGATTTGTTTACTGCGATGTGCTTATCTTGGTTGTTTCCTTTCCTCAACGATAAAGCACATCCATTATAGAACTAATACTTTTAGTATTTCTACCGATATTTTCTCTTTTTATTATTTCATTGTTCAGTATTATATTATTCGATTCTTTTATCTTAAGAAATAAAGTTTAAGGAACGCCATCCTGTTTTCCAGAAAGAGTGAGAAATATCGTACAAGTGACAAAGCATATATTTCCACTTGAGGTAGAAACGGTTATCAAAGAAGACAGAAGAAATTAATAGCATTCCCTAACTTAAATCCCGAACTATTGAAATATCCCATATGGAGGAGATATGGTACGATTGTCTGACAGTAATCCGATTCTTGTGTTATTCTGTTTACCCATTTGTAGCACGCGAGATGATCAATGTTTTGCAATTTTTATAATAGTATAATGCACAGTAAAACCAATAGAGGTTGAAACTCAGAGAAGGACAAAACGTTAAGAGAGTGAACGAGCAGCTGCTATAACCGAAACATCATATATAAAGAGAAATAGATTAAATTGCACGAGTCAATCGTTGTGGCCAGAAACAAATAGCGCACTAAAGAAAAATCTGATAAAAATAAGCAAATATGGCAAAATTGTTAGCGAAAAGGAATAGATGATTTTTAAAAGGCGTATTTTGCAATGTATATTTATGCATACGTGTATTTATCTTTGTTTTTACATGAGTTTAATGTCAACGAATGCTACATTACTAGAATGATGACGTCACAGCTACTGGCGCGAGGATAATAAACAAGGACCTACGTCATAATGAGAAACTTGCAAATATAGAACGAATACAATAACAGCATGAAACAAATTTAAAGTTAATTATATATAGTTTAGTTGCAATCCTCTTAGGAATCAGTACGTATTTCTATAACTCAGTGATAATTGTCCTTTCTGTATTTGCCGACCGGGCTAGCCGAGTTGGTAAAGTACCTGCCCGGCAACCCAAAGGTCGCGGGTTCGATTCCCGCCTCGGGCTTGGATCAAAGTACTGCAAAAACCTTGGGAGGTGCAATATGGCCACAGAAGCCGATGCGCCAACAACTACCAAATCAAAAAATCTTTTCTGTATGTTAGTAGAATATTTGGTTGCCACTGCTTTTTTCAGGCCTTTGTATATATTAATATTTAAAGTGTAAATATTTGCAATAAGTGGCAGTAACTTCATTAATTTATTTATTTTTTAATTTATCAACTTATCCTTCGTTTCACATAACCATAAAACCTAATCTCCTTCCATAAGTACGTTATCCAATTAAATTAAACAGTTTTCAGCAACAAATTTATTAAAAACAATTACGGATTTAAGTTAACCTGTTACAGAATGTTGCTGGACGTATCCACCGAGTAGGTTTCATCAGTGGCGCATGTACGATGAATGGCTGTCTAATATACACTTATTTTGATATTTTTTAGTGAAAACTTGACATTGTAAAAATAATTTCAAAGAAGTTATTTTCAGAAATAAATAAGTTTCTATTTTGAGAAAAATCCATATTATGCACCGCACTAATGCTGTACTACTTCTCAAAATATCTTGTAAACTCGCCCAATCGTATGTGGCTGTTCTATAATATCAATTTCATTTCAATTCAAGAAATTTTACTTCTATTATTTTACTTATTTTTTGTTTATAATACGAGTACATATAAACGAGTTGACGGATAAGACTTCAAGTACTCTTGTGATGATTTAATTTGGTAATAAATTAAAAAAAAAAAAGTCAACTGTAATCGGAGACATTCTAAATTGCGTGTCATAAATGCTAAGAGTTACTACTATGATTACACATTTAATATACTGTACTTCTACAGCGCACGTGCAAAGTCATTTTACTTTACCCGATTTATGCTGCATTCAGTGATCGATTATTCTGCGATATTCGTTATCAAAGTTGGTCGCAAAATGCTTTACAAGTTAAAGTTTAATAGATATTTATATTATAACCTCTTTAAAACTTAAAAATAAAGTTCCAGTTTTACGTGTAGTGGTTACTTTATATAATCAGCCAATTCCCTTCCCTGTGACATGCTTTTTTTTTTTTTAATCATTTATGTCTGTTATTCAATATCACTTCGTTTATTTTTCTGTCAAAAGAATCCAGGAAACAAGGAGAAAAACCTTCTTATATCTGGATTTGATCAGCAGAGTAATAAAAACATGTACGAATCTTTTTTAATCCACACACTACCGAGTCAACTGTTTCGGTGGTGCCGAAACGTAATGTCGGTTAGTTATTTTCCCAAACTGCATTAATTACTTAATTCTGTATTAATTCACTAAATTCCGATTAATACCATAAACTCGATTCCTGGTTGAGGCTTTTCGAATGATATTTATATTTTGCGTATCTTTACAGCTCAAAAACTGGAGGCCACTGTCGTCAATGAACGTATATTCAAGAACGCTTTTGATTAAGTATAGTAGGCAACAACGGTTTTCGTAACGTATAATAGATTACACGCAGCTGGAAAGCAATTTTATTTTAATATTGAAACTTGTTAAAACTTCTGATTCGGTCTCATCCCATCTGCAGTTATTATTGCGCGCGATATGGACGGTCGTTTCAGAAATACGAACCGCCTACCGCGCGAGGATTTTCTTTTTAATTCCTCCGAGTTGGCCGCGTTAGTTCATTAATGTTGCATCTTATGAAATCTGGTTGAAATGGGAGCGTCATTAAAATATCGAGTTTAATTTGAGCCGTTATTCGGAATAAATGACAACGATGGCATTTAATTGCCCAGCGAAACAGAGCAACTGAACTCATAATTAGTTTCGTTTTAAATTAAAACGAGTAATAAAACTATTTGGCGCAACAAATAATTGTACGAAATATTTACGACGCAGCCGTGGGCCCCCACCCCCAAATGGGTTTTCACATTTGGAACCGAAACGTACGTGGACAATTATCGCCCATCGATATTTACGTCTTGTTTTAAAAGTTCGAACATTTGAACGATCAGCAGGTGGCACGTGGCGCACTCCACGCGCTCCCATTTGCAGCCAGACATATAACTCAACGAAGCAATCAGTTTGCCCGAGAGAAAGAACATAATTACAGAGGGTCTAAAAGAGCGATAAGATTTTCGAAATAAATGCTCGTAGGGGATGCATCCGAAGAGATTACTCGTTAAATATTCCAGAATTACTTTTCTTGGAATAGACCACTTTTGGTCTTGCGGCGATTATACGTTACTCCCAGGAAATTTGTTATAAAGAGCCACAGCTTTGGAGATGAGAAAACGTTATAACGCTTCTTCTTCCTCCTCCTCGATGTATCCCATAAATATTAAAGCGCGCGCTTTGTAGCACTCACTTCGTGTTATACTTAAGTATGTTCTTTTATCTTTCTCCGCAATTGCTGAAGTTTTTTTTTTTCTTTTTCTTTTTTTTTATGGTTGGATCTTAGAAATGAGATGGATATTCCCTGCCAGATCTCGAAAGGAAATTACCCAGTTGGAAAAAACGGATAGGTCCTTTTTTAAATAACAGTATATGTTTTCCTAGTAACATGGAGAAAATGTGTTTATACAGCACATTTTTATAATACGCCCTTCAAGGAATATGTTATTTTTTTATAGCAATGCCAATTTAAATTGCTTTTTACCGTACTTCTGTGACTAAAAGCACATGACCTTTGGTATCCATCCAGTTTCAATTTTTCTTTTTTTTTTTTTAATCTAGAGGAAGTTGAAATATCGAATTTTCTTGCGCATAGCATAAAAATTACATCTGAAATCCTTCGTAGCGAGCGCAGTGGCTAAGACTGCTATACCAAGGCCTTTTACACGTTTTTAAAAGGCCTGGGTTACAATAGATGTCTTGTATCACTCATAGACACAGAAGCCTATGATAGATACAAGTTGATATGCAACCAAGTTACAAAGGAGGTTAGGCAGGCGAAGGCAGATTACAAGAAATCCTTGGAAAATGATACAAAGAAAAACAGCAACTTATATAAACTCTAAAAGGAAGGGGATGAATCTGATTGGTCCACTTGATATTGATGGTTCGACTGTTGATGATCCTGCTCAGGTAGCTGACAAACTGAATGAGTATTTTGCATCTACATTCATACCTGAGGAATTCTGTAGGGAAATGGAGGCCAGACATTTATCAAACTCTAACAGGGAGCTAAATTATTTTTGCTATAACTGAGAGGAAAGTGGAAAAGAAATTATTGAAGTTAAACATATGAAAAGCATTTCGGATGGATGGGATCTATCCAGTTATATTAGGGGAGGCAGCAAAGGAAGTAAGCAATAGATGATTTCCTTAATCCAGCCATAAAGATAAGAGCATCTTTGGATTCAGGGGAGGTCCACGTAGACTGGAGATATGCAAATGTATCCCAAATTCACAAAGGGGAATCAAAGGATGACAAGTAATTACAGTCCTGTTAGCTTAACTTCTGTTCCGGGGAAAGTAATGGAGTTGGAATCACTGGTTAAAGAAGAAACGCAGGATCACCTAGACAAGACTGCAGTTATAGTTCAGACACAGCATGGGTTTGTTAAGGGAAAACTAGCCTGACCAATTTTATTGGATACTACGGTGTGGTCACAAAGGAACTGGATGAAAAAAATTATTTTGATATCATATACTTGGATTTCAAGACACCTTTTGATACTGCAGTGTAAATTAGAGCAGTATGACTTCAAAGGCAAGTTGCTGCTACGGATGCAAATTGCAACGTCTGATGACTAGGCACCTGCGAGGTTATCTGATTGAGGTATTTAAGGCCTTGAATGGTTTGAGTAAGCTCAATGCTGATGGAATTCTTTCTCTTGATCAGATTACGAATTTGAGGGGCATAGATTCAAACTGAGGAAAGACAGTTGTAGAAGAGATGTGCGGAAATTTGTCTTTAGCCATCGGGTAGTTGATTGCTTGCATAAACTTCCATCTGTCGTTGTGGACAGATAGAAGTTTATCCACGCTTCATGCAAACTTGAATCTATTTAAACTGTTTATTCAAACAGCTTAAATAGATTCAAGGAAGAGATGCACAGATTTTTGGATCGAATGGATGGGTGAAATGGGAAGTGTTTTTTGGCTAATGCTGTATCTTGCATCATATGCCACTGCTAATGCAAATATAACTACACCCGCAGTAAAAATTATTTGAATAATTTAAATTAGGGTACATAATTAAAATATTAATGAAATAGTTTGGCCAATATAAACTTTTAAACTATTCTATTATTTTAATTATTACGTAAATTAACCTATATTATTCAAATCAGCGTTGTAGTTGTGTTTTAGGAGTATCAGCGACTAAGACTATATAACTCCATGTATACTGTCTGTAAATTGCGCGTGTTCTGTTTTCTGGACGAAAACCCGAGTTCCGGGAGAAAAGACCATGCTACCTTCGCCTGAGACTGACTAACTCTGCCACTTTGTGAAAAAGACCCATAAAAATTCCTCACCTCATCGACAGAACTCGAACTCGCATCTTTCCCACTCAGTGGGGAACGTTGATCGTGCCAACTGTGCTCCCCACGAGGGCAGCGATCTAGTGAACCTACTTTTAAAACTTGTTGATTATAGCGCCAAACGTTCGTACTCCATAAACGGTGTCTCTTGCTACGTAATCATTTTCCTCGACACGCGACAGTCCTTTCTCCCAGCCGTCCCACCGGACGAGATTTTTCTTAATGCCAAGCTATTTCCACTAATTCAGCACCCCTTTCTCTGACGTTCGTCCAACCGCTTACAAGAGAAAATGTTCCAAGTACCAGCATGTCATAGCAAGCCTTTGTACCCTTGACTGTCAGGTCCTCCATACCAGTTAACAGCTTGAGGAACATATTCTCAAATTGGTTAGATGTTCCCAGAGGGGGGGGGGGGCCTAGAGATTAAGATCGCGCTTCTACGGGTTGTTCAGACTTCTTTTCCATCTCTGTACCGGCTGTTTTTTTTCCACAGCGATACCACTGAGGGCAGTGCTATAAACTCTGCTCGTCTGAAACACGTGACGCATGTTTCAGATAGTCATATTCCTGTACCCTTCTCTGCCCCCAACTCCTTCCATAGATCAATATACCAATCCTCAAGATTCACACAAAGTCGAGTAACCAGCATTCTGACGAGTCTAATATTTGTTGAGTGGCTGACCCATAAAAGATTCTAAACATCTTAAACGGATATTTTAACCATAAAATATGTTTTTTCAGAAATCTTTTTATATATGTGAGGATAATTTGGGATATCCTTTGAAAATGTTATCATTGTCAAGTCTCATCTTTATACGAAGACGCGATTAAATATAAATAACTGCGAGAGAGCTTTGGAATAGTTCGTTCCCAATTGGATTCTGCTTCTACATATCGCCCTTCCCTCGCTCCACCATCGTTCGATTTTCCGAAAATCTTACGCTAGTGTTCATCCTCTCGTTGTTATATCCAGAAGATATGCAGCAAGCCACATTTAACGTTTCGGTCCCAAAAAGACTTCTCCGAAAATATAAAAATAGTGGATGGAAAGATGAAGGTCCTGTTCCTTTTTTTGTATGTATGTGTGTGTGCCTGATCTGTAGCCGCGTGCTCGTTGCTGCACCTCTATAAGGAAGAGAACATCTGGTATGGAAACTGTCAGTTCGAATGCGCGGGCAAAAAAAGATGAAGTAAAATAGCTTACAGATTCTTCGGGTCACCTTGTGCTAACTTTTTTTTTCTTTTTTTTCCTGAGCAGTTTTCTTGGTGAGCTATGCAGGTTATACCGAACAAAAAACGTTCTAGACCTAACCTGTCTGGAGGAAGAGCGAGTGTAATTGGAAGGCGGAAAATCTATAAGTGGATGAAAATTTTAAACGTTTAACTTTGATCTTTAACACAAGCGTAGAAAGTTTTTAAAAAAAAAAACTTAACTTTTTTCCCGAACTAAAATTCCACAAAAAAAAACCCAAATTTCTGAAACTTACTTCTTAAAAACATTATGTATTTATTGTCTATACGAAATGGAACGTTTTATGATTTATAATAAAAAAAAAATAACCGGTATTGTCAAAAATACTGGGACTAACCTGTGAATGTATTTTAGGTTATACAAATATCGTAGAGGACTGCGCGGTTATCAGGTTGTAGTGAGTGAGGTGTTATTATTGCTGTCTGTTTATTAATCATTAGACCATATCCCAAGACAACCATAGGCTAGAAGGGGTTATTTACAACTAAGATACGGGTTACCACATTCAAATATTCACGAAGATCTTATTGGCATCTGCTTGTAGTCCACAATAGATCAATTTAAGAATGAGAGAGCTTTGGTAGACAAGAATGCGTCAAATTTACACCACTTGGACTCAATGGAGTCCAACACCACTTGGACTTTCTGCTGGAAGAATACTTCCGTCGATAGGTGGTCTAAACGAGCGGTGTCCTTTTCACGAGGGCTCTGTTGTATCTACCGACCAAAAGAAACCTAAACCATGTTCAAATCTGATCCGTAAACTGTTGTTGCCTTTTCTCTTAGTTTCCCAATACTTTTGAGAACAATGTAGGGGTTAATTTTTACGTTGCTTTCCAACGACAGCTGTTTTACTTCACTAATTCATTGATGGTACAACACCTGTCTACTTATTTATGTCAGAAACGTGATCAATGAACAGATATTGATTATAGCAGCTTGTATCGTGAGCTATAAATAGCAGGCGCATTATTACAGCCAGAAAGTGTTGAACGTGGTTTTTTATGCTAGCTAAAGGGTCAATGATAATGCTGAGAGACAAATACTCGCATATAATGGCTTCACTAAATAAGAATTCTCGAGATATCTAAAAATAAGAAAGGTAATACTTTAGTAAAGTTTAGAAGTAAATGCGTATTCATATTCTGGATCGATGGGTTACACAGAAGTAACCCATCGGTCCAGATAATCCATTTAGACAACTTTAATTACGGGAACACTTGAAAAAAATCGAGGCATTGGAAGATGGAGCAGAGGGATTTGTTTTAAATGGAGTAGTCATCAATAATATTCTCTATGCCGATGATAGTTATCGTTGCAGGAAGTGATTGTGGTCTTAAAACATTCATGGAAATAATTAATGCGGAAGATTGGTCTTCGGATAAATTCCAATAAGACTAAATGGATGGTAGTTGGCCCAAAGAATTATACAAATCTCACACGTTGGTGAATGGGAGACTGATTGAAAAAGTTAAGTTATGTCTATTTAGGAAGAGAAATTGACAAAGGGGATGATTCAACTGAAATTAAAAGATGAGTTGAAATAATAATATCAGCCTTTTGCAAAATTGGATCGAAATCTTCGATTAAGAGAAATGGAGTGCTATATCTGGTCCACATTACTGGTTGTAAGTAAGACTTTGGCATTAAAGAAAGCAACAATTAAGAAGTTGGAGGCATTCGGGATGTAGATGTATAGAAGAATATTACGTATTCCATAGAAAGCTAAAGTTTCAAATGTGGAAGTGTTGAGATCAGTCAGCAAAGAAAGGAAATTGCTGTCTCTAATCAAGAAACGAAAATCTTTTTTTTTTGGTCTCATGTTGAGACATCAAGAAGAATATGCAATGCCACAAATCATTCTGACTGGAAGAATTAATGGTTGAGAGGAAGAAGAAGAATATCATGACTGGATAATTTGGAGGAACGGATAGGCAAAACTGTGGAACAATTATTTCATGGTGTTTATAACAGATGCCGATCGTCAACCCCAGATGGGACGGTAACCTATGATGGAACATCTGAAATACGATCTGCTGTTCTCTCTCCATGAATACTATTTGCTAACGCATTTCTGAGATTTTCCAAACGAATTATTCACTTTCCCAGTTAGCCCTCTTAGTAAATTTGAATTCATTTCAAAGGCCAAGCAACTGTTGTCACTTACCCACTCCTTAACGAGACAACAGTAATTGCGAAATATGCCGCAGGAGGAAGAACTTAGATTTGCGGAAAGCTTCCCTTTTTAGGCGCATAAGCGTGCATGTATAATGCACCTACTCTCTTCCGTCCGTCCACGTGTAGCACGACTCCCAGTAGACGGATTTTCATGAAATTTTAAATTTAGCTCTGATAGAACGATTTGTGGAGCAATTCCAAATTTCATTAAAATTGAGCTAATAGAAATCCGGCAATTATTATTTCTGTGTTTCATATATATCACATAAACGATCCATATACAGAGTATTGTAGCTGAATCGTTGAATATTGTTTGTTACCATGCGTTGGTTGGAGGAATTAATGAGCAATGCAGCAGATGCGTGGAAAAGAAAATTTTCTCCATTCGCGCATAAAATTCTTTGTTTTTTTCTTTTTATTTTATTATAAATATAGCAAAACAAAGTATAGAAACAATACTGGAAGTGCGAAACAAAATTGTTTCATATTTTCAGTCTTTTTAAGTATTCATATGTTGGATGTTGCAGATTTTATCTCTCTCTCTCTCTCTCATGGTATAACCATTCTAGCTTTAGATTTTGAATCTTGAAACCTTCACGTTGAAAGGTCAGTCTTCGAAGACGTATTCACCACCTACGAGGCCTTACACACGCGCACGCTGTGTAAACTTGCGAGTGTCTTATCGCTGTTTTTCTCGCAAACTCCACCCCGACCACCCCGAAGTTACGAAATGTATCTCAATGTTTATCCGTACGAAGCCCATTCATCACGCAGATGCCGCTACTAATCCTCTCTTCTGCGTCGTGATGAATGAGCGCACAACTTGCCTCGGATCCAGTTACGTCTACAAGAGAAGTGAACTGCAGCGAACAGTGGACTGTCATTGCAGAAGCATGAACGCTCCAGTCACGCACCCTTTGCTAACAAACATTTCGTGGTGTCCCAGTCCATAGCGTGACTGATAGCCCTCGCTTTAACACAGCCACTGACGATGACAAATTAAATTTGACTACGATGTCCGATATTGCTTACGAATTGTTCGTGGCAAGCGCCCGTATTCCATGTCGGGGGGGGGGGGGTCACGTTGAAAAATGTGCAAATAGCAGTTGACGATTATTTGAAAAGAAATTACAAAGTCTGCATGAAATGCACGCCTTGCTTTGTTCCTGTACAGCATGTTAGTAAAGTACAGTAGACGCTGCATGGTTCTGTGGAAGGCGTGCTTAATTTATAGAAGGAAGTCTTCTTTAATGACACTCATTTAAAATGAGTGGGATGTTTTACTTTAATGACTCTTGGCTCTTGTGGAACTTATTACAGCAGAATGACGTCCATCTCACTGAAGGAAAGGAGAAACTGACCTACCTTGCGTAATCGTGCTGCTTATATACAGTAGGCAGATCTCTATCTTTCTGTCATCTCATGTTATTTGTTCTCTTTCTTTCTCTCTTTGTCTTTTTTGCTTCCTTTCTCTTTTTCCCACTTTTTCTCTCTCTTTCTCCCTCGTTCTGTCTTTTTCTGTTTCTCCTCTTTTTTTTTTTTCTCTTGCTGATTCTCCTCTCGTTTTCTCTTGCTGATTCTCCTCTCGTTTTCTCTTGCTGATTCTCCTCTCTTTTTCTCTTGCTGATTCTCCTCTCGTTTTCTCTTGCTGATTCTCCTCTCGTTTTCTCTTGCTGACTCTTTCTCTCTCTTTATTTCCAGGCTTTTTCCATATTACTCCTACAACTCTCAGCTTTTATACACTCACGTGACTGTATGCGTCAATGGAGAAGTGAATACGACCTGGTTCAGTGTACCTTTATAACAGACAGCAAAGACGAATGCCTTATGAGCAGTCAGTGCTGTAATCCAACTCCTTTGTGAGGGAACGACAGAAAAATATGATGAAGTTCCCACTCGAGCAACACATAGTAAACATGGAGGGGAGAGCAAAAGTTCTAAACTTAGAAAATCTAAACTTAGATTCATCGCGATGTTGCCTGGCAGCTATAAGTTTTCCAAGTCGTTTGTTACAACAAAAAATCTCCAGAAAATAAAAATTTTCAGACAGCATTAGCAGAAAGGGATGTCTCTTGTTTGATAACTCGAAAAATACTGTTTTGCGTGTTGTAGAAAGTTTTTATTCCGGGTTATTTGTAGTCCACTACTGTAGAAGGGGAACGGGAAGTACAGACTCGAGTCATTATTTTTATTATCCTGTTGCAGTGTCCACCATATTACAATCTTTTAATTTACCTCTTCAGTTTCTTACAAATTTAATTTGTATATATATATAGAATCACTTATTGGTCAAAATGAAGGATTCTGCATTTGCACGTTTCTTCCTTTGTACTAGGAAGTGGCTTTAAGTTAATTTCCTAATTCTGAACATTGCTTATGAAATTCCAAATGCGCAGCAATGGTCGTATTTAGACACCGAATACTTTCCTCTGCCTCCTACTCTCAGGGAATTTTCATTTATCTAGGGCGGTCATTGTTTTCAAGGAGACCTTTTTTCCTCGCTCTTTAGTCAGACCGATTTAATGATTACTTGATTGCTTCTTTAGAAATTCATTCCATTCAATTAAGCAACACTAACGGCTCACTGGAACTTTGATTTCTCGATTTCCGTTTGGAGTTCCTCAGTTAAATTTCAATTGCTAACCAGAATGCCGGCACACTTCCCTTCTGAATTCCTTTCCTTATTGAAAATGTTCTCCTTTAGAAGAATCCCGGCCGCTGTCATGGCAACCGGAAGAAGTTAAGAAACTTGCAGCTCTCAATCCTTGCCTCACACAAAGAGTGGTGTGTCTCTGTGCACGTTTAACCACCGGCTACTAACTTCGATCACGCGAGGCAGCTATCGTATAGAAATGATGAAAGAAGAACAAAAAAAAAATTGTCGATTTAATGTTGTTAAAGGCCGCCAGGACTTGTTCACCACCACCTTTGGGCTTTCTTCGAGCCACGTGAATGCTAGAAGGGAAAACGTTTCGAACCGCGCGAAATTCCCCGGAGTATCTTTACATTCTATACGGTTTTCAGTCGACACGGTCTCCAGGGCCACATTCTTCGACCCTAGATACATTCTTCTTGCTGACGTTGTGTCGTGTACGACCGTCAGTAAACGATCCGGTGAGTGACAACCCTTGTCGTTCGAAGTATCTATAGCGTTTACGAGGTAAGAGCACTTTTCCTGCGTGTTTTCTTTTTCTTTTTTCTTCCTTCGGGTAGTCCCATCGTGCTTTAAGGTCCATTGTGAGTACCCTATCTCTGACGGAAATGTCATAGCGGGTAAAACCTCCTCGAGATGCCTTTGCTGGAACTCATTCTAGGATTATAGACTGGCAAGGAATGTTTTTGAAGTTTTCAGATGCTTCTTTGAATTATTTGAATTAATGGAATTTGTTGAATTCATAATAATTGTGAAAAGAACTGCATGGATGATTTTGTTGGATTTTGTTCTCTCACAATACCACTCGAATCTGTCGTTGTGAAAAGAATTGCATGGAAGTGGTAAAGTAACTCCTTGAGTATATACGATGCATTCCCTGCAGTGCGTACATTCCTTCCTCTATTCAAGCATTCCAACGCGACCCACTACTAAAATAAAAAGTAAGCTAATTCACTTCCTCCCTTGCAACAATCCCTCAGACGTATATTCTTCATCTCGCCAGTTTCATGGGCCATAAAAGTATTCTTTTCTGAATATTCCTCTCGTTTCAAACTCGTGTCCCATCTCGCGCTTTAAGTTCGCGTCAGTTATGTTAAGCCATCGCGAAACGACTGTCATTGTGATCCCATTGGCTCGTGAGACATCAAAGATGTTTCTTAGTAAACATCAAATTGGTCCAGTTTGTTTTATGTCTTACAGAGGCCTTTCATCGTGAGTAATTAACTGTACTCGTATTATCTCCTCTGCTTATATCCTCTGGACCGATCTCGCTGTGATATCACGTGACCGGGTCTCTCTTTTATCACCACACTTAGCGACCAAGATAGTTTTATCACCTGGTTGTGTCATCAGCTGCCAGCGCTTTAATTAATCGTTCATAAACATCGCGTGGTCTAGTATCTTTTCTTTCTAATGATCCCCCTCTTTTTCTCCTTCTTTAAGTTCTTTGTTGTTCCGCTTTAATTTTATTTTTGGAGTATCGTCATTACCTGGTTTACAAAACCCACCGATTTTTTATTAGTCTCAAGAAAAGACGATCTATTGCCGCCGGCCTTATATAAATTACCTCGGCCTGAGTTGTAGAGACACACCCTGGAGACCTTATCTGTTCTCATTATTCCAAGGAAACTGCTTTTCTTGCAGTCGTAAAGGTTTAAGGAGGCGTTTATTGGGCGTTCTCAAAAAGAAAGTTCCTCCTAACTGTGTAGTTTTGTAATTAAAGCGTAGCTAACGACAAGTGAGTTGTCACAGAGATCGTTCCTCCTGCAGAAGATGGAGCATAATACTCTACCTTCTCCTTTAGTACGGGTCCCATTATTTCTGTCTTCGCGTATCTATGAATATAGAACAGCTGACCACCAACAAAGTACTTGTGTATAATGTGTTCGAGTAATACTTTTTAATTTGCCATTATTCCTCTCAAGTCGACTATTCATTCCTATTGCGAAAAAACACTTTGGTACAAAGACCTCGATGGTTATTACCAATAATAGAAAACACGATTATTAAACTTCAAGTATAGTAAGCTCCAGTTCCTTCTAATCGCTGATCTCCCTCCTTCTACCTCATAGATGGAAACTGGTGGATAGTTTCTGACTGGAGTGGCCACTAAGATCTCCATATTTGAATTGCCTCCAGTGTGTGGGATTTTCGTTCATTCGTATCAATTATTTTGCATGGAATTTTCCATCTAACTTCTGAACACCAATTTAAATCAGTGAGTACAAACATGGCTGACTATTTTTTCTCGTATCTGCCAGCGTTCCAATACAACGGTGGTTGAAAGAAAAGGAATTTTTCTTTCGCTGTGCTTTATATTTTTTATAGTTGTACTTTGATCTCCGATAATAAAGAGCTTCGGATAATCGAACTCCACGGTTATATAGCTATCGTGTTTGGCGCCTGCTTTAGGTACTGATGAGTAGAAGCTAAAGAACAGCAAAAGATAAATAAACTTGCAAAACGAGCTACAGGAAAAAGGTGTCGTGCAGAAAGGGACGGCACATACGCAGAACATATGACGAACATGAATACCGGAGGCAAAAAAGCTGAAAATAACCAGATTTAAAAAATCAACTGAGAAACTTGAATTGTAAGAAGGAATGAAAACAAATATAATCTGAAACTTTGAAATATTAATGCATAAATGGAAAGGACTGAACTTTGCAAAAAACACACTCCTTTTGCTTATGTATTTCCTTGTTATTGAAGTGAGAATAAAATGTTCGTATATTTATGCTGTTCTATTATAAATATGTCGCTTGGATGTTTCTATCACAGAAGTTATCATCATTCAGAAGCGCTATGAAATAATAGGGAAAAAAGGGAAGAATTATAGGATAGAGAGATAATCATAGGACGAGAAAGGTTGAGATAGGAAAACAAAATACAATATTGGAAAAGGAAAGAAAATTCACAAAAGTAGAAGTGAAAAATAATAAAATATTAAACACTGGAAGAAGTTCTTAATTTTCCACTCCTGTTTTAGGCGATTCCAATCGAAAAATTAATTTCAAAATGCCTTCTACATAGAACACCAACTGACTCTCCAAGGTACCCTAGACAGAAAGCATTATTGTATTTTAATTCGTGATGTTCCTTCACTGAGGGGGTATTTCAGGCCTTAGTCTGTCTCAAGCGCGGTAGCATGTTTTTTTTTTTTCCCCTACCGGAACCTTTGATTTTTCGTCCAGCAAACAGAAAATCAACCACAGAACACACGGAGCATTATGGCCTTAGTCGCTGATGCTCCTAAAACCCAACTACAACATGAAATCCCAAATTTGGTTGAGGAAATAAGCTTAGTTTCTTTATTTTCGCAGAAAAGTTTCGTGGATGAGCATCTGGAAGCCACAGATAGATGGTCTGTGGTCAGAAGTGAATTTGAATCTTTGCTGAGTAAGTTGAAGGTTTAAAGAGGTTGTGGTGTATCAGTCAAGTCGTTGACTCCTCTTAGATAGTCGAAGTAGTGAAGTCCATATCCAGTTTAATTTCGTTCCATGATATTGCTTGGGGTTGCACTTTAAAATCACCAGCAACTAACATCGAAATGGAGTGCTTCAGATGAAGATATATCTTAGATTGGAACTCAGTCTGTTCATATTCATGATCTGGAGGAAGGTAAACAATCGGATTGTGGTACATATTGTTTCAAAGTTGTCAGTTGCCTTAAACAGCATTATAGAGAAGATTGTCGTTAAGTTGAAATATGATGACACCATAATATTTGAAATGTACCTGTGTGGTGTGCACTGGATCACTATATCTAATTGCTTTGGAACTGAAAGCCGTATCTCAATTTAGCAGATATAGTGTAGTTTTTGAATAAATAAAGATTGTAACTAATGGATTTGATTTTCTTAGCTTTAAAAACTTTGCTTATGCGTTCTTGTAGGACTTGTCAACGATGGCTATTTCTTCTAACGCTACACGTTCACGCCTTTCGGCCAGATTTACGTGGACAATAGAGCTTACTGGTCAGATTGGGCACAAAATTATGAAAGAAGTATGTTGAGTGTCTCGTTTTAAGCTCTTACAATTGTGGTCGAAAAACTTTGGCAGGTTCTGAAGCTGGTTTTTGAAGTGATTTTGTTGATGTTCAATCGATATCGGCTACTTGTAGCCAATGACGAAACCATAGTTTCTCGACTGACGTTATAGGTGATCGCACTGCTGAGCCATTAATGAATTTATTGCTAGTAATTATAATGGTATTCCTATGTAGATGGAGCTAATTTTAGTCCTTTGAGATGTAGTCTCGAACCTTAATACCTTGCAACCAGATAAAAATTTGCAGTATCGAAGTGTTCGCGGCTCAATAGTTGCGGACTCTCGAGGCCTGTAGCGGCCTATAATCCATAGCTATAACTTTTTTACGCTTACGAGGATCATCCAGAAGTGTCAGGTGGCTGATCGATCTATTGGTGAACTACAGACTGTTGTGTCTGTGGTAGAAATCATTTGGCATCATTGCATTTTGAGTTGACACTTCAGCTAGTGGCGCCATGCATTGAGCATTTTACCAGGTTGGTTCTCTCTTGGAGCATTGTCATTAGTTGCACGAAATATCAAATGGTATTGTCGCTGGGAAAAGTTCTTATAATTATTAATTGAGATGCCATTTAGGGTACTTTCTTTGCGGATAAGGGTAACTAGTGTGGATATTCGTAGTCATCTCGACCATTGCGTCGAAAATGTTCTCTTCCCACTTCTTGCTCTCCATTGTCCGTACGAAATCCGATTGCAATGAGTCTCAGCACCTAATTGGCTGCTATTTTGTATGAGATTTCTATCGATGTCCCACTGAATAAGTATGATTAAGCTGACCCCAGGTGTGGATTTCTAAATTAGATGCTGTTAGATTCTACCTTGAATTCTCTTTAATTTCTCAATGACAGCAATAAGATTTTGCTGCAATGCCATCATTTTTAATAAGTAATACTTGAGTAACTCTTTGTTTGTGATATTTTTGCTTTGGTGTGCGATCTTTTGTTTCTGCAAGTAGAGGTGACTGTCCCTAATCTCACTGTTACCTTAAAACATCATACTGTATAGTAACATTTCAGTATTAATTTAAAACAGAACTTGCCTTTCGTCCTCTCGTTATCAATTATCATTTTATCCTGTGGTATTAAAGATTAAATGAAATGCGTGTTTCCTACAGCATCTCATATCCTGATCTTCTACCAGTTCCACCTTACGTATTCGACCGAGCCTTGTCACATTACCAATTTAATCAGCTACAAAAGAAATGCTGTCACTAGAGTGCCCGTCTCGAGGCAAGATGTCGTCCCCTGTCACCATATTATTCAGCGTCAAGCGTGTAATGACAAATTAGATAATGACCCAGACTTAACGGTTAATTCAAAATGAGAAAATGGTTATTAAATATTCGAATGCAAGATGAATTAACCGTATCATTAATTTTTACGATACTACTTATGTCTTGTGTGAAAGAATTCTTTTAATGCAGTTGTATTAAATCACAGCACAGTTCGACAATTTGAAAGGCTTAAATGAAACAAATAATTGCATCCAAATAATTTATAATTTATACGTCCGCAGGTCCCAATAAAACTCAAAACAATCAACCAACCCAGTAAAAACAGACGTTATTCTTCATTAGCAAGTCGTTGGTGGTCTGTGCGCCAAAGTAACTTAGGCTATGAGGCATTAGTTTATTCTTCGGTCGGTTTATCTGTTTGCTGGATGAAAAACTCCAGTTTGGAAATTGGCAAGTTACTGGGAAAAATAAAATATTATGGAATTTAATTATTGGAATGAAAGAATCATCTGAGTAACCTTAATACTGCTGAAAGGCCATTTGACAGTATTCGAGGAGGAGAAAACAAAAATCCTAAAATCTTGTAAAAGATTTTTGATGAAACAAATAGAATAAGCATGTTTTATTTTATCATAAACAATTTAAAGGCAAGAATTGGTACCATTTCTGGAAAACAATCAGAGTGAAAAACGCTACCAGAATGATAGATTAATAGTTTTTTTGCATTTTTTATAACGATAAAATAGGTAACACCTTTTTATTCTTATAAAGATATATGCAAATGAACTTGGACGACAAGTAGCTCTGAGTTATCGATTTTGTTCTTGTACTTTGCGTAAACTATTAAGTGAGTGCTGGAAATTGATTTAAGTGACTTCAGTTTACAGCTAATTGAGACCATTAAGTGAATGCGGAAATTGGCTTTGGAATTTGGGACAGTGGAATGAGGTCACGTGATAATTACACAAATCAAAATGAATCGCTGAAATATACAGTTTCAGAATATCTAAAAGGAAGAGCAATAGAAAGAACAGTGTTGAAAATAAGATATCAAAGCGAAAAATACCAAACAATGTTATATCGAAGTAAATTTTCTAATACTAATTTACTAATTACGTCATTTATATAAAATGAAAAATTTTAGTGAAATTGTATACTTTAATTGATGACTTATTTTGTTATTTATTAATCTAAAGCCTTTCTCGTCAACCGGGTTGTAAATGTAATTTGTAAAAGTGGCAATCGCCTGGAAACCTGCCCAGTGCTCGTGCACACCACGAGGAAGTGGGCCACAACTTGGCGTGAATCGTGGTGGACTCGAAATATCCCGCATAGAATGCCTAAAGGGAGCTTTGACAACGAATAGAATCGTGAACTTTATTTAGAAGTCACGTGTCTCGAATCACGGTCAACTCAAACCCTCACCACTCGGCTATTTCACCTTTGGAAATTCATAAATACAGGAGTAGAATTATTACTGAATTAATAATTTTTTTTTTTTCAAAATGGAATGTGTAAATTTTTTAAAAATATTTTGTTTGGGATAATTCTATGGAAAATAATCAGATCATTGCGGAGGCTACCAGTTATTTGAGAAGCCTGCTCAAATAACTTCTATCATTCAGTAGATCAAAAGAAAGCTAATCCGATCCTGGCCGTGATACGGCACACTATTTCAACTTTCAAGACAATGTAGAAGTGTCTCGTGGGGTTGGGACGCATGCAGGTTCTCACTATTTCATATCCTTATGTCCTGCATCTCGAGGTCGGTCACTAGACCGTGCGGAGTGGGAAGCCAAGTGAGTTATCGGCGCTTGTCACTCCTTTGGAGAGGTCTGGGTTCGATTCCCGTCCTCGAGTTGATTAAGGGTGTGGATTTCGTTGATGTGATGAGCTTACTGATACAGGGGCCACCTCTTCTATTGCGCTTAGGGTTATCTGCCAAAACATGGATACCAACAATTAGCTTTCCGATATCGCCTCCTTTTTCCCTAGTAAAGCAGTAATAACGAGAACCATCCAACTGGCATGGTCCGGCTTCGGATCCCTTACATGACTCCAGGAACTCATTGGAACTTGTTCAGGTGGGAGTGAGTTAGCTTATCTCGGCTAATTCAATAGGAATCCAGTGCTTTTGAGATGAAGAACCATTCCAGGTGTAGAGTCCACAAAAAAACATGAACTAGGTTGCTTTGGCGCTTAACCAAAAATCGTAAAGAGAAGAGAACTGGAAGTAAAACGTAGACATTGGAGGAGAACGATTTCCTTGACTAGAAGAAAGGAGGAAAATGTTGAATGTTGGGTGCACACAGTTTTGTACCCATTGAATTACTAATGTTTCTTCGAACTTCCTTTCTCCTCAGTTGGGTGTTCTTGAACCAACGCAAACGGAAGTCATCCTTCCGTGAAGTCTAAAAAAACTTTGAATTTCCTTCCTAGCGTTGTTTTAATACTCAAAAGTTTACTCATTAAAATTCCATCAAGGGGAGACGAAGAAGAGAAGAATAAAAAGACAACCGTGTCTTTATTTAACATAGACGTTGAGATTTATTTACACATCTGCTAATTTATTCGGAAGTCGTGTACCTTTTAATATTTATCGCCGACTCCACGGTTTTCTAAAAGTAAACACGCTCCCTCGTAAGATAAAAGACAAAATATTTAATCACTTCTAACAACACCGGAAACCGTGCATTTTTCTCAAAACAAATATTTAATGACGCGTCAGTCTAACTAAACTACTTTTTCTTTCCCAGTACTTTACTTAGAAGAAACTTGTTTAAATATTTGAAAGATTCAGTGTAAGTGATCGCTAGGAAAAATCATAATGTCTGAATTCCACTCTGCTATGTACATTATTCTCGCGTTATTTCTCGTTTTTTTTTTTTTTTTTAATTTTAACTATCACCATCAGCATATTTTTCTACGTTGGTGGAAATCAGACAGAAGGGGTGAAGCTGTACACTTCAAATTGAATGAAATAAATGCAGACATTCACGTATATTAAATGTACAAGTGAAAATAAAAACGAGTGAATCTACGCATGCGTTACGTTTAGTCGCGTTAGCAAACAATAATGTAATCCGAAACCTTTCAAATTACCCGTTTGTAAATTAAATGAGAAAGAATACACTCTAATATTAATATCTTTTATTCCACAATAAAAAGATACAATAATTACTTTTAGTCTTCGTATTTATGTTGTTGAAGTCCAACGTTGTTGTGTTTGTTCGGCTTTGGCCAATATAGTTCTATAACTGTTTTTTTTTTTTTAATTTAAATTTCATTTCTTTGATCTCTCCAGAATTCTTCGTTGGAGATTGTAAACACCGATGTCAAATTAAAGATTATTTTTATTTCGCTTTAAAATATGTATGCCATACCCCAGAACGTTGACTTGCTAGCTTGTTTCATCACTCAACTGGAGTTGTAATTCCATCAGCCTGAAATTGAACGCTCTCGACCTTATTATTTATGCAGCTTGGCAACTTCCAACAGGATATCGAACACTGCGCCTTCTATCGTGTAGTGTGGGCAACAGTTTCGTGATAGTATACTATGAAGAAAACATACTGCTGTAAACCAAAGAGGGGAGTTTTCACATTCCAGTTTCAGATATCCAGTAATAAAACGAGCATACCTTCGCATCGGTGTATTTTATCTTCTTGGCTGTCAACAACGTGGGTCAACAAACATATCATTAGTCACGCGTCACCGGCAATTAAAGCTTGAAATTCGTATAATCCCAAATGTTCCGGCTAATATCGTTAAATAGCAGAAAAATGTGCATGCGAAGCTGTAATTAATCATGGCTCTGAACTTACTTCGTTATGCTTTTCTATTTAATTTGCTCTTCTGCTCTTCATTTGTCATCATTTATCGCGACTCTTTTTATGTCTGTTCCTCCCCCCCCCCTATTTCCTCCCCATTTCCTCGAATGCCAAAATAAATTACGTTTTCTCTCCTCAGGTCACTTCCTGGGCAACAACACCGTCCTGGACTTCGTCCAAGCAGCCGGTTTCCAGATTGAGCACGTTCCTGCGAACAAGAAGCTCCGTGGGTAAGTGGAATGTTGCGAGTTCCCGTTAATCGACCCGTAGACGGCGTCTGCCTTCCATCGTATCACCACTCCGTCTGTACAAAACGCGGTGGGTTGTTGTCGCATCACTTGTTCGCGGTTGTCGTCTCCGAAGACAAGCTTCGGAGACTGCTATATTTAGTTGCCGCGTTTCTCCTCCAATTGGCTCCCATCGAGCGAAGAGAGAGTGAAGTGTCCATTGTTGTTGTTGTTCCTTTGCAGTTTTTTTTTTTCCTTTAATTCAACTTAAACAACTTTAAGTTTATTTCTTAACTTCTCCCACATGTTTTTTTTTTAATCGCGAAGTTTTATCTAGCAACAGAGCGCATGCGCCCACCTAACTGAGGTCCACCAATCTGCAGACGCATTCGGAATCCTTAAATAGTACTCTACGTCGCGTACAGTACTCCTCGAGGATTAGTCAGACTCTTATTACCCTGAAGAAGAGTTCCACGGTGAACTCGAAACGTAGCCTGAAACTTTTGGTAGTTGAGAGTGCCGGATAGTGGTTCACGTACTTGCAAGTAGTTATCAATAAGCAAACGCTTTATTTAATAAGTGATAGCGTGTTTCCCTTTATTTTTATAAGATAAAAATAAGGAAATTAGGATAAAGGAGATTTGAGTGTTGAGAAAATTACTAATTCTAAATTTCTCGAAATTACCCGAGATAGGTGGGAAGAGCGAACAGTTTAGCTACTGATAATAATACTTTCGCTAGAGTGTCTCATCTAACATGCTCGCAATGTAGCCGAGCAAATATAATACTCGTATTTTCGCTGTTCATTAAATTCGTAAGCAAATCGTCTCCATTACAGCGGGTTCAATGTGAGTTTTTATTTTATATTCTTCAGTCGTACACGCGCTGTAATGTATTTTGGGAGGCAGATGTTCCAAACAACCTCATTTAAAAACGATATTAGCCCTTTCTTTCTAATAGCTGGGACATCGAAGAATAAACAGAAGAATCCTATTTAGGGACGCGCTTTTGCTGACAAAACTCGTAGTCAGAATCGAGACTACAAGAAAATTATATTAATTCCCGCATAATATATCCCGGGCTCCTTTTGTGGAACCGTCAATTTGTTCGCAATGGTGTCTTCGAGTAAATGAGGGTACAAGCACATTACCGGAATGAATCGAAGGAAAATAGAATACCTGCGAATACGCGGTGTAAAACGAGAGAAAATCTTATGGATTCCCTCTCTCGTATTAGGTAAGAAAGTAGAGAAATAAATGCGCTGAATGAGATCTTGTCCTGAATTCCTAAAAGCGGTGTTCTTAGAGCTACAACAAACGTGCCGAATGAATTGAGAGAATACCGAGATATTGGATACGAAAAGAAGTAGAAGAAAATGATAGTCATGAACTTTGTTAAAAATAAAGTATTCAGCTCTTGTTATTGAGTTGGAAGTTATTTTTCAGTGTTGATTTGCATTATAAACATGTCCAGAATGTTGTGGAGATCTACTTCGTTGATTTGATGTAATATAGTTGAAATTGAGAAGTTCTTTCCGAATATACGACTCCGGCGTACAGGGTTGGTTGATTTCTTGGCTGGTTCTTTTTGTATGTCCGTGAAAATCCCGAAATAACTCAAGTGAGACGTCACTCCCTCTAGATGAGATCGATTGCTTATAGACCCGCATTGAAGAGGCCTTTTAAAAAAAATTCCTTCAGCCTCCAGCAGGATTCGGACTTCTGTAAATGAGTGAAAAGTATCGCATTGCATATTGTTCTGTTAACTTATTTAAATTTTTCCATAACTTTGGAAAAACCCATTCATAGAAGGTGTTCAAAGTGACCTCCTCCTGTGTAGCACAACAAGTTCCTTAAAACACAACGAATAGTTGTTTAAGATACACATCGCCATATTTTGTTAAAGTGCCCTTAATGTGTGAAGGCTATTTGCGTACCCATTCTGTTTGAAATTGCCTTAAGGGTAATACTACGCGAAGATGCGCTGTGGAAGACCTTAGTCCAAATTTTTAGAAATTTGTTGGTCAGAAAGTCTTCCAGTATTATGGCTGTTACATTTGCAGTATGTGTGTTGCTCCATCTTTCTGTGACCAGTAATACGGTTCATCCACTCCTGGAAGTTCTGATTTTCTCTTCTTGGTAGGATTCGATAAGTGGTAAAAACATTCATTACAAAATTCATCAAAGACATTCTGACAATGCTTTCGAAACATTTTTTTTTACTTCGTAATTTTTCAGGGCAATGTTCTCCCTCCATCCTGTTCCGTTCTGTCACCCCTCGTACAAAAATAACAAAAAAAAAATTAATTAATTAAATGATCATCAGGGGTCACAAATTCAATCTTGTTGTTGGACCGCATTCCTTACTGATATGCATAGGCAGGTACCCGTATCAACTGTTCACTGATAATATCTAGCCATTCGGTTTCCACATTCTTAAATGCCAGAGTGCGTGCCATTTAGTAGTCAAGAATATTTTATCATTTATTTCTAATCAGTTGAGTTAATAAGTTAACTTCTAATTGATTAGAAAAATTAAAATATTTAGAAACAACTTTATATAAATAAGTTATTTCTAAAATTCTCTGTTTAAATAACTCGCCTGCACGTTGACTTTATGTAATCAAATAAAGCAGTGCGAGTCACGAGCCATCGCGAGCGCACTATTTTTGAGCAAATTCTGCGAGGCAGTTAACAGAGGGAAAAACAAGAGAACATAGCTGATATGTGGTTATCCTCGTTGAACTAGGTGGATTAAAGCCTTCGTTTTTTGAGATAAGTTTACGCTTGAGACTACAGGACTGACATAGTGATGCTCTCTTCCATTGTTCAGTGTATTGAAGCCACCATATTCTTAAGGGATTAGCTGTAATAATCATTCTGTGTCATTGCCAGACACCAGAAAATGAACTACACAAAAGTAGTTTAGAGCTCGTTTTACAAATGTTATTCAATCAACAGCTACCTTGAGTGCTATGTATTCAATTGTTTGTGGACAGTACTTTAAGGATTTAAGTCATTGCATTTTAGGAGCCATTTATGTTTTTTCTAAAAATCTGTATGAATATTCCTGATTATTATCCGATTGTACTAAAGTGAAAGTAATGATGCGTTTGCCTTGGGGTGCACCCGTACAGAAAATGCCCTTGGACTAAAAACGTCCACATCATAGACTTTTGCGGTAGTGGACGTTTAATGTTACAAATTACAGATATTGAGGACAATATCCGAAGCAGTCGGTGTCCTCAGAATGACCATTTTTGAATATCAAAAACTGTACATCCAATCGATAATCGGCGAAAGCCCTTTAATTTCTTTGTTTATTTTGTTTACTTTTTGTAGGGGCCGCATTCCTTACCGTAGAACAGGAGCTTTTCCGTACTGAGGAGAGGGATCCGTTTGGCAATTAAGTTCCAGGGCTGAGTCAATTGTACACATGTCAAAGCACATAGGACCATGACACAATATGTCGTGGTATTTGACCTGCGTTACTGCTTTCCTCTACTAGGCATTTGCATATCGTAAATCGTTCGCATGGCGTTGTATTAGAGCTGGTATATTTTTCAAGGAATATATATATTCTGTTAAGTAATAGAAAGAACATTAAATTATCTTTCAAGTTGCGGAAAAGTGCAAATGAAACCTACCGAATTGGTAAAGCAAGTGTACGATAACTATGCTCGATCTTGCGCGTGTGTTTTTCACAGGTTTGCAAGACTCGGGACGGCCGTAATGACCTAGACTAAGAATAGAGCTGTGGATGTACCACCCAGAAACCATCCAAAAGGTTCGCACATTGAGTAAATGTGATCATCGAATGATTCTCAGAACAATAGAAGAAACATTTCACATTAACTGAGAAACAAATCGTGCAGTTCAGATAGAAGATTTAGGCAAACAGAAACTCTGCTATACAGTAGTCTCGTTCTGCACTGTTTAGTTGGACCGATAAACAAAAGCTTCTCAGATTCGAAGCATGCGAAGAGCTCATTTAAACTGTTGATGACGACGATATCCCTCTTTTCTCGATTCAATCGAAACTGGAGGAGAGTTGTTTCCATTACGATCCACGAACAAAGAAACGAACCGCTGAATGGCGATCAGCATACTCCCTCCAAGTCACAAAGAATTTCGATTTTGAAAATCAAAAACCAAAATGACGTTTCGCTTTCTTCGATAGCGAGGGAATCATTCACAAGGAATTTATTCTCCCGAATAAGACGATGAATAAGGAATACTTTTGTACGAAATTTGGATCATTTGGTTAAAAGAATTCTCTTCACCGAGTAAGTCTTCAATTTCGAGAAAAAGCGAATTGAGTCTTGTTGCACATCAAGACTAGGTTGCATTCTGTGCACTTATCTTCCCTCTCGCTCAGTGAATATAATCACCGTCCTCCCCACACTGGATAGAAAATGTCCGGGTTCGAATTCCGGCCATGGCTGGAAAAACTCTTTTGGGTTTCTTTCAAAAAATTGAGTTAGTCTGTCTTTGGCGAGGATTGCATAGTTTTTTCTTGCAATGCGCGCAATTTACAGACACAATACACTGCTGCCTCTTATCCTTAGTTGCTTTGGCGCTTAATACACACTCATATACGCCGATTGTCAAGGAGTTCGCGGATTGTGGAACTACTCCTTCTCCCCTTAATTCCCGATTTATCTCCACCCGTTATTCTCCAAAATGAAATCCACGCTGATAATACGATAATTTTACATTGTAGAGGAAATTAAAAGGAATTGGTGGTTGTCAGTGTAGATGCGTCAAGTAAAATATAAGATAAAAAAAACAAAGGAATAAATATTTAAATAATGAGAAGGAGAAATAAAAATTTCTGAATTGAGAAAAGTCAACTACAAAGATATGAAGCAGCCGAGTTTGAATAAAAATAAGAGCCTTTTACTCATGATTTATTAATGAGGAGTACCGCTGTTCCCTTAACGATAAACCAAAGAGACTACAAATCTTTTTTCCTTGCCGCATAGAAAAAAATTCTCGACTAAAGCAGAACCGTCAATTTTGAGTATAAAACGTGATTTAGGCCTAATATAACTTTGTAATGGAATCAGATAGCTCTCGAATGCTAACACTCTCTCTCTTTTAATTCCTAGGATTACCGAAAGCCGGCCCTTCCTCTCGTTAGTTTCATAATTTATGTTTTACGCACAGGTGGCGCGAGGCTAATATGCTCCGGCTAGAGAGGCAGAAAGTTTTAAGGGCAAAAAAATGAGGTAACTTTAATATTGTTGTAGGTCATATCGAGTCAGCGATTCTTTTGTATTAATCGCTTTTTTTATTTTGAAACTTGCATCCTTGACTAACTTCTTTTCAGTAACGAGAGTACTAATGGTCTTAGTCTTTCATTTTTTTAAAAAAAAGTAAACCCTACTTGTAATTAGCAATACGCTGCAGTGAATACCCAATGTTGCGCGTTTCTGTGCGAATTTAAGTATTTTTTTCCTTGAATTTCGAATCTAATTCGTCTTTTGCAAACGAAAGTGAGCTTGCCGCTTTCGATAAGAGATGTCGCTTTCCTCACTGTCATGTCGATCCATCGACAAAGAGGCTTAAGAAATCCAGTCTCTTTTTTTTGAAGCACGCACTCCATTACGATTACTGTCAGGAAAACAAAATAAAAAGAGAAAAATATATTCCAATAGAGTGACATTTGTTTGTTAGGTGTTTTAGGCACATCACTGTCTAAGGCCACATTGCGTCGTATATTATTTTGTGTAAACTACACGTGTTTTGTGGTTGATTTTATGTTTCCGGGAGAAAAAATCCATAATATCTTCTGAGACTAACTCAGCCACATTGTACAGTGAACGCGGGTAATTTTTTCAGAAGTCGAAGTTTAAAATGAAGAACACAGCATGGTTTCAGGTTTATCTAGTTGGCTTAAGGGTGTGTTGTTCGAACGGAGAATTTTTTTTTAGAGCTCTCAAGCAGCACATTGTAAAAACATAAATAATAGCCACATGGCTTAAATTCCCTTCGAAATGTCGTAATTTTCGATGATCCAGTAGACTAAAGTATCCTTCCCATTGAACTCAATACATGAAGCTCAGCAATCCTGCTATTGTTTGAATCATATCTGAAATACTGTTTTTGTAATGATGGTGTGAGGTATCTCCTACGATTTTTGCTGAATCTACAAGACATCGTTATCTCTTTCATTTGAGCTTTATTTCAATTTTTAAAACAGGAGATCGCAGGAATCAAATTCCAGAGAGTAAGGAGGCGAAGGGACCTCCCGCAGACATTTGGCTCTTGGCCAGACAATCAAACAGCCGGGTGGTGGTGCTTTATTAAAAGCATCACCTGAACATCTTTCTTTCTGATGAAGCATCTTCTCCAAAAGCTCTTCGTAATATTTAACTTGTTTCCGAAGCAGTTACACCATGCTTCTGCGGTAGCACAGTAGTTACAATCGCCTTCCTTCTACACAGTGTGGAAATGGCCTGAATTCGAGTCTTGTCTCAATGGAAGGAACTCTTGTTAGCTTTTTCGTGGCGGACGGTTGCATGGTTGTTTTATCCCTGGAAGCTTGGATTGACTTTTAAATCCAGCAAACAGGCAAACCGATCAAAGAACACGCGCAATTTACAGACAGTGCATAATGGACGTATTTGATCTGTAATCCAAAACATTTTGGGAGAATGGAGGAATTCTAAAGGACTCCACAATCGGGACTGTAGTCAGCCAATCTCAAACGGAAGGAGTAGGGATTTCTCTGTGAATGGTACACTGGATCAGTGTCCCGATTTCTAGCGTATTATGTACAGACACAATACGATTGAGTAGTGTGGCCTTAGATGGTGCTGCGCAAGGGAACCAATCTGACTGCAGAACATACACACAGTTTGGAGGTGGTCTACAGATGCTCTGTCTTTTTTCCCTCCTTTCATTTCCTTGGATTGTGCAACAATGTAGTTAGACAAAAACAGAGAGAATGCATTCAATACCAGTTAATCCTTTATTTGTCTATTCTCATTAAAATCTGAATGTACAAAACCACGACGACTTTCAATTGCGACGAATCATGATATGTATAACTACTGGAACTTAAGATTTATGCCTGATTTATACTTTGTATTGCTCAGATGATTGAAAGCATAAAACAGAAGAAATATAAAAAAGGAGAAGAGAAACACCAGAACGCAAAAGCAAGATTAAAACACGGAACGCTTAATTAAGCTGGTAGCGAGTCTACCCTTCTGCCTTTGTTCATTCTGCTCGCAAGGAGAAGAAGAAATATAATACGACAAAGTAGTAACAACAGCAAAGCTACGAAACTTTGAAAATATAACTTTTGAGAAAAAAAACTGACTTACAGAGGAAGAAAGACAAATTAATTAATAATCTGAAGAAGAAGAAAAACAGAAGACAATGTACTTGTAACTGAACTAGATGAACGTGAAGAAAGTTGATGAAGAAATATGTGGTTCAGAAGAAAGATAAGCACGAAAAATAAATTAAATGCGTATTGAAAAAGATTTAATAACCTCCAGTTGGAAGAAAGACCAAGAAAATTGTCGGAGGAATAATCAAAATACCAGTTGAAATGAAATACGGCAGCCTGAGAAAATAAAGCGAATAAAGGTGAAGAATATTATTCGGTAGAATAAACAGAAGAACGTAAAAAGAAAGGAATGGAATTCTGAGAAAAGAGAAGTGCAGAAAAATATATAACAAACAAAGCTGGTCCCCGAAAGAGAACAAAGGAGGAAGAAATAACGGCGGATACAGGAAAAGCTCTCTGGAGCTAAGAGAAAACACGTGAACTTAATACGACACAGAATCCGTGCAAGTAAACATATCCGCCCTGCATCCCAGCTGACGGAGGGAACGAGGAAAGACATATCACCTTTCTGACTGCACCAACTAAGTAAATGTATTGGAAACATTTCCACTCTTATCAACAAAATAAAATCCCCTTTTCAGGAATACCAAGCAAAGAGTTTGTTGGTCTGCAAAATAGAAATATTTTCTGCTCTTTTGCTCCAATTGTTCGATATTATTTTAATGTTTAAAGAAGACTTTCCATAGTCTGGGTTGGCTGAAGCTTTTTCTTCTTTTCTTTCCATGCATGGGGATTCGGTGTCGTCAGTCTGCCAATATCTATACAGACAGACAAGCCCTTTTTCTGCGAGAATGGAAGATATTAAATTTTCTAAGTTCACATAAACATTTTTTTTTAAATAAGCCCAGAAACGGAGCTCTATTGGTTGACATTACAATTACTTCAACTTTAGTAGCAGTAACTTGTCTCGCGTTATGATTAATTACTTTAAAATGCTTTTGTAACTTATATGCAGTTAAAAAATATTCCAAGACATTTGCCAGTTGGTCTCTACTGAATTTTAGACTTTGATTAACAAGTAATAACATAATACAAACCATCCTTAGAACAGTAAGTATATTATACAGTTAATACATGAATAATAGTTGAGGATAACTACCATTTAACCATGACTGGAATCAGGAAACCATTCAGCTGAAAATACGTTTATAGTCTTCAACCCCCCCCCCAATAAATGGATTAATTTCCTTCTTCCTTCGAAGACCCTAGTTGTATTCATATCCCTAATTTCTACGGATTTAAAGCCCTGTTCTTTCCAAGTCCCTAATCAGATTGGACCCGGGTGCCACGGAAAGACCAAACGAGAATCGCTTGGCCTTTCCGTGGCCAAGCGATTCTCGTGCGTTTAAAGAGCGTTTTTCTCTACTGCGATTGAGTTTGCATTGTTTTTCTCTCTTACTCAATCAACCTTTTCTGTTAAATGGCTCTACTTTCTTAAAAGCACTAAGAAGTGAGTCCAGAAGAAAGTACGTTTTTCTTTAATTTATTACCCTTACTAACTGTACGCTTCGCCACCAAGCGGCACTGCTCCTGTCTCCCCGTGGCGGGGCCCGTAACTTTGGTGGTAAAAATAAACCCCCCCAGGGCCAAAAGGAGTCAACACGGATACAAATAATTATCCATCTATAGAGCCATCGAGCTCAAGATCAGAACCTTCAGACGTAGACCATGAATCCAATCAACCCAAAAGACTTCGAAGAGAAGCACAGTGTCATCACGATATAACAAATTCCTGATTATACCTTCACTATCCGCCCAACCTGTGGGCAAGTTATCACCATTGTTAATCCAAAAAACTTTGGAATCTATTGCTGGATCACCAAAAATGGTGAAAGGACTGCAATCTGGTGACCTCCTGATTGAAACAGCCACTCAAAACATTCTCAGTGGCTGTCAAAGACAACATTTGCTGGGTTGACAATAACAATTACTCCCACAAAAACCTTAAATTCATCAAAAGGTGTCATCAGTGAGTGCTTACAGTGTAAAAAGAACTACTCCAGAAATTCAGCAGTCAAAAATAATAAATGTGAAAGAACTATGACCAAAAAAGATGGAAATCTCAATCCAACTAGATCCATCATACTGACATTCAGCATTCCATATTTACTATTCTCAATTAAAGCCGGCTATCTTAAACTGTCGGATTCGACTTTGCATTCCGAATCCTGTTCGCTGCTTTAAATGTCGGAAATATGATCATTCGCAGCAGGCTGTTTTCTAAAGCAACATGTTCGAGAGGCAACCAGAGGGAGTAATACTCTTGATCCAGTTATCAGTAGTGATTTTTCATGCATTAAGAATTTGCAGATAAAGGAACCACTTGGTGACAGTGATCACAGTGTACTGATGTGGGAATTACTTAAAGATGTAACTACCATCAAGGCTAAAGGGAATGGCTATTACTTTCGTAAAGGTGCTACAGGAGTCTCAAACAGTTTTTAAATTCTGTACATTGGGATCAACTAATGATGTTACCAACATTGAATTCTAAATGGGAAGCCTTCAGGGACTTAATTTTGTAGGCTACTAGGCTTTTCATTCCAACTAAGAAACACTGTTCAAGGTTTAGGCCTAAATGGATGTCAGATGAATTAATGAGGCTCGTGACAGAGAAGAAGAATGTATGGGATGCATATAAAGTATCAGGTGACACAGAAGTCTATGACAGGTATAAACTAGTCTGTAATAAAGTCACAAAGGAGATTAGGCAAGCGAAGGCAGATTACGAGAAATCTTTGGCAAAGGATGCAAAGAAAAACAGCAAGGAGTTCTTTACTTATGTAAACTCTAGAAGAAAAGGGATGAATCAGATTGGACCACTTAATATATGAGTTGACTATTGATAATCATGCTCATCTAGCTGATAAACTGAATGAGTATTTTGCATCTACATTCACACATGAGGAGTTATTCAATGAGGGGAGTGCCAGAAGTTCATCAAACGCTAACAGGGAGTTAAGTGATTTTGTAATAACTGCGAGCAAAGTGGAGGAGAAATTGTTGAAGTTAAACATGAGGAAGGCACCTGGGGTGGATGGGATCTATCCAGTTATATTAAAGGAGGCAGCAAAGGAAGTAAGCAAACCCTTAGCCACAATTATGAGAGCTTCCTTGGACTCAGGGGAGTTCCCCATGTACTGGAGGTGTGCAAATGTATCACAAATTCACAAAAGGGGTTCAAAAGGCGACTCAAGTAACTACAGACCTGTCAGTTTGACTTGTGTTCCGGGGAAAGTAATGGAGTAACTGGTTAAAGATGCATTGCAGGATCATCTAGACAAGACTGCAGTAATAGTTAAGACACAGCATGGGTTTGTTAAAGGGAGGTCATGTCTGACTAATTTGATTTGAACTATGATCTGGTCACAAAGGAACTGAATGCCAAATATAATTTTGATATTGAAGAATTGGACATACTTGGATTTAAGGAAAGCTTTTGATGCTGTTGCACGTGGAAGATTGCTGTACAAATTGGAGAGGTGTGGCATTAAGGGTAAGTTGCTACAATGGATAAAGGGATGGTTGAGTGGGAGACGGCAGAGAGTAATCAATGGACACTGCTCTTGTGGATAAATGTTATTAGTGGAGTTCCCCAGGGTTCGGTGTTGGGCCCATTGTTGATGTATATACTGTATTTATATGATATTGATGGAGGTATATCAGGTTTAATGTCAAAGTATGCAGATAATAGAAAGGTTGGCAGGGTTGTTAACGATAGTAAAGACAGTATGCTACTCCAACTGGATCTTGATAAATTGGGAAAATGGGCTAAGAAGTGGTAACTAAAGTTTAACATTGACAAATGAAAAGTACTGCATATGGGTAGCAAAAACCGAAGAGAAACGTACTAACTCTGTGGTACTACACTCAGGGAATTAATGTGAATTAATGTGAATCTTTGTGAATTAATGATGAACAGACACAATTTGGCCTTCGTACCAACAATACCCAATACCAACAACAACCTAGTCAGATTCATTTCCATAATTCGCACAGATTCAAAACCCTGTTCGTTTGAAGTCCTTAGTTTGGTAATGAACTAATGGAACCAGTGAAAAAGACGTGGGGGTAATAGTGCAGTCAAATATGAAGTTCGCTGAGCAGTGCAGACGGGTTGCCAGGGCAGGTCACGGAGTCTTGTCAATGATATATAGGAATTTTTCTACCAAGGACAGGGAGATTATCCCGTTATACAAGGCAATGGTCAGGCCACACCTAGAGTACTGTATACAGGTCCGTGGGCCTCATTTAGGAACGATGTAGAGTTGCTAGAACTAGTAGAAAGAAGAGCAACATATTGGGGAGGGGAACAAAGGGGTGCCTCTTACCGAGAGAGTCTTAAGTTCTGCAAGTTGTAGCGCCTGGAGAGTAGGCACCTGCGAGGTGATATAATTGAGGTGTGTAAGGAAGCTGAATGCTGATGGGATTCTTCCTCTTGCTCAGACTAAGAACCTGAGGGGGCACAGTTTCAAATTGAGCAAAGATAGTTGTAGAACACATTTGCGGAAATTTGCCTTTAGCCAGAGGGTAGTTGATTGGCGGAACCGGTTTCCATCTTTTGTTGTGGAAGCTAATAGCCTAAATAAATTTAAGGCTGAGCTGGACAGGCATTTGGAACGAATGGAGGGAGGGTTTTTTTGGAACAATGGGAGGGTTTTTTTTGGCTGATGCCGTAAGCTCGCTTTCTTGAATCGTATGCTAATGCTGCGGCAGTTTTTCCTTTATGTACAATTTCAGCCACACTATCGCTAGCTTTCAGCGTCTTGACTGCTGAATTATATACCATTTAAGTTAGCGCTTAGTAAAATTATTGAGCTTTCCATCTTACCTGCCATAATTTACACTGACTCCCTCAGTGCTGTTTCTGCCATAAGGAAGAATTTCTCATCCTACGTTGAAATACATTCATTCCCAGCTACTGCAGTCTGTCCTCAGTCAATCAGCTTTTGCTGGATCCCTGGCCATTCTGGCAACTCGGGAAATGAAAGTGCTGACTTTGCGGCTCAACCCGCTCTCTCACAACATCCTCAAGTTCCTTACACAGACTATAAGTCTGCCATACGCAAAGCATGCTACGATAAATGGGCACAGATCTGGAAAAGTAACACCAACAAACTTTACCAGATAAAAGAAGATCCAAAGCTGTGGCTCTCTGGCTTTCGACAAAACAGGCGAGAGGTAGTGGTACTGGCAAGACTCAGAATTTGACATACTCATCCCTTCCTATTATTGGGAGAAAACCCACCTCAGTGCTCATCCTGTCAGACGCAACTTAAGGTCCGTCATTTTCAGGTTGATTGTTCCTTACATTCAACCACCCGATCAAAAATTTTCAGTTTCTCTCCACGTTGAATATATCACCTGATTTATCTAATTTCTTAGGAAATTAAGCAAATATTGAAGAACTTTTATTACATCTAAAACGTATTGGCTTGTACAGAAGCATATAATTTAACATCTCTAACGATATGCTCTTTGTGAATTAATGATGAACAGACACAATTTGGCCTTCGTACCAACAATACCCAATACCAACAACAACCTAGTCAGATTCATTTCCATAATTCGCACAGATTCAAAACCCTGTTCGTTTGAAGTCCTTAGTTTGGTAATGAACTAATGGAAGAAAGAAACTCAAGTTAATAAGAGTAAAATTAGATTTTGATTTCTTTATTAACATAGTAAAAGCAACAATGCCATCTTACCTTGTTATAAAAATAAAAAAAAAAATTTCTTTAAGAATTGTGTTAAAGTTTTTTTTTTATATTGTTTTTTATACGAGGAAGAATGATTTTAATTCCGAATCCTAAAACGTGCTCTCCAGCCTTACTAGTAATATTGATTACCTTAAAACAGATCATCGGTTGTGGTCTCTTTTCTGTGTTGTGATGGATTGGTTTTCCCGAAGGACGCTGCCTGGCACTTGACACATTTTACGATAACAATCCCACATGTTATTTAGTGTTCCTTGATGGATAAAATAAAATATTAATCAGTCAACAGTTTAGTTCGTAGCAAGGTGTTTTGTTTTTCTCTTATCTCAACACTTAAAATTTGAAATTACAAACTTAGGCATTCTGAATTAAGGACATGCATTAATTCGAAATCAGTGAAGCTCTGGGAAGTGGTGTTAAAGATAAATATTTCATTTAGCCTCGTGTTACATAATTAAATTTTAATGACCGATGGAGTTCGATCAGAACAAAGACCACCAACTTCTTTTCACAAAGAAAGAATTTTGGTGCTCCATTTCTTTTCTGGCCAAAGCAGCGAATCCCCAAAGTGAAATAAGAGTAACCAAATTGTATTCATCTTTAAACTTCCATAAATCTTATTCTTTTCAAACAGAAGTTTGAATCAGGGTATAAAGATAGAATAGAGCCGCTTGGGAAGTTTTCGTAGCTCACTGCTTCCTGTTTATGTTCTGAGATCTCTCTGCCGAGGTCCTTTGATCCCTTCTGGTATAAGTTATTCATGGATTTTTCTACAAAGCAACAGAAGATGCATAGGTTAGAAGTTGTCGCTATTTATGAATAAAGCAATAACCCCTCCCCTTTCCCCGAAATGGGAATTCTTCCAGATATTTTAATTGAGACTCTAATTGGTTAATTTTCTACGAAGAATTTTTCCCTTTTGTTTATTCGGAGATGCCTGCTTATTCTTGCTGAAGTCAAAACGAGGTTCAGTATTCTCTCATTCTAATGATGCATAATTAACGAAGTATTCCACTCGTTTCTTAATTACTCACCTTTAAATATAAAATAACCGCTTGCTTAAGATTTTAAGATTGCTTTTATTTTATCCGAAAAAAAAAATAAAAACAGAACGTCAAATGCATTGCACACTATTATTAAAAAAAGCTTCGGAACATTAAAATTATTAAAAAGAATATCTTGGCTAAAGCCCATTATATGATGACCACAAGGCAATTACTCCTTTCAAGTACTACTCCCGGCTTTTGTTGCCCTGTTGTGCACGTGATACCAAATACCGGGGGGGGGGGAAGAGAGAGAGAGAGAGGGGGGGTACTTGCATATCCTAGCCAGTTCTTTCACTGTCATCCTCGTTGGCCCGAGTAATATGCTCTATCCTCTTCATCCCGTGGAATAGCTTTCTATTTTTTACCAAATCATCTAATTTCTACACTTCTCTGTCAAATAGAGCCAACAAATGTTGCAGGGATTGGTAAACCAATCTTTGTAGATCTCTGCAACATTTTGAATTAGAATCACGCATACTGTATCTGGACAAACAAATGATGCCCACAATTTTTCCCTTTCAAAGTCTGTTAGAGGAATTATACTCAATGGTTATTAAAATATGGAAACTTCCTAATGCCAGGTGAGGACCAAGATAATATATAATAAAAGAGATACAATGGCCTAAACCTTGTTTGTTTACAACACTCCCTGATGATTAGCAGAAAACTCTTTTATTGGCCTGCTAGAATTCGAGTGAGTTCAATTTTTTTTAACAGGAATAAAGTGTTATATTCTTTATAATTAATTAATTCTTCCCAAAGTGAAATCTTTCACTCAACATGTTAATGTATACAAAGCGTTTATTATGAGTATCATTAGGAAGTTGGTATTTGCGTGCCTGTTTCTAAATAAAGTAAAACTCTCGCACGCACACAAAATTAATCTTCGCCAAGAAAACATCCTCGTGTAAATAACTCCAGCCAGAACAAATAAGAAAAGTCTCTTCTTTTTTTTGGAAAAGTGCAACAGATCTTCGTGGCAAAATACTCTCAAGTTTAAGAAGCACTTTTAGTTAAAAGTTTAAAATGTTATATATACTTTTTGCGCGATGCAGTTTTAATGGCCAGAAAAACTTCATTCCTAACTCTTCTCTGTCCAAAAATACCTCTTACCTGTGTCAGTGACAAATGGCTCCTGGAGAGTACTCACGTATGTTTGAGCCAGAAAACATAAGTTGGTTTTTTAAGTATTCGATTAAAAGTTATCTGGTTTCTGTTTTATTTATTTCAATTTAATATATATCCGCTAAATTATTTTGCATTGACAAAATTTTAATTTTAAAATTAAGATAGTTAAGATGACATCACATCTAAAGCCATTAAAATAACCAACGCCATGGAAAATCTACGCGTTTTAGAATAATAGCGTTATCAGTATTGATCCATACAACGCATGCGATAAATGATTGTTATTTTTGACCTTTGAAAAAGAAAGCGCCACCAAGTGGTTATACGATTACCTACAAAATCATTAATAATTGCTGTAACTAAGAGAAATAGTTCTATTCACGACTGGAAGCTGGAACTACTCTTCGTGGATTTTGACGAACACAAATAAATGCTCTTTATCTTTGAATAAGAGGAGACCTGTACACAATTCCAATCATGATCGAATTAAGTGAGAAGGAATTATTTCTTTGGGAAATGACCGTGAAAAATGATTATCTGTATAAAAGTTCAGATCGAAACAAATCTCGCGACGGCTTTCTTTAAAAAGCCAGAACATGGAAGAAGTTTTGAGATACAAAATGGTTGAAAGAACGTTATAGCAGTAGATCAATTAGGACAACAGTCATGCCAATTCCACAGGGGTGTTTCCGTATCAGGTTCAGATCTTTCTATCACGGAAGGAATAAAAAATATTCCAGAGCACACAAGAGGGAGAAAGTCTTCTTAGAAAAGACCACTTGGGAATCATAATTAAAATCCCTAGAATAATTCCCTTGGTGTTTCTTTCACCTTTTTCTTCCTAAAACACACACTGCAGTCCCAGATGAATATCTAAGCTAGGGGCCCCCTTTTCCCATAAAAAATAACTGTAGATTAAACGCAGTATCTTTAAATAAATAGCGAAGATTAAAAAGGTTTCCCACTCGCTCTTTCCTGTTTTTTTTTTTCTGCTATAATTATAGAAAATTGGTATCTAGTCAATGCATTCCTCCGGGGGGAAAATACGGTAGAGCAGTTTGCAATTAGTTGATTATATCGTGAATCTTTGCCAGAAATGATGAGGTCGAATGTTTGGGTCACTTCAAGGTTATTTAAAATAAATGTACAATTTCCGCCGAGATAACTTTAGTATATTTTGTCTGTAAACGCGCATTTCGGGATGAAAATCCCTTTGAGCCTTTGTCAAAGACCATTAACTAGGCTATAGTGTTAAAAATAAAAAAACGTTCATGTATTCAATAAAAAAATGAGCCACTGTGTTTGGATTTTTCATAAATTGTGTCAACAATTCTTGTACAGGCATTCTATGATGCAATTTCTGTTCATGAAACAATACTAATGTCGATATTGGTACGCACGCCTTGTTCTCTTTAAAGCCCGTTTTACGCAGTCATGTTTTTATAACAAAATTGAACAGAAAAATGTGTTTCCGTATTATACGGTTATGTTTAAAATCTCTAACTTAAAGACTTCTGAGACATATACTCGTAGGATCTTTTTTTCTTATTTTTAGCTATAGAATATGATTGTACATTTTATTTCGTACAATGTCTAAATGCCCTAATTTGTTATGCCCTAAGAGTGATTATGAATTTTGAAGGATTTTACCTAAAATAGTTAAGTGTTTCTTGGAGTATGCATTTGAAATTTTCTGTGCGGATACTGGAATAACGATGTTAGTCTACTACAAAAATACAGCTGAATTTCTGATTTATTTTTCCCTTGTAATTCGCGAATAATTTGCAGTTATCCACACGCTTTTCTTGCATCATAATTCTCAATCTTCTTATAGATGGTTTTCAGCTCTTAATGAAAACATTCTTCGCTTATTCGTTTTAATGTATCAGCCAGAATATTTCGTAGTTAATGCATTTTGGCCCGGTAAGGTAAACTAATTAATATAAATTAGCAAATTTATATTAATTAGTTTACCTTACCGCAGATTTATATTAATTAGTAATGCTATACTTTATTTCGATGCTAGCCAACCTTTTTCGTGAGGGGCGTACTTTGAAACGGAATGTGAATGTAGTTCGTTAGTTTACTGACGTAAATTAACGAACTGTAATCACATAAATTATCCAAATTAAGAATGGGATATGTTATGCTTTTATACGACAATCTACATAAAAATCAATACTTTTAGATAAATTCGAAAGATGATTTCGCATCAACGAAGAATGATAATCAGAATCGTTTCCTTTTTACGAACATAACTGTGGACTTTATTTATTATTATGAAAGAGCGATGATGGTAAATAAGGCAAATTGCTTTTTTACAAAATGCAACAAAAAAACTTGTGGCTATCTATCATCTATGAAACACATTGATCTTCTTTCGAGTCTTTGAAGAAGAGGGCTTTGTCCAGGTCCTTTTTTAATCCTTTTTTTAAGCTGGCTGTTTGCTCACCTGTCAGTGTATCCTGAAAGAATATATTTTTTAAATATTTTGCATGTAGAGACCGTTATATAAAACTAAATTTGCTAGTTTAATTGATTTACTTGTAGTTAGCAGTTGCTTCTTTCAAGAAAATGAGAAAAGTCGCAGCTTTAAATAATTAATCGTTTCAGTATCCTATTTTTTTCTGAAGGTTACACAAAATTCCCGAGTCTATTCTCGATAATTGCAGTTATGTTTGTCAAGAAACAGCGTGCTTTATTCTAATATAAATACTTTAGGTTGAAAGGTGTCAATTACGGTAAGTCAGGGCCGTTGCAAGTGGGTAGGCGTTGCCTACGTGCGGCATTCAGGAGGGTGCCAAATTTTTATTACTTTCTGATTGGTTAACATTTATCGGTATTCAATATTTAGGGTGGCAAATTTTATTTTGCCTACTGGGGACATATAGGAACACAGCGCTACTGACGGGTGTAAGTTAATTTCCATCTGATGTACCTTGATGAATCCACTCAGTGGACAGTTTCTTAGGAGCTTTTTATTCTTTTGCTTCTTCTCAAACTCAATTTGATTCTGATCCGAAGACTTTCGGGCCTGGCGATACCCTTCCAGAGTTGTTATTATTATCTTTATTTCTCCTAGGAGACACCCGGTTACAGCCATTGACTAGGGGGGTATAGATATTCTGTTATGCAACAGAGAATAATATTATATACAATTTTACATTATATGTAACGCTCGTTACTAAATTATACAATAAATATAGTACTTGTAATCTGCTTAAGACTTAATAAATAAACGGGAAAAAATTTATATTGCTGCGTTTAAAGCATAACATCACCATATTTACATTAGCACGGATATTCGCAGCAGAACAGAATACTGTATTCTTATTTTGTTTGGATTTATTTTATTTGTGAAGGTCATTTGCGTAGTCTTGTCTTCATTTAGGTGTAGCCCGATAGTCGAGGTATTTTTGTAATTCTTTTATTTTGTCGTTGCCCACTTGGTTGCAGTAGTTGGCAGATTTATGGTCTTCTGAGGTAATAACAAATTTCATATCGTCCGCATATGTGATGAATTTCTTCCTGTTTTGAGCTAAGAAGGGTTCGAGGGCTATGGCAAAGCGTGTGGCGGACAATACGCCGCCTTGTGCGACTCCTTTATCGACTTGGTACGTAGCACACACATTCACGTTTGCAATTGTGATTTTTCTGGGCAGAAGAGTGTTCGTTAAAAAATGGAGGACATTTCCCGTAATGAGAAAGTAGTCCCTCAGAATAACTAATACAGCTGGGATGGATATGTTGTCGAATGCGGCTGCCACATCTAGAAACTTCCTAGTTCACTCCTGTGTTGCTGGAAACATTCTTGGAACCATCCCGAGAGGAGTCTGGCGACATGGTACATTATCCTGACAGAAACAGAAATCACTTGTGAGGGGGATGCACCTGACCCTATATTTAAGCTCAGTTTTACAGGTAAAAATTTGACCTGCCTCCTAAAAAATTCCATAAAGGTTTTTCCCATCTAAACGGAATTCTAACTCAATCCAGTTGCACACAGTGTAGGAAGACAGTGGTCATAATTACTGTGCTGGCCGTAGGAAGGAGTGCCCTTTCCAGTCCTCTGTGGCCAGTGATCTTTAGTTCAAATCTGCTGATTGTTATTTTCCGTGTCTGACGCATTGTAAATTGGAACAGCTGTTAAGTTTGGTCCAGTTCTATACCGAAACGTTATATTAGACAGAGGCATATCTTTGTGCCCGTACGAGTTTAATCGGCTTCATGTGTACCGGGACATCGATCAGACTCTTTTTATTCACAGACTTTTCGCGTTGAGTCTTCTTTTTTTCAGTTATTACCCCTTCTTGACTTTATAGGTGTACACCTGTAGAAGTGTTGTGTGCGATTACCCCATCGTCGATCGTTGGGGTATTCATTATATATCTGATTCTAAGTTCAAAATCGGTTAGAGCCAGTCGCTTATCCATTTCATTATGGCAATACCCAGCAGTGTCATAACATATCAATTCCGTACGTTACTAAAATCAGGTACGTTGGTATCGTTCTAGATGAGAGAGTTGCTTTTCTGCAGCATGCCACGTACCTGAAAGATAAGATCAAGAAAGTTTCCCTATAAAAGAGTTTCGAGAGTAAGTTTGGGCTGAGGGGCAGGCCTTTGACAATGCTTTAACTGTGTCTTCTCATAAGTTATTACTTATGCAGCTTCTGTTTAAGCATTAAGAGGGTCCAATGTGATGGTGAAACATCAGTTGATCTCTTTACAGAGGTGTTTGGCAGTAATGTATGTTGAATAGCTACTTCCAACAGGATAATATGACTTGTGATAAAGGCATATTTTTATATAACTGGTTCCAAGAACATGAGAATGAATTCAGCCTTTTGAGTTGGTCTGTCCAGTCAGAGATCTGAATGCACTTGAGCACCTGTGGGATGAGGCAGACGGCTCTTCAGGGTAAAGATCCACAACCATCCAGTTTGCAACAACGTGGATTAGCATCCCTGTGACATGCTCTACACACTTTGTTGAGTCTATACCACGGCGAAATAGGCTGTTCTGGGGGCTCTTTGCCCATATAAAAAAAAAAAGGAAAAATAACTCAACTTCTCATCGGGAAGTTGAGAAAGAAGTCGGAAAGATTTAATAGTTATCTTGTTAATACTTATTTTTTGGTGTGCCTGAAATTTACAAAAACTTCGGATGCTTAATGTTTATTTGGGCAGATTACATCTGCGATCCACCTTTTCATATATTTTTGAAACGCCGAATAAAGCCAACTGACTTAATACTCTTATAAATTCGCTGACATACATTAACCTAACAAATGCATTCCACTCCCGATGTAAACAGCAACAACCCAATATGGATTTGTTACTCCACTAATCATAGTGCCGTAATGTAATCCTTGACGAAACACGTGCCACATGATATTCTTTTGTTAAAAAACAAAAAAAACCCTCTGAATTTTCTCGCGAGCTTATAGGGAATCTCTTGTGACACTTGGAGCATCGTTCTCCAACCAAAACAGAGAACGAAGCTATTTGTCTCCATTTTGGATACGGTGATTAGTTTCCTGAATACTGGCGTACACACAAAAATTTAATTCTTCTTGACATGATGATATATTACGTGCCTATCAAAGAACAAAAAAGCTTATATTTAGTTACATTTATATTAATTCCGCGTGACTGCACCGTTATCCAGCCCCTGTCGTCTATTTTTTTTATTATGAATATGAACTGAGAAAATGAAACGTGTTTGGTGTTCCATAATCTTTGTTGTGTTTTGCAATTAAAATTCTAAATTAAGATTACTGGAATTTTAGTATCAAATAGAAAGTGCTACTGGCAAGCATTAACAAAATTATTTTTTGTTTTCAGCAACTCCAAAATTTCAGTTAGTTAACCTGAGCTAATCTCACTCCCTCAATCTATCTTGTTTAAATCTACAAAGTTTACGTTTTGTTTTCTTTAGGAAGACTTACTTGAACTTAAATTCCAATAAGAAAGAAGACCACATTTGAACACTCGCCTTAAGTATACATAAATTAACATTTTTTACTGACGTCGGTCATTTAAAAAGTTATTATAATACTATCTATCCCACTTGCGACCCTCACGGTAGGACAGGTGGAAAAGACCTGAGTTCGAATCCCGTCAATGGGGCGAGTAATTTTTATGGGTATTTTCTACAACATGATTGAATTATTAGTTTTTCTCAGGCGAGGGTACATGGTTTTTTCTCCCGGAAACTGATTTTTCATCCAGCAAGCAGCAAATCGACCATAGAATATACACAATTTACAGACATTATCTGTAGAAGAATAAGAGAAATTTACCTCAATAATATACTACGTAGCATATTGATGTAAATTTCTCTTATTCTTCTACCGATATTGATATCAACGTAGAACGTATTGAACATCATAGCTCTGTTATATGCTAACACATAATACAGTATATACGCGCAATATGACCCAAGTTGCTGATGTGCCTAAAACAACAACCCTATTCTTGCAGGGACTCTGTGCATTGAACCACTAGCACGTCTCCAGTCGACCTTGCTTCCAGCTGTCGTGGATAAATATACTACGCCTCGTCAAAGTATCCTCAAACATGTACTGGAATCTAAGCCCTTGGAAGTAGTGATTGGTTGGAAGGTAGATGGCAATGCCTGGTAAAAGTAGGATGCCATGGGCACGCCATCTCAGTGACATTTATTTTACTTTGTAGGCGGTTCTGGCTGACGAAGACAAAGCCACAGTACCGCACATGGTAAAGACCAATCACTGTAGAGATGTGTATATATCGTAGTGTTGCGTTGAGTGATTGGCCACCTAATCCAAAGACTAGGTGGGCAGAAACTGCTGTGACCTGGTTTCTGTCCTTGCAACGTGGAGACGGACCATTTCGACTTGCATTCCTGTGAGCTGTTAAACAATCGCCATTTAAACTCGCCCTGACCCAAGGATAGAAAAAAAAAGATAAAGAAATAGTTTGGTGGCTGAGGATCACCTCCCCTCAAGGGAAAAAAAATAATAATTAAATAAAGCAAGGTCTGAAATACTGAAGTTCAAAATTATACGTTTTGGTCTGCGGACTATAACTCCGAAGAGAAGTTAGATTCCTAGGAGCCATATTCGGTCTTGTAGGTTGTAAGAAATTCTATAAGCATAAGTTCAATCTAGACCAGATTCACTTCCAGCAATCATCACAGAAAATAACAATATTACGATGCTTTCAAATATCATATACCAAACCACAGATTCCTTTACTTAATACATCGTTTAAATTTACAACGATTTCCAGTTTGCTCCCTTGCAATCTAAACAGCTTTTGAGTAAGAAGGGCGTGTTCTTTATAGTGTCGAATGTGATGAGTTGCACTTCGTAGCAAGACAGTTTGCAAATTTGGAATATTTTCCCTTCGCAGCACATTCAGAATGTCCGTGACTTGCACAATGTGCACACGTTACCACCACGCTACAACAGCATTCAGCCGTATGGCCATAGCCAAGTCAGCAACAGAAAAACTTAACTAAACAGAAAGCCCGAAACGATATCCCCCTCCATCCGATCAAAGTCCTTTGTCGTCTTTCTAAAATAGATCGAGTCCTGAGTGAAATTCCAGCTATCCTATTTCTACCCGTACCTTCTTTGTTACTTCTTAAAAACGAAACCAGTGATTGATTGAAGAAATATTCATTTGTTATATCCGAGTGATCCAAACTTCTAAGGATATCCTGCAATAAATCTACCTCTTCAGTGTCCTAATCAACATCATAAATGATTATTTTAGGGCCATGTTGTTTTCTAATAGTTCCTCTCAATATTGTCCTCCCAGAGTTCCGAAACACGCTGTTTATTTTAAGCTCGGTGGTTGTAGTGTGATGGAATGGATCTGTTTTGACTTGGTCTGCTTGTTATCATTGAAGAAACTGTGAATATGCACTTTTTTAGAGTAGTGCAATATCGATGCACTAAGAAACAAACCTAGTTTGCTCAATTAATACATACGGAATGACGCTATCCCCCCTCCCCCCCGTGGAGCTATTTTATAGCTTTAGTAGCACGATGAAAACTGGTTTTAATCCTCTGGATTAAACAAAACTAAATCAAAATTTGTAATAACCAAAGAGAAACGGATACTTGTATTTCCAAAAAGTTTTCAAATTCGTGTCCTTGCGACTCAATACACAAAACTACGTCTTTTGTGCGCACGTTTGCAAACTTTCTTCACTAGCACGTGATTAATTTTATTAAATTTCTTAGAGATGGCTGTTTCCTGAGTACTATTCTGTAGATCTTCGTCTAGCAATTTTTGTAATTCTTATGGAATGAGGGGGGAAAATTCTAGGAGGATCAAAAATACTCCAGCTACTACCAAATCTCGTAATTGGCAAATTTTTCGTTTTGATGGTGGAGTACAGTTAAAACATTCGGTCATTTTCTATGGTTAAAGAGTCACGCTACTAAGTTTCTAGAAAAGCTTCACCCTTAGAATTCTTTCTTTAATCTGCTCTTTCTAAGAAATTTTAAGCGGTTCCCAACAAAAAAAGAAATAATTAGTGAATGAGAGACTCAACAAGTTTTACAAGTGTAAAGTAACTTGTGGCTCATCCTGTACCAATTCAGTTTTCAAGAAATCGAAGTTTCCTTGTCTGATTCAATTGGAGGACGGCAACCCTTTTGCTCCTTTCGCCTGCCGACGTGATTTCGGAGTGGGGACGCTCAGAGGGCGGATCTTGATTTCAGCGTCGCGCATCTGTCTCTTTTAGTTCTTTTTTTCCCTTTTCTTTCAGTCTGGAAAGTAATTGGCATGCTGATTGCTTTCTTTTCCATTTGGGAGACCATAGCTCCCAGACTACACAAACATAAGTTTGTGTAATGCGCAATAACTATTTTAAGAGACGTAGTCTACTGCTATTTAACAAGGTGTAGTCAAGATATATGCCCACACGATTGATTTTAGAATTAAAAAGTTTCTGTTTCCAATTTTGTATCTCAAAACGAGAACAACTTTGTTTCCATGAAAAGCATGACGTAATCTTGTGCAAGTGCGATCCGGATTCTTTTTTTAAAGAAACGTGAAATGCGTGCACGAAGCTACAACATCGCTAGCATTTACTCTAGTGATGTACTTCTCGAAACCTCCGAGGAAACGAAATCAATCGGAACGTCTAAACAAATAGACTCCCAGCATACCCCAGTAAAGTCAATATTAGTTAGGAACACAGTTTATGTATTCCTGGCTACTGCTACTTAGCTCTGGAGCTTTATTGGCATTCCCAGGATGCTGATTTTGATTATATCGAACACGGTTGTCTTGAAATTTCAGTCACGTTCTTTACCAACACCATGACTCCTTCATTGTTATCTAATTTACAGTAACAGATGAGCCCGTTGGTGTTCTGGGAATTTCAGTTCATTAGCATACGAGACTACAGTAAACTTCTCTGCCGTTGCAAGTCAAAATGACGGACAGGATGATTCGCCCGGAAATGCAGTTCCTTTCCAGCAATTGTCGATCTTGTGAGGAATATGAGAAAAATGTGCTTTCTTTACATTAACTGGACGTTTTAGTACATTGTTCCATATTCGATTTTTTTTTCTTCAGAGCTGGAAAGCTACGATCCTAAATATTTCTAATTTTTGAGCAGATACTGTAAATGCGAACGACCTTTCCACCTAAATTCCCACCAACAGCAAATTATTGTTGCAATCCTTGGAGATTTAAATGTTGAGAACTTGGCATCGTGCAGAAGAATTGTTGTAGAGGAGCTTTGTAAGCAAGTGACAGAAAATAGCTTTTGCTCTTTTACTCTTCCTTAATGTAACTTTTCTCCCACGTTGGGGCTTCCTTTCTCACTGGAAAGCTGCTTGTTCAATAGAATATTTATTGGTTACCGAGGTATTTAATGATATTTCTTCCCACGTGTGCGTGTAGAACATAAAATGCGTTCCAGCTTCTCCACACATCACAATTGAATTATGCCAAATCAGAAGAATACTAAGAAAATCTCTGCTTCACTTCTTATTTTTAAATGACCTTGTCCCAGCTATTAATGTTCAGAAAGAAACATTCGGTGAACAACATTTTAGCCGATTTGTTGATGGAAGAAATAGGAGGTATTTTAAATTCCTAAGTGTATTATATCCAGTAATATTATGGCAAGACCTCAGAAAAACATTGATAAACCTACTCCATAGTTAAATGGTATTCCCAAAGATATTAAGCGAAATTAAGACCTGGTTAATAATTGTTTCAGAGGAAGTTTTGATTCACCAAAGCACGTTTGAAAACAGCTTGGTTATGAAAAATATCATAACCAAGATGGAATCTTATATGAGATCATCAATTTTGTTTTGAGATTGAAATAGAAAATCTTTTTCGATTACTTTAAAGTACTCATTTTGATTCAGTATTAAATATCGTTTAAACTCATTCTGCTTTACTTCTGTGATTCTGATCTCTTACCTAATATCTTTTCTGCTAAAAATCTACGTCAAGTTCTAGCAGTGGTATAATCAAAGTTGGTGGTTAGTTTTCGGCTCTTGTAAAAGAGAACGATTATGCGTTATCTGATGTAATAAATGGTGTCTGTGTGGCCTGGCGCGATGCTAGATTACCTTCATGACATGAATAATTCATCCTTTCCAATGACACTTTCAGTACCGCGATATGAATCCTTGCAACATTTCTTGACTTCCTGTTTCTCAAGCCTTCATTGACAGGCGTGTCTATCCAATAATTTATTTTTGTTATTACATCGTTTTGCCTTGTAATAATACTCTATTACTTACTCTTTATCTATTTCCAGTTCTTCTTTTTGGAGAATGAGCGTGGAAACACGTCGATGTTCCATATATACATTTCTTAGTTTTTATAATTATTTAGGATTTGCATGCAAGGAAGAGTAAAGACATTTAGTAAAGACATTTGTATCAACGGCACGAGCAACAGTGGTTTAGCAGAACAGGTTTCGAATGACTTAGACGTATAATTTTATTCAATTAGATGCCATGTTATAATCACGCAGGCAATAGCAATTTTGCACGTGCGTGTGTTTGCGTGCTCGATTCGTTTATAATTTTATCGTTCAATAATTGTTCCCTTCCCGTCTGTTAGGATACTGCTTCATCCCTATCTGCTAACCCTCGAATAACGCAGTGACTACAACCGCCATTTTATTTATCTGTTTATTACAAACCAGTTTTATATTTTAGAGAAATTTGCTTGAGTTAGTAAATAAATGAAGTTAGTTATCTTTTCAGACCTTTAGAAAGTCCGTCAAACTTAAATGTCCACTATCTTTTGAGACCTGAATAACATCCGCTCCACTTCAGCAACCTGTTTTAACATTCCTACCCCTTTCCTGAGGTCAAATCCTCCTGATGTTCATTCAAGATATTTGAGTCTTTCAAATTTAATTACATACTTGTGTATGTTTCTTTAGTATATCCTTTAAGTACCGTTTGTCTTCATTAAAATTTCTTAGACTCATCTTAAACTGATTCACTAAACCAACTGTATTTGCAGGGAAATTTTGCTCAAAAGCATTAATTCCTTTACATTCTATTCCAGTTACTCTGTGTCTTCTGATTTCTTCCTTGGCCAAGGGTACTTGTCCAAGGAAGAAATCAGATTTTATTGATTATAATCTATTTTTCCATGGGTTAAGGTTGAGGTCAATGTACAGTACAACTTGCCCTTGTATTCCGTTTTGGGCATCTTTTTCACCCGTTTGAGTTGCCAGTACTCCGCTGGCATGATTTGAATCATTTTAGCTCCATACTTAACACCAGATAAAGACACCTCTCCGTGTATGGAATTATTAACTGGGACATCGTCAGACCTGTCACTTCTTGTTTGATAAATTTTTCTTTTAATTCCTCTATATGCTTGTTGTGAAAAGAGTTGAGTCCCAAATAAGGCCTAGATCCTCATGGTCGATGTCCAAGGAATGGACCATGAGCGCTGGCTTTATTGCTTTTTCCAATATATATTTGGCAAGGAATTGCTAATTGATATTGATTTGATATCCTTTATTACTTTTGGGTAAAAGTTTGATATTTGAAATGAGTGTGACGGCATTTCCCGTCTATTTTGGTGGGTAGAAACCCGTTTCTGGTGTACTTATATATAATAATATATCTACAATGAACTATAGATTTTTGTTCAACTAGAGATGAACTCAGTATTTATATAGTCATAAATGTACAGATCAGAAGGCACTTCAAGAGGACACAGACCAATATAAATAATGGTATATTGACTGGTCCTGTGTTTTTTCTTATTTGGCAGTCCCTTTGACTTTAATGAGCTGTTCTTTATTTATATTGATGGATTCCAGAATAGCTCCGTTTTGATGTTTATTGCAAGGTATGTTGCATTTATTTTTGCTCACTTTCTTCTCTCTGCTTGTTCCTCCAATCGGCGGTTCTGGTTTGTTGTTTCTGTCTTTTAGTTGTAATTCCTCTCAATTTACATAGCCTCTCACGTTTCGAACGGGGATTGGAGTCTTTTTTTTTTTTTTCTTTTGAGTGCTATTTTTGTTCATTACAACTATAAAATATCATCACAAGGGCCATTTGGACAAGTGTATCGGAATTATATATATAGGAAATTTATGAATTATATCACCAAGATGTTCCCCCTTAAAAGATGTAGGTTCGAACCTGACCTTTTGCCACGGTAATTTTTGTGAACTTTGTTCACAATATGGTTGAGTCAGTCTGTCTTTGGCGAGAGTTACGTGTTTTTTTTTTTCTTTTTTTGGCCTCCTGGAAACCAGGGTCCTCATTCCTTAGAACAGGCAGATCAAATACGCAATTTATAAACACTGTTGACTCCCCACTGCTTTACTTGTCTCGATATTTATTCCAAGCAACCCAATCTACCCTATTTCCTCCCCGCTAGTCTCTTAAAGCTAAGGCGACTAGCTGGGAAGGAGAGTGGAAAGCCAGGGTTTTGCTAAATGAGCTAAAAAAAAAAAGTTCCTGTCAATACAACTTATATCCACTCTTATCAAACTCTTCCCTCCACCAGATGGAATTGTTTCATCTGCTCCTTAAATTTTGCCGGACTGCCCTCGACCACCCACAGTAGCAGTTTATTCCAGTGGGCAACGCCACGCTGACAAAGTGTGAACCTCCTCAGATGTAATCTGTCAGTTGTGTCCAATAGTTTCAATTTATTTTCACTTATTTTGTATCCCATTTGAGTATGAAAATTCCACCGTTGTTCATTCTATTACCTTCCTCTCAGTGCCTCATAGAGCTGAATCAGAAATTTCCCTTCCGGATGCCTGTCTTCTAAGCTCTGAATCTTCATCTTCTTTTATGGGTTTGTCACTCAGCAGCCTTTGGAGAGCAAGTTCGATTCCCGTCTATAACGAAGTATTCATTGAATCGTTTTACGCTGTGTTATTCGTTTTAAGGGGATTCTGAGTTTTTACGCTTGCTCTTTTCATCCCATAAACAGCGAATCTTGACATCAGAACAAGCGGTTACAGACATAAACAGCCCTTCACGTCATCAGCGCTAACACAACCCAAACAGAACCAGCTCGTTTGTTTGTTTCTTTATTTTTTTTTGTCTTGCAAAGACACAAAAAAACCAACTTTGTAACAAACGCATTGTACAGACAAAATACATTGGTGCCGTCTAGTCTGATTTGCTTTAACGCTAACCGAAACAACTCACTATAAACCTATTCCTGCTTCGTCATCTGTCAGGGAACAGGGATAGATAAGACGTCAAATCCAACTATCCTTTGACATCCAATCCATCTTTCTCCCGACGTGATCAATTTCTGCAAGTAATTTAAGCAGTAATTCCGCATCAGATGTGACAACATTATTACACTTACCATATACAGAATTACTAATTACCAATCGTCTATTACTGATACCGGTGGTGGGAATATGAATAAGATGTCAACTATTATTTGTGAAGTCTATTTATCATCAATAATTTGTAGTGTGGTATAGTTATTACTTTTATAACAAATAAATAATTTATTGTTGTTAGTGTACGGTCATGGCCAACTGGAGCCAATTTTAAAATTCTGAAATGTTGATTATGAGAATGGTACGATTTTACTTCAATACACTTAGCCATTTGATTCACTTGGCTTCTGCTTTGAAGGCCAGCTGAAAAATGCTCATATTTGGCGATTTGTTTCAATATATATATTTTATTGGCAATTTATTTTCTGTAAATCTTGCTGGTGGTGTATTTTTCTGGAATTCGACTTTGCGATTAATGGGAAAATCTGTTCGTTAGCTGCAGTTTTGTTTGGCGAGTTTTTAATAGAGAAATGCGTCTTGAATTGTTAGTCTGTAGGAACGGCTCAAGTGCCTCCACTAAGGCGGTGCCATATAGCTCGACTCCTGGCCGGTTCCCATTCATTACCACGCACTCAGTGGCAAAAATTTAAAACCTTTTGCATTTGGCATCAACAGATAAATTGCACATGCTCTGATTGCAAGTTCTTTAGTATCAGATAATTACTGTACTTTTCCTGGGTCTTCTAAGTCGATCCGGTCATGAGGTAGACAAGTGATCTTTCCAATTTTCAGAAAAGTATTATTGTTGGAGCACATTTAGCAGGAGCCTCAATGAAAAAACAAAGGAAATTACTGGTGTACAAAATTCGGTCCAAGAGCGAGACCGCTGGAATTGGAAGATAATTGTACGTCAGAATAAAAAGGTCATTGCACAGCAAATGACTGAATTTGAACAACAAAAGACACATTTCCATCCGAACTATTCAACGAGAGTTGAAGAATCAGATTTGGAAGTCGTGTGACTATAAGAAAACCGCTTCTCTGTGTAAAAAATGGAAAGAGCCGAATGAAGTGGTGCTGCCAAGACTGGACTGTCGAAGGATGGAAAAGATCATGTTGTCTGATAAGTATCGATTTACTCAAGAAGCTATTCATCTAGACTGTTGTTGTTGTTGTTGTTTAGGAGCATTAGCAACTAAGGCCATATTGCTCCGGGGATATGTGGTGGTCATTTCCTGACCTTTCCGCATCCTCCGTGTTTGGTGGTTACGGGCTCGAACCCCGGTCTAATCAAGAAGCGTGTGCTACGCACTGCTGCTCCTGCCCACCTGGCTACGGAGGAGCCGACTGTCTTGTGTCCACCACTCACATGGCTAGAGGCAGTATCATGGTATGAGCCATGTCCTGATGGTAAGAACTGGGTCCACTCGTACAGTTAGATAGTCGTGTTACCTCCAATGAATATCTTTCTGTCATATTGGACCAACTTCACCCTGCAGTGCTTCATTTTTACCCGGATTAGGATGGATTCTTTCAAGACGACAACGCAACTATCTGCAAAAACTGTATCTGAATGCTCCAGAAACATCCCTCAAGATTCATAAAATTGCTTCTAGCCGTCTGATTCTCCAGATCTGAATCCATTTGAGAATGTCTGAGCAGTTCAGCGTCACAGTTCTCTACCGAACACGATACAATAGCTACCAAATATCCTCAGGGAAGGATGGTCAAATCTGGAGGTAGACTCCCTCAGACACCTAGTGGAATCCATGCCACTATATGCATGGGCTGTGATTCGGGCAAAAAGTGGGCCCTACTAAATATTGACTAAAGGTTTCTAAATTTTCGGCCAGTGACTATAGATCATTTTGAATGTCGACAAGAAATCTAGATACTTTTTGTAGAGACCGTTATACAAAATATTATAACTATACAATGTTAAAATGATGCTTTGGGATGCTTTTATAGTTTCACTCAGGTTCGAGTTATTCAATGTTTTTGTTATGTCCTGGTGTGGAACAATTACATTGTGCTTTTAGCTGGAAGGCTTCCTGAATTTTAATTATGTCGACCACATTACTTGTGGTTGACCTTCCTTTTATGACAAAATGTCCGTTACTGAGCTTATTACTGTCTCTTACATTTTGTAAGAAACGAGCAGGGCTTTTTCTATGATTTTTTCGTGTTTACCCCGCTAATTATAATGTAATTTAATTTAATTTCAGATGTTTTGTTTTCCTCCATTCCGTTAAGTTTCTGCTTTCCCTGCAGTTCACTTTGTCTGCATCAGTTTCTTTCTATTTACCGATCTTAGTACTCGAAGTAAACTCTAAAACTTCATTATCACTAGCTACCCTTTCTTTTATAGGTGCAAGGATTGTCTGTTTTTGATCTATAAATTTATTTTGGACTGTACTCTTCGCAGTTTTAATAGAAATACCCAACAAAAATAAATAAAACGAACAATCCACCTAAAAATCCTTAATTCAAACTCGCTCGTTATTTTGACTTTTCTCAATCAGTTTCCGCAGAGAGAGAGAAGATTAAAACAGTTAGTGGAATGGAATGTTTACAGGAAGGATTGCTAATAACTATACCCCGGGTTCTAACCATTAAGTTCTTCTCATTATTCCTTGCAGTAAACGTACTCTCTGAGAGAGAATTATTTGCGAGTGAATGCTAATATAAGCAGATAAAAAAGCGAGTGGTAATTAAAATTCTAGAGTTTAACTGCGCATATAAATTACTCTGAAAAATTCCCACAAAAGAAAGGGAATTAGAAACATCATCGTCCTCTTGATAGCATTCTGGTGTGTACCCGGATTATTTAAGCTCTGTAAAAGCTACCAATAAGAAGACAAGGTAATACACGCGCTTTTATAATCTCGAACACGCGCCTCAGTAAATTTAGAAGCGGCTGTCATTCTCTGACAATGATTTCAGCTCGCGAGGTGAAAATATTTTATTTAAATCGCTGTTGTTGAGATAACAGAAAAACACAGCTAAGTGCGCTTTTATAAACTAGCTTTGCCTTTTTTCTCCCCTTCATTATCTTTGTAGGAGATTTCATAATATAGGGACACTTCTTTATATTATAAATCTGGTGTATTAATATGGCTGTCGGCCATGTTTTTCGTAGAAAATTCTTTATTTTGTTATATTTTTTATTATTTATTTATTATTTATTTATTTTTTTGTCTGCTAGCCTGATTATTTTCTGCTGCTTAATATTCTACAATTCAGCTGTTGAAAATAGTTTTCAACTTCTGAATTGTAGAATATTACTGACTGTCCTCGAGGTATCTTTTCGATAATTGTCAACATTCAGAGCTCCAGACCTAACGTCAAGATATCTAACTTGCCATAATAGAACCTTATTGCGTCTCTACATTCCCCACATGTTTTATGGCCCCCTGTTTATATCGTTCCTTGATATATCGCTGGGTTTTTTGCTAACCATTGTGCTATACCAACGACCAGAGAAATGAAAACGTAACGGAAGCCAAGTGACAACATCACACTTAACCAGGAGAAGATTTATCGTGTGTTGCCTTATATGTCGCCATGTTAAATGCAGCGGAAAGGTACTGTCCCTGCTTCCCTCCCCATTTGAAGTCGCCGCGTGCCACTCTTAAGTCTGTCGGCTACCAACATTGAGGAAGATCGTTAAACGCCACGATATCAAGCTTTAAACTTCCTTTTGAACATAGCAACAAGCTTCTTGAAGAAGTTCTTTGTTCTTTCAAAGAAGTCCCAGGCAATTTTCTTACGAGATGGTGACACTGATTAAAATCATAAATCCTTGTTCTTGCTATCTGTAGGAAAAGGAAAACAGTGTCTTGTCTGCGTCATTGTAGAATTTTTTTTAACCAGTTGAGAACATTTTGATTTCAGCTGTTCTGTAATCACCTTAATTAAAACTACACTACATGGCAAAAATTTTAGAAGCGTCTACTAAAACCCAGATCAAAGCGACACGTCGATTTTACACCATCTTTTGGAGTGAAACTATTTCTGCTTCTTTCTTTCTTTGTGTATTATTAATTCCCTATTTGTAAAAACAGCTAATTAAATAGTTCTGACTATAGATGTTAAACCCATTAAAATACTACAATAAAAATTTCTTACATAAAGTGAAACAAAAGTTTTAATTTCACAAATATTTAAGCAAATGTTCATAATATATTTAAAAATTGTTTCCTTTATAGACCAAAAGAAATAAAGACAATAAAATGAAATTCATATTTATTTCTTGAAAATTACAGTAGACTAATTTTCAGGAAATACGTATGAAGGAAAGTTGTTCCAGAAAACAGTTGGATGAATAAACGAGGAAGATGAAAAGTTGGTTCTGTGAGTTTGAAGTTTGACAGTAAATGTATGTTGGCTGGTGGCAGCTTGTGTTCGGATCGTTTTGAAAGAGAGCGGGAATTATAGAAGCCACTTCAGAAGAACAGCGCCCATGGAAGTACCTATAGAAGAGGCATGCAGCAGAAACAGTACATCTCTGAGACAGCGAGTGGAGAGACTCTGTTAGAGATGAGTCATTAATTAACCTAACTGCCCTCTTCTGAATGGAATCAAGAAGCCTGAGAGAGGTTTTGGGGGCACCACCCCAGATGTGGGAACAATATTCCATGGCAGGGCGGATTTGCGATTTATACAGAGTGAGCAGCTGTTTGGAAGAAAAGTAACTTCGAGAGCGAAAGAGAAAACCAAGTTTTTTAGATGCAGAGGAAGCAATATTTGTAATGTGCTTGTGCCAAGAGAGATTAGAAGTCAGGGTAATCCCCAAAAGAGATATATCCTTTTGCCTAGAAATCGGAGTGTCCCTAAAGATAAGCATAGGAGCAGAAGAATCCTTTTTGCGAGATATAAGACAAGACTGAGTTTTAGAAGGGTTGAAATCAACTAAGTTGTCTTTGCCCCACTGGAGAATTACCTGGAGATGGCATTTAAAGAATTGGTAGCAGATTTTTGAGAAGTTGAAGCTGATTGAGCAGGGAGAGGTTTTTCAAAATGGAAAGTGGAATGCAATGTGCTATCATCGGCCCCCTGTTTATATCGTTCCTTGATATATCGCTGGGTTTTTTGCTAATCCAAAACTATGGATAGGATTTCCAGTCAATGGAAGAATGTCATTAATATACAAGAGGAAAAGAGTGGGGGAAAGAACTGAACCTTGGGGGACACCGGCATTAGTGGAGAAGTTAGAAGATAGAGAGCCATCTATCATCACCCGCAGTGAGCAGTCAGAGAGAAAACTGGATAACCAATTACAAAAAACAGTTGGCAAACCATAAGATGGAAGCTTGTTCAGAAGACCTTTATGCCAAACACGATCGAAAGCCTTTGAGATGTCAAGAGCAACTGCTTGTGTTTCACCGAACTTTTCCATTGAATTATTCCATAAATGGGTAACATAAGCCAGAATATCACCAGTGGATCAATACTGACGGAATTCATACTGGCGATCGTTGATCAGACAGAAGGTTTCTAGGTAGTTTAAGAGTTGGCGGTTAATTGATTTCTCCATTACTTTAGAAAGAGGAGAAGTAATCGCAATGGGACGATAATTGGATGGGAGGGATTTGCCACCCTTGTTAGGAACTGGCTGGATATGAGCAAATTTCCAAGCAGAAGGAAAAACACCTTTGGAAATAAGAAAGTGAATATTTAGTTTTCACAAAATTCCTCTTGGAATTTTGTTTTCCTTGTAATTTTGATTATAAAGGAAACGTAGGGAAATAGCAGTTTAAGAAGTGATATTTTTCATATTTCCAAGGTTCAGTATCAAAAATGAACTGACACAAAAGAATATGCACACGCCCGCCCCATCTGTGTGGAATCTAGCCCATGCATGCATGCATCCCCATTGGCTTGATTCCACATTCAACGCTTGATTCAGCAACTTGTGTTGAATACATTTATGTATGAGTAGAGCTAAAGTTCGTTCTCCATGACTGTATACAGTGGCATCATCACTAATTTCAAAAGCTCTGGGTTCAATTCCCGTTGAGAATTTAGGTTCTTCCCAGGATTATGCACACATGCAAACTGACCCGTACACACACACAATACAAACATGTCAGAATGACAGATGCAGAATAAATACAACGTTGTTCTTCCATGCCCTTTGGAAAAGGCCAGACCTCTGGTTTTTCATCCCAAATGTCAACGAGCGAATCGAATACACGCAATTTACAAGCAAAATATAATGGCGTCAGATTGGCGTCATCGACTGAGTTTCCAGACATTATTAATGATAAAATACGTAAAATGTAGGCCAAAAGTTTAAAGATCCTTGACTTATTAACCTTGTCTCAACTGTGACTGATTCATTATTTTGTTCATTTGAAGTAGAAGGGGCGGGTGAACACTGTGGTATAATTTCATGAAATATTTTTAGAAGCTATTTTCCCAAAATTGTCATGAAATTGAAATATAGCGTCATAAAATAATTTCCACGACATCTTTGCATATTCAAAAATTAATCGATGTCCACTTGAACAGATAATAAGATAATCGTTAACAGCATCTCGAAATGAATGACAGATATTTAAATAAGGTCACTGTTAACAGTGTAAAGTTTACTAGGCAATCAATAGATTTGAAAGTTTTCTGGGTGGGAGATCTTGGAGATGCTATAGAGTACATTTTACATACATTTCTTTATTTTTTCCTGAGGATATCTGCCTGCTGCTACTGTTTCATAATTACGAAGGCGAAATTACTCTGAATTAGTTTTAACTAATGAATCCATCATCCTTAATCAACTTCTTTTCAATAATTGAGTTAGCAACTTGCGGTTAATTATACCTGACAGCATAACTTTACGTTTGATTAATTATCGCTTTAAATCAACAATCGTGGATTTCGTATTCAGGTTTGATGTTCTTTAACTGCGGTCTTGTATTGCAAATGCTTCTGGAAGTACAAAAAATAAAAATGAGCTTGTAGTGTTTTCTTAAATAATATAACATTTAAGTCCGAATCGTCGCTTTCACGCATATCGAGCCAAAAATAAAATATCTCAAAGATGCTTCCAGCCATTTTCTTTCTTGGACCAGTTGCTGGAATAAAACGTTTCGGTGGTCCTTTGACATCCACACGAAAGAGAGATTTCTTTAACAGGATTTGCATTGAAAGCATAACCTGTCTTCATCTTAAGATCACTCTATAGTCTCATGTTTATCATATTTCATGGTGGAATTTCTCCTTAAGCTGCTTTTCATCCCACAAATCGCTGGTTAAACTTCATATCACCGTCAATATTTTGATTTTTTCTTTTTTCCTGAACTTTTTTTGTTCCTGGACGTTTTTTCCCTTTTTGGAGAAATTGACATCCGTCAATTTCTTCAAAGGGGAAAAAAATGTCTAGAAAAACGTCTTCTCCTGGTACGACTCTTGCGGTAAATAAATACTTTGACGATATTGACCAGTTTATAGAGATCCATATGAGGCGTTACTTAACCACAGTTATCGTATTGCATTTGTCGAAAGTATCTGATATTTTTATGGGGTAATCTATGAAAGTTACAAAGGGCAAAAGAAATCGAGATGCATTAGCACTCTTGGAACCGTTTCTCGTTTTCTCTTTCTAAATTGCGATAATAATGACTTTAAAAAAATATATAATAAATCTCCATCTCAGATTCGACAAAATAGAGAGCATCCCCTCTTCCTTTTAAAATGAAAGACAAATTGTCTACATTTTTTAGTTTTTTTTAAAGTTAACGATATCTGACAATCAAAGTTTCTTTATATTCGCATTTTTATTATCCTTATTAAAGAAAGTCCTTTAAGAATCGGCAATGAAACTGCAGAAATTTCCTTTTGTGTGAAATCTCCTCGCTCTCCTTACTGGTGATGTCGTTAGAGTGACGGGTAGTTACGCTTAGATGGTTGACATGTTTCTTTCTTTTTTTCTTTACGTCCGACATGCCACTTTTAAAAGAAAGACTGAATCCCTACCTAAGGTATTATGAAATCAATACAGAGGGCACTGGGTTGGAGAGATTGAAGGGAAATTTAATCGTGGTGTAGAACTTCGTATCAGAATGCATTTTCATTAAGGTCAGGAGCTTCTAAGAGGAACACCCAAACACTTTCGTATTTAATTGCGTTGTTGAGTCATCTTTGCCCTAATACCCGGTGCAGGAATTAAGATTTAAATAGAAACAGACACGTCGGCCGAACTGGAGATTTAAGTTTCTGCCTAAGCATTAAGTTGATTTCCATAATACTTTAAATAATAAGTGAGCCAGGAGAGCTTTTCTCAGTCTCTCTCTTCTCAATGAGACGCGTGCAGAAGCTGCTATTAGAAAAAAACACCCCTTCCCTCTAAAATCGTTTTCCAACCCGAACGATGGACATTTCAGTTTAAAATCTACAGTGTGGGGATACATTTTCTTTTAACTTGGGAAGACCGAGTTTTTATTAGCGCCACTGTTCAGTTCCTTCCAATGTACAGCAAGAAAGACGCAAGCGATGAGACGAACACCCTTCTTAACCTATAGCTGCTTTCAGAGATAAAATGATTGAACAAACTCGTGTCCTTACAAAAAGCACCCTTCGCCACGGAATCATTATTTAGAAAACTTTCTCGGAAAGAGCTCAGTAGGGTAGAGAAACTTTGGCTTAATGATGCACCACACAGCAAATTCTCTTTTTCCTTTTCCACTCCATTAATTGTTGAGAGCTATTTTTATATTCCCACAAAAGTTCGAAAGATCACTAAAATTCCAGTGGTAGAAACCAAAGTATCTAATTTCCTTTCCAAAAAGTGACAACGATCAAAACTAACTTCTTGCTTCTCTTGATACCAAAGAAAGATCAAGTTACACAATAAGCAATTTCTTTTTATCCGATCATAGTAACGTTTCGCTGGGTCAGCGTCATAACAGAAATATTGACCTCACTTCGTCCTTGGTCTTTTCTTATTTGATGGCTTTTTCACTTGCAGCTTTAACGTCTCTCTCTCTCTCTGAATTTTTTTCCCCACAATTCTAACTCTCCTTCCTTCCGACTGTTGTTTATTTAATGAATCTTATTGAATGTCTTAGCTTTGCTCGATCTTTAATCGAAAATACGTGATTCTTCGTGACTAGGAATGCTACAAACACCCATTTTTTTTCATAATGTGAAAGCGATTTTGATAGTTCTCATCGCAGCCCCTTTATTAAAGGGAGGGGAATACTTAAAGCATACATGTTGTCCCTTAATCTCTGAATCTTTGGCAATGTTCCACGATGCGTTTCTTTCTTCAGTTTTCATTCTCCTGCATGGTCCTGGTCCATCCCATCAGCTGTACTTATGTTGTGTATGTAAATGTAGTAAAAATAATCGATAAAAATATTCCCTTTAAGTTTCAGTTTTCCTATACAGAGTCATTTGATAACCTAAGCTACTTTTTCTCGATTCTCACCAAAGAAAAATCGTCAGTAGCGAGTTTTATACTCTAGAGAAATCTAAATATTGAAAATTGAATTTCTCCCATGGACTCGAGAAACGGCATCTTCCGTATGAAATATTGAACCAACATGTCAAAGGCTTAGATTGGTTTTGCTCGGTTTGACCTAATGCTATTAGATATTTAAATTGAAATTTTTATTCTCCCATCCTGTATCCTATCATAATTTTATTCTGTAATCCTCTCATTCGGTATCGCATGCGCCTTAATCTCTGGTACGATATGGCCAATAAAATGCACTTTGAGACAAATTTATACGAAAAAATTTACACGGCTTCTCGCCAGGATGAATATTCAAAAGTAAGTTATTTAATTTCAGGTTCTATAAACACGTACAGCTTTCACCTTCATGGTTGTAGTTTTCGTATTTATAACTTGAGTTTGGTATGGTTTCTGTTTCCGAAATTTGTAGGCACCACAGAAAAAGATTTTTCTTTTTCAGTAAGAAGTTTTAAAACCATCCAACGAAAAATATTTACTCAGTTTCAGAAGGCGTCTAAAATTCTATAATTTCTAGCTTATTGCACGGGTCAAAAAGTACTTTTCATCAGTAAAAATGTGGACTTAAATATAGATAGATCTTTGGACGCTAATCCCAAATCTTTTGATGAGACCGATTTTTTTTTATGAAAACCCCAAATACGAAAGAAACGCTTAGTCCCGAGCGTCGGTTGAAGGGAAGGTTGAGAAGATGAAAGAAGATACTTGTTGACATTAGACTTGAGTTTGTGTAAATTGTAATTTTCAGGAAATACGTGTGAAGGGAGGTTATTCCAGGAAACCGAAGTTGAAGAAATAAATGAGAAAGAAGAAGAAAAGTTGGTTCTGTGAGTTTGAAGTTGGACAGTGACTGGTGGTGGCACGTGTTCAGACACGTTTGGAAGGGTGAGTGGGAAATTTGAGATACCAGTTCAGAAGAACAGTGCCCATGGAAGTATCTATAGAAAAGACATGCCGCAGAAAGACAACGTCTATAAAATAGAGCGTGGAAAGACTTTTTGTGTGAGATGAGTCATTAATTAACTTATCTATCCTCTTTTGAATGGAGCCTAGAAGTCTGAGCGATAGAGCTTTTCGGGGGCACCACCACATCAGATTACAGGAACGTGATGAGACTGATCATAACACTCACATACCTATTCAACAAATCTACATGAATATAATTATTTATACATTGATATTTATGTAACTGTTTGACTATATCAGTATCCTTCTTATTTCATAATTTAATTATTTGATTATAAATTCTTTTAAGTAAGACCCAGTGAATTACTGAAACGCATTCATCATCATGCCTCGAAAGTGTCAAAATCACCCCAACAAATTTTGCTGTGTGCGGCTCTTTCCTAACGAATAATCAGCAAATCTAACAGTTATACTTTAGCTATCCTCTGTATGACCAGAATAAGTGCATGGACACCACATGTTGTTTGTGCCGCTTGTTCGAATGGATTACGCAACTGGTTGAGCAAAAGGAAAAAGTCGTAGCCCCTCCCCCAACTTAGACTTTTAGCCAGCAAAACCCCATGGTGGCTGAAAGCGTATTCGACACAATAGAACATTTTTGATGTGTATCCCCAACTAAAACGTTCCAGGTATCACAGCCAGGAAAAAAGAGATTGCTTTGTTTCTCTGATGCCATTCACTATTTTTCCTTCTTTCGTGCAGTTCTGTCTCTGACCTGAAATTTGTGAGATTCGCTTCGCTGAAGGTTCTTTAAGGAACCCTATTTTAATGTTAATTAAAAATGCTTCTCGTTGAAAACTTCGTGTGGCGCGCAAATAAACCCCCACTATCCCTTAAGAAGCAATAACTTTGGACGTCGTTAGGACAGACAAAGCACGCGATGTAGTGTGATGTACGCTCCTCGCAGCCTCACAATCAGGCTGGCGCAGAGATGAAAAGAATTTTTCAGGTGCCACACTATCTGCATGTCTATTGAACAGCAGCGCCACGCGGCTACAGTAGTTTTCACTGCTGTTTGTAATCTACGTGCTCGAGACGTGTTCGTTCTTTTTATCTTCAGTTAATGACGTGCTGTTAACATCGGCACGCGATGTACTCTTCATTGTTGCGTCTGTTCTACATGTTCACGCCACTTTCTTTTTTTTCCCATTTTTGTCTTTCGCCATCAGCACTTCTGATTCCTTGTTAGTATTGCGCATGCTCTTCATGACCGAGAGCAAGTTGAGGTTTTTTTCTTTATTATTCTGTTGTTTTGTCTCTGTCGTTTGCACTAATGACCCTACTTTTTTTTTTTTTCTTGGATTAGAGACTTTCCGAATTCCTCAAACAAGTAACATTCTAAATGATTTCACTCTACATTTGGGTGAAAACGTCCAGCACTAATAAAAAGCGAGATTCTCCTCTTATTGACCATTCTGTTGAAAAGTCTTATGCGAAATCCTCGTGCCACATTTTATTCGTCAGTGTCATCGTGTTGCAGAGATAGCATCTTCTTCATATCGTGTCAAATTCTTCTTGTGCTTTCGCTTCGCTCGTTCCTCCATTATCGATTACCACCTACTTTCTTCTCTACCTCTGAATTATTTCAGAACTGAGGACCGGCAATTTTTTTTTTTTGCATCTTTCTGTAACTAACATTTTTATTACTGTGTGGAAGCTTTTTGTTCCCTCGCAGCTTGTCATTCCATCAAGAGCACTGTTCAGATCTTGAGCGACATCCTGCCCCTTTGTAAAACACAATCTACCAAACGAAGGCTAACTGTTGACCGCTATTGGATGCCAAGGAACTCCGAAGCAACGAATGCTGACTAGTCAGCAAGTTGTCACTTTCGTCGCGATATTATCTCCCAGAAAGGGAACGTTATTTTCCTTGGGAGGGGGGGAGCTTTCCATTGCCGAGGCGCATCCTCTCCTTCTGTCTTTTCTGCCTGTCAACAGTATGATAATTTGACACGATGGTACAAATTTGATTAACAATTTGGCATCTGAATATCTTTTACATTTAACAGAATTACAACTATGACTGCGAAGATTGAAAAATGTCTTTAAATCTTTGAAAAAAACCGGCGCAAAGACTTGAAGAATTCTTCTGGTTGGATGCAGCCTTTTATTTCTAAAATTCACTCACTAATTTATTTTTAGCACTTTTCGCGTCGTCTGATTTTAATATTTAAAACTTTCTCGTGCTCATTTTGTTTATTATTTTTTAAAACTCGTGTTTTCTTTAGCACACTCCTTTTTCCAGCTATTTCAACCAAATGTTCACTAATCACATGGAGTTACCGAGGCGACGTGGCCCTAGGCGCTAGGGCGTTTGTTCCTAAACTCCTCAAATGTTACATGCGGGTAATTCGGGTAGATTTCAGAGTTAGTAAGGAATTTGGACTAATGAATTTGTCTGAAACGTAAAATAATGAACCAATGCATGCTCCCCACCATGACTTCTGAATGTGAAACCTTGGGCACTCACCAAAAGAATGGAAGAGAAGCTGAGAACCACACAGTCAAGAATGGAACGAATTGTATTGGGAATCAGACTGTTAGATAAGAAGAGAAACAGGTGGATCAGGCAGCAAACACAAGTAAAGGATTCTCTTATTAAAACTAAAGAACTGAAATGGACTTGGGCAGGACACACAGCTCGAAGATATGATGGCAGATGGACTAAGAAAATAACAGAATGGTACCCAAGAGGAGCTAAACGAAAACCTGGAAGACTACAACGGAGATGGATAGATGAAATTCAAGGGTTCGTGGGCAGTAAATGGATGGCCATTGCACAAAACAGAAGGAACTGGAAAGAGGCTTTCATCCTGCAGTGGATTTAAAATGGCTGATGATGAATTCAGGTCAATTCCTCATCTTCAGTGTCTAATTACATAATGATCATAAAATACGTAGTGATCGTCTCAAAAAACTGGACTGTTGATAGAAAGCCTAAAAACTAACCATAATTTAGTAGACTGATTAGGATTTTAAATCTGACGTTGAGGGATACTGATCCCTTTTGATGTTTACTAGCCTTTAGCTTAAGGGTGCCTATTCAGGCTTATTCTCAAGTATTTATATAGAGTGTAAGCAGGAAATGGCGAACCGCCATGTACGCCAAGATAGAAAACTTTCCCAATATTTCACTTATCAGTTAAATATTCTGTGAATTAAAAACCTGTCTTAATTCTGTTTACTGGAATCCCGCTAATTATTACTACAAATCTTGAGATTACTGAATTAGGAAGGCGAGGGTAGTGTTAATCTTCTTAAACTGCGAAGAAAACAGTTTGTGAAATGTAGAGAAAATTATGTATTTAATGACTTTCGTGAAACGCAAGGTCAATCAAGCAGCTTTAATTAATTAGCTAAGCCACGTTCCCCCAAGATTCTTGCTATATTACACTTTCAGAAATTACTGTAGGAATATAACGAAAGTAATTTTTAGCATATCCTTCAATGATTCCTCCTTAAGCTGAGAACAGTTTAAAACTATTCAGAAAACGACTTTTGAAATATTGGCTGTAATTATAATTTCAAATCAGAAGATTTCATTAGAGAAGTCATTTTAAGCATCATCAGCTGCTCTAAGTTTTCGTCCCTTGCACTGATTTAGGGTGATTTCATCGCGCGAGCAATCAGCCTAAATTACTGGATAATTGGTGTTTGCTGTTTATGTTATTCAAATTGGGATTTTCGCAGAATGTGTACTTAGGATCGAAAACACACGTGCCTGCTCGATTTCCCCCTCCTTGCTATACAAAGCGTGAAAAGGTATGCCTATGTTTTCCATAAGCCCAAGAGCAATTTATATTATATCTTCTCTTTCCTCCTTTTTCAACAGTCTCTACGTGGTCTTATCTCCTCCTGAAATCAATTAGTTTATTCCTGGTGAGGACATCTAAAACCGCTGATATGCAGATCTGTACTGTTGACTCAGAACAGGTTGCTTCAGTGTATTTAGTACTACTAAAAACGTACTCCGAAGCAGAAGGCGGTTTCGGACTCGTGTTCATAATTAATTCTTTTCTTTATTATTGAACCTCCTCACAACATGCTCCTAAATTTTGGCACGACAGTTTCCAAATCGCATCGTAAGTGGCGGGCTGTTTCATGCAGCGTACTTCAGGAATCCTTTGGAGCCACTTCTATCTAAAAGGTTATTCAAAATGAAGTCCGGGGTTTGAAATGTTTGAATTCGACCATTTTTTTTGGTTTCCTGGTCGAATTTCCAACAATGAATGATGAAGACATTTCAACAGCAGCAGCCAAGTTTCAGAAGATTTATTCAGATGACATCGAGCCTGGGTTTGAAACCCCGGACTTCATTTTGAATAACCCTATATAATATCTTAAATTTTCGCTGGTTTTGTAAGATCGGCCTTCGATAACAAGTGTGCACTCATCACCTTAAGATTTAAGTTGTAATCAGTTTCTCCGATGATGGAGCATCTCTGCAAATGGCTGACTGATTTCCAGTTTGTTCACTGCGAATAAACATTTTAATGAATCTCGAGAAATGGATCTGTAGATTTTTTCCCTTGAATGCGTCATGTACTGCTCAGTCTCATAATTCATTAGCACTTCATTAACTAACCGAATTAGTTGCACAAATTCCAAATTGGATCAAAGTCGTTTCTCAGGCTTCAAAGTTACTCGTTAATTTCTTAAGCACTTTTCAACTCATTTCATTAGATTGTCAAATACGGAGATTGCATTTGGTTTCTCCTAATAATAATATTATCTCTCCTACCGTATTGAATGTATATAACATAGGCCAGACCTGTGCTTCTTCAAGAAAAATATTGCTTTCCATCAGAGATTACGTTTTGCTCAGCAAATGGCTTCAATTATTTCCTTTAATTTGAAGGAGACTGAGACGTTAGTCTCTTTGCAGAAAGACTCATCACGATAGCTTGTCAATGCTAGACAACATCGTACTTTTGCTGTTTCGTTGCTGGAACTAATTTTATTTCAAAGATCCATTCGTACACTTCGGCTTGCTGAGCAGTATAATGACAAAATTTTATTTAAATAAAATAGTTTAAGAATCAAATCATTTTCTCTTTCATTAATATCTTCCTACATTTGACAGAATTTTTTTTTTTTTTAATTAGTGATTGTGACTTTTAGTTTATCGCGAGGAATGTTTTAAGTTCTTGGATAATTCCTTTTATATTATTATTTATATTGCGTGCGTTCTGTCGTATTATTTTTGGTTTTTTTAAATATTTCACTACTATATGAGGTTCGACCAGTAGCAGGCCTATTGTTTCTAGGTTCTTATGGAGGCTCTTTGGCACCATGTCGGTGGTTGACACTATAATCGGGATGGTCATTACTTGTTCCATATGCACATATCTTGACCCTGATCTTTTCTTCGTATGTTTTCTGGAGGTTGCTGGTGTCGGGCACTGCTTATCATTCAGGTAGATAGCCATTTTCTTTTTGTCAGTGAGGGTTGTCTGGTCTATTGTGCATGATCGTCTTGTCCGTTATGATGGCTAGGTCCCAGTATAGTTTGAGTAGAGGTCTCTAGTACGCCAGTATTTTTAATACCTTAAACTTTCGTTGATCAGCTAGTATTTTTGCGCTAGCTTCTGTTGTATTATCTTGGCCACCTGGTCGTGTCTGTTAGTGTACTCCTTCTGGGTGATCACACTGCATCCTGCGATGGTATGCTGGATTGTTTTTGGGACCAGGTGACATCATCTACTGGTCTCATCTGTTACTCCAGGGGGTCCTTGGCGATGTAGTTCCTGTTGTTGATTATTATTATCAGCTTTTATTTCCTGAAAGACATCCCTTTACAGCTATCTAGCTAGAAGGATGAACTTATACAATGCTACTTCCTAATTCAAAAAGCATTTAAGCAATACGAACATCTGTATAGGACGGAACATCAGACACTCTTACCCGTTGTTCTACTGTGATTCGTTGCTTTATTTCATCAGTGCTATTTGGATTTATTTTACAAACGCAAGAAGAACAGAACTCTTTCATAGACTTCCGAACATTTGTTGGGATCATCTTCTTTTATAGTATGTAATCTTCAGATATACAGTTTCAGTTTCCCTTTCTTCGTTAATCTCCACAAAGATCTTAAAATCCCGGTCTCAGTAAGTCTTCCTTGTCGATGTCTTTGGGGACTTGAGATGCGCTGCTCGCACCCGATCTTCATTTTCTGTATTATAACTCCCCTCTGATGTCGTTCAGATTTCTCTTTGTGCACATTCAACACAGAACCTTCTTGTGGGAGGATCAGTGTTCATTGCTGCCAGCTACTTTTTTTTCTTTTCTCAACTTTCCTGATATTCCAGTATTCCCGGTGCCAAATCTCTCTTTCTCTCATCTCGTTTTCATTAAGTGCTCTTTTTATTAATGGATAAATGCTCTATATAACTCTAGTAAATCATCATGTCCTAACAAACAACTCACCGCAAGAAATGACTGATCAAGTGGCAGGAGGATCCCTTTGCACATGAATAAAAACGAACAAATCAGATAAAAAAAACATCAAATGGTTTAGCAATATCCTTTGAGTCGCTTTAAGTAGAGTACTAACAGCAGACAAGCGGTTTTGAAACTTCAATCAAACATCCTTCAAGAAATATCTCTTTTCATTAGAAAAATACAGGCAAAATATAACTCCCTGTAACAACCGAAGGTCTTCGATTTAAACCTGTTTGACGTACTTTGAATATTTATAAATATTTGAATTTTAAATAATGGCACATGGGGTTTCTCACTAGCATTCCTGTTTAGGATTATTAACTGCTTCTATTACAGATTATCTCGTTCCATTAATTCCATCCTCTTTCCTCCATTTATTATTCAAGAAACCCTTTCACTTGCTTCTGTACCGTAGACAGCAATATTTATTACTCTAATCAGGTAAAGCGTATGAGAAGATACCGCGTATTGCTATTTCTGTTCATTCTTTTCCAACTGATCGCTTAAATACCTAAACTAACCGCTCGACGATAGTTTTCCCAACAACCTTCAAATAAACTTTTCCCTAATTTTGAGATTCGTTTCTGTTTTTCATCGTCTTTGTTATATTTCTTGCAATAAATGCAATTGTTCCCGGAAATTAAAAAAATGTATTTTTTCCTGATGAAAACTATAAATTAAATGCTGTCCGTTTCTTTCATTATCGTGTCACGAGCATGTGTCATGTGTTTAATGCAACTGCAGCTGCGAGTGACGTCCATTGCGTTGTTATTCTGCTGTTATTGCCAACAGTTATTATAACCTGCCAAAACTGGCTTCCTTTTCTTTTCTTTTTTTTTTTTTCTATTGGTTGGAAAGCTTTAAAAATCACAGCGCCTCTCTGGAAATATGGATAAAAATTGAAACATTTAAACTCGGTCAATAATAAAGAGATAAATCTATTTGATAAATTACCAGTAGCTTCTGAAAAAAAAATCTATACATAAAGTGTTAGTATAACTTTCATGTGGAGTATCTTTTTTAATATTAAATGGCTATCTTTTAGTGAAAAATGAAAATACTGTAGTGCATGAAGATTTAGATTTAATAAAAATAATATTCATTGATTTTTTTATTATTAATTCAGATATTTAATCAAGTTTTCATGTTTAAAAAATGACCAAAATATTTTTCGTAATAATTATGCACTTTAAAGAGCACAAATTCGTTTCTCTTCACAACCTAGAGTTCGAAGTTCGAGTGCTAGAAGACATGTGCCAGAGGTGTTATAGACCCTGGTACCTCCCTGTGACGGGTATTATTGACTAAGTTTTAGCATAAAGAATTTTAAAAAATATATGTATAGTACTGTATACATAATTACAACATTCTCGGCAAGATTACCCAAGTTAACAAATTTTAGCTTTTATTTATTTTTTTTTTATAAAACAAGCTACTTCCGATTAAAACTGATCTAAAGAAAAAAAATATAATTATTATTTTTTCTTGGTACTGTTTCACCTTCTTTTGCGAAAACAAACAATAGTCAATCGTCATGGATGAAATTCAGCCTTCGTTGATAGCTGTTCCATTAGACTTATATTCTGAGGGAACGTTTCACCTTGTTTATCAATAACGGCACCATCATTATAAAAATCTAGATGTGAATGTAAAAAGTATATTTTAAGAGATATCCGGCAACCTAAATTTTTATATTAATTTGTTTGTTTTATATTAATTTGTTTGGGTAATAAAAAAAGCTTTCTTCTTTTTTTATTACCCAAAAAACCATGACGTAGAGATTTAAAAGTCTGCCATGCATCCTTTTAAGTCCAGCTTTAAATGCAACAGAGGAAGAAGAAACTAGGGCATATATTTGGCGTTACTTTTCTATGATCGAACTCTTCTCACACTGGCAAACCCTTGAGAACATAGTGCTTGTGTTGCTCCACTATCCCAGAAGCAGAAGAAACAGCAGTACCACAACTGCCAGTGGTGTTCCTTAAATTTAACACACTTTGCTTCAGATGAATCAATGAATAGCCACCATTCTTCAACTTCAATTTAAATCCCAATTCTTTCATCAGGTCATTTAGAGACGCACAAAAAAAAAAGAATTGTGCACACCATAAAACGTAAGCATCTTTTATTTCTCTTGTTGAATAATTGTACTATCAATTATCAAATTCCCTTCTTGCAGTCTTAATCCCAGAAGTTCTGCCTGTTACTTTGGTAGATTTAAATCACGTAGGTTCTTAAGCTCGCTATTTTTCAATTATGTGTGCTTGTTTGCCAGTCTGGGTTGACCATTCCGTTCTCTTAGATCTTACATTGGGGAATGGAAAATTCTTTCCAATTAATTGGCGTTACTGTAGAAGGAAGCTCTCTCCATCTGGGATCGGCTTCATTGTAGAAGAAATGTTTGGATATTTTATTATATTTTATTTGCTCCTGGAAAAACCTGAAATTTTTTCTGACAGAAATAAGAAATTGCTGTCTTTATTGGCGATTGGTTCATGCATACCATAGGAACATCTAATGGCATATTCTTCTATCCTAAGGAGCATCCAATATGAGCACCTTTAACTGGTTTTGTTATAGATCATGATTGTGATGCAGATGAACAATTTGCACAACAAAAATTGTCCGTGGAATTCGCACAACCATGGTGATGTCTTTTATACATCCTCATTGCCAGAAAACCTCCACTGCATTCAAATCAAAACAAAGACCATAAAAGGCATAAACCCTCGAGCGACTAGTTATTTTCTAACGCTGTTATGAAAATAGCTTTTTTTTTTCGGGTTTTTTTTTTCAAATTGACGTACTCCAAAATTGATGTTTACAGATTCGTAATTAACATAGCGAATTAATTTAAAAAGTTGGTTTGCTTTTATGTAGACCAGTGTTATCGTGCAAGACAATCACTAACCCTGTATAGTTTTTTTTTCTCGAATTGGAATCTCTTGCTGAGTAAGCCACACTGAACCTTTTGTCTTTTCTTTCAATAATCTTATTTTTAACTTCTCGTTCTAATTATCTTTAAGATAAATTACCTGGAATGTAAATCTTTCGTCACGTTAATAGGAAAGTTTGAAATAAGCAAAAGAAAATCTAAATAAGAGCAGGGAAAATAATGACTTTATTTTCCTTGTCTTAAATGATTCTAAGAGCAGATTGTTTTTCTTTTCGTTTAAAAATAAAATATGAATCGTTAACCTCAAATCTGACAGGCAAGTTATCGGGAAATTTCACAAATTTCTGGAAATCAATAACCTCAGTTATTACGCAGAACTTCGTTTCATCAATAATGCTAGGATTTTTTTTCCCCTTTGCTATCCTTTGTGTTACTCTTCGTCGTAGAAAAGGGCTCATCAAAAAATCTTCTACAATATATGTTCATAGAATTTACGCACCGACTTCTCCTGTTCCATTTTTTTTTTTTAGAAAATTGCGTGGTTTTTTTTAGAGAAAAAAAGCGTATAATTGGTGTACGGAGATTATTGATTTGTAAGGCATTAATTCAAGCGTTATAATGTCCATATACTTAACCATGGATTATGCAATGAATTTACTTTAAAATATGCAGTAGTTAAAGTAATTCATACATTATTCAAGATTTCACTCGAAAACGCTTTGTTCTTATTATATTCTGCGCTTTCTCGTTTGATGTATGGTCGAGAAAAATTATTTCAATATTTAAGATTCAAGTTTTCAGATAATAATAGTCTGTTATGCTTGCAGTTTTCCCCTTATTCTGTTATTTATTTTGTTCCATGCCTGGCTTAGCGTGTCTCCGAAACTACGATGTGATTTAACGAGCTGACCCTTACCTCCAAAGCAGTTTCTTTTTTTGTTTTATCGGTATCTTTAAAACTAGTGTGATTTTGGGACGAAATATTAATTATTCTGTACTAATTTCCGTAAAAATTAACACGATGGATCAGGCCTAAACTTAGTCAGAATCTTACTTATTACTTAATCGAATTCTTAAAGTTTATTTCGAAATGGTGCGTTAATCTTAAGATAGCAATAACTTTGCGTTGAGCACAAAAAATCAACGACAGCATATTCAGTTCTGTTTTAAGTATAACACACTAAAGAAAAAAATATAACTGTTAAGATGTTTTGCGCTGTGATCTATACAACGTGCATGTAAATTAAAGTGATTGTAGTGCGGGACATAATTTTAATTATACTTATGCAAGACGTAAAGACCCTTTATTAAATTTTATGAAATTATGGGATATTGATTAAAAAAACCCAACTGACGTCAGCGAATTTAAAACCATAAGCAATCCAGCTGGCTCTCGTCTCATTAGCCAACTAAGAGCATCACAGCATTTGAATCATTCATCACTTCTCTGAATTTTAGTTTCTCTCGAAAATTCGAATTTTTTGTCAGCAAACAATTCGACCACAAAATACAATTTATGGATACATGATACGTCATAGCTTTAGTTGCTTTGGCGCTTAACACACACACACACACGCTCTCCTCGTGTTCGCGTGTTGCAATTAATTTTTGGAATTCTTTTCAACTTCATTGCCATTTTTTACATTAATAAAACAAAGTTTGTACGCTATTTTGATTAAATTATAAGCTACTTTTGCTTCATCTAGTAGGTTAATTTTGCATAGAGGCACCTTTCCTCTGTTCATCGAAAGCAAAACTCCGAATGTTTATGAAATATATATATTTCAAAATTCGAATCTAAACGATTCTAAATGTCCTGACGTGTTGTCTTTTTTATTGGAAATTAAAGAATTGTTTAGAGTTAGTTTTACTGGTTGAGTCAATATTATTGTACAACTGTGTCTACATAATATCATTGAATATTAATAAATCTTTTTCCGATAAAGATATCCATTTCTTACATTATTTTCCCAAAAAAACTTGATTTTTTTTCTTTTTACCACGAGTGTGCCAAATTCAGATGCCCACTATAATAAGATTGGCCCTGATCTCTCTCCGTTTCTCTGACATTTATCGTTTATCGTACGCGTCGACTTCTCAACCAACTCTCAGTGAGCTGGAGTGAACGCGACCACAAGTTCTGCAGGATCAATTTCAACTACAAACGTCAGAATGACTTATTCCCAAGCTACTCACACTTCAAAAGATCATGAAATACTTCATCCTACAGGCTCTCTCTCTCTCTCTCTCTCTCTCTCTCAACTTCAAAGCAAGCAAGCAAGCAAGCATTACGTGACCCCTGTCCCGATCAAAATAGTTTATTTTATCTCTTGACTTCTTCCTGCCGCCAAAGCTCAAAATATCCGACTTTCTCGAACCTTTTGTTGTCAGCCGAATAAAAAGTATGAGCACTGTTCATCTTTTTTGTTACTTTGCTTTGTAGAAAATCAGATTACTGCTATAATAAAAGATAATCAGCACTTGCTATCTCCGCTTAATCACTTGTTTAATAAACCAAATAAAAAAAAGCATTAAAATGGCTGATGATCGCATCAAGAATGAATTACAGTACTTGGTATTGTTTATTTTCTAGAATAAATAGTCATTCCACACAGCCAGTTTATTGATGTGTTGTCTACACAGTAGCGTAGTATTCTTCAACACTTCTCTAAATGAATAAAAGCATTATCTGAATACTTTAGCGTTATTCTTCTCGCTAAAACACGTTTGAGATGCCTTGGGGAAGATTACCGCCCCTAGATTCTACTGAGGAAGCATCTCTAGTAGAAATGACATTTAATTCTCTGGCACAACTTTTATGCTCACATTTCTCCTTCTTAAATCTCTAATGGCCCTGCAACTTATATTTAGGAACGTTGAAACCTTATTACTCCTTTATTATTGATTTATTCCTTCCTTTATAAGCTTTGAGTAATAAGGGGAAAAAAATGGTTCTGCTTATATTCTGGCACGACCACAAAGAAAGAGTTTACAATTTATCACGTTGACAAGACAATACCTATTACTGTATTTAGCGGTCACGCGAGCTCGAATCATGGTCAACTCAAAAGAGTGTGCTACTGCAATCTCGCCCTAACCACTCAGCGAGACCTGCACTTCAATTATGTTATATATAATTATCACGCTGCTCAGTTCCTGCTTTCAATTTAATTTACTGGAATAAACTATCAGCACAAAACCTGTAGATGTACAGGTAGGAAAGGATGGGTGAGGAAAATTATGCTCTTAGTTAAGAAGCATAATAAATCTAAGACAGTGCATCCAGTCGAGATGTGTGACCAGTGCAATGTTGAGTCTGTCTGGTATGATATAAGCATTGGGAAAACGAAATTGAGAGGGAGTGTGTTATAGGCCTAATTACTGTGATGATTCAAAATATCTTATAACGGGGGATTTTAATTTTCCAGGTGTTGACCGAAATTTGAGGGTTGGTCACTCACACCCTAGCAAGACTTTTCTAGATTTCTTGGATGGCTGTTTTCTATAGCACCAAAAGGAAGAAATACTCTTGATCTAGTTATCAGCAGTGATTCTTCGTGCATTAAGAATTGTGTAAGTAAAGGATCCACTGGGTGGCAGTGGTCACAGTGTACTAATGTGGAATTTAATTTAAGACAAAGCTACTGTCAAGGGCGAAGAAAAAGGCTTCACTTTCTTAAGGGTGGCCACAGTGATCTCGAACAGTTTTTAAATTTTATACAGTGGGACCAACTGATGTTACCAACAGCAGATTCTAATTGAGAAGTATTCAGGGAAGTAATCAAAGAAGCTATTAAGCTTTTCATACCAACGAAGACATTGTTTTTACTCAGAATGATCGATACTATAACCTCCCAAAATATTTACTATTCCTCCTGAATCCCCCTGTATATTGACAAGAAATCAACATACTTCTGAATATGGCTTGCATGGAGTTGTTGGATATTGAGAAAGGGTAGGAGATTCTTTCGCCGCTGACGCAGATAAGTATCACAGGTTAGTTGAGGAGAGGGAGTCCAATGTGGTTGAGATGAGTCATTGCAAGGAACATTCCAAGTTTGTGTTAATTCAAGAAGGTGAAGGCCTGCTATAGAGATTTTGCAGCTAAGGATTCAAGAGGTATGGCTTACAGGGATGCAGACAGCAACTTTGTAATTTGGCTGCATACGTAAAGTTGTAGTATTTTTCAGCAGAGGTATAGGGGATGTGCTTGTGAGCTTCAGTATATAAACTATGAGTCGGAGATGCCCTGAAAGCGCCAAGTACAATCCGCAATGCATTGCTTTATATAGGATCGAGCCAGCATAGTACACTCTTCCGGGTTGTTGTTGTTGTTATTTGGTTTTTAGGAGCATTAGCAACTAAGGCCATATTGCTCCGGGATATGCGGTGGTCAATACCTGACCTTTCCGCATCCTCCGTATTTGGTGGTGACGGGCTCGAACCCTGGTCTAATCAAGCGTGTGCTACGCACTGCTGCTCCTTCCCACCTGGCTACGGAGGCGCCCCACTCTTCCGGGAGGAATCACACACTGGAGGACTATAATCCAAACAGGATCTAATCGATGCTATACGTAAGAGTAGCAAAAAGGTACGATCTATTCCCCAAGATAGGGCAGATAAAGCTCTTACTATGTTCAGTTTTTTTTTTTTTTTGAAACAGGTAGTACGCATTAAAATTTTAGAACGTACAAATTTAATGCTAATTATTCAGTAACAAAGTTAAATAATCTACAGAGGGACGCTTGGGCAATTTTTAGTCTGTTAGAAAATAGTTAAGAAAGTTGGTCATTGATTTCGAGACTGTTCTCACTCTTCATGGGTCTCTTTGGGGAATTGTTGCGTTTTTCTGACTTTAATCCAGTTTACAAGTGATCAAAGCTCCGAGTAAATGTGCTGGTACGTGTTTCTGAATAATAAATTATTTTACCGTGCTGTGAAGGGTGTTGATAATGTGTATCAATCTTTGCACAAGTTGTTATTGTTCGAGTTTTTCAGAAGTGTTTCGAATCTGTAAGGTTTATGAATTGGATCCTACTTATACCGATCCTTCTGTGGCCTGTTTTGTAACCATTCTCTTAGCAAAGCTAATTTAAAAATCAGCTCTAATCCAAACGTTTGTGAGCTGACTGGTGCCAATCCACGATCGAATTTCTTCATGGCCGGTGGAATACGTCGATTCCTATAAAAACATGCTACTATCCAATTTCTAATCCATTCAAACATTATAATTATCTTTATTATATAGAAATATGTAGATTTTTCCCGCTACAACAAAGGTTTGTTGTTTGTTTGTTATTTGATTTTTAAGAACATTAGCAACTAAGGCCATATTGCTCCAGGATATGCGGTGGTCATTCCCTGACCTTTCCGCATCCTCCATATTTGGTGGTGACGGGCTCGAACCCCGGTCTAATCAAGAAGCGTGTGCTACGCACTGCTGCTCCTGCCCACCTGGCTACGGAGGCGCCTACAGCAAAGGTAACGCCAGGGGAATAAAATTATAAATGCATGCTGAGGTCAACCGCTGCGATCAGGCAGACTGGGAACTCAATAGCTGACGTTGCCTCGTCTTGTCTTTGATTAGGTCGAGGGAGGGGTCATCACCCATCGCGTTTACAATGGGCAGCATCTCTCTAAGTAGGAATCCATCTCCCAAGGTTAGGCAATTATCTGTTGTACTGAGGCGAGGTCGTGAGCCCATTCTTGGTGGAGGAATTCTCCAGGCACACATCCCAAATTGTTAGGATCTGAGATCCGTCCTCCCATCATCTGTAGCATAAAGGATGAAGGCCAATCCTGAACGAAGAGGTTGAGCCGTGGAATCGAGAGTTGCCATATCGGTGATTCGGATAGCTGGGTGGAGATGAAGTTTATGGTTGCACCTTTTCAGGTGCCAGAATTCTGCTTCTATTCACTAGGAATATAACCATTGTTTGGGACCAGGTTAGTGGAGGTCATATGTTGATTTTAATGCAAATTCTGGAATGCTTTTATAAGTTTTCTTAACTAAATTTGCAGTCACGTTATATTCAAAAATAAATTGAAATATTAAAGCATTACGTGATTTTGGAATTGTCAAATATACTTGTTTCTCCAAGTATAACTTAAATTCATACTTTCTATCAATAGGTAAGCTTTGAAATTATTGCTTTTTCTCCGTTATAGTTTTATAAGTTAACAAGTTTCAAAAACAATCGCTGTCCAGGTATCACGTTCTCCTTCAATAGACATGTACGAGAGCCTTAAATTGAAATTGAAAGGTTCTTGCGAACCCTTGCGAAGTGTTACTGATATTATTAAACCTAAATACTTTGCCTGCCTGGGAGAATTCGCTCTTATCAGCCCTACAATCCCTTGAGGGAGGAGAAAGCAGGTTAGAGTTATTGTCTTACAGATCGGATTTCTTGGAGTGCAATTGATTCTGCCTTGCTCTCTCTGTTTATCTCTACAAAGTAATAATCTATTTCTCCCATTGGCAGTTTGCTTCGAGTGATGTTATTAGTTGAAAAAAAACATGTCATCGCTGTTCCGTTCTGTTTCTTTTTTTGTTGCTGGCGTTAATAACATCAGTCTTTGGGCTGTTTCTTAAATTACAGTTTACTGTCATTAGAGAATAGTTTGAAAAAAAATCGTGATCAGCGCTATATCTTAATTATAATATTATCTTGTTAAGGAATATGGTGTTGTTGCACTTCATATATAACTGCAAAGAACGTTAAATACCACGATAAGTTGCAACGTATGTGGTTAATTATCTGGCATTAATAGCTTTAGAATACAAAAGAAGTTTCTAAGCGTGAACCAGACAAATACAGACCAGTAAATCTGATTTCTGTGATAGGAATAACATTTTTATTAATATACGATCTTTCCTGACCAGTCTGGTAAGGTAGTTTACAAAGGGGGGTTGGATGAAATGACTTGGATCAATTTTACTTATATTTTAGATAAGGCTTTTCACAGTCTCGCGGAGTTATACTCACTGTCCTCCCACACCGGGTGGAAAGGTCTGGGTTCGAATCTCGTCGTTGATGTAAAACTCGAATTAGTTGGTCTGGGGCGAGGGTAGCATGGTTTTATCTCCCTTATACAGGCAAACCAACCACAGGATACACACGATATTTATAGAAAGAATTACACTTATCCCTCACGGCCTTTGTTGCTTTGGTGTTTAACACACACACACATGGCTTTTAATAAATATATTCTCTTAAGTTTGAAATATGTGACATCTTGACGAGGAGGGGACAGTGGAATCGCGACCATAGTGGATAAAGAGATAGTTTAAGTTGACTCTTCCAGGCCACTCTGTGACGGTTTTAATTAAATTCTGGATTTGTTTTTAATATATTTTGTAGTATTACAAATGAGGTTGCATTTTAGTTATATCGTCGAGAACTGGGTGCTCTTTGTTTGTTTGTTTTTTTTAATTAATGACCCTGTATGTTTAATCACAGATTTCAATCTTTTGATTTTGTAGAGATGAATCTCAAAACCGAACTGGGCATGAGAACTCCAGGGCCACTGAAATTGCGATATAAAACAGGGGTGGGCGGGTACATATGGAAGCAGTATGTGTGGAATTCAGTGCGAGAATGGGCAAGACAAAAGATCTAAGTGACTTTGAAAGTGCCAGGTAGTCGGTGCCAGATGGGACGTTACGAATATTTCAGAACATGCAACCTGCTTGTTTTTTCATGTATGATTATCTTGTATCAAGATCGGTCCAATAACCAAATATCATCTAGCCAAGTTTTCGACCACATCCTTTGGACGAAAACTGAGCATTAACACGAAAGACCAGTGAAACCTAAAAACATGCTCAGGGTTAACAGAAAGGCTACAGCTCAATTAAATAACAACTCGGTACAACCAGAGAGACGTTTCGACGTTTCAGAATGTATAACTTGTCATGCCTTGTTAGGGATCGGGTATCGCAGCCGATGACCAGTTTGATCATCGGCTGCCATAACATAGCGATACCGGAGTGGAACCCAAACTGGGTTTCACTCCGGTTACAGTGGGCTCAGGAATACCAACGTTGAACTGAGAATTGAAAAAACTTTTCCGAGTCTGAGGAATTGCCTTTTTTTTTTTTTTTTTTTTTTTTTTGCCGATTTATTGCTTCCTCATGCTGATTGTGAGGACCAGAATATGGCGAAAAATCATGAGGCCACAGACCCATCCTGCAAGATGTCAACAATGCAGTCTGGTGTAATGCTGTGGGCAATGTTGCCGTAGCGCACAATGGGGCCCCCTTGATAACAGTGCACCAACATTTGGATGCCACAAGCTATATGGAAATTGTTATCGAACAGGCGAACCTTCATGACTATATCTCTAAGACCCATTCGCAGATGGATTCTTGCGACAAGAGGATGAGCCACGTCACAATGCCAGAATTATTCAGAACTGGTTCTTTCCAGTAACATTAAAATGAATTGACTAGTATTAGAATGATGACTGAACTCTTCAGTCATCAATCCAATTGATTACTTTATGGATGAAGCGGAACGAACCCTTCGGAGTTAGTGATCCAGTCATCCAATTTGCGACAAGTGTGGGAAGCAATTGAATCAACATGAATCAGCGTCTGTGGTATGCTTTGGACACCGTTAAATCCATGCTACAATGATTCCAGGCTATTCTGAGGGCTAAAGGAAGATCAGCTCATAATTAGGTAATGTACCTAATTGAGAGTGTCTACTGGACTGAGTAATAAAGAGCCTCATCGTAAGTAGAAAAAGACACAAGGGTACAAAATTTTGGTTAAGTTTAGCTGTTTAGAGCTATTTTAATGTATATTTTCTTCTCGATGCTTACTTAACTACTTAACGTATCATGTGATCATTGAATGAAAAGAATAATTGCGCGTAAAAATTATCCTTAAATCACAAATCTCCGTTTTGTTTTTCAGTAGGCTGAGAATTTATTTTATAACTAAAATTGGCTAAAAAGTATGTCGCGTGTATATTACGCGTGTGTTGATTTGTTGAACTTCATTTGCGAAAAAAGCCTGCTCTTAAAATTATCTGATTCCGAATAAACTTGTCCAGAGCTTCATCTGCCGTAAGTCGAGATAGCAATCCTTAAGAAAGTATTTATAAAAATTCTGCAACTTAACTTTTGCCTATATTTCATCACTGTTCACTGAAAATCGATGAACACGAAATGTAAATTTGATTCAGTCTTCATATGTTGCGAACAACTCGACCTTTTCTCTTAAAGTGGCTGCTATAGCTGGTCACTGTGGCTGGCATAACGTCGACTATTAAATCCTTTATATTTTCAAAATGTTTTGCGACACGAATACAAATGTTCTTATTTAAAAGCTGTGAATGAACGATAATTTGATTTTGAAAGTTGACAAGTTGCCAGCAAGTTCCGATTAGAAACGATTTTCTTCGCAGTTTAAGGTTAAATTCATTTTAAATGGGTAGAAATCTGTTAAAGACCCATAACATAACCCATTCATCATATTTGATTTACCGATTGCTTTGTTTTTTCCATTAAGGAAAACTTTTCTCTCGTCTCGTAATGGTAAGAAACATTGTAAGCCTCTTTTTAATGTCAACGACCTTCAAAGTAACGAACTATGTGACAAAATTTAACTTTCTGGGGCGCTCGACATTTTTACGAAACTATACTGTGAGAACAGAAGTTTCAGACGGGTCTCCATAGCAATGGCTGATCAGTAAGATGAGCACATTTCCATGATTAAATCATCAGTTATGGTATCACGTGAATTCGAACAAAGCGTGCGTAATAAATAAATTTTCTGCCTATACTCCGGTGCGACAATATAAGAACATCACCATATTTGGCAGTCATGCGAGTTTCAATCGCTGTCAACTCAAACGTGCGTATAGATGTATACCGGCTCGTTTGACTCGAAGCATTTTATGTATGAAGTATATTTTATATAAATTATATTTCACTTGAATTCAATAATCGCTGCTGATCTTGCCAAACTATGAGTCTGTTAAGTTGTCTTTTGGCTGTAGTTAGGCCTTTATATCAGTAACAGACGATACAAGTCTGTCTTTTTTACCTTTTATACGTAGCATGTGAATGAAAAAGTTTCCATTGTACTTTTTTTTTAGACGTTTAAGCTATCAGTTGGCTGGAAAAATGTATCGAGGCTATCGAATTTCTCTGGGGAAACTACTTATTGATGAATTGCTATAATACGGTGTCTGGTGCACTTCGGTGCCTATTAATCTTTAGGCTAGTATTTGGCGACTCCAGTCTACCGGTGAGCAGTTCAGCCACTTAATCTCGTATCGCTGCATGATAACCATATACAAGATGAACTATTTGAAACGCGCACCGCCTTGTAATGGTATAAGAATTTCTTCCAACAACGGTAGTCTGCTCAGGATGCTCCACGTCTCGATCAAGTACACAAGTCCTTTAATAACGCGACTGTTGGGCAGGTATATAAGCTGCTGCAGAACAATTACCGTGTAATTCTTTTGGAGATTGCTAGTAAGCTGAACATAGCTTTGGTAATGTCCACCTCAATGAAATACTTGAGTGATGAACAGAGTATGATATGCATGGATTTGCGCTTGGAACATCTGCTGCTCTATCACTAGGATATTGAATATTTCCTCGATCGAATATCGTTGCAGGCGAAATTGTGGTGCACCACTACGACCCGGAGATTTGTTTGTTTGTATTTCTATGGCGCAAAAACAACGACCCGGAGACTAAGTACGTAAGTCAGTAGTAGTATTAAGATTTCTTTTTTTTTGATTGACACGGATCAATAGTGGCCATGCCAGTCTGCTACAGCACTGCGGATCACTACAGTGGAGCAGTTACGGCTGGCCATAAAGGAAAAACGACCGAGCTTAACGCGTGATATAGTACTGTTTTATGAAAACCTGAAACCTCGTGGTTGATGTTCACTTACCTTACATTGAGTGATACCTCACATCGAGGCTCAGCTTCAACAGTACAAATGTTGCAATTCCCAGCGTACAGCCTTGACCTATTGCACAACCTCTGTAGAAAGAATTCAAAGATCACTTTGCTAAACCATTGTGTGATGAAGGAAATCATCACACAATGGTTTGGCCAACAACCAGTACGATTCGACGTTGAGGATAACTCATGGTATCGTGATAGAACAGATGTTTCAACGCCGCAGGTGCTTACTGTAGACCGAACAAGTCAGAGATGCAGTATCTTAACTGTTTTATCTAAAACTCTAAAATTTCTCCTATTAGCAATTATCAGCGAACTACTCTGAGAACAAAGTGTGAAAAGGAATGTTTTATAAGAGAAAAACCATTAATTCATCAAGGCAATAGTAAATCCTGTAGGCGGGGAGCTTTTGTATCGGCATCTAAGTTGAACAAGGATTTAACTACAAATAGAATGCAAAGTTAACGTGAAAATCACTAACCGGAAATATTCACTCAATTAATTACTAGTAATTAAATTTACATCGAATGTGGCAAAAAAGAGTACTTGAGGAGCCCACCAACTTGATTTGGTTTCTGAGGACTATCACATAGGCACGGAATCACGTCAAATGAAATTGACAAAATAGAAAAAAATAATTTTTCATCCATGTTATGTAATTTTGGAGATATCTTTTAAATTAATGGCTTAAAAATTGATTAATGTCGCGTTCCTCTTAAAATAATTTTTAATAAATTACAAGCAATCATAATTCTGTCTTAAAAAATAAGTGCCGCTTTGTGAAAAGACTTTAATGGTAACTAAAAAGGAACTAATCTTTCTCTAATACAAAAACTCCTAGCCATTTATTTCAACTTTTATTCGTTAATAAGAATTCTTCTATGTTAAGAGTTCACACAGTAATCATCGAATTTCAAGTGTCGTCACAGTTCTCGACATTATTTAAGGGTTTTTTTTTAGATCTTTGTGTGTGCTGATAATCAAATGTGTGTGTCTCGAGTCTTAAGTTTCCGTTGATACTTTCATTGGTTGAGCCACGTCTGCAATTAAACGAAAGATAGACGAGAACAGAAAATATATTTTTGATTATTGCAAACAATTTGAGCATTCTAACTGTTAAAGGCTTTCAGAATGATTTATATCATAGAAAGAAGAGCGACATGCTTTAAAGTTGCATTTGAAATATGTGGAGTTGTTTAAAGTCGTGTTATGCCAAGGTTGTTGTTCACTGTGTGCGCGTGTTTATCGAATCGTTTAGTTTGAATAAATGCCTGTTTTAGGGGAAGATTTATCCTTTTTCATGCGACACTAAAGTCTCATCTCTAAAGTAATATGTGTTCTTTTAAGATAGAATTCTAGTTGCCCTTGATTTATTTTTGAAAATAGCTTTTAGTTAAGAAGAAATTGAAAAACAATCAATTTTTCAATCAATGATTAATGCATAGACGCGCAACATAATAATGGACAAGGGCCAGAATCGATGTTAATTGGAAATAAGTCCTTTTTCTTGGGAATTTCTTGAGCATGTGCTAGTTAAGCCATAGTGCGCCATTTCTTTCTACTTCAGCGATGGCGAACCTTTTCCGAACTATGCCAACCGTTTGTCTTTTTGATTGACATGCAAGTGACGAATCGGTGAGTATAAAGAAACATGCTGCTTTGAGAAAAAAATAATTCTGCGATCACTAGTCAACGATCAATATAAATATCGATAGCATAATAAACAGCTCTTAAGAATCACCAGTGCTCCTTCTGGCTCCATCAAGACGGGCCTTTTTCGTAAAAATTGCAGGAAATCTCGGAATAATGGTACCTTACTAAAGTTGGTATGCTTTTTCGTACTTATTTGATCCATAATTAAGTAGTCCATGAACGAAAAGTAATTTTTCGTGAAAATGTACATCTCTTTCTCTGGGGAAAAAAGATGGAATGGTATACAGCGAGGATGGGGAGGAAACGCGCGCGACTCATGAAGAAGTATAGGCTAAAAGAGTAAAAGCATACGACTCTCATCGTTTTTGCATATGCGATAAAATGCCGATTTCAGACAATTTTATTTTTCATTTTAAAGAAAAGAAAAAAAGAATGAGCAGTACCATCCCACACGGTCTCTTTTCATTCTTTCTCTCAATGTAATCTACTAATTTCAATGATATCAAAATCGGAATGATATTGGCATTAAATTAATCCAAAAAACTTTTCCCTCACGGCAGATCGCCGAATGGGATTCAATAAGACCAAGCATATTGACCCCATTCATCATCATCATGCGGTATTTGAACATTATGGCTGAAATATTGCGGTCCAGTAATGCGCTGGACCATGATGGATAGTCCAACGCATTCCTGACATGGAAGCATTCAATTCAATAGTTTTGTTTGGAGCCAGAGATAATGCGTAGTAAAGGACAAATAAAAAGTTAAAGGAAACGCTGCAAAAGAGACTGTGTGTATTGCTGCTTGTATACTTACACCTAGGTACTCGTACGCACACACTATTTAGTATTGCTTAACAAAAATTATAATTAAATCTAAGAGACTTTAGCTTATTCTTAAAAGGGAATTTCGTTTTGTAGTAGTTCAAAAATAATTTCTCACCAATTCTCCGATGATAAAATATTGTTGAATCCGAAGTAAAATATGTTTATCGTGACCACGAGTGAATATTGCTATCGATTACTTCAATTCCTTTGACTTAATCACAGAACCCGCTAACCTAATTATAATCCCGATGACCGCAACTGTGACCCTGATTTGCATTTCCCTAGCACGGCAGTTATTCGCCTCCATTAACTAAATACGAGAGGCGTCGTGCTAATTACGTGACCTTTGTGCTAGCGTCGCCCACTTGAGGATGAGCATCAAATATTACTGGTATGCGAGAGTAAGGTGTTGTTAAAGCAATGTTGTAACTGATGCTTGAGGTTCGAATGCATACCTAGCGCGTATTTAGTGGGATGTGTCTGGATTTCCTCTCACCATTTGGAAATAATGGATAATACGTGCACTATTAATGCACACATACTGTTGGCAGTAGTGGACCATGGATAAATTATGGGAACTTTGAGTTTAATTTGTGTGTTTGGAATTAATTCCAAGGTGGCTGAGGCCACCGGTGTGGGCATATAATTTCTGTAAAGTTCGTGTATTCTGTAGTAGGTTTGCCTGCTTTGCTGGATGAAAACACTATGTCCAAGAGGATTGAAATACTATGCACACTATGTCCAAGAGGATTTCGATCATTTAATACGTACACATTAAATGCTTATTGTACGTACTGCACTGCATTATCCCGAGAAGGGTTCCTTTGGCAAATTTTTCTATTTTGAGTCCTGGAATTTCTATAACCAGTGAACTGCCTGCAGCTATGCGAAACTTTTTGCTATAATTGTAACGATTAATCGCACTATTCTAGGATTGCTTTGTTTTAATTTTTAACCACCTCGCTAACTGAGACAAATTGATAACCATCCATTAACAGTTTTAACAACGAACTCAACCAACCATCCGAAATCTACCAACAAGTTATAGCGCGAGTCCAACTGACATGAATAGTGTTTTCTTTGCACTTGGGCCATCTTCCCCCCCAACTCTAGATTGGCAAATAATCTTTGACAACAATACCAAACCAATTGTCAGTCTCCCGACTGCTCGTCCCCCTCCGCTCTGCGGTATGGTAGTTTTGCTGCTGAGTTAGATCAAATTATTCTTACACTGTGCTGGAGAATTGCTTTTTATCTAAACAAGAATAAAGTAGTTTTACAGGAAATTAATAACAAAGCGAAAGAGAAGGCAACCGATACTTCCAGATAAATTATTTCTTATAGTGTTGTTTGGTTTAATCTTTCTGAAAGGCAAACTAAACCTGCTTATAGAATATCTCATGAAAGAATAACAAATGCGAAGTTTTTTCTAAAAGTCAGAGATCAGAAGAGTAGTGTTAATTGATCTCCCCACGATGAATACAAATACAGAAAGAAAGACAGATGGTTTTAACGCATGAAATTGATAGTTTTAAAAGATGCAAGTGGTGGTCTAAAAGAATGAGAAAAATGTCTTTCTGTATTAAGAAAGCTGATGAGCAGACAAAAAAATGACATCGTTAAGGAGTGAGCAAAAATTAAATGAGAAACTGGAATAATATCAATTATAACTTTCACGTTGAAAAGACAACATCCTTTCCTGAAGAAGGTACTTGAATTAAGAAGAACGTACTTTAAAGAAGAAATCCAAACACAGATAATTAAAATTCTTTACTTTACTTTTTTTTGGGTGTGCGAAAACTAAAATCACTGTTAATTCAGTAATCAAATAAACTGGTGGAAGATATTTGCAGGAGTGATTACAATTAGAAGAAAGGTAATACCAAGAAATAAACAAAAACTTTAAAAAATGAAGAAACTCCGATAATTACTCAGCCTACGGAAATTTCAAGACGAGCTGTTTTAATATAATGGTTCGCAATTCGCTGTGAAATAGCTTGCGGGTCTAAAAAACACTGTCCAGAAGAGTGTTAACAAAACCCTCACTGTTTTTTAACCCGCTCGACGTTTATTTCAGGATAACCTTCCAGACTCGGCTTGCAATTTTGGGTATGGTTGACAAACTCTTAAGTGGAAAGCTGAAAAAAAGAATTTTAATTGTTGATGACTTGTCTTGTCCTCCAGTACTCCATAGAACTCAATGCGTTGTTGATGTGGCAAGGTTTTTTAGGAGCATCAGCGACTGTGGTCGATTTTCTGTTTGTTGGACGAAAAACCCGAGTTTTCGGGAGAAAAACCATGCTATTCTCTCTGAGACTAACTCAGTCACGTTGTGAAAAACGCCCATAAAAATTCCTCACGTTATCGACGGGACTCAAATTCAAGTCTTTTCCATCTGGTGTGTGGAGGACAGCGATTCTACCAACTCTGCTATCCACAAAGGCACTCAATGCGTTATGACGGATGCTGTGTAACCTAATATCCGACAAGTTCGTAGTAATTGTCGATGTATATCTTGCGAATAATTGAACAACAGTATGAGAACTTCGAAAGCTGTTTCAAACAGTTTATATGCTGCTATCGGTCATTAGAAACTTCTGCCTATAGTGCATCAGATAAAAAAAGGCGAAAGGCATTTTCTGAAAAATTAAAGATGTCACGAGGAATGAGGATATTGATGAATAGAGCCGAAGCGAAGAAACAGAAGAAAAACAAAACCTTCACGGAAGAATAGTGGCATTATGACAGAAACACTTGACCCCATGCTTCCTATCGAGATGTACGTGACGATTATTTTGTCACTTTGAGCTTCGGCTAACCTTCCGTGGACCAACTGCCAGAGATTTCTAGTTGATAGACGTAATTGAGGAAATATTTGAAGAATATTTATCTTCTTTATTGGATTTTCAGTACTTCTACGAGCAACTGCATTAGCAATAAGAGTAAGGAGATAAACGAAATGAAATAAATTTTCTGTTTATATTCCTGGACAACCACATCAGGTTGGAAGACTTCACAAGATAGAGAGAGAGAATACAAGAACTTCAAGTATTCGAGGCTTTCAGACTAAGCTACTTACAGCAGAGAGGCATCGTAACATGCCATACTAGCAATAAATCTGTTCGTGTTATTGCAACAAAACTGCAAGATTGTAGAACAGCTATGGCTAATTTAATCAGCCACAGCGTTCTAGAATTTTAACAGAAATTGAAAAGCATTCAGAAGATATCCGTCAGTCCTCATCGATTACTGTTACCGAGGGGTCAGGGAAAAAGCCACAGGAACATATGAGTACATACACGATAAGTAGCTGACTGCATAGCATCAAATTTACTAAAGAACTGCCGCACACGAAAGGTAATGCACAACGTCGACTTGCGCCTCGGACAAAACCCATCGTAATTGGTACCTGGAACATTGGAAAGCTGTGGTACGGAATTTTTTTTTTATTTTTTATGTAAATCCCAAACACGAAAGGTATTAGAACCTATAGTATTTAGTACCGTGCTTGGGTTGGAGGTTGAGAAGACGAAAGAAGATATTTGTTGACATTGGACTTGAACTTCTGTAGATTGTAATTTTCAGTAAATGCGTAAGAAGGAAGGTTGTTCCAGAAAATGGCAGTTGAATGAATAAACGAGGAAGATGAAAAGTTGGTTCTGTGAGTTTGAAGTTGAACAGTAAATGGATGTTGGCTGGTGGCGGCATGTGTTCGGACTGTTTTGAAAGAGAGAGCGGGAATTATAGAAGCCAATTCAGAAGAACAAGTGCTCATGGAAGTATCTGTAGAAGAGGCATGCGGCAGAAACAGTACGTCTATGAGGAAGCGAGTGGAGAGACTCTGTTAGAGATGAATCATTAATTAACCTAACTGCCCTCTTCTGAATGGAATCAAGAAGCCTGAGAGAGATTTTGGGGGCACCACCCCAGATGTGGGAACAATATTCCATGGCAGGGCGGATTTGCGATTTGTAAAGAGTGAACAGCTGTTTGGAAGAAAAGTAACGCCGAGACCGAAAGAGAAAACCAAGTTTTTTAGATGCAGAGGAAGCAATACTTGAAATGTGCTTGTGCCAAGAGAGATTAGAAGGCAGGGTAATCCCCAAAAGAGATATATCATTTTGCCTAGAAATCGGAGTGTCACTAAAGATAAGCATAGGCGCGGAAGAATCTTTTTGCGAGATGTAAGACAGGACTGAGTTTTAGAAGGATTGAAATCAACTAAGTTGTCTTTGCCCCACTGGAGAATTACCCGGAGAAGGCATTTAAAGAATTGGTAGCAGATTTTCGAAAAGTTGAAGCTGATTGAGCAGGACAAGGTTTCTCAAAATGGAAAGTGGAATGCAATGTGCTATCATCGGCAAAAGTATGGATAGGATTTCCAATCAATGGAAGAAGATCATTGATATACAAGAGGAAAAGAGTGGGGGAAAGAACTGAACCTTGGGGGACACCGGCATTAATGGAGAACTTAGAACACAGAGAGCCATCACCCTCAGTGAGCGATCAGAGAGAAAACTGGATAACCAATTACTAAAAACAAGTTGGCAAACCATAAGATGGAAGCTTGTTTAGAAGACATTTATGCCAAACACGATCAAACGCCTTTGAGATGTCAAGAGCAACTACTTGTGTTTCACCGAACCTTTCCATTGAATTAGTCCATAAATGGGTAACATAAGCCAGAATATCACCAGTGGATCGACACTGACGGAATCCATACTGGCGATTGTTGATAGACGGAAGATTTCTAGGTAGTTTAAGAGTTGGCGGTTAATTGATTTCTCCATTACTTTAGAAAGAGTAGAAGTAATTGCGATGGGAGGGATTTGTCACCCTTTTTAGGAACTGGCTAGATATGAGCAAATTTCCAAGCAGAAGGGAAAACACATTTGGAATAAGAAAGTGAAAAAAGGCGGCAAAGAATAGGAGTAAGTTCAGGAGCACAGGTTTTGAGAACAAGTGGAGAAATACCATCGGGACCTGGAGCTTTCTTAGCATCAAGATTCTTCAAAATTCTTCTGACATCCTTTTGATGGAAGACCACAGGAGGCATTGAATGGAGCGTGTTGGGAATGGTGGGAGGTGTTTTACCAAAATAATTAATACATGAGCGGGAAGAAAAATGGGATGCTAACAGGTCAGCGTAATCCTTGGCTGAAGTGACAACAGAACTACCTGGTTTGGACAGAGGTGGGAGCAGAGATGGGCAAAAGTTGCGGCCAATAGCTTTGGAAAGAGACCAGAATGCTTTGCTACCATTAGGGCAAGAAGCAAGTTTTCTACTCTTAGCCTGTCTGTTCAAACTCTAGTTTGGACTGGTTAATAACTACTTTACAATTGTTGCGAGCTTAGGTGTAGGCAGAAAATGAAACTGGAGAACTAGAAACAAGCCAATTACAACATTCTTCTCTTGAACAGCCTTAGCACACTTATTGGAAAACCAAGGTTTAGATAAAGGACGAGATTTTAAAGTGGAGTGTGGGATAAAGGATTCCATTCCTGCAAGAATAATTTCAATGAAACGATCTGAGCAAACGTTGACATCAGAAGTTGTGAAACAGTAATCCGACCAAGGAAAAGAAAAGAAATCTCGCAGGTCATCCCATTTTGCATTCTTGTAATGCCAAACAACACGAGGTTGGGAATAGCCATGAGATAAAGGCTCTATTGGAGAAGTAACAATCACCAAGTTGTCATCTGAGGTGCCTAAAGGACGACTCACTTCGAAAAAGATCAAGCGTGTTGGCTGTATGGTTAGGATTGTCCGGTATTCTTGTAGGGAAATGAACAATCTGTGCAAGGTCATTAGTAATTGTAAAAACCTCAGCATCTCGACCAGCTGGGTCGCTGTGACTAGAAAACGGAAGCCAGCTGGAGTTGTGAACATTAAAATCACCAAGGAAAATTACCTCACTGTTAGGAAAGGTGGACTGGAGAAAGTCAAGTTGCAAAGAGAGCAAGTCAAAGAGCTCCAAGTGATTAGTGGAGTTGGGAGAATGGTAGAGACAACAGATGAATTTGACACAATGAGGTAGAGAGATTTTAAGCCAGAGAAGATCAAAGAGAGGCGATTCCAAATTATCAAGTCTCTAACAGGGAATATCAGAACGGACATATGCACAAGTACCACCTTTGAGGCGAAAGGAATCGTACAGCGAATAATTTGGGCATCTGAGATGAGCAGTAGTTGAATCAACCGATAACTGAGATTCTGTCAGAAAAAGTACATGGGGTTTGGAAGACTGCAAGTGGAAATGGACATCGTTGAGATTAGAATTGAGAGCACACGTATATTTGTGGAATGAATTAGGAAGTGTTTGGGAGGTTTAAATCTTTTCGCAGATAAGCTTGCTCTATTAGTTTGACAATTCATGGTGTATTCAATAGTAAGAAAAAGTGGGTGGGACATGCTGTATGAAGTAATGAAATTTTTGGATATGGCATACATATGGTAAGAATATACCCAGATCCTTGACATGGCGTGGCCTCGACAATGCTCCTCGCATACACACTACTCAGACTCCCTGCAGTCACTATCTGGCAGAGTAGAGGTAGCAAGATTATACACTAGCTGATCCGGAAGCCTCCTCGAGAGTTACCAATAGGTTCGGTCCGGTGTACTAACTAGCGGCCGGCCTGCGAAAACCGTTTTAGAGCTGTACCCTCGAAATGTAAGGAATATTGGATCTCGCCACGATGTTCATCATAACCTCAAAATTCATCAATCATACTGTATGATGGAAGAGATGGGGAAGGGTTGACCGGAACTTAGCTGTAGAGACTAAACAGGGGTTCCACCACTTCAAGCCTCCAATAAGCAAAGTGGTGGTATTGCACCAGCTGATGAGAGTCATCTACCACCTAGTACTGCCTGGTAACACAGAGGGGACGGCATTCCTCCGTGTGGTTTGGGCGCCACACCTCGACACCTGCTTACGTTGGTTCACACCTGAATGGTCACCCACCATGTACTTGTGCATGGAGGTTATACCCAGGATTACTAACAGTCCCACCATCGTGAAGGTGCAAGCAGAGGATTTGGCTGTCACAGACCGTCCGGACTTCGCCGAAATTGGGTCCACTTGACTCGAGTGTCACCCGAATATCAGCTCTATCATCGTTTTAGACTCCCAGGTAGCAAGTACAGCTTGTCTGGCATATCTGAGAGAATGTCTGTGACAATCTCCAGGACCTTCAAGGAATAACGGTGCACAGTTATTCGATCTGACGACCGTGTTTGGATCTGATGGATGCGATGAGAATGTTATTTTCCAGACTATCGTCCCAAATTGGAATTTCCTGTTGACTATTGGACAATTCCACTCTTCGTTATACTGTTGACAGAAGTACGAGGAGGGAATTCTTCTGTTTAGGAATGGCAATGGCATCACGTAATTCTACACAGCTTGACTCAGTTTGAAGACATGGGTGTGCAGAAGCTTCACTGTTTGTTTAGGGATTTATTAGGCGCATCGACAACTATGGCCATAGTGCGCCACAGAAGCTTTACTGGTCTTGCCCAGAACACTGACCCCTGGACCACATCAAACACCTTTAGTATGGCTGGAACGTCGACCTTCCGGCCAGAACACACGCCTACAGGCAGCAGTTAAATTGGTCATTGCGTTGAAGTTGGAATAGATCAAATGACCAACTTCCTATTAACAAAAATTGGAACGGAGTCTACCGAGGAAGATATAGTATGTAATAAAATCCAAAAGTCGACTGATTATTAAATATTGTATCAATGAAAGGTTCTTTTAAACATGCGGGTATCCAGTATATTGACAGTGTGGCGTATCTTTGGATACTGCCTCCTTTATTTTCTCTAACGTCCTATTTTTAATCGTAAGATTGGTAGAAACATTGATTCTTGTAGACAATAAATATTTCCTCTTATTTTGGGAAACAGAATCATAACTGTTAAATGTCTTTTTATTTCCAATGGTTAGGAAACATTGTCTTATTCCTGGTCACATAATGAATGTAACAGATTGTATGTGACTAAGATGTGAATGGATAATTTAAGTTAATCGTGAATAATGAAACAAGTTTTCTTTCTGAATTTTAATAGTTACACAACATAAATTGATTCATTCACAAACAGTACTCATTGTTCTAAGGTATAAAAAAAAATAATAAACTTAGATTTGCCAATATTGCTGAAGAAACTGTCTGAAATTCGCCAACACACAATTGAATAGATATGGAGGGTAGAAAAGAGGTATAATCATTAGGGAACGACAGCTTTTTAGTGGTAATATACTGGATTTATGTTGCGAAGTTTTTTTTATGTGCATCAGAAACTTAAGCCATATTACGCCGTACATAATGTCTGTAAATTTCGCGTGGTCGATTTTGTTGTTTGCTGGACGAAACACCCAAGTTTCCTGGTGGGGGAAAGCCCTCTACCCTCCGCTGACACTAACTCAGCCACGTTATGAAAAAGGTCCATAAAAATTCCTCGCTTTATTGACTGGATTGTAACTCGGGTCTTTTCCATCAGGTGTGGAGAGGATGGTGATTAAACTGTGCTACCCAAGAGTGCACCAGGTTTACTCTGCTCTGATGGGGTGGAGGATACCTAGAGGAGGGTACAAAAAGATACCTTAAAAATGGCTGGAAGGCAAATTTCCAGGTGTTTTGCAGCCTGTGCGGCGGCGTTGTCGTTCTTTTTAACCTTAAAGGCCGGTTGTGGCCCTGGAGAAACCTACATAAATGCAATTTGCAAGTTCAATCCGTCCGCTATCACAAAAGGTGCACGGAACTTTGTTAGCCGTTGTGTATATCGGCTGAAATTAATTGTAAACTCCTCTGGCCCCAGTCATATAGAATAAAGGATGGAAATTTAATATAAGTTTAGTATTAACAGTATGCTAACACTATCATCGCTTCATTTGCAGGATATTTTAGGATTGATTGCTTTAAAATGACGGTGCCTTGATGTTGCCCTCCTTTGTTTTTAAAGATTTCAGCAATCTGCATTTTGTAATACACAAAGCAACTTCGATCGGATATTTCTAATTGCACGTGGGATAACATTTCCGCTTTTTATCAGTGCTTTCATTACGACAGTAAATTAGGTGCAAATCAGTTACCAAATGTAATCTTGCGCACCAGCGTAGATTGCGTGCCATGGCTCTACGACCCTACGTTGAGCGAGCCACAACTTTGTCGGGCAGCTTCAGCCAATAGTTCACAGCGGTTCCTTGATAACAGAGTTCCCTTTTTTTGCTGCATTCTTTTATTTTTTATACCCGCCATTGTTTTTCCCCTGGAAACACGAAATATCGACTAACTTGTGTTTGAATAATAGCGACTGTAGCGTATGGAATTCAGAAAGGGTGAGATAATCTCCTTATTTGAGACAATATTGCTGTTTTTTTGCAATTACTTCATGCATTTTCACGAGATTGTCGAACGGCTTTCATAATCCCTTACAAACATCTTGAGTGTATACTAGTATATTTCTGATTTTTGTTTAGTTAGCAACTGGAAGTAATATCTTGTTGATAATAATGTAAATCTAAACAAGATCAAAAAAATTCTCTCTCACGAGCATTCATTTAATAACAATGCCACTTTCCAATGACGAGCATCCATGCAAAACGATCTTTTAGCATTTTCAAAATTACAAAATTATCCTCGATAATGTTTATTGTAAAATATAAAAACAGAAAACTGTTTACAGCTTCTGCAGAAAAAAAAATATATATATTTTCGAAAGTATTTTTTTCTTTTTGTAACTTGAGCAATCTTTAGCGAATCAATCCATCTCTTTGAAAAGTGAAGAGGAATAAACATAGCTGTTATTCCACCTAACGAACTAGGCAACAGTTCTCTTTTCGTTTCTCATCGTATTTGTTTTTTTTTTCTAGAAACAATTTCTGTGAAATATGATCTTCATACGTGGGTTTTTTTTTTTTTGTTTATTTGTGGTTGTTGTCTTCTCGTATTTGCAATGTATTGAATTCGCTGTGGGCGCAGTACTTATCCGATTCTAATAAAGAAATAGTATTATATTTCTGGTCGAAGATTCAGTTCGGTAGTTTTATTTGCAGTTTTTTTATTTCTTTTCTGTCTAAGAATACCATTAAGAAGGACCATGCTAAGATATGCTCACATTTACCTCCAGAAAGATTACATGAAAGTATAGTATGAAAAGCATAAAAGTCTCCTTAGATAAAATGGTAAGGACATTCACCACGCTTCATCCACGTCTGAACTCGCCGTATATCTCGATATATTTTCATTTCTAGCTAAGACATCATACAAATGCTAGATATGAAATAAGCAGACCATTTATATTTGATTTGGTGTAATCAAATTATACTTCCTTATACTTTTTTCTTTAGATGGAACCATTTTCTGAGGTAATACTAAGGGTTTCAGCAAGAGATGCTGCTGCTTCTCACCATGACAACAACCTACGAATGAAAACAGTCTAACCCTCTAAATACCCGAGTGTTGCCAAGCAGCGAAAACTATGTTTGCACCCAAAGTAAAATTTCCAGCCTTTTCTGTCTTTTCCCATTCCTTTACCATTCAATATGACACATGTCCAGAGATATCGTGGATATCAAAATTCTTTACACAACATCTCAAGCATTTCGCCGTTATCAGAACTCCGTAGTAAATCCTGGAACCTCCATGTATCTGCCGATCCATGGAGTTTTCGCTATAATATGAACACTAATGCTCAAAGCTGAAAAATGCCTGCAGAAGGCGCAAAAGTAAAAAGGGTCTTGACATTGGAATCTTTCCATACATAGTTGGGTGTCAGAAAACGCAGTACCCAAGGCGCTGCCCATAAACGTCAATTGGTTAAGCTTATAATTGTGATTAAGGTCAGCGAATAACTGAGTAGTTTATTGGCGATTTGGGACAGAAATTTCTTAAGTGAATAAGTAGGAAAACTTGTAAGATAACTGAGAACGCTACCACGTTTAACTCTTTCAATATTTAAGGAAGTTTGGACACTGATCCGCTTAAATGTTAGCTGATAGGCTTGTGTATAATTACTGATTAAAACAGAAGAGGAATTGGGTTTGGTATATTGAGTTGCAATAACAATATGATTTAATTATTTATATTACTTATTATTATGTGTTTATTGTTTGGTTGAGAACAAATGCCCTTCACAGCATATAATATCATGAGCTTTACATTTAGAAAGAAAGAGAGATACCTATATTAGCAACTGGTTTAAATTACAGAATTTGATATGAATATTTTTGCAATCTCCATATAGGATAAAATACGGATTAAGACAACAAAGTGGACAGAAATAATGGCTGTATATGTAGACTATAAGAACATGGTTATTAATCTCTTTCACATTAAACATGCCTTTATTCAGTCGATAAAGAATAGTAGTTCAGTCTATCATGAGAAATAGTTGTCTTCATTTTTAAGACAAGGTAATATCAAGCTTTAATTATTAGAAGCATGGATGACGTCCAAGGTAAATATATTTAAGGCATTAATCAGGAACATTGAACATCGCAGTTACATTAAACGCGCGTTGATGAAAAACTGGTGAAAAATCGTTCATCCAAACCCATCAGATTGTCTTGTCACTGTGAGATTAACTGTTCAGGTCAAGATTCTTGCAAGATTGTCTATAAACATGAGCATACGCAGCTATGCTTTTTAAAGTCTTTATGTTTACGCCTGAAGCCGAATATCTTAATTGTCAATGTAACCACGCGACATGAATCCTTAGTGAAGGCACGCTGATTAGGCGCTACAAGTTTGGAAGAACCACAGAGCTACTGTTCTCTTCTGGCTTGAGTTGCTTTCCAGTTTGATTTTTCTAGATCAGTGAGAAACATTTCGTAATAATTAGTTTTCAGATTTTTTAAGCAAGGGTATATGAGAAATGTATCCTCTCAAAAAAAGGTTGTTGGAGAACCGTCAGAAAGGGAAGGAAAGTAATAATATCTTCAAACATGTTCAACATTAAAGGTTCACTCACTTCTCCAGTTTTTAAACGAAGGTATAAGGGATGTATCTCCTACCCCAAGAGATGTAATTTTTAAGCTTAGGGATGAATATTTTTTCATTTTTAAGCATGTTTTGCCACCAAACGTGCTGCGTCGATTAGGTTAATAGTAGCAATTATAATTAGTTTTTTTTTTAATTTTTTCAAAATAAGCAAAAATCCTGTGTAAGCTTTTTTTCCCTCACAAAATCTATATCAAATGTCATTCATATTAAATTATATATTATATAATAAAGATATATGACATGCTGTATCTTTATTGTTATATATCTTTATTATATAATAAAGATATATAACATTCTCCTCCAAATGGTTTCCTAGTTACAGATATTAATCCAAATATCAATAACTAGGAAATTGATTCGGAAATTAACTAGGAAATTAATTAATCTAATTTATTGGATATTGCAGACAGCTACCTCTGCATGAAATGAAAGGAATGAACAAATTAAAATGTTAAATTCATTTCCGAATTTGATTGTCAGAAAACAGTAACCCACCGTCGCATAGGATTTAAAATATGTAGTAAATCAGACCAACACGTTATTTATAGGAGTTATATAGAAAACGCTCCCATATCAAAGAAATTCTCTGTGAATATATTGGATGCAGGTATCGGAAACCAATGTTCAAAAGGGCTATGCAAAACCAAATGTACAGTGCCTGACATTTTACAAGGAGGAATAGAAAATCGAAATATTGGACATCTGGTCACTTTGAGCAAGTTTATTCTGTCTTAACCATAATATTTGAAGTTTGAAAAATTATGATACAAGTATTTCTAAACACCTAGTGGGTGGCTGTAGCATTGACATTATGCTCAGTCAAATTTGTAAAAATTTATAGCAGGATATAGTCATTTCGTAATTAGCATTAACAGAAGGCTTATGCAGCATCAGCCAAAAAAAAAAAAAAAAAAACTTCCCATTTCATCCATCTATTCCCCAATAGTTTGTCGAATTCTTCCTTGAATTTATTTAAGCTATCGACTCCCACAACGACAGATGGAATTTTTCTCCAGCAATCAACCACCCGCTGGCTAAAGGCAAACTTCTGCACATCTATTCTGCAACTGTCTTTCCTCAATTTGAATTTATATCCCCTCATGTGCGTAGTCTGAGCAAGAGGAAGAATCTCATCAGCATTGAGCTTGCTCAATCCATCCAAAACCTTAAACACCTCAAACAGATCACCTCGCAGGTGCGTTGTCTCCAGACGCTGCAATTTGCAGAAATGACGCCTTTCGTAAAAACACCCTCTTTGTTCCCCTCACCAATTTCATTGCCCTTCTTTGTACTCATTCCTCCAGCCCTATAACCTTCCTAAAATTAGGCCTTCCAGACCTGCATGCAGTACTCAAGATGTGGCCTCGACCATTACCTTATACAGTAGGATAATCATCCCGTTATCCCTACTAGCAAAATTCCTGTATATCATTGACAAAACCCCATGAGCTGTCCTAGCAGCCTGTCTGCACCGCTCAGAGAACTTCATATCTGACTGCACAATTACCCCCAGGTCTTCCCATTTTCCACTGCCCTAACACACAGTTGTAACGTTACTCTAAAGTTACTGCTGCTCATATCAGTACTTTTCATTTGCCAATATTAAGCTTCAGTTGCCATTTCTCAGTCCACCTGCCCAACATCTCTAGAACCTGTTGCAGTAGCATATCGTCATTACTGACATTAAACCTGACATACCTCCATCAATATCGTTGATAATACAACAAATCACTGGAGATCCAGAATACACGCAATTTACAGACCAATAAGCTGACGCCTTGTATCCTAGTTGCTTTGTCGCAAAAAAAGTAAGAATTCCACACAGCCCACACACCCTCGTGGGATAGTGTACCAATATCAGTGTCAGGCGTCCAGAACTTCTCTAAATATCCGATTTAAAAGGGGACCAATTAAAAATAAGTTGCCTTCTCTCACAAACTCACTTCACTGCCTATCAGGAGTTCAGGTTCTGCTATATTCCTTTTCGGCAGATGTTTGGACGTTGCCCTTCTGAACTGGCAACTTTAATTCGCTCCGTTCACAGTTCAATTCCAGCTTCACCGAATTAACTTTTTTCTTCCTATCTGTTGGCCTCTCTACTCTCTTTCCTTCGAGCCATCTTTCTTTTGTATTTCTTTAAAATTACGAACTGCAGATATCCAAATGTAATTAACAAAGATTCTTCTTTTTCACTTCCCCACAAGCCATCCATCCGCGATACTAAGCACTACAGGTTCAACCACATTCATTCCCTATGGAGGATTACCATAAGAAAAGAATTTTTGACACACGGTCACTTTTGGATGATTTGTCGTCTCCGTAAACACTGTTCGTGACACAATAACGAAAGTTCGTGACTGCTGCGAAGGGCTTAGTTCTGGTATATAAAATAACAGATAGCGGCATTTTTCTGCGAGAACTTGTTTTTCTTTTATCAGACTGTATTTCGACGCAGTCAAGGACCTTTTGTGATTCAAAATGGATGTCAAATATTTTCTGCTTGCTATCGTTGCATCTTAAAATGTCATGCAAAATTCAAAACGTCACAGGCGAAATGGACAAATAGTCTGTTCCCGAAAAGTGATGGTTATTGGTTTCGCACTGAGCCCGGGAGTAATGTGGGCATTTTCCTCTGCAGACTCGATGGCTGCTGTGGAAAAACGCAGATCTATTCAGGGCATAATTGATTTTCTGCTGTATAGCTGGTTGTTACGATGTGTGAAAATATTTTCGTGACTGACAACAGTTATTAAAAACTTAAATAGGAAAAATAAGAGGCAGAGAAACAACCATGAAATTCTGGTATTTAGGAAATATTTTTCATTTTGAATTTTCCTTTAATATTGAGACAGATGTGGTCATCGAGAAATGGACCGAAGGCGTGTTGATAACACACTCACAATTGTGTGCATTATTGGATTTAAAAGATCATGATTGCAAATTGTATCTCAAGAATCCATGGTTCCTGCAAATCCCAAATTCTTATACGCAGCATGAAAGCCTGTCAGATGAGAGACGACAGGGGCCATATAAAACTGGAAAAAATCGGAAGATGAGAGTAGAGAAGTTTTACCGGAAAATAAGAGAAGGAAAGAATTCTTTCTTTCTGCCATCCAGCAAATCGACCATCGAATATATGTAATTTAGAGACATGGTATGCCGATTATCTTATTCTAAATAACCCAACCCAATCCAGTCCAACTCAACTAAAATCTTTTCTGCAGAATGTTTACTAATTAAAACCTAATTTGCAAAGTAAATCAGGAGGATTTTATTTATTCGCATTCAGTAACATTTTTAGACGTAAATATTATCTGGGCAGCCAACAATGGCTGCCCAGTTGTTTGCGTCGATCTGCCTTTGGAAATAATCAGAAAAATTACTAAATTTCCCCATTTACCGTAGCACTAAACTTGGTTCCGGGGGAATTTTTACTATTTCTTTCTTTCCTTTTATTTTTATCTATTCATTAATTATCAGATATGGAATTCCATGTAAATTCTTTTCGTAAATTATTGCTGTGCAAGTTCATTTTTATCAGTTTTTAGAAATATGAGATATTCAATATTTAGTTTTATAGTTATTTGTTGAGTTTTATGGTCTTATTCTACTTTATCAATATGTACTTTAGCAATGTTCTTATCATATCGCGATTGTATGCTTTCTCGTGAGCTTGGGTTTAGTTTATTTTTATTTATAGTACTTTTTATGAAACTGTCTTTCGCGTTTCACCGCAGAATATCATAGTAAATTATCACCATCGTTCCTTTTCTTTACTGTACAGGGCAATAAAAAAGTACGGAATTTAAATTTTTATTTATAGCTATGACATAAGGTACAAGTGATCTTGTAAAAATAACAAATGTAGTTTAAAACCTGAATAACAGATGCCACAGCTTGTCTAGCTAATCGAATATCAACAAAACACTAATACAATATCGTTTTAAGTTCCTTTTGGAAGACCTTATGCAAAGCAGTAATGGCATGTGGGCAAATATTGGACACTTGTCCACTTACGTAGCCATTTGAAAAATTGTGAATCAGTTTGTTGGTGCATAAACTGTCTCTACTAGACCTCAAAGTGGAAGACCAGCTATCTTATCTTGGTTTTGTAAACTCCCTGGAAATCACTGCGGCGCGTGTCTTCCGAAACATAACTCATACGGATCTTGACAAAGTCAAACACAAATTGAACCTCACCTTGCGCCTACCACTGTCAGTTTGTTGAAAAGATATGATAAGCGATTCGCTTGTTTCTAGTGATTTGATCGTCGGGTCGCAGGAGATTAGGGTGTTGCACATTTCATACCAATGAAGCTGGGTTTCACCTCTCAGATTACATTTACAGAAAACAAAAATACCTTAGACACTAGAATATTACTTATTCTCTCTCCTAAAACAAGGCTTGAAAAATCCGCATGATTTCAAGCCTCTACATTTTCTTAAATTCAATGTGTAGTATGCAATATCCCAATTACTGATGATCGAAATGGCTTTAAAATAAGTTTCAGTAAACTGCAACCCTAATAACTGTCAATTCTAAAGGAGTTTACAGTTGTTCTAAGCCCTTTGTTTGATCAACTTTAATGACACAGTGTCAGCAATTTATTTTCAACATGCCCACGTTGTAATGCCTGAGTTTATCTCAGTAATTGGAGTTCGTGTTTTCTCCGTGAACTTCTGATCTAAGTTTGCCAGATTATTTCCTATAAGGTTATCATAAGAGCGTGCTTTTGAAAATAATTCGCCTTCGGTTCAATGCAATTTCTATCCTTGAAAGCATTGCTAGTGAGATTTTTTACTTTGCATTTATAATAATGATGTGTCGCAATATCTGAGTGAACATTTATAGAAGCTTGTAATATACGGCCACCATGACGGTGTCCTCGTTTCGCCACTGTCACGGTAGGTTTGTCAGTCGTTTGGGGAAGTCTGGGTCCGAGTCCCGTCATAGACTGGAAGAATTTCTAAAGGCCTCTTCAATCGAGGCTGCAGGTGGCCAATCTCAAGAGTGGGGACTATTCTCGACCCCCAGAGTTAATCTACCGTCTTTCAGCCCTTAAAATATGCAAAAACCGGCCCGTGCATCCGCACTTCTACAGACGTTATTCATAATGATGCTGTATGACCAAAATTGCTGATGTGCCTAAAAGGAAAAAAAAAAAAAGAAAGACAAATTTGACTTACTTTGCTTGTGCACATTTTGATTATTATTAGTAGTAGTAGTGGCAAGTGATGCAAGAAAGAAAACATATACAACATTAACCAAAAAAAAAGGCAACACTTCCCATTTCACCTGCCCATCCCTTCTAATAATGCATGTAGTTTTCCCTTTAACTTGTTCAAACTACCCATCTCTATAACACCAGATAAGAGTTTTTTTTTTTTTTTTATTCTAACAATCAACCACCCTCTGGCTTAAGACAAATTTCTGCACATACGACCTGCAACCATCCTTCCTCAATTTGAATTTATGTCCCCTCATGTGTGTAGTCTGAGCAAGAGGAAGAATGCCATTAGCATTGAGCTTACTGAATCCATTAAAAGCCTTTAACACCCCAATCCGATCTCCTTGCAGTGCCTAGTCTCCAGACCTGCTATTTGCAAAACTGAAACCTTTCCTGCTAAGAGCATCCCGTTGCTCCCATCAACAACCTTGTTGCTCTTCTCAGCACCCGTTCTAACAGATCCAAGCCCTTCCTAAAACTAGGCTGCAAACCTGTATGATGTACTCAAGATTTGGCTTAACCATGGCCTGTACAATGGGACAAGCCTCCTTATCCCTTTTGGCAAAATTCCTGTATATCATTGACAGAATCCCATGAACTGTCCCGGCAGCCTGTCTGCACTGGTCAGAGAACTTCATATCTGACTGCACAATTACCACCGGGTCATTTTCATTTCCCAATACCCTGAGTGTCGTGCCACAATTGGTATGTTACTCTAGGATTACTGCTACCTATATGCAGTTCCCTACATTTTTCAATATTAAACTCAAAGAGCTACTTCCTGGCCCACCTGGGATCTTGTTGGGGATACATTTACACATCTCTAGTCCATAGTGGCCTCTCCTAAATCGAGGAATGCTCTTATAATCATGGCTAAAGGTTTGCTTACCTCTTTTCTCGCCTCCTTAATATAACTGGATAGATTCCATCTACGCCAAGTGCCTCTTTTACGTTATATGCAACAATTCCTCCACTTTCCTCTCAGTTATCGCAAAATCAGCTTTCTGCAAGAATTTGACCCATTTTCTGCAATCCTACCCTAAAAAATTCCTCGTGTGTGATAGTCAGTTTGTCCCCAACCTGAGCAAAGATCATCATCAGTTAATTCATCATATCTAGTGGACCAATGTGTTTAATCAAATGGACCCTTACTTCTACTGTTTACATAAGTAGTCTTTGCTGCTTTTCCTTTCATTCTTTGCTTGCCTAACTCCTTTTCGAATTGCTTGCAGACTAGTTACCGTAGGCAGCTGTATCCCCTGATGATTTTTTCCATGAATTTTTCTTCTCTGCTACGAGTCTCGTCAGTTCATCTGACATCCATAACGTCCCTACGATAACATCCCTGAATGCTTCCCAATTCAAATTTCTGCTGGAAACTTCATCAATTTGTACCACTGCATTTAATTTAACTGAAACCGTCTTTACGGAATCGTCAACTATCTGAAACTGTCTTTACGAAATCAGAAGCCTTTCCCTTGACAGTAAAGTCTTTGATTAAATTCCACAGCAATACATTGTGATCGCTTCCACCTAGTGGGTTATTTGTCTGCAGATTGTAATGCAAGAAGGGTCACTACAGATACTCAGATCAAGAGTATTGCTTTCTCTTGTTGCCACTCTAAAAACTGGTATAGAAAACCATCATTGAATAAATCCGAAAAAGCCTTACTATTGTGTGAGTGACGAACCCACAAGGATTTATCAATATCCGGAAAGTAAATCCCTGATAATTTACTGGCCCACTTTTTATGTATGTGTAGTTTTGTCATATTCATCATAGTTATTCGGCCTATAACACACTCCTACCCTCTTTTTTTTTTTTTTTGTTTTCCTAGTGTTTCAGTCACACCAAACTGACTGAACATTGCACAGCCACCGATGTCCACTGGATTCACTTACCTTGGATCTTTATGTCCTTGAGTAGGAGTATAACCCCTCGTCCTGTCTATCCTTTCTGTACACATCCCCCATATTCAAATTCTGAATCCCTTATCTCTGAGTGACACGATGTGTCTGATATCTCAAAGTCTGCATTTGATGATTTGATCAGTACTTCATATTCATCAAATTTATTTACTATGCTCCTACCATTAGTGTACATACAAATATGGATGTACCTGTTTTGCTCTTAGTAACCATAACACTGATATTATATTTACTTGTCCCATGAGAATCCCCAACAGGCTTTGTAATCCCTAATACCTTGCTTTCCAGGCTCCTTCATTCTTCTAATGGAAGCAGAGCAAAAAGCTCTTCCACTTCTACCTGCCGCTACCGTTAATCTATTAATCTGTCCATCCTCCAGGCTAGCAGTTTCCCGATCCACATAACTCCAGCTGGAAAGATCGGAGAAAGATTCTTTAAACCCTAAAGTTTATCCAATCCCTGTAGAAACACTCTCCTGTTAACAAGCACAGACCATGCTGTGAAAAATTCTCCCCAATAAGCCTTACACAGTGTCTCCAGAGCTGAATTGATTGACAAAACGCTCATCATGTACTTCCTTCTATCGTGTCTGTGCAGACATTTTCAATTTCAGTCCGAACTGGCGACTTTTTCCAACATTGGCATGTGCTTTTTAATTAAGTCCTCAGATCTCCTACTCTTAATATAATTAGTGCCCACCTGTACAACAATCTGACCTTTTATGTCCTTAAAAGATGATATCCGCTCTACAACATCATCTTCTTTAGCCCGGCAGAAGTACACTGGTCCTATTCTACCTGTCCGTTTTGCACAATATATTTCTGCTTCAAGGATCTTTGCCGAGGAGGACGTCTTTGAATCGTCTAATGCTGGAAAATTGGCTCAATTTACAATTCTTATTTTCATAAATCGTTTTGTCCTATCTTCAGGACAAAAGATAGAAGATATTTGTGCTTGGAAAGTGCTTCCATGGCCACCGCCGTGCAAATGGGGAGTCCATTGGATGCACCGCACCAGGGCATCGATCTAGGACCCAATCGAGGGAGCCATCAAAGTCTTAACATAAATAAACGAACACCCTTAACCCCTTTTCATCCAAACCTCAAGTACCTTTGCACGGCTCTGTCCATGCCCTTCATTTTAACTCATAAATGAAGCGAATATATGCATATTCTTCAGTCCTTAACACGTTGCTATTCTTGATGCTTCACTATGGTGCCTCTACCATCCTTGCTTCTGTCCTTTTCTGCAGAAGACATCCTTGTAAATTTCAGAATGCTGTCGTACGTTAGTTCCTTACTTCTTCCTCGCTGGACATCGTTTATAGTATCTGAGTAAACCTGTCATTCTCTTTAATAATTTCTTCTAAAAAGTTGACACCTTTATGTCAATAGATGCTATATTCAAAACATTTGTTTTATCACAAAAAAATTATATCATAAATAATTATTTCAATCTTTATGCAATCGCACTTATAGAAAAAATAAATATCTTCCTTTGGAACAGAGTTCAGGGGTAATTGTCACGCATTTATGCTTTTTTTTTTTTTTAATTTAGAAAACTTGTGGAAATAAGCGATAAACCCACATCCAACTTCTAAGATTATTATTATTATAGTATGATAGATATTATACTAAGTGGAATTAATCTACCGAGCGTGCAGTGAACACGGCTTTCCTTTTGTTATTTATATTTTGCAATTAACGCATTAAGTTAGGTCCCTTGTGACTCGCGCTACACTTGCAATAGCAACCCAACTTAATACGTTAATTGCCTCGTGTAAATAACAACGCGAAAGCAAACCTTACTGCACGCGCACGATAGATTAATTATAATAATTATACAGTTTATCATCGTACTATAACAATAATCTTGAAGCAAAGTGCATGCTCATTGCTTGTTTCACTATGATTTCAAAGGGGGGAAAACTTCAAATATTAGAACATTACAAGCTCTCTCTCTCTTTCTCTCTCAGAAGGAATAGGTCTGTTTTAATCTTCTTTTGAAAACGTGTTAGTATAATTAAATAATGAAAGCAGCATGATTCATTAGAAAAGCGTTTGTTGGAATATATATCGGTGAAGGAGGAAACAAGAGAGTAAATTGTCGTTCTCTCTAGATTTTTGACAGTCTTTCGCAAATTACTTAACGCCATTTTTAATGTGTTGCGTGAAAAGCATTACGTGGGAATATTCGACAGTTTATATTAATTTTAGAAACTTGCGCTAGATGATACAGTTAATTTTGTTCACTGAAAAATTAAAAATGTATTAATTAGGCCTATATTCCTGCACTTAAGTGCATTCAATTTGCAAAACTAATGGGCTTTGCGGGCGTTAGTATTTGTATTATCCGTATCGGACAAGGAAGCCCAGGCTTTTGCTGCCATAGCCAAAAAAAATAATAAAAATTAAATAAACTATCTGTATGATTTCCTCCTGATGTAAGTCCAGCCAACATTGGAATTTCCCCAACCTGTCAGCCTCAAACCGCCTTTCCTGTAGCTTATATGCACTTCATGGAGGCCCTCGTGGGTAGCACAGTTGGTATGATTTCCGTCCTCCCCTGAACCTGATTTCAAATCGCGTCGATAACGGGAGGAATTTTTATGGGTCTTTTTTTTTTTTACAACGTAGCTGAGTTAGTTGGTCTCACGCGAGGGCAAGTGGCCTTAGTCGCCGATGCTCCTAAAACCCAACAAGAACTTCATGGGGAACTTCATATGTGCCTGTATTGTAGCCGTGTATCGGAATTTCAAAGCTACCAAGTAGATTTTGGAGTTGCCATTCGACCAATTTAGGACCTTGCGCTTCTTTGCATTAAAAAACATAGCGGCCATTTTTCTGACCATCCATAAATCTATCTGAATCGTCCTGAAGAACCGCTGCTTGTTCATGATCGCTAACTATTCTCCCGATCTTGATATTATCTGGAAATTTTAACATCACGCGTTGTATTTCTTTGTCAGTGTCATGTATAAAAATCTGAAACAATAGTAATCCCAGTCCCGATCCTTGGGACCCTCCACTTCTTACATCAGCCGACTCTGAAGAGTACCCAACCTTCGGTCCCCTTGCTCTGCAGCCACCCGATGATCCATCTAAGGATCTTAGGTGTGATCCCAACAAGTTGCAACCGAACCACTCATGTAACTGAATAAAATGCTTTATCCTTGTATTCCTTGTCATATCTGAGCAACATCTTAAATAGAAATATTAATGCAGAGTTAGTTTCGCACTGGAATTTAAGGTAAATTGCGTTAAAACATTCAACTTATTTCTCAGAGAATGAATATCCACCAAAACCTCCTTAGTGTTGTATTATACTGTATATAATTGTTTAAATAAACAGCGCACAACCTTCTTCACAAAGCATAACTGACATTCATAATTAACGTCGTTATTGTGAAGTAAATGTGTCACTAAAAGTTAAACCTCATCCAACGTTGAATCTTATCCTTATAAGAGTGTTTACAATTACGATTTATATCCATAAGTATAAAATAAGTTTTATTCCAAAGTGCATTAAATTTACGATCTTTGTTCTGCCTTCTTGATAATAATAATATTCTTCAAAGGAACGATTGAGAACAAAAGTTTCTTTATCTTGCATGCAGATGGGAAATTATGCTCAAGTCGCTCTTAGAGAGGTTCCTTCTTTTGTTTCTAACTTTTGTTAGTAAGAGATTTTCTGTTTGCTGACTTGATTGTTCTGCTGTTGTTTCTTCTTGGGATTCCTCGAAATATTCTTTACATGCACAGTATCGACATGTTTTCTAAACTAGATATGGCTTTAAAGAGATTACTGGGCTGTGTCGCGCAAATGTACCGCCTTTATGTCATCCTTTTCAATTTAGTTCAAAAGAACCAAGACAACATCGGGTAAATAAAATTTCTTTGCCCGACACTAGCAGTAATTGCTTTAGTAGAAACCCATTTCTAATGCATTTCGAACTTAATTTTTATTTCTCAATGGTATCGTTCTTTCATCGGGAAGAGTAATCCGAACTTAATTTGAAAGAGAACCGCCTACTTTTTGAAGTATTTGGAGCGATACCACGCTTGAAAAAACGAAAAATATAGTTGAATCGGGCGCATTTGATTTAAAGTAAATAAATAAATCTCTGTTTCCGAAGATAACCATGCTAAAAGCGAAGTACATATATGAAGGCAAAGTGCCCCTCCACTCCACGACCGGAGAAATGGCCAGGGAATAATTTAAAGAGATTCTGTTTTGATATCTTCTGTTCGGATGCATGTCCGTATATTGCAAGTATTTTATCAGAAAACAGGTTATAGTCGCATTACCTTTAACAGCTTCTGATTAAGCGCATCCAGAGAATATATCTGATAAAAATTAATAATTATTTACACTGAAAGGACGGAATTCATGAGATTCCTGGGCAACACGACACTGTCACCCCTCTCGCTAGTGGACGAACCCACCGTTTGGCAGGTATATAGGTTCACTGCATCCACATAGACGGTAATTCGATGTCAGTATGGATAAACGTCGTGTTAACCGACTTTTAAAGAGGGATGAAAGTGGGTGCCCGACGCATGGACCACTCTATCTCGGAGGTGGTAAGAAATTTCGCTATCCCCGTTCGACAGTATCAAGAGTGTATCGGGAACACGCCATTTCCGGAATAACATCTCCTCGTGAACAGCTGTGGGTGGATGAACGACGTCTGTCTCGCATTGTTTCAGCCAACCAGAGAGCAACAACGGCACAAATCAACGCAGACTTCAACGAGGGAGGTGCCAGAAACGTCTCCACCAAGACGATCATTAGCCGCAATAGGTTATGGAAGCCGCTAATCCATCAGCAGAGTCCCATAGCTAACACCACGACACAGAGCAGAGTCCCATAGCTAACACCACGACACAGAGCTCTACGCCTCACTGAGCGAAAGAACAACGGCACTGGATCATGGAGAATTGGAGCCGGATCTCCTTGTCCGATGAGTTCCGTTTCCAGTTATTTCGAGCGGACGGGAGGGTGCGTATCTGACGGAAACCGCACGAAGCTATGCACCTGTTATGTCAACAAGAACTATTCAGGCTGTGAACGGTCGTAATGGTCTGGGGCGTGTCCAACTGGCACGCGTTGGGACCTCTGGTAGGTCTAGACGCATCTCTGAACGGTCCAGGTTATGAGTTAATCCTTGCAGACCATCTGCATCCCTTAATGGTCATCGTGCACCCACAGGTCAATGTACTCTTCCATCAGGACAATGCACCTACCCACAGCGCCGTGTTGACTAGAACTTGGTTCGAAGAACATTCTGTAGATTTTACCACCATGGAATGGCCTCCGCGTTCATCGGACATGAACCCTGTGGAGCATCTTTGGGATGCTGTGGAAAGGTCCTTTCGAGCTTTGGATCCTCCACCCAGGAAAATATGGACAGCAGTGCATCTAGCATGGATGGAAATACCCGTGGAACGCTTTCGTTAACTAGTGGCCTCAATGCCTCGCCGTGTGACTGCCCTTATCCGGGCGTAAGGTGGGCATACCTGTTACTAGGTAGGTATACCATGATTTCTGTCCACTCAGTGTATATTACATTTGGCTCCGAATTAAATTCCAAAACAAAATGCTTAAATTCGCTTGTGATGAATTTCACTCAATTAATTCTTCATTTCTTCTTTTTCCAGTCTATTTTTTTTAACCCGAAAGTAAACGACATAAGTTCATAATTACTGAATGAATTTTTCAAATATGGTAATGGCTAGTTAATGCAACACATTATCTTGTTGAGATCCCATGCGAAATGACCCTCAGATCATTTCTAAGTGCTGGAGGAATTGTAATAAAATAGAAACCATATCAGAATTTCTCAACCCAGCTGAGAACTTAATTTAGTTTACCTGAGCCGTGAGGAAATCATTCCGTGAAATTCGTTACGAATGCGTAACCCTGCATTCGTAGGCATTCTGCGAGTTTTCTGCCTTCCAGTTTGTTGGTTTTCCCAAAATATGATTTCGTAGTAGAGCCGTGCGAAATTTCGATAAAAGTATATTGCCTGGTAACACTGAAAACAGCCTTAGCATAAATGCAGAAACCGGAGTTTCGCAATGCCACCAGCCAGAGTCATCGCTTGGCTTTTCTTTAGAAAGAACGATCTTCTAAGCACGAAATTCAATATAAACGATCAGCTGCCCTGTCTTGTTATGGGGGCTCATGTTCCCGAAAGTAGGCCAAAAACGTATACGAGATCCTAAGGCTTATTGTATGGACAACTCAAGAACTGTGATTTTTCGTTTCATGAATACTTTCGGAAGTAAAAGAGAATATCAAAAGGAAAAAATGATGTTTATTTTTTCGTTTGAATTCCAATGAGATTTATAATACATTAATAACATTCTTTTTTTCACTTCAAACCCTATATGCGCTTTTCATTTCAATTGAGTCGTTTTGAGCATGTTGTTGAAAATAATGAGGAAATTCCGTTTTGGAAGTAAACGATCATGCCATTCATATTGCATAATAGAACTATAACTGTTCGTGAGTTTACTCTATCCTTCAACATGTATTGGGGCACTAAATGGAAAACATTTGGTATGAAAAAAGAAATTTTTATTATCTAGAATGATCTCTATGTTGTGGAACTAGTTTTTGACATAATAACGCAAAAAAAGTAAAACAAAAAGTAGAGGATCAGATAAAAGGTACAACGAGAATTCTTGAAGGCTAAGGCGAACATTGAGACATCTGGCTGTGGTAGAATATTATGGTAGTATCAATAGGCGAACAAGTTTCAAAAAAGGTATTTAAGGTCGTCTGGTTGCAAGCTGTGAGCACCTCCTGCCTGTATACTGTGTCCCATACAAATCTGTAGAAGCCGACATCAAGGATTTGTGTAGAAAGAAATCTCGAGAACTGGAAGGCACATTTGCTTTGAGAGCAAGTTTTGATCGAATAGCTACTTTTGGATCCATCATTCATTTGTTTCCCAAACATCAGGAGTATTCATATCACTGATGGGCATCTCAGTGATTGTTACCAACTGTGCATTATTAGTTTAGCATTCAACTTCCGATAGCAGTTTTCTTTGATATCGAAAAAGTGTATGATACAATTTGACATATGGTCTTATGGGTAACCTTCCTGTTTTTAGTAAAAACTTCTTTCTCATTGCCGATTTCATGTTCGCTTAGGATCCACACTCTCTCAAGTGTTTTTCCTAGAGGAGGGAGTGCCACAATGATCTGCTCTAAGTGTCATGCTGTTTTCTATCAAAATAAACTTGATCACAGAACAGCTTCCACCAACGGAAAACGATTTTACGATATTTTTCCATCCATGCAATATAATGGTCAGTGAAAAAAAATACTGCAGAGGTATTGATCACCTTACATTTTGATCATTGGCTAATGGTTTCAGATTTTCTTCAGAGAACACAGTTTGTGTACATTTTTGTGGAAAAAACATAATCTTCAATCTGACCGAATTAAGACTCGAGAAAAACAACATCCCAGTGGTAGCAGAAGTAAACTTTCTAAGACTTCTTTTTGACCAGAAGCTGACATTTCTGCAACATAATCGTCAGCTAATGACAAAATGTGCCAAGGGGGGCTTAATATTCTGCTGTCCCTTTCGTCAACTTCGCGAGCTGGAGATCGCTGTACCTTCCTCCTGCTGTACCGGGCTCTTGTCCATTTTAAACTCGATTATTTAAACCCAGATTTAAGCTTCTGCTAGATAGTGCACTTCGATGGCTGGATCCAGTCCACCACCAGGCCATACGCATTGACTCTGGAGCGTTTCGTACGTGTCCTGTCCAAAACCTCTACGTTGAAGCAAATGAGCTATCTTTCTCTTTGGCATAAGCAGTTATCTTTAAGTACGCTTTTAAATTAAAGACCCTGCCCGGTTTACTATACGTGGACACTGGTCTTTGAGCCACGATTCGAAAATCTCTACAACATTCATCGGACTGCCAACCTACCTTTTGCTTCGATTCGAATACTAAAAGTAATCGAAGCAAAGAGCACGGACAAGACGCAAATCAACTAAGGCAGTTTAAGCCTGTAATCAAGCAATGGCAGTCTAGTCTACGTTGGGTTTGAAGATAAGAAGTTGTTCTTGCTTCGCTCCACAATCAAGTTTGTTTTACTGATTTTATTAATCTGTTGAACCGTTTACACTCAGCCCGATTTTAAGTGACATTGGCAATATGTCTGTCGTTTTTAACTTTTTAAAGTCTATTAATTTGTACACACGTATTTGAATTTAACCTTTTATATTTTCGATATGTATTTTGACGTGGTAACCTGTTTAGAGGTTTCCAATTTTTTAAAAATGTTTTTTTTTCTTTATTTTGACTTGGTGCATTTAATGACGCATTGGCAGCCTTAGCTGCCAATGCGTCATTAAACACCAAATAACCAACCAACCTTTGGCTGGTTGTTCGACTGGTATACAGCCATAGTGTGCATAGTATTAGGGTCAGGCGCCACCTGTGGTTTCCCACATCTGCGCCATATGTTCGCTGTGAAGGAATACAGTACTACTGTAAATGCCAGAAAAGTGTTGTGTGTTGTATATGACATATTGCGTTAGGTTCTGTTGTGTGTCCTGGTATTTGGCCGCAGGGCCCCTAGTGGGACTCCACGTTGCCCGCACACACCACTCGGAGGTAGCCAGTCTGCCCATTATTCTCTGGCTTGTCTCCGCCAGGGTCGCCAGAGCTCCCTGGACGGAGACAAAAAAAAAAAAGGTAGAGTCGGGGAAGTACAGAGTGTACGCAAGAAAGGAGGGTATAGCTAGAAATATGGAGGATGTAGGCGAAGGTATCCTCCAGGTTATCAATGGAGCAATAAGCGTCATCAGTTGAAAGGGAAGGGCGATAAATAAGACAGCAAGAGAGCCGTGTGCAAGTTGCCACTGAGGAATGAGGTGGTCCATACGCCAGTTGATCCTATCCAGGTTAAGATCGGTTGGCCAGTTAGGTTAGGATCAGATGTTTGGATTGTTCCCATTTTGTGTTGGCAATAGGGTGCTCCGTCTTGTGAAGAGGGCTTGTGCAAACTTGATAAACTCATAGTAGTAGTTTTCTTCTGTGATGAATAAGTGTTCATTTCCTTGAGGGTTATCTTGTATACGAGTAAACAGGATGCTGCGGAGGTCCTCGTAGTGTTGACAGGTATATACTAGATGGTTACAGTCTTCTATTTTACCACATGCACAGTAGGGGTTGTCAATGATTCCCATGGATGTTAATTTATGGTTTATTGATCCGTGTCCAGTAATGAGGTAGGTGGTATAAAGACCAGGAGAAAACCAAGTTGGAGATTTAGGAAATACGACATTCACATACGGTATAAATTTCTTGGTGATTGGGCCCTTGTCGGTAGCAGTCCCTCTGTCCTGCCAGGTCTGAAGTAGTAGGATGGCAATTTTTTTCTTTTCCTGCCTGATTTCATTCAGGTTATTGATGGAGTGAGCCAGTCACGGTACTCGTGAGACCACAGAATCTTGAACAATTAAACCATGTTGGTTGTTTTCCAGATACTGACACCTGCGAGTCTTGTCGCCACAATTATTCCATGTTCGAAGTCGGAAAGACTGTTTCCGACCCACTCTTCCTCTGGAGCGTTCCGTACATGATCAACAAATGATCGCCACCTATGTGAACTACAATCTTATATCAGCCGTTCTGGACTTTGAGCCTTCGCCAGCATCACAGACCAGTTCATTCTTACACAAGGGGCTGTTACTAAAGGTAGATGGAGAGGGAGACTTATGGATAAGGGCCATTGATACACAGAAAGCACCCAACGACCATAATAAATATAAGTATTAATGAAAGTTGAAAAGAAAAGAGAAATGGGGAGGACAAAAGAGAAAGATGAGACAAGCCAAAGAAAGATATAGAAAAAGTATAAAATATATTGTCGCATATCGCACAGCCCTGGCGTCTTAAGTGTCAACCATCAGAACTGCACGAAAAAATGGGTTAAAGAAAAGTACGTTTTGTTTATACTTTTTCCTTTGTTTTCTGTCCTTTGTCTTTATATATTTCAACCACGTGTTTCTTTTTGACTACGGGCTCCTTATATTAATTTATTTCTCTAGCTGTTCTGTCTATGCATTTTTTTTTATCTCCTCTGTCGTGTCAAGCCTAAAATGCATGCCTGCTTTATATATCTTTCCCTATACCCATTATTTGACTTATATCTAAACTATGTTCTACTCAAAATTTAAATCTTCCTTATTTCCCTTAATTCACTTTATTAATTTTGCTTGGCTGTGGCATGTACTTTGCGTTAGAAACAGGGACACTCTTTTGTCGTTTTTTCCTGTAATTTTGGTGGTTGACCCTTGAGGAGGATTCGCCAGGATTGTGCGATATGCGACAATATATTTTTTTACCTATTTTTATCTTATACATAGTGTAATTTTATTATGCTTTTTTTTCCTTTTTCAATATCTATACTTTTCATTTTTTTCTAAATCTGTACTTTCTCCTTTTGCTTGTATTTCCCGTTGTGCCTTCCCTCCTCCCCAATTCCTTTTTTCTCTTATCAACTTTCATTAACACATAACATATGTATTAACTTTTGTACTCGGCCTCCTTTTTTATTGATGTATATCTCTTTGGTTTTTATACCTTTTGACGAGGCAACCTGTTCGTATGTTTCCTCTAACTTTAAACTGCCTTAATCTTGAACCAGGCAGCTCATTGGTCTGCTTACGTCGTCAGTACGTCATAATACAAAATCTCATTCATCATCCTCGTGTTATTTTGTTGTGGGCTTGAAAAAAAAAAAAAACAAATTTTAAATGCATACATACCGTATATTTTCAAAATATCGTTTAATATTCTGAATTGTTTTATTTTGGGCCAAAAATGTAAGAGGAAAGCGCTATATGAGTCAATAATTCATAATTGGTGCGCTGCCGCCATCTAGTAACGGAGTTTTAAACTAGAAATGTGATCCGTCGGTCTGGAGTCATTTAAGACTGCACAGAAACCTTTTTTCTCCCTTGGCTGTCTTTTCGGCGACTTTCACTTCACAAAATTCACTTTGGACGATATACTGTATTAACTATTGAGAAATATACAATAACCTGAATGTAATTAATCGGATTCTCGTCATGAAGGAAAATTACTCTGTAATAAATAAAAATAATATTAAAACAGTTAATTGTTTCTTATGCGTATTTTTTGTGATGATTCAATAGTTGTCATTAGTTTTTTAGTATCAGGTTTTTGGCCGCATTTGAACGTTTAATGCTTTTACGACATTTATATGTATTACATGAGTCTATATCAATAAAAGATATTGATATGGACTCGTGTAATATATGAGAGCTCGTATCATTAGAATAATTGTTTCTTGTGCTTTATCAGTTTCCTATGGCTACCAGAAAGTGGAAACTATGACCAGACTGGTCTGATTGTTTGTGGATATTTTTTTTTTTTTTTTTTTTTTTTTTTTATGTGGACCCCAAACACGAGAGGTATTAGAACCTATAGTACTTAGTACCGTGCTTGGGTTGGAGATTGAGAAGACGAAAGAAGATATTTGTTGACATTGGACTTGAACTTCTGTAGATTGTAATTTTCAGGAAATACGTATGAAGGAAGGTTGTTCCAGAAAACGGCAGTTGAATGAATAAATGAGGAAGGTGAAAAGTTGGTTCTGTGGGATTGAAGTTGGACAGTAAATGGATGTTGGCTGGTGGCGGCACGTGTCCAGACTGTTTTGAAAGAGAGAGCGGGAATTATAGAAGCCAATTCAGAAGAACAAGTGCTCATGGAAGTATCTGTAGAAGAGGCATGCGGCAGAAACAGTACGTCTATGAGGAAGCGAGTGGAGAGACTCTGTTAGAGATGAATCATTAATTAACCTAACTGACCTCTTCTGAATGGAATCAAGAAGCCTGAGAGAGGTTTTGGGGGCACCACCCCAGATTTGGGAACAATATTCCATGGCAGGGCGGATTTGCGATTTATACAGAGTGAGCAGCTGTTTGGGAGAAAAGTAACGCCGAGAGCGAAAGAGAAAACCAAGTTTTTTAGATGCAGAGGAAGCAATATTGGTAATGTGCTTGTGCCAAGAGAGATTAGAAGTCAGGGTAATCCCCAAAAGAGATATATCCTTTTGCCTAGAAATTGGAGTGTCACTAAAGATAAGCATAGGAGCAGAAGAATCCTTTTTGCGAGATATAAGACAAGACTGAGTTTTAGAAGGGTTGAAATCAACCAAGTTGTCTTTGCCCCACTGGAGAATTACCTGAAGATCGGCATTTAAGGAATTGGTAGCAGATTTTCGAGAAGTTGAAGCTGATTGAGCAGGGCAAGGTTTCTCAAAATGGAAAGTTGAATGCAATGTGCTATCATCGGCAAAACTATGGATAGGATTTCCAGTCAATGGAAGAAGGTCATTGATATACAAGAGGAAAAGAGTGGGGGAAAAGAACTGAACCTTGGGGGACACCGGCATTAGTGGAGAAGTTAGAACACAGAGAGCCATCAACCATCACCCTCAGTGAACGATCAGAGAGAAAACTGGATAACCAATTACTAAAAACAGTTGGCAAACCATAAGATGGAAGCTTGTTTAGAAGACCTTTATGCCAAACACGATCAAAAGCCTTTGAGATGTCAAGAGCAACTACTTGTGTTTCACCGAACCTTTCCATTGAATTAGTCCATAAATGGGTAACATAAGCCAGAATATCACCAGTGGATCGACACTGACGGAATCCATACTGGCGATCGTTGATATACGGAAGGTTTCTAGGTAGTTTAAGAGTTGCCGGTTAATTGATTTCTCCATTACTTTAGAAAGAGTAGAAGTAATTGCCATGGGACGATAATTGGATGGGAGGGATTTGTCACCCTTTTTAGGAACTGGCTGGATATGAGCAAATTTCCAAGCAGAAGGAAAAACACCTTTAGAATAAGAAAGTGAAAAAAGGCGGCAAAGAATAGGAGTAAGTTCAGGAGCACAGGTTTTGAGAACAAGTGGAGAAATACCATCGGGACCTGGAGCTCTCTTAGCATCAAGATTCATCAAAATCCTTCTGATATCCTTTTGACGGAAGACCACAGGAGGCATTGAATGGAGTGTGTTGGGAATGGTGGGAGGTGTTTTACCAAGATCATTAATACATGAGCTGGAAGAAAAATGGGATGCTAGCAGGTCAGCTTTATCCTTGGCTGAAGTGACAACAGAACCATCTGGTTTGGACAGAGGTGGGAGCAGAGATGGGCAAAAGTTGCGGCCAATAGCTTTGGCAAACCATAAGATGGAAGCTTGTGTAAAGCAGAATGCCCGGCTACCATTAGGGCAAGAAGCAAGTTTTCTACTCTTAGCCTGTTCAAACTCTAGTTTGGACTGATTAATAACTGCTTTACAATTGTTGCGAGCTTTGGCGTAGGCTGAAAATAAAACTGAAGAATTAGAAACAAGCCAATTACGATATGCAACATTCTTCTCTTGGACAGCCTTAGCACATTTATTGGAAAACCAAGGTTTAGATAAAGGACGAGATTTTAAAGTGGAGTGTGGGATAAAGGATTCCATTCCTGCAAGAATAATTTCACTGACACGATCTGAGCAAACGTTGACATCAGAACGTTTGAAACAGTAATCCGACCAAGGAAAAGAAGAAAGGAAGTCTCGCAGGTCATCCCATTTTGCATTCTTCTAATGCCAAACAACACGAGGTTGGGAATAGCCTTGAGATAAAGGTTCCATTGGAGAAGAGACAATCACCAAGTTGTGATCTGAAGTGCCTAAAGGACCTCTCACTTCGACCGTGTACTTAGAAGGGTTGTTTGTGAGAAAAAGATCAAGCGTATTGGCTGTATGATTAGGATTGTCCGGTATTCTTGTAGGTAAATGAACAATCTGTGCTAGGTCATTAGTAATTGCAAAAGCCTCAGCATCTCGACCTGCTGGGTCGGTGTGACTAGAAAACGGAAGCCAGCTGGGGTTGTGAACATTAAAATCACCAAGGAAAATTACCTCACTGGAGTTGGACTGGAGAAAGTCAAGTTGCAACGAGAGGAAGTTTGTTTGCTGTTTGGTTTTTAGGAGCATTAGCAACTAAGGCCATATTGCCCCGGGATATGCGGTGATCATTCCCTGACCCTTCCGCATCCTCCATATTTGGTGGCGACGGGCTCGAACCCCGGTCTAATCAAGAAGCGTGTACTATGCACTGCTGCTCCTTCCCACCTGGCTACGGAGGCGCCGGGGGGAAGTCAAAGAGCTCCAAGTGATTAGTCGAGTTGGGAGAACGGTAGAGACAACAGATGAATTTGACACAATGAGGTAGAGAGATTTTAAGCCAGAGAAGATCAAAGAGAGGAGATTCCAAATTGCCAAGTCTCTGACAGGGAATATCAGAACGGACATATGCACAAGTACCAACCACCTTTGAGGCGAAAGGAATCATACAGCGAATAATTTGGACATCTGAGATGAGCAGTAGTTGAATCAACCGATAACTGAGATTCTGTCAGAAAAAGTACATGGGGTTTGGCAGACTGCAAGTGGAAATTGACATCGTTGAGATTAGAATTGAGACCACGTATATTTGTGAAATGAATTAGGAAGTCCTTGGGAGGTTTAAATCTTTTCGCAGATAAGCTTGCTCTATTAGTTTGACAATTCATGGTGTATTCAATAGTAAGAAAAAGTGGGTGGGACATGCTGTATGAAGTAATGAAATTTTTGGATATGGCGTACATGTGGTAAGAATATACCCAGATCCTTGACATAACGTGGCCTCGACAATGCTCCCCGCATACACACTACTCGGACTCCCTCCAGTCACTATCTGGCAGAGTAGAGGTAGCAAGATTATACACTAGCTGATCCGGAAGCCTCCTAGAGAGTTACCAATAGGTCCGGTCCGGTGTACTAACTAGCGGCCGGCCTGCGAAAACCGTTTTAGAGCTGTACCCTCGAAATGTAAGGAATATTGGATCTCGCCACGACGTTCATCATAACCTCAAAAGTCATCAATCATACTGCATGATGGAAGAGATAGGGAAGGGTTGACCGGAACTTAGCTCTAGAGACTAAACATGGGTTCCACAACTTCAAGCCTCCAATAAGCAAAGTGGTGGTATTTCACCGGTTGATGAGAGTCGTCTTCCACCTAGTACTGCCTGGTAACATAGAGGGGCGGCGTTCCTCCATGTGGTGTGGGCGCCACACCTCGACCCCTGCTTACGTTGGTTCACACCTGGGTGGTCACCCACCATGTGCTTGTGCATGGGGGTTATACCCAGGATTACTAACAGTCCCACCATCGTGAAGGTGCAAGCAGAGGATTTGGCTGTCACAGACCGTCCGGACTTCGCCGAAATTGGGTCCACTTGACTTAAGTGTCACCCGAATATCAGTTCCATCAGCGTTTTAGACTCCCAGGTAGCAAGTACAGCTTGTCTGGCATATCTGAGAGAATGTCTGTGACAACCTCAAGGACCATAGGACCTTTAGATCTTTTCGCAGATAAGCTTAGTGGTCGGAAGAAGATGAAGCATAATGTAATTGGTTGCGCCAAGTTTTGTTCATTTGTAGTGCATATGAAGCCTATTTTGTTTATCTTGATCGCCTATGGGTGATCAAGACAAGTTGTGGGAAACTCATTTCCCCTGAGCAACTTACGAATACCACAATGACTTCCACGATAACATGATGATTACCACAATGATGATTTCGATTAGTCGTAAATATGCATTTTTAATCTGTAATGTGGAAAAAACCAACAAGTTATGATGACTACGACTACTTCTGCACGGTACAGATATCAAAGTTTAAACAATACGGATCAAAAAGCTGTGACGTATCACACCATACCATCCTCTGTTGCTCCGATGCTGCACAGTGAAGGCCTGCCATTTCACATTCCACCTGCTAAATAAGAATCTTCAAAATTTGATGGTGAATGTTTTAAAGATGTTAATTGAGATTACACCTCTGAAGCCTGTTCAGATAAATTCATAGTTCCCTAATCAGCAGGAATTGGGTAATTTAGTAAGGGATTTAGAGCAAACAAATACAATGCAGGGCTCTTGACATTTTGTTTAATAAAAGAGTAGAATCTCTTAGATCACAGCTGAAAGACTGCATCCTACAGGGATATGTCACATATGAACATGCACATTTTTACGCTATTGCAGAATCCCTGTACTATTGTTTGATTTAATTGGTCTTTACGAAGAAATTGGTATCGGTAACAATCCAGAAGAGTGACATCTTCTCATAGAGGATTCAAATAAAAGTGTGAAAGGTGTGTTGCTTCAACAGAAAATTAAGTATGAGTAGTAAAATGAGATGTCAGTGGGGACTTCAAGATGCTGAGGTTCCTTCTGGGTTTGCAATGTGGTTTCGCTGAGTTTCCTTGCTTTCTCTGCCTCTGGGTGAACAGAGGAAGCAGATCAGCAGTACAGGTCTGCGAGAACTGAGTTATAGCGTAGCACACACAATGTAATAGACAATCATTTGGTTCAAAGAAACAAATTCGTGCTTTCACCACTCCATATCAAGCTAGGATTGGTGAAGCATTTTATTAAAGCAATGGATCCTCAAGGCAATACTATCAAGCATATATAATCCGTGTTTCCAAAATTGTATGATGCAAAAATGGAACTTGGCATATTTATTTGTCCAGAAGTCAAGCGGATGTTGGCTTCATAAGAACCTAAAAAGTGAATAACTGTCTTTCCTTCTTCTAGTCTCTTCCTGTTCCTAGAGAAGTCCTCCTCAATATCAACAAAATGGCTTACACTAGAACCATCAGTTCTGGAGTTCCAAAGGATGGTGTCCTGATCTGCATTCTGTTTTTACAGTTCCACTCATTCCATATATTGAAAACCTAGAAGACCGAAGACCTCCTGCTCTTTACGAATATTAAACTCCTTGCCACTATCCCATCCAGAACATTCCTACATGCATACAAGTCAACTACCAACCACAAGATCATTCAACTCGCAGAATAATGTAAAAAGTTGTGGATCCACTTGAATCCAGCCAAGTTTATGATATTTCCTATTAAGCCAGCAATACGTGTGGTATTTTTATACGTATTCCAGTGGCTAACCGATACAATGACCTTCTTTCTAATCATTTGGTTCAAAACTGAGCTTCCTTGATCATATTACCATTCTGACAAAAAGAATAGCGACCATGAGATGGTGTTCAAAGCCGAATTTCCTGCATGTAAGAGATATAACAAACAAACATATTTTAACGGTAATTTATCTCGTGATACTGTGAAGAACTGAAATATGCACTTCAACTAACCCGAAATATCTGGGACGTATGTTATCTAAGGATTCAATTAGAAGCCTTAAGATCAATGCCACGTTGCGCCAGATGATTCTTCAGTTACGATTCTAGCAGGTTTTTAGCAGAGCAACTTCTGCCTGTAATTGAACAGAAGTTTCTCTGGTAAAAACCTCGTAGTCGGATTGTACGTGGATTCCATCGGAACTGGCATGAACAACTATGTAACTGACCATTCTTACAGGATACGAATTAATACTCTATACCACAGCTTCTTTAAAACATCACAGCAATGAAACAAACATTACTAAGGGCAACTTGACAGTAGAAGTTTCCCACGAAAAAACACCCAACAAGCCAGCAATCAAATGGAACGATATGCCTTGATGTGTCGAGAAGAGTAAAACAAAATAAAACTTTCCATATTTATTTATTTATTTATTTATTTACTATTGTATTTTATGTGATTTCTTAAGCTTGTAATTAATATTTCATTTCATTGTTAGTTTCTATGTATGTGTAAGGTCCCTAACCTTTTAGGCTGTATAGGGTCATACTGTGCTATTCTGTAATTCATCCAGTATGCAGTGAAGTGAACATTATTTTACTTTCAAGGTTTCCACCTGTAATGTAGCTACCCGACACTGCACGCAAGTGTTGCGGGGAAGCTACACGTCCGAGTCTGGCAATCAAAAGTTGATTTTCATACAGGGGTTGGGATAATGAATTTATCTAAAGTTGGTATCTATTTTAGATAAAATCATACCAGTATTGCTGGTTTTACATACTATATGGTCCGGGGATTAAGCAAAGCTATAGAGAAATCTTGCTTATTTCTCTGTATACTCCAATTAATCAAGGCCAGATTGAGAAGTCGGCATAGGTCCTTAACTTTCACATATACTGTACGTATATATAATATATGGCCATTTTAACTACTAGAAGAACCAAAACGAGTGTCCACTCTATCTAGTGGTACCAGCCTGGAGTATTTTTGCTTTCAGTTAATCGCATTTACATCTAAGGGATTCCAGTGCAATAGTACGCTTGCTTGCTTATTTTATTTTATTATTATTTTTTTTATTTATTGTATGTACTTTGGTAACACCGCTAGTCAATGTAGATAATTACAAACCACTCGCCCCTGAATTGATCAATTTCAGGGTGGGAGGATCTTAAAAAAACAAAAAAAGTAAGTAATAACAATAAGCTTAAAAGAGGAAGAATACGCATACATATAGCAGACAATTCAAGGTCCAGGGTGAGGTGTCCAAGTCCAGCCCTAAGGCCTGCCGAAGATAGAACTGCCAGCACAAGGAGCTTGAGCTCTGTAGAATCGCAAACTGCCAAGGAATTGGAGAAGTTCTTTTAGAATCAGGACTCGTACCCGGAACTGGAGCTCCCGAGCATCCAAACCAGTACTTGGAGTTGCCCGTGACAATCACAGAAATTCTTACAGCACCATGAACTGCCAAGGGACGTCAAGAGAAAGCCGAAGATGTTGATTATGCGGTATTGGGGATGAATACCCATCCTGATTGAGGAACAGAATACCACATCCTTGTCCACTCTCACCGAAATAAATTCGGTCATTCTGTTCCATCCCACAGCACAATCCTGCATATGAGAACTTATAAGCTGTGTAAGCTACTTGCGTTGTCAGCCATAGTATAAGTACATTAAGTGCATAATTTTCAAGGCAGGAACTTCAAAAATTGAAATATTCTTATTCGTTCCGCTGCTTCAGTTCATCTGTCGTAGCATTTTCTGCTTCCTTTCAGGCTAATGTATTATGCCTCGCTTTGTGCGTATTAAAAACGGTGTCAAAATATAATACGCGTGGATGCGAAATGTCTCTGCTCTTATGTGGATTAAGGAAATGTGGGGTATAATGCTTCAGAATTTAGGAGCCTCATACTATATAAACAGTACAGTGTCAAAGGCCAACATTCTGTTCATGGAATTTGCAGAATTGCACCATTCAGCTGTTTAAAAATGTTTATTTCTTACTAAGGACACTTTCGAATAATTAAGAGAGGATGTAATGAGATTATGCATTAGGCTTACTTCTTCGTGGTTACGATTATTTTATTACAAACCAAACACGTCTGCTATGCCTAGTTTTCTGACGAGAAGGGATGCCTCTGAAACATAGTTGATGTGGGAAAATGCACTTGAAGACGCAATCTACTTGGGAATAAGGATTTGAACTCTAGTGCGTACCATATCGCATCACACTACACGTTATATATTATACATTGTTATATATGGTAATTCTGAACGCTGCTTTTATGTTTCCTTATTACATTACACGACTTTTTAATGTAATTTTCTAATAATATTTCTTGCAAATAAAAATTCTTATACTGCGTCTTGCATCTCTTTCTTTCCTTTGGGATCCCGTCTTCACAGAGGGGGGTTCGGATTACAGTTCCACATTTCATGGGAGGTTAAAAAAAAAGTAATAATAAAATAGGAACCCAAGGATCTGAATAACCTGTAATTTAAGAAGTCGGGAAAGAGGTCGTGTTTGGTCAAAGCCACGTTTCGAGTATCCCTTTCGTTGACGCATGCGCTCCCTTTAAGTAGTCACGGACACCCGTGACATTGTTTTTAGGAAACGTATCTAAAAATGGTGCTGCGGGGCAAAACCATAGATGTTTAATTTATTGCCGGAAGTTCTCAAATTATGGAAAAATGAAACCTGAAATTCATAATTGGGCCTTTCCAGTTTCCATGTCGTGTTCGTGCATTAAAGAAGTTATCCTTGTGTACACTTGGGTCTAGGGGTCAGTAAATGTCCGATATTTTCCGATTATGTTTCATTATAGTGGTTTTAATGAATTTTGAAACTATTATTCCTGTTTAGATGGAACCGTATTCTTTATTTATTATTCTCATATTTCTCGAATAAGTTTCAGCTCTTTTAATAAAATTTCCATTTATATGGGCAGATGAATGTAACAGTTTGTGCTTTAAATCTTTATGAAATAACATTGTTTTGTTTTTTTTTAATGCCTCTATTAAGATAAATTCTTGTTAATATTTGACATTAAAAGGAATTTAATTTGGATGTGATAGATATTTCTAAAAAATAAAAGCTGCAATCAAATTTAAATTACAAGTTATAGATTATTATTTTGAATAAAGATTTGGTTTAGCTCTATTATATTTTAGATTAGTAATTCGTACTGTAATCTGTCCCCTTTCAATAAGAACATTTCTTTTGCGATAAATCCCACGGGAGCCAACCAGCAAGCCAATCTATTTTGAAGCAGTTAACGCGAATCGTGAAACCGGAAGTTATGGATAAACAAAACGGAAGTTGAAGATCTATTTAAAATAGATAGCTGTCCGGTTTTTATTAGGAGGTCACCTGACCGCACTGTCTCAGACACAAATTATTGAAATTGAAATGACAGTTGCGTAAATGACAAAACCTGGTGAAGTCCAAAATATAATAAAATTCCATTACAACGAATTTCTACAGTACAGCACCTTGACGCCGACCTGAGTAAGTTTGTTCGATAACACCTAATAAGCTCCTAATATGAATGACCTACTTCATGAAATGCCCATTGGCGCCTCCTTATCAATCAATTACTCCTGTCTGTCATCCCAGACACCAAAAGGAGTGTAAAGTACAGTACAGTACAGTACAGTTGACTGATATCCGCATCCAACCATGATGGTAAATATAGCCATGCGGTGTAACCACTTGCCCTCAAGACGTACGTTGTCTGTGAAGTAGTGAGGTCATACATCACCAGATGTAATACAAATAAGTGGCATTCCTCTACCGGAAATGTAAAGTGATACTGAACGTTGTACAATATAATATAGCATCTTTAACCTACGTGAGATATAAAAACCGGTGTACCTCGCTTAACGACAGGATTCAGTTCCACAATCCTGTAAGCGAAATGTCGTTAAGTGCGTGCGGATTTTCCATATACTCTCGTGTTAATATGATAAATGCGTTCTTCAAAAAGAAAAATCAGCATTAAATTTTAAATATAACAGTTTTTAGAGTGTAATACAGTAACAGAGAAAGAAGCAGACGTGCCCACCTTGTATAAATGATGTAATAACAAATGCCAAGTTTACATAAAATCGTAATAATAAGAGAACTTCGAAACTTCATGCGTCGTTTGCTTATTTAACATGGAACCATTCCTATCATGTCTATAACCATGGATGAAAAGAAAATTGTACAATAACCTGTAACGTTCATATGCTTTTTTTTTTTTTTGTGCTGCTGTTAATTTTGCTGCTGTCTGCCTATGTTCCTCTTTCAGGGCAAATATTTCTACTATGTTCTTGTTTATGATGGCCAACTTATATCGACTGTGCTCCTCAAGTTTTCTTTTTTACCCTCAGTTTTGATACAACCCTTGATTTTATTTAAAGAGAGAGTTTTTTATATATTTACTCTTTATTGCATTTCTTCGAAATGTAATAAAACTTCAAAAATGTTTTATTATTTAATTCCAGTTGTTCGTGACTATTGCCCCTGACTGCCCTCTATATGTATCGAAAGCAAATTATATTTTCGTTTTTTAGCATCGCTCCTAAGAAGCAGAAGGATCAGCAACCAGTGAAAGGTGGCGCACTTTCTGGGTGGGATGACAGCCTCGATTCAGCTGTTGCTAGCAGCAACATTCCGGAAAATCATTTCGAAAGTGGTGACAACGTCCTGGCTTTCCGTCGCACTCAGCTTAGCCGAAGACCTTACCGACGACGTCCAAATCGCCAAGGATCTATTGCTCAGTTGTTCGATACAACCGTCACTCCGCCCACTTCTAAAACTAGGACGTTTAATGACTTGTGGGTGAGACTGGACGCCCATACAACGAGGTAGGTAGTTTCACTGAAAACGTACACAAACGCTACGAATTCTTCCGATTCAATCAGTAGTAAAACGAGAACCGTCATGATTCTTTAAGCCAAAGTATTTTCATTTAAAACTTTCTAACGAGTAGGATTTTGTTTATGAATGTTTAATTCTGGTAAGAAACGCACGGAAGGATATACAGAGGTGTGTGTTTATTTGGATTTTAGCAAAACATTTGACTTTATCCTTCATGAGAGGGTACTATATAGCTTGAACAGGTAGGGATTACTGGTAAGATAGATGGATTTGAAGGGTGGCTGCAGGGCCGAAGGGTGTAATTAATGCATAATGGAGTCACTGGTTAAAGATGCATTGCAGGATCATCTAGACAAGACTGCAGCAATAATTCAGACACAGCATGGGTTTGTTAAGGGAAAGTCTTGTCTGACAAATTTGATTGGATATTATGATGTGGTTACAAAGGAACTGGATGCAAAAAATAATTTTGATATCATATATTTGGATTTCAGGAAAGCTTTTGACACTGTTGCGCATGGAAGGCTATTGTACAAATTGGAGCAGAATGGTATTAAGGGTAAGTTGCTACAATGGATAAAAGGATGGTTAAGTGCTAGAAGACAGAGGGTGGTAATCAATGGGTGCTGCTCTTCTTGGACTAATGTTATTAGTGGAGTCCCACAGGGTTCGGTGTTAGGTCCACTGTTGTTTTGTATATTTATCAATGATATTGATGAAGGTATATCAGGCTTAATGTCGAAGTTTGCAGATGATACAAAGGTTGGCAGGGTTGTTAATGACAGTAATGGCAGTGTGCTACTGCAACAGGATCTAGATAATTTGGGCAGATGGGCTAAGAAGTGGCAACTGAAGTTTAACCTTGACAAATGCAAAGTACTGCATATGGGTAGAAGTAACCCCAGAGAAACGTACCAACTGTGTGGTACTACACTTAAGGTGGTAGAAAATGAAAAAGACCTGGGAGTAATTGTGCAGGCAGATATGAAGTTTTCTGAGCAATGCAGACAGGCTGCCAGGGCAGGTCATGGGGTTTTGTCAATGATATATAGGAATTCTGCTAGCAGGGAAAAGGAGGCGATTGTCCCTCTGTATAAGGCAATGGTCAGGCCACGCCTTGAGTACTGCGTACATGTCTGGAGTTCTCATTTTAGGAAGGATGTAGATTTGCTTTAGCGTGTTCAGGGAAGGGTAACAAGATTGGTGAGGGGAATGAAGGGATCCTCTTACCAAGAGAGGCTTAAGTTCTGCAAATTGCAGTGGCTGGGGACTAGGCACCTGCGCGATGATTGATTGAGGTGTATAAGGCCTTGAATGAGTTGAGCACGCTGAATTCTGATGGGATCCTTCCACTTGTTCAGATTACGAACCTAAGGGGGCATAAATTCAAATTAAGAAAAGACAGATGTAGATTAGATGTGCGGAAATTTGCCCTTAGCCAGCGGGTGGTTAATTGCTGGAACAAACTTCCATCTGTCGTTGTGGAAGTTGATAGGTTAAATAAATTTAAGGAGGAACTGGACAGGCATTTGGAGGGAATGGTGTTTTTTTTTTTTTTTTTTTTTGGCTGATGCTTCATAAGCTCATACACTTCCTTTCTTGTATCACATGCCACTACTACTACTACTATATTCTTCAGATTGGTGTAACGTCAGAAGTGGGGTTCCTGAAGGACCAGTTCTTTGACCAACGTTACTTGTCATTTTCATAAATGACATCGACGAAGGGATAGAAGATGTGATGTTAAAACTTGTAGATGAATAAAGATTGGTAGAGTGGTTAATGATCAGTGCCAAGCAGGACTTTGAAGACTTCAAAGATGGTCAGAGAAGTAGCAGCTATGTTTTAATGCTGCTAAATGCAACAGCTTACACTTGGGGAATTGCAATCAAATAAATTATACACTTGGTGGGGTTGAATTAAAAACAGTGGAGCAGGAAAGGAATCTAAGAGTTATAATACAGGCAGATATGAAGTTTTCTGAATAGTGTAAACAGGCAGCAGGAAAGCTCATGATGTCTTATCGCTGATTTATCGATCGGTGACCTTTAGAGATAGGAGGTCATAATCCAACAGTATAAGGCAATTGTAAGACTACATTTGGAATACTATGTTCAAATACGGAGACCTCATCTGAAGAAAGACATGGAGCTTCTTAAAACGGTTCAAAGACCGGCAACTTGAATGGTGAGATCGGCAGAAGGACAACCGTATGAGGAAAGACTCCGATTATGTGGGTTACACAGCTTGGCAACCAGGTACCGCAGAGGTGACTTGATTGAGGTTTATAAGGCTCTGAGAGGGATTAATAAAATGAATGAAGGTGGAATTCTTACTGTTAATAAGAATTCCAGAACTAGGGGCCATAAATTCAAATTATAGGGTCGAGGTTTAGATTAGATTATAGGAAGTTTTCTTTTAGCCAGCTAGTTGTTGATTGCTGGAACAAGTTGCCCTCATGCGTAGTTGAGGCTGACAGTTTGAATGAATTCAAAGGTCAACTGGATAGTTACCTATGGGAGGAGGAAAGCATATGAGTTATGTTTTCTTATTTACTTGGTTTTCTTTTCTTTTTTTGTTAGTGCAGCAAAAACCTGTGGCTTCCTTGCACTATTTCTGTGTACGGTTATCATACTGGGTTATCACTGTAAGCTCCTAGACCTTAATTTTTCTACAGCTGCAATAGCGGGTTTTGTTTAGCTAGACTCCACTTCGTGATTCTAATTCCGTATGGCCATTCGTCTTCCACTTCAGTGTTCATTACAACCATTTCAGAGCCTCCAGAATAGTCTGACTTAATTATCCACATTCAAAGTCATTTATTTCTGTTCTACGGGCGTTTCACTTGAAACTGAATGGAATGTATCCTACAGTTCAGTTTGTTCCCATGTACTACTAAAACATCCACCAAATTTGTATTAGCATAAACAATATTTTGCATGTTATATGATTATAGTGTGGTGTTCAAATATTTTGGTAGCATAGTGTATATTGCACAGTTATTAGCTTAAAGGGAAATGTAAGAAATTTGGAACCAACTGATATTCTTTGATAGGTTTGGTCATTTGAACTATATTGTAATAAGGACCCACAAAGAGATTAATTAAATATGCGTGGTGATACATTTAATAAAAAAAAGGTGTTATAGTTGTGTGTAATAAATGACTCTTGGCTCAAATTTTTATTTTTATCCTATTTAAGCAATTATTTTTATTTATTTGTCTGATTTTTATTTTATATTATTTTATTTTTTTCTCTCAGTGTTATTTCCGAATATGACATTTGATGGGATAACAGAGAGGAGCGAAAAGGATACAGTAGTAGATCCACCTTAATACAGTAGAAATACGCATAGCTTCATTTTCCTCACTGTTCTTAAATTTTTATTTCTTCATTTACAAGACAGTTAAGAATACTTTTCTTAATTAGACAAAGCAAGAGTTTATTTTTCCCAATCCCATCCGCCCATATCCGCTTTAGAGATTCTCTTGCACTAATCTGAAATTTTGTGACAAACCTATCCTAGGTTGAAACATTGCGGCAATTCTTTCAGAAATTGGCTAATCATGATGAACGCTTGGACTTGCCATCGGATTGCATCAATAGTTTAGGTGCATTTGATTGCATCTAAATTATTGAAGTACAATAACATTTGCTTATACGTAGTAATCGTGAGCGGTTGCAGTTTTCTTGGGCCTCTTCAAGATTTACAAGTTATTTTTCAGGCCGTTTGAATGCAATTTTCTCATCTCAAAATATCTCATTTCCCATGTACCTAGGATCAAATAATCGAACTTCCCTCGATTGGATTCAGGCAAATCTTTCTTCCTTCTGCTTGTACTTTTCAGTCACTTTCATTGCCTTCCCTTATTGGACGAGGTCACCACGTGGGGATCACGGAAGACTACGATATAATACAGTTGAGCCTCCCAAATATGGAAATCCATTTACCTGCATTGTCCATTTTATGGCTATTTCGGAGAAAATGGACAAATACGGCAAGCAACTCGAAAATCGGCAGATTTAGTACTCAGTTTGATCACTCACCCAAATGGCATGTCCGAACGTCCCTCCAATTATATGCAAAATCGAAGGAGTGAATCTATCATACAAGTTTTTTATTTGTATTTGCTCTTAAATATGCTGCTTAAAGCAAGTAGTTCAGAAGTCTATGTTGGCCCAGAATGCAGACAAGGTCGTTGTGGAAAAAGTTGAAACTACAGTGAGACTGGTGAAATAACTGTGAGCCTTTTAGCATTAGTTCATTAGCCATGAATGAGATAAAGAAGAGGAAAAGAGAGAAAAGAGAGTGAAATTACAACTGACACTTCATAGCCTTAGTTGCTTTGTCGCTTTAGGCATACATTTCTAAACCTACTTTAAGTCATCCAATATAAATGGCTTAAAACTACTCTCTAAAATTACTTGCAGAGGTCCACTATGTTGATTTGTTAAGGTGTCTGGAATTGCAAGTTGAATCCAGCAAGTTTTCCGTTTATAATGTACATTTGTACTATACGAAATCAACCACAATGCTATATTTATCAAAATAAACTCCAGAAAATCTACAGCCCACTCTTCATGGCATTTTAAGCCCACAAAAATACCAGCCTGGAGACGATGTTAGAATCAAATTGAAGTTCAGTCTAACTTGAAGTGCCATTTGTGAAAGTACCACAACTGAGTTGACAAAAAAAAAAAAAAAAACAACACCCGAGTATATCAAAAGCATCCATCAGAAATGAAAATTTTTCAACTGTTTTCGGTTATCTTTTATGGGACTGAAATGTAGACATTGGCTTCTTCTACACCATAATACCTCTGCATAGTTGAATGCATCTCCACACAGAATTTAGACATGTCAAGGGACAGTGGATTTTGCGATGGACGTCGTAAAAACATCAGCAGCGGCCAGTTGCTCTCGCGGTCACTGAGAGGTTGCATGGCTGGCAATCTGCTTAATAAAAATTGTTCATGATCGTAGTATAAGTAATTGTTCCTAATGTCTGCATCTGCCTGGGACTTGTTCTAGGCAAATGCAGCCAGGCGATAGTAGATCCTGGCCGCCTCCACGTGGT